>NC_064622.1:394735733-395345960 GCF_023898315.1 Schistocerca nitens | reverse complement strand
ATGTAGCGTACTGCGAATAAATATCCAGAGAGACCCTTTAATGATACACATTTGCAGAACCATCATTGGGAGCAGTGATTTCCGCAAAATTTCTAGGACAGACTCAGCATATGGACAATCAAAAGAACAACTTTCGCTGAAATTAATAGCTAGGGACGCAATATTATGAGTGCAATGAGGATACCTGTGATAAATGTGTAGCAGAGTGTACGTAGTTGGAAAAAACACATTGAAGCCCACTTTTTCGGGAATGACATGTCTGATGACATAAGGGAAAAAAAAGCAGGAGTCGATAAGGAAGAGATACAGGATCCATTACTATAGTAATAATTTAAAAGAACTTTGCAAGAGTTCAACTCAAATAAGCCATAAAGGATAGAGAAAATTCCACCGGAATTTCTAAAATCATTGGGAAAAGTGGCAACAAACAGACAATTCACGTTGGTATGTAGAATGTATGAGTGTGGCGATATAGCATCTGACATTCGGAAAAATATCAGCCGGCCGGTGTGGCCGAGCGGTTCTGGGCGCTTCAGTCTGGAACCGCACGACCGCTACGGTCGCAGGTTCGAATCCTGCCTCGGGCATGGATGTCTGATGTCCTTAGGTTGGTTAGGTTTAAGTAGTTCTAAGTTCTAGGGGACTGATGACCTCAGATGTTAAGTCCCATAGTGCTCAGAGCCATTTGAAAAATATCTGCACGATTCCGAAGATAGCAAGAACCAACAAGTGCGAGAATTAACGCATAATCAGCTTAACAACTCATGCATCCATGTTGTTGACAAGAATAATGGAAAACAAAATTGAGGGTGTGTTAGATGACGATCAGTTTGGCTTTACGATAGGTAAAGCTCCAGAGAGGCAGTTCAGACTTTCCCGTCGATAAAGTAAGCAAGACTGAAGTAAAATCAAGACACGATAATAGGATTTGTCGACCTGTGAAAAGCGTTAGACAATGTAAAATTGTGCACTATCATTGAAATTCTGAAGAAATAGTGCGTACACTATGGGGAAAGACGGGTAATACACATTATGTACAGAAAGCAAGAGCCAACCATAAGGCTGGAAGACCAAGAACGAATTTGTTGGATTAAAAAGGGTTTACGAGATCGACGTAGTCTTTCACCACTATTGTTCAACCTGTACATCGGAGAAGCAATGATGGAAATAAATGGAAGGTCCAAGAGTGGAATTAAAATTCAACGCGAAAGGGTATCAATGATAAGACTCGCTGATGACATTCCTATGCTCAGTGAAAGTGAAGAAGAATTACAGGATCTGCTGAATGCAATGAACAGTGTAGCAAGTGCAGTATATGGATTGAGAGTAGATCGAAGGAAGTAATGACAAGTAACAGAAATGAGAATAGCGAGAAATTTTATATCAAAGTTGGTGATCATGAAGTTCAACTACCTGGGCAGCAAATAACCCATGACGGACGGAGCAAGGAGGACACAACAGGCAGACTGGCACTGGCAAAATAGGCATTCCTGGCCAAGAGAGGTCTACTAGTATCAAACATAAATCACAATTTGAGGAAGAAATTTCGGGACTGGAATACATCCAGCAAATAATTGACGACGCAGGTTGCACGTGTCTCTCTGAGACGAAGAGGTTGGCACAGAACAGTTAAAAGATTGATTGGGGGAAAAAAAAGAAAAACGTAGCTAACATAACATTCCTTCGGCCAATACTTCAATAATGCTAGTCAGTCTTGGAACCATACTACAAAGGGGTGACAGAGGAAATAGAGAATACCCAAAGAAGAGTAACGCGCTTCGTTACAGGTCCATTTACTAAGCACGAAAGCGTCACGGTGATTCTCAGCCAACTCCAGTGGCTGACACAGAGGCGTTCTGCATCATCGTGTGGTTTACTGTTAAAACTTCCGAGAGCGTGCGTCGCTAGAAGAGTCGGCCAGTGCATTGCTCTCCTACGTATATCTTGGAAGAAGAATACGAAGATACAATTAGCAGGATTCGAGCCCACACGGAGGCTTATCGGCAATCCTTCTTCCCACTGTGTATTCGTGACTGGAACAATAAAGGGGGGAAGTAACTGTGGTACACGAGGTACCCACCGCCACACTCCGTAATGTGGCTTTGAAATTGACCAACAGTTGGATACCAACGAGAATTACAATCGATGGCTAAAACGTTATTACAGGTAGAATACTGTAGCGAAATTCAGTAAGACCTGCAGAGCGTCGACGTTTGGTGGAGGGACTGGCAGTTCAAGCTCAACATTAACAAATGAAACGTAATGTGCATAAACAGCTAGAAATCCCTATTGTTGTATGATTACATGGCTACCGAATAATCACTGGAAGCACTCATTCTCGTTAAGTATGTGGGAGTATCCGTACGGAGTGATTTAAAATCGGACGACCACATATAACTAACTGTAGTACAGGCAGATTTACGACTCAGATTCATTGAAGGAATCCTCCAGTAGTTTATCTACAAAGGCTGTATCCTAGAAAATGCTATTTCGTGAATTTTTTTTCCTTTTGTCGACTGGTAATGTATCAGGGTAACACAAACTCCATCAACAAATTTCGGAGGTTACAGTGCAGCATTACTGAAGCGTTCGAGAGACCGACATAAATGCGTTTACATGAGGCGATCATTCACACAGGCGCCTTTCGTCGCTTCAAGAACGATTCATGACTAATTGGATTGGAGTGGTTTCCAATACAGTTGTGAAAGATTTCCTACAACTTGCACTAAATAATAAAATTTGGTGAGACCATTGTTTACACAAACGTGTGAATTACTTAAACAGATCAGTCTAAATAATCCGTAGAAATGAGTTACGATTGTTGAAAATGTGTCATTGCCATGAATTTGTTAAACTCGCAGGAATGGGAAAGGGCTGTAACAGACGAGGAGGTGTTCTCAGTCAGCACCACGTACTCCTATATTGGCCTACAGGTTAATGGAAGATCTTCCTCTTTACCCGGCGATACCCAGTTTAGCTTGCAAAATTATGACCGTCATGTCTGCGTATACCACCGTCAACCAACATCTGCGAAAGACAAGTCCTTCGGAAATGGAGTGTCAGTGTCTGTATCAAATCTAATCACAGTCATACTTCTTTCTGTAGACAGTGCAGAACAACTTCAATGAATTCAAAGTACGACATGTTGGAACCACCAAGAGCTGTCGTAAAATCAGTATGTATTTCCAGGCAACTTGTCTCTCTTAGGCGACTACCTTCGTCACCTCCATGGGTAGATAACTACATTGATGACCTAGCTTAAAGGAAATTGTTGTTGTGGTTTTCAATAGGAAGACACGTTTGATGCAGCTTTCCAGGCTAGTCCATCCTGTGCCTCTTCATCTCTGTATTACTAATTACTACTGCAACCAACATTCATTTGAATCTCTTTACTGTGGTCAAGCCTTGGATCTTCTCTACAGTTTTTGTCTCTGCCCCTCCCCCAAACACACACACACACACACACACACACACACACACACACACACACACTTCCGTCAATTACCAAATTAACGATTCCATGACGCGTCCTGTAAACAAGTCCATTATTTCAATCCATATCTGTGTCTAATTGGGCTTGAAACAAATTATTGGGAAAACTTCTTTCAAGCCCAATTAGATACAGACTTTATCCATCTAATTTTCGATGTCCTCGTGTAGAGCCACGTTTCAAAAATTTTTGTTCTCTTCTTATGTTTATCTCACCTACGGAAAAGATTTCCTAACAAGTAATATTATATTCGATGTAAACAAATTTCTCTTTTTCGGAAATACTTTTCTCGCTGCTGACAATTTACTTTTTATATCCCGTCTGCATCGACAATCATCGGGTACTTTTGTTACCCAAATAGCAAAAATCATCGATATTTCATCTCTCAGTATTGCCAGATGTAACAACTATAGTTCATATCCCTGTTTTACTTTTTCCGTTCAACTGATCTTCCACGTCCTTGGCCTTTTGTGACAGAATTACAATCTCGTGGACAAACTTAAAACTTGTATTTCATATCCCTGAACTTCAATTCCGTTCCCGATATCTCCTTAGCTTCTTTTGTAGCTTGCTCAGTGTGCAGAATGAATAAATATCAGAAACAGATTGCAAACCTGTCTCACTCACTTCTCAACCAGTGCTTCCCTTTCATGCGCTTCGAGTGTTACAACTACAGTTTGGTTTTTGTACAGTGTATTCTAGCCAACATTGTCAAAAACTTTGTCAAAATTAACAAATGCTATATAGGTTTGCCATTCTTCAGCTTATTTCTTAACCCAAAATAGTTACCTGAAAATAAATATTCATCACAACGGCTTTTTGTGGTTTCACGATAAAGTTCTTTAAACAACGTTTGTCTCAATGCGAATAAAGAAAATCTTTACGACAAAGGCGGTGAAACCGCTAAGGCGCTACGCAGACAACAATTCCGTACATTAGCATTTATATTATCTTGAGGGATTATTTCTGCTTTTCGTAACGCAGCAGTGCCACAATGCCATATTAGATCCCCTCTGCAATTGATGGCAACTTGCCTAATGAAGGGTCGTTCACAGTCGTTTCTCGCTCTTCACATAGCGCATGGAATTAATACCGTGGTAGTTATCCGATGTAAGCGAAGAGCGTGTTACAATCATGGTAATCATTGCCACGCATTATACAACTCTGACAGGCTGCAAACGACGTAAAGTTGAGACCCCTCGTGCATGTCGTTTACAGTTTAATGTCTGTAGACATCGCGTTGATTACACATGCACTTACCTTCCCTTACTGAATGGTCAGGCATTGAAACAATGTTTCACGCTAATGCAAATCCTATAGTGTGCTCCTGTGAGGTTATTGTAACGAGAAATTACGACAAAACTTTACAATTCAGTGTGAACCAATGCGTGATCCTTAAGACACCTAATGAAATTTAAACTTAATATCTAATTATATCACTTAGAATGAAGATAAATCAGGATATTTTATCAATATTCTTAGAGCTGCAGAAATCCTTAATAGTATATGGTGGTACGACATGTTAGGAATACTGGAGATAATGGAGGAACAGCATAGAGACAAATTAGTTATTTACGACGCCCACAAAAACCAAGTGAGAATAATCGAAGGAAGACCACCTTTACTGAAACGTTTAATTTTATGTTGAAGATACAATGAAGAGGGTGAATTAGGACGTTAGAAAAGCAATAAAAATGCAAGATATTCGTAAATCTACCGTGGAAAGTAATGAATACATAGAACATCGGATGAACAGAGAGTAAAACGTAATTTGTTTACAAGGATAAACAACGCCAAAGCCAAATTGCTGAAGAGGAGAAAGGAGAAGAACGATAAACGCAACGTAAAAACTGGGTACAGAGTAACGAAAGGCTTGAAACAAATCACGCCTGCAGCGTGAGATTCCAGAGGAACCATAACAAGGAAGGTATCAGACTGGCGGATGTGTGCAGAAGTTCCTTTAACATTAAATGTTACAGGGATTAAATATTTGCAAAATACTGAGAGAAAGATCTCTTGAATGTGTACGTCTGGAGAAAATAATTGTATGGAACATAATGGAGTAGCATAAAAAAATTGGAGAAAAAGAAACTGGAAGCGTTAGAAATGTAGTGCCGCAGAAGCATATCAAACATTAAATGGTTAGCTAAGTTCGAAATGAAGGGATACCAGGAATAATCGGCGGGTAAATAAATTAACGAAAAATCCTTACTAAAGAGGGGAAATTCATCCACAATACTTTTTTAATGTAGCAGCAGTAAAAAAATGGTACAAATGGCTCTGAGCACTATGGGACTTAACTGCTGAGGTCATCAGTCCCTTAGAACTACTTAAACCTAACTAACCTAAGGCCATCACACACATCCATGCCCGAGGCAGGATTCGAACCTGCGACCGTAGCAGTCGCGCGGTTCCAGACTGTAGCGCCTAGAACCGCTCGGGCAGCAGTAACACACAAAGGTAAACCATAAGCGCAGAGTTGGGTGTAGCACGAATCATCATCGTCATCGGCAGCAGCAGTTGTTATTCTTCTTGTAGTAGCAGCCGAGAAATCCGCTGCTGGATATAAAGGGGTTGCACAAAAATACGGAAACACCGCGAGAAATGCAGACCTAAACAAAAATGCAGATGCTAGCAAGTCTGTAGGTTGGGGTGCTATATTTGGCCAGAAGCGGTGTGCAATGATCTCAGTGCGTTGCACGTGTAAGTGTCCATCGTGGCCAGAACACTTATGTGGGAGCTAAGTGCTCGTATGGTGTGTGCTTCCATAACCAAAGTAGTCGAAGTGTTTGGTGTTTCAAGAGACATCGTATCGAAGATTTATACTGCATACAGAAAAAGTGGAGAAACATCATCCGCTAGGTGTCAAAGCAGACGAAAGGGTGTGTTGAGTAATGGTGGCAGGCGGTCACTGAAGTGGACTGAGACGAAAAATATGGGGATAACAGCTGCAGAAATAACTGAGGAACTGAATGTCGCACTCGAGGACCCTGTCAGGACACCAAGAGAACTCTAGAAGCAGAAAATTGCAGCGCGAGCTGGAATGCCAAACCACTCGTCGGTGGGTGCAAACGCCCGTAACAGGAAAACGTGGTGCCGAAGCCATAAAACCTGGCCTACCTCACAGAAATGGGAGAAAGTCATTTGGTCGGATGACTCTTGGTTCACGCAGTTTCCAATTACTGGCCGAGTTTACATGACAAGAGTGAAACATGGTGGTATCCCATGGGCCTCATGGCTATTCTACACGGTCTCAAGTTTTATGTGATCATTTTGGCTGATGAATTCCATCTCCTGGTACAATGTTTGCTCCCCAATGGCGATGCGGAGTTCAAGACAACAGGGCCAATGTTCTCACAGCTCGCCTCGTCCAGGACTGGTTTTGTAACTCCACCGCCGACCACAGCCATCTGGTCTCATTATTCTTGAGCCTTTAGGGTCTGTTTGGGAGAGACAGATGTGCGAACGTTATCCATCGTCGTTACTATCGTTATTTTGCAAACACAATGCTTCAAGTGTCCCTTGAAAACCATAAGGACCTGTATTTATGCATTCCTACGCGACTGGAAGTTGTTATGGTTCAAATGGCTCTGAGCACTATGGGACTCAACTGCTGAGGTCATTAGTCCCCTAGAACTTAGAACTAGTTAAACCTAACTAACCTAAGGACATCACAAACATCCATGCCCGAGGCAGGATTCGAACCTGCGACCGTAGCGGTCCTGTGGTTCCAGACTGCAGCGCCTTCAACCGCACGGCCACTTCGGCCGGCGGAAGTTGTTATGAATGAAAACTTATTTCCTACACTGTATTACGCATGGTTATGCGTTGCGTTTTTGTTGTTTTCATACTTTTGTCCAGTCCCTGTGTGCTGCTCCAAAATTTTACATGCATGGTATTACGTAGGTAAGAAGCTTAAATGTTGCTCCCTACACTCCTTTAGTTAAATCGTTGTAACGGTCGTTTCTTCTCTCTTTAAATGCGGCACGACCTACCATACATTTGGCGGACTACATGACCCGTACACTTCCACTTCATTTTCATAAGTCACGGTCCCGTCTGTCACTGCAATCTGTTTGCCAATCCACCTCACGAAATTCCAATCACCAACTTCCTCCTCCGAATGCGAAAATATTTTGTTGACGCCGACCTACATAGAGAGGAACGATCACCACGATAAAATAAAGAAAATCAGAGCTCGTACGGAAAGATATAGGTGTTCATTATTTTCACGCGCTATACGAGACTGGAATAATAGAGAACTGTGAAGGTGGTTCGATGAACCCTCTGCCAGGCACTCAATGTGATTTGCAGAGTATCCATGTAGATGTAGATACCTAGTGTATGTGACTGATTTACAAGGCAGTATTTACTTAATGACCTCGTCAAACACTGTTGGGGGAGAGGGGATGGGGGCGAAGAAGAGAAGATAACTTTGGTACACGAAGCCGCCACATACCGTAAGGAGGTTTGTAGAGTGTACGCAAACAGCCCTTGCTATTCGTATGCAGAAATGATAAGATTAGCTGAAGACAGAACGTGTTGGTGAGAGTACACGCCCTCTGGTGTGAAGGCTATGAATTCACGGCGTGCAGCACACAGTCGGCTGAGGGCTGTTACTCGTGACCTGAGGCGGAGGTGTGGGGTCGGACGCACTTGCGGACCGCCCTGTGGCGGCAGGGCCGAGCCTCTCTGCTGAGTGGGGGCGGCACGGCCAGGTAGTGCGCGGCGCGGCGCTGCGCTCGGACCCACGCACCACAACACTTTTCAATAATGTAACACGCACTCCACTCAGGCCGGCTCATTAAGCCTGCAGGAAGCCCGCCACTTTGCTTCCTCCCTCAGGCGCCCAGCTCTCACAGCCGCCGCAGGTGAAGCAGGCCTGCGCCCAGTCTCGCTGCAGGTCGCCGGCTGTGATTCAAAAACACACGTCGTCACAGGGATTCCCCGTCCGTCGATAATATAAAAATGCTACACAAAAGATATAGGGAAGACAGAGAAGAAAAAGAAAGAGAGACTCGTCTATCCACATGCGTTATGAAAAGAGCGACGATTTGTCTAGCAGCACCTGCTCACCGTCAACACTTGCGGCATGGCTGTGAGACTAGCACGACACAGGTCAATAAAATGCGATAAAAAATGGGATGCGTCCAAAAAAGTGGCAGAGTTCTGAACACTGGCGTAATCACTCAAGTACGCGCCTCCTTTGTGATTAATCTTAATTTGGCCCGATTTCCCTGTGGAACCAACGTCAGCGTCTTGAAAATATTATTTCCATTTCTTCCAGTTTATCTAAAGTTTCTCAGAAACTAACCTTTTTAAAAAAAAAGATACACCCATGGCCGATTCCAGACCATTTTTCCACACAAGCGACTTATCATTTAACGTCCCCTTTTCTCTCGTACACTTTCGCTCGTGCCAGTTTTCGCTACTAATTGCGATACGCACTTTATTCAAATCCTCCACTTCAGCGCCCATGGCGCTTCGTGCCAGAAGCGGCCGCTACTAATTGTGATACGTACTGTATAGGAATCTTGCATTTGTGTTGCCTCTTGCGCCCCTCTGAGCTAGGCGCTCCAAGCGACGGCTTGTCGCTTGGGCCTTAAACCGGTCTTGGGTACACTAATACATAAAATAGAGAGCATTAAATTCTGAATTGTAGTACTCTATCGCAGGCAACATGGCGTTATACCACTAAACGGCAAGATGTGACATTTTTGTGTCTTATTCGTGCCAAGCATCTCAAAGTCGTTAATACCTTATGATAGAACACGTGGCAAGTCATTCTAATGCCTCGACTTTTTTTATGCATATTGTATATCCTCATGCCAAAGAGTGGTGTAATTACTGTATGATATAATTACCACTCCTCGGTTTTATGGATCTCATATTACCGAAACTATAAATGCACTAATTGTGTTAACGTAGTGATCTTGGCAAATAAAATGGTTTTCAAAAAAACACTACAATACAAAATTATAGATCACCTTCTGCACTAAATTCTCAATTCATTAAGTACTAATGGGTTTCAATTCGCTGAAGGTCTGTACTTTTTACCAGCTTCCTGAACACCCCGAAAATCAGGTTTTATGAAAAAGTTGGAAATTTGCGGTAAGTTCCTATGGGACCAAACTGCTGATGTCATTGGTCCCTATGCTTATACACTACCGAACTAACGATAGACAACACACACAGCCATGCCCGGGATCCGCACGAACCGTGACACGGCGCCCTGAACCGTGACACGGCGCCCAAGACCGTGCGGAATGTTTTATCTCTACAGTTTCAATCATATAACATTTTGTTTCAAATGTGGCCGTTTCATACATATTTTATGTACTGTGGAGACAAAATGGGAACTGCACCAGAAGTTAGAACGATATCTTTCTTGATACAGTGTTTTCAGAACACTCATTCATCGAACCGTAACCTATTAGTACTTCATCGACTCAAAATTTGATGTATTGTGTGATTTTGAATTAATTATAATGAAGGCGTGACTGAGTAATTAAAACAGTTTCCAAAACTCCAACAATTTTTCGATGGCAGAGCTTAAATTCGACTGGCCAAACCAACGTTATTGCTCGGTCGATGGGGGGAACAGTGTCAACAGCAACAGGCGAAAAAAGTTTAGCCTCTCCTCTGTAATTTGCAATGGGTGATGACGTGCTTCCTCATACAAAACAGTGACTACCGCTTAGACCAATTCCAGTAAGAATACAGCAGGTGTACCTCGTCCAACGGGTACTCTCAGTAAAGGGTCAGATATATTCTGCGATTAAGTACAGAGAGTGAGATGAGTTACAATGATTTGAAAGATTAACCTTTGGCACAGACAACAGTTCTAGGGACCGATGAAAACAGGCTCTCCTCTCATGCATCCAGAAAAAACTATCGTAAATGATTTCCGTTAGCACGAGGTCATGAATGAGCTATGGGTGAGGGAAACGCGTTAGTAAACCACTAATGATCTCCATTAGCGATGCTGATACAAAATTACACAGGCAACAGCTGTATTCGATGGGGTGCGGTAAAATTCTATGTCCTGTTGTAGTGCATTCATTGAGCTGTTGTCATCTCGGATAGCTGCTAGGAGCTTAAGTTGTCGCCATAACATGGTCAAAGAGTTCATCTCAGTAAAAATCTAAATATTCGTTTCTGACTGTTAGTTCCTAATCTCAAAATGAACAGTATGGGGTCGTCTGCCAGCCGTATAATTTTAAACCTAACGATCTGAACAAACATTTATTGGTTATCAATGGAATTTTTTACTACACCCATTTTAAATCCTCCATGTGATGAAGCAGAGCAAAGGGCCGTTAATTGTATTGTCCATGCAGTTTGGGTTAGTAAAGAGAAATGGCGCTATACAGGAAACATTCCCAGTTATTTTAAAATTACTACATTTTCCGCATGGACTGTTATTACATTGTGCACAATGAATCTTCTCTGTAGATAATGTCTAATTTTGAATATATGAATCACTAGATAATACATCAGTGCAGGGTCCACACTTCATAAAGTGAATGGGAACCAGATCATAGCCCAAATACATCCAGAAATATACTGTGACTTCTTCGAAGGAGTAGGCTAGAAGACTACTAAATCAGTCAAACAATTAATAAAAGTAGTCGAATATTCCCGAGTCTACATTTCACCTAAAAGTATTTTCACATCTTCATGCTTTTGTTAGGCTCATTTCTTGGTTAACTTGTGCCTATGTTAGGCTGCACAGCGTCTAAACACAAATTTCTGCTGTAAAAATAGGAGAGTATCAAAAGATTGCGAATGTTATCAAAGCAAAGTGAAATAATTAACCATCTATTGGCCAATGGTGGATGGTACCTGGTCTGCCACTACTCTTACGAAATAGACCAGGAGCGTTATTTTCGTTCCATTTATAGGATTTTGGTTATGTTAAAATGGATACAGACTGAAAAAAGTTGCACAAATATTCATCAGAAGTTGAAGAGATTTCAGAGTGGTACAAAAATAGGCAACTTGCTTTACATATTCAGAAAAGTAAACTTGCAACCTTTACACAAAAAAGTAAAATTAAAAAAAAATAAAATAAAAACAATCCTATGACAGCAACGTCAATGCTGAAACACAACTCGTATCAGTCAACTCATAACTGGGTGTAACAGTTTGTAAGCATATGTCATGGAATGACGACAGTGGCTCAGTAGTAGGTAAGGCAAGTGGCAGACTTCGATTCATTAGTAGGACACTAAAAAAAATCAGTCTACAACAGAGACTGCTTACAAAAAGAATTTGCGACCCATCTAATTGTGTGACCTGTGCCAAATACGACAAACAAGGGATAAGCACAAACAATCCCGTGAAAGTTTCACAGACCAATTGCATGTGCGGAATCTACGATTATACTACAACTCACTATGTGTCGCTGCGGTACGAACCACGAAACACAATTTTAAGAATTTATCGGTGATGGCCTTAAGCGCTTCGGCTATCCGAGCGCACGCCTCCAGGACCGACTCAAACTTACAGACACACACACACACACACACACACACACACACACACACACACAAGTCTGAGGAACATTCCATAACGTGATCTGTCAATACAGACATTTAAGAATAACATAATAAGTAAAACAAAACTAGTTATAACACGCACAGAGGCATTTAAACATTCTATCCGCACTCCATAAGGCAACGAATGTGAAGAAGCCGTAATAACGGGTACAATGGGACGTACCCTCTGCCATGCACTTCACATTAGTTTGCAGAGTATAGATGTAGGGTAGAAATTAGCTTTCCCACAGCTGACTCAACAGAGCTTTGCGCATTTTAGCACAGGTTAATGACATATCATGAAAAATATACCTTACGTTAACGATGCAATACTGTGCTAAATGTAACGCAGAGTCATCAAAGCACAAGCAGAAACGAATCTTTCCATGGAGAGCATGGCGTCGTCAACCCGCTGCTCATTAGGTTCCTGGAACACGGCGCCACAATCTACGTACAGCGGTACGTGGACACTTTACAAAATACGAAGCGCGCCAAGTGCAAGCGCTCAGGAATGTTGACGGACAGCATCATTCTGTTGCAGGGTAATGCCCGCCCATATGTTGCCAAGGTTGTTTCGACTACCCTGCAGAAACTTAGGTGAAGAGCCGTTACGCATCCTCCATACAGTCTCGATCTCTCCTCGCGTGATTTCCTTAAGTTTGGAGCCCTCAAGAAGACATTGGTCGCCGTACATTTGCATCGGACGAGGAGATGCACTCCTGAGTACAAGGGTACAATGATCCGTAGGCAACCGCAAACATTTTTCTTTGAAGACACTGATCGTCTTGTCTCACACTACGATAAATGCATTAACACTTACGACGATTACTTCTGAAATTATAAACAGTTTACTTACTTTTTTTATGTGTCTCATTTTTATTTGACTGCCTCTCACAAGAAGTGTGTTCAAAAAGTATCAGGAATTTGCATTTCTTGGAAATAGTTTTATTCATTCTGCTTCAAAGAAGTCCCCATTACATATTATACACATACGCCATTTATTCTTCCCATTCCCGAAAAACGTCTTCTGGAACTGTATCTTTAGGATAATACGTAGTTCTTTCAGCGATGCAATTTTAATCTCATCTATGCTTGTAACACGACGGCTCTTTAAGATTCTTTTTATTTTTCGAAACAGAAAAAAGTCACACGGGGCCATGTCCGGAGAATATGGAGGCTGGGGAAACAGGAAAAAGTCACACGAGGCCATATCTGGCGAATATGGAGGCTGGAGCACCATCACAGTGTTATTTAGCAAAAAATTCACGAACAAACAATGAAGTGGGAGCAGGTGCATCATTATCGTGATGCAGAACCTATGAACTGTTTCACACGTTTCGAACCCAAAAAATTCCGGAAAGATTTCTTGACATGAGTCACTTGATATGCTAACTTAATAAGCAACTTCTATTATTGTGATTCGGCGATCGTTCATAATCATTTCTTTCGGTTTTTTTTTCGTGTTTTCATCAGGTGTTGATTAGCTGTGGCGTCCTGACCCCTCGTTATCTGCAATGTCTTCACTGGCATCTTGGAAACGCTTATAGCACTCTTAAGCCTAGTTTTACTCATAGCAGACTCACCAAAAACACTATTCAACATTTCTAAAACTTTGTTATATTTTGTTCCACTTTTATAGCAACATTTAATGAAAATTCTCTGATCCATTTTTGAAACACATCAATCACTGCCACTCGTAAACAAACGCATGTGACATTAACAACTGAAGAGATATTTGACATCCAATGTACAATACGTTTCAGATATTTTTACCAACGTAACAACTAAAAATTGCGCGATTCGGACTAACACAACAGCGAAATTACGAAATTACCGATATTTTTTGAACACACCTCGTATACACTTGCTGCGCGAAATTACCGTACTTAGAGCGAAATACGGAAATAAGGGAAAATTTACATCTGCTTGGTCGGATGCAGATTTGAACCGCCGTCCTCCTGAATGCGAGGCCAGTGTCTTCAATCACAGCACCACGTACGTCGGTACCGACTGAATGCGGGCAGATCACACTAAACAACCACGCCGCGGACATCACACTGAAACGGGTGGGACTGCATCCAGCACGCAGCCCCTGTCGGGCGACAGGCAGCTGCAGCGAGACCTGTCTTGACCCGCACATTGGTGTAACAGTAGAGCGGCGGAATGCGCAGCAAGTTGCCGCTCGCAGGCCCGACAGCTGCGCTCCGTGGGCCGTCTCGCATTTTTTGCTTTGATTTCGGCGTCTCAGCTGCAGCTGTCGTGACATACGACCGAGGCCTACCGGAACTCCCAGCCAGAGTTACAGGATCACGCTCAGAGCAGCGGGCCACTTCGCTGGGAACTGGTCCGGACCAAAGCCAGCAACTGGAAAGCGTGATGTGCGTCGGCCGAACTCCCGCACCATTGTTTCTACGTTTTGCATGCAGATGAATGCGCAGTTAGGCCCTCTTACACTTTTTCTTGGCTATAGAATCAACGTTATAATATGATTTTGGAAGCTCATTTTTCTTGAATGAGATTTTCACTCTGCAGCGGAGTGTGCGCTGATATGAAACTTCCTGGCAGATTAAAACTGTATGCCGGACCTAGACTCGAACTCGGTAGTTTCCCGAGTTCGAGTCTCGGTCCGACACACAGTTTTAATCTGCCAGGAAGTTTCTCATTTTTCTCGTTTATAAGTTGACCAGTAAACCCGATATTTTTTAAGAATCGAACTCGCACGTATAAAACAGCTTAAAATGTCTTATTACAAAAGAGTTGCTGTATTAAATGGCTCTGTGCACTATGGGACTTAACTTCTGAGGTCATCAGTCCCCTAGAACTTAGAACTACTTAAACCTAACTAACCTAAGGACATCACTGCATGAAGAGTGAAAATGTAGTAAGCGATGAACTTTTTCGTTTCATTATTTTGTTGGGGTTGCCAGGAAGAAAAAGTTTCGTTAAACTTCGAGATTATTACGTGTAAAGTTTGTTGAAAGTCGCTAAGTGCTCTCACTCCCTAAAAATGGATAAAAAAGTCGGTGTATTTGTGCGCAGTCAGTTACGCTGCCTCAAAACAACACACTTTCTAACTGCAATACTTTCCTTACTTTGTTAAACTTTAAACGTAAGATTATACGTCTTGATGAGTAGTGTATGACAGCATTTTAAGTTTTTAAATTCGTTCAATAAATACGCGAAATATTATAATCATAATTTTATTGCCCCTACGCTGCAACTAGTACTGTGTTCCGGGATAGCATTTTAGTAATATAGATCGGCATGACTGCGTTTTCTTAATGATCTAAAATTACTTGCTGAGCCCGAAATAAACTGACTAACCCTATATAAAATACTTTCTGGAGTAATAGCTTAATGAATCGCGGAGCCCGTGTTAGTATTGTATGAAGCGGTTATGTGAAGAACCTCAAATGAACGTCGGTCAGTCAACATTTCGTTACCTCTGATACACATATGCTAAAAAGGGACGCAAAGCGGTGGGGGCATAACCATACCGTAGCTTAAAAAGCAGCTTTCTGAAGAAAGCAGTCCGGAGTCTACAGCGCATTAGTAGATGGGTAAAACTAGGACTAACGACAGTGACCCTGGAACGCTAGCTAAAAAGTAACAAAGATGGGCTCAAACAACTAGAGCGCCTCGTTCGGTGAAAGCTTCTAACTTCTGATTACCTGACATAATCAGTCTTGTAGGAGACGATCTGTAATTGTGAATGTTGAAGTCTTCTTACACGAACACTTTATTTGCCAAGATCGCAATTCTTTATACAGTGACGACTAGTTTCATCAAATTTGAACGGACATTTTCAAATCTGAAAATGCGTAAGCTTCTTCGCCACGTCCTCCGGCGAGTAAACGGTAGTAGGCGTCCTATATTCTGCCGCTGTATCTGCTAGAACATCGGATAGCTCAGATGCCCAACACACAAAAGCTTAAGGGGACAAAAAAGTGGACAATGGGTAAGAAAGTGACGTACCGATAGCGGATGGTTATCACGAGAGCAAAGTGATACGATGTCGCCACTTAACAGAAGACTGTGCCTGAAAAGACAGTGCACAATAAGCCGCTTTCCTAAAACTGACTCCTCGCGACGAGGCGGACGACGGAAGACACCCAACCGTATTGAGGGATCTGCATTGTGACTGCTCCCAAGAACTGCCAAATGGATTAAAGGAAGACTGCATATAATGATCGAAATGGTGCGCTTTATTTATTGGTACTAAGTACAGGCAGACTGATGCATGCACTCCTGTTGGTGATTATATTATTTTTAGAAGCTAGTTTAACCCATTTTTATTTTGCATTCTATAACAGCCATTTCCAAGCACGGCTTCGAGAAACACTATCCCTAAAAGTATTTGTGGCAGTTAGCGATATCCTTTACCAATCTTGAACTGTATAACAGCCGGCCGAAGTGGCCGTGCGGTTAAAGGCGCTGCAGTCTGGAACCGCAAGACCGCTACAGTCGCAGGTTCGAATCCTGCCTCGGGCATGGATGTTTGTGATGTCCTTAGGTTAGTTAGGTTTAACTAGTTCTAAGTTCTAGGGGACTAGTGACCTCAGCAGTTGAGTCCCATAGTGCTCAGAGCCATTTGAACCATTTTTGAACTGTATAACAGAAACAGGATTCACAAAGATTCAGCAGGGATATTGCAAAATTTCCGTATTTCTCTGTTGTCATCATTGTATTTTTATTCATAACACTCATTCATCACATTAGACAGCCTCTAACGAGATCTGCGAATATGATCGCACTAAATGTTTCGTGCCACAGATCTGCTGATGGGCTTGTTCTGAAACGCGACATGAGAAGACAAAATTACAATGGCGATCAAGCAAGTGTTTTACCATTTAATACCAATTATGTTACAACTATGCCGTGTACGTCCAAATTTATTGTTTTTATTGTAAATTCCAATTTCTATCCGATATTTATGATGAACAAAGTATTTTCGAACAATAGTTGATTTTGCTATTACGACCAATCGATTATGCTATGTATGGTACGGCTTTACAGCATGTCTACACCGTCACTTTCAGTCTAATGCAGATACGTCAGACGACGAAATAGGCATGAGACGTAATTACGAGCAACGACTTCATCCGCCATAATGCATGATGCGATCAGAAGAATGGTGGAATGGTATTACGTATGATCGCTTTGTTCCAGAGAAATCCCTCAAGAGACAGAAATTCTGTGATTACTGAACCGAAGGGAACGAAATTATTTCGTTCATCAGTGTGTGTGTGTGTGTGTGTGTGTGTGTGAGAGAGAGAGAGAGAGAGAGAGAGAGAGAGAGAGAGAGAGAGTGAGTGAGAGAGAGAGTGTGAGAGGGGGGGGGGGGGGAAATTGAGTGATACAGACAATAGCGGGTACAGTATCTTAGAGATCACTGCGGATTTCTTTATAGTTTCATTTTCCGTGTCCGTTACTGCTGCACAAAAGTCTGATATTAGAATACTTAGTTAAACTGAACAGACATACATCGGATGTGGGCTTCGTTCCGAGGCATTAATGGCAGTTTGACGTGTGACGTCATAGAAGCACCAACA
The DNA here is from genome assembly GCF_023898315.1 of Schistocerca nitens. NCBI lineage: Eukaryota > Metazoa > Arthropoda > Insecta > Orthoptera > Acrididae > Schistocerca > Schistocerca nitens. The sequence goes on along the minus strand of NC_064622.1, from coordinate 395,328,378 downwards.
GGAAGAGAAAAGACATTAAACCATATTTTCTTTCGTTCATATTAGTTTTTGAACTCTAGTTTGAGATGACAAGATTGTTTTGCGGTGTTTTGCACGCTGTCTACGTTAGGCTGAAAAGTGACAATTTGGTTGTGAGTTGGCAAAGCCAACAAATGTGAATATTAAATCTTATTCGTAATGACACACTAATCTGTAGCGTAGCCCGAGGACTAGATTAGGTTGAAACATGGTGGATTAATAATGAGTTGGCGAAACGGTTTAGAAGACTACAGTTAATCGGCTTGTAGCACAGCCGGGACGCACCAGAACCATTGCGTCTACAAGCATGAAAATAATTTTAATAAAAAAGAAGAAGGATTAAAATTAGACAAGATTTGGCGGTCGACTCTGTACCAACGAAGTGACTATCGATTACCTATAATCAAGAGAGATGGCACTAGCCAGAGATAGTTTTAAAGTCGAAAGCACGTGATGAGTGGTGGCGCCATCAAAGAGCAAACGTCAGGAAGGAGAAGCAGTTTTATATATGGACCACGGCAATTCAGCCCGGAAGTTTTAATTAATGGCTTTCAGGGGTTGCTGTGAGCGGTCGTGACTACGGCCGTGTTGAAAGGGAGCGGCAAGCTTCTCATCCCGAAGGCTCATACTGTCAATATTGTTCTTCCTGCATATAAATAAAATTGTAACTTAATATTTCGAGGGTGCTTTTCTGCTTATCAATTTTAAAACTGTTTTTGAAAAGGCTTTTATGAATAAAATTCCCATTAGTTAAAGGTAATTTCATTTCCATCAATTGCTTCCTGGCAACTACTTCCACGCTCACCTAGTGTGATTAAATGTGTTAATGTTCTTGATGAATCGCTATAGTTGAGTTCTTTTATCTTGGCGGCTCGCGCATGCCCGCCCAGACGCGGGAGATAGCTGCGTTGCCAGTTGCAAACGACGCACGCGCCAAGAGGAGCAGCCCCATAGTATAGTTCGCAAACTTACGTTTAGGGGGGAGCGCGCAGTTTATGAAGTAAAGACACCACGGCCGCATTAACCCTTTCGCTGCTACAGAGACGTGCTCCCAGCATTCCGCGCTGTGTGCGATTTTGTCATCACTACACTGGTCGCCTGCTTTGACACACTTATCATTCGATTTCACAAAAACTATTTGGCCCAAAAAATTTGATTTTTACACATCTTCTTGACTGATACCTTCCCCCCATAAATGACTTAATTTTGTTTCGATGTTCAACACAGTTCCTGTGCAGCATTAAATGTAGTAAACCATTGTACGAAATTTTGAAGAGTTTGCAGAGGTAAAAGTCCATAGCGTTATACTTTCCGTATGGTCGATTTTATTTGCCACAATGTTGAGAATGAAATGTGGACAAGATACCTAAATTTCATATAAAATTTACTGTATAACAATATCTCATTTAATTTAAGTACCAGATAGGTGTCGTATGTAATATTGAGAAATATTGCGTCTTTCGAGACTGTAATAAAAGTTTTATTTATACCAGAGTCATTTCGCTTTTTTCTAAAAAGTTCTGATTAAAACAAAGTTGGCGAAGTACACAAAACTGAATTGTGGACATAATAAAACATAAAAACTAAAACATAATGTCAGTGAGGCGCAGTGCGCAAAAAATGTGTGTTTGTCACAACGGACAGCAAATACTTGCCAAAACATAGATCAGTTGACGAACGCATTGAACATGATGATGTTGCCAAAGCAGCGAAGCAAAGAATAGCGTCAGACAATCAAGTAGCTCGGCAACGTACGAGCCGAAATTCTGCTCTAAATAATACTTTTAATACTGTCGCAGAAGAATATATCTCAATATGAATAGTGAAACAACGACTGCGGAAGAGAAGATACACTAACCAAACAGATAACATGAATATTGTATGTGTGCCTTTTCACCTGTGAAAAGAAATATTGGAGGACAAAATTAGAAAAACCGAAAACTTATTATGATTATAATAAAGAGACAAAGAACTAGAAATTTCAAAAAATTACGTTCAAACGAATAAAATTCATGAAGTAAGACACTTCGATATTGTTTTTAAATAAAGAAAATACTAAGCACCGAACATTGAACTCAAAACCTTTCGCTTAGCAGCCAAATACCTTAACCATTATGCTAACACAGCTCGTTGTTCTAACAAGGGAACCTCCCCGTCGCACCCCCCTCAGATTTAATTATAAGTTGGCACAGTGGATAGGCCTTGAAAAACTGAACACAGATCAATCGAGAAAACAGGAAGAAGTTGTGTGGAACAATGACAAAATAAGCAAAATATACAAACTGAGTAGTGCATGTGTAACATAAGAAACATCAAGGATAAGATGAGCTCAGTAGCGCCGTGGTCCCGTGGTTAGCCTGAGCAGATGCGGAACGAGAGGTCCTGGGTTCAAATCTTCCCTCGAGTGAAAAATTTAATTTTCTATTTTCAGTTTATGTCACAAACTCTTATGTTTTCATCACTTTTTGGGAGTGATTATCACATCCACAAAAAAACCTAAATCGGGCAAGGTAGAAGAATCTTTCTACCCATTCGCCAAGTGTACAAGTTAGGTGGGTCGACAACATATTCCTGTCATGTGACGCACATGCCGTCACCAGTGTCGTGTAGAATATATCAGACGTGTTTTCCTGTGGAGGAATCGGTTGACCTATGACCTTGCGATCAAATGTTTTCGGTTCCGATTGAAGAGGCACGTCCTTTCGTCTACTAATCGCACGGTTTTGCTGTGTGGTCGCAAAACACAGACACTAAACTTATTACAGTGAACAGAGACGTCAATGAACGAACGATCATAACTTTACGAAAATAAAGAAAGTAAACTAATCACTCGAGGGAAGACTTGCACCAAGGACCACTCGTTCCGCAGCTGCTCACGCTAACCACGGGACCACGGCGCTCCTATGCTTACGTTGTCCTAATGTTGCCTATCTTGCGCATGGACTACTCAGTTTGTATATTTTGTTTATTTTTTCATAGTTCCACACAACTTCTTCCTGTTTTCTCGACTGATCTGTGTTCAGGTTTTCATGTGACAACTTATAACTAAATCTGAGGGGCGTGCGATGGGGAGGTTCCCTTGTAAGCACCACCTGGAGGACTGTAAAACATCACGCAAAATACCGACAAACAATGTTGGTATGACTATGAATTATTCACGTTTCGTCGAAGTACAATAGGAAATAAACAATTGCGGCTGTTCTTTATTGCGAAAATGCGGTGCGTGAGAATGATACAAACACCTTTCCTTGCTATCGCCTGAATTAGGAGGTTTATTGCTTGTTTGGTTTAATTAATTAGTAGAATATGAAGCAATTGGTATAAATAATGCTTTTTCCAAACTTTCTATCAAAGAAGTCTGCTATCAAGACATTGCTTTTGTTCAGTTACTTTATTTATGACTGAACGTTTCTAAAGCTGAAGCCACTCGTCCGTGCTCTGCACTGCAGTCGAGCTCTGGCAACGTCGTTCTCTGTTCACTGGCTGACTGTGTTTTGTGACGTCAGATGCGCAGAAAGAACCTAAACTCGGCCGCCGTCGTAAATGACGCGCACTTTAGTAAATAAAGTAAATTCTTTAAGAAAAGATTTTGAAAGTAAATTCACGGTTGACGTACGATACTGCCTGTAGGATGACAGAGAGGCCGAGCATGAGTTCGGTTCGGTTCGGTGATTTATCCTGTGGCCTTTGAAAGGTGACGAGCCTGTGGTGCACGTATAGACATGAGCGCGGGCGACGTGCGGCCGGTGCGTGGCGCACGTGATTAGGCGGCCGTGCGACGGCGGCCGCGCCGGCCAGGGGACGGCCCAGCGGCGGGCAGAGCGGGGCAGGGCAGGCTGTAATTTAGTGGCTCGCTGAGAACCTGTTCCATTACCGCGGCGGCCGCGCGGCCGTTTAAAATACTTTACGACGTGCGAGAGATTACAGGCCTTCAATCAGCATTAGCCCCCGCCTCGGCCGGGCGCTGTTGCGACCTCGCGGCTCGTCCCACGCGTGCTGCCTGCGGGCCGTCGCCTGTCAGAGGCCGTCTCGCTCTCTCCGAGTCACCGCCACACGCTGTCGCCGTAAACGCCACATTACAAGCCGCCGCAATGGCTCAGCTGGCTGACAGGTTCTGTGCTTAGACACCAGTGCTGTGACTGGTACGGTTTGCGCGCACTATTCAAACTGCTCAACGTATCAGAATGCGGCCGGGTGGCGTCTTCGATGACCGCCGGTATTTGGGCAGGTGAACATCCCGTCATTTTCAAGGCACAAAAGCAACGATAATAAATATCTTCAGTACTATGAGAACGTGCTGACAAGTTATGTGATGAAATTGAGTCATTACTTCCATAAATGGAGACTTAAGCGTGACTCAAAACCGAAGTTACCGCATTCCATCTAAAGAATAAATAATAATAAAGCATATTGGTTAAAAACAGTCTTGGTTGCAAATTTGGGAGGTGGGGGGGTGGGGGGGGGGGAGTTTACCCGAATAACGTCCGTCTTCCACTGTAGTGTGTGTTTTTAAGCCTTTTAACGCGACTTCTTCACAGACGAATGGAAAAACTGGTAGAAGCCGACCTCGGGGAAGATCAGTTTCGATTCCGTAGAAATGTTGGAACACGTGAGGCAATACCGACCCTACGACTTATCTTAGAAGAAAGATTAAGGAAAGGCAAACTTACGTTTCCAGCATTTGTAGACTTAGAGAAAGCTTTTGACAATGTTGACCGGAATACTCTCTTTCAAAGTCTGAAGGTGGCAGGGGTAAAATACAGGGAGCGAAAGGCTATTTACAATTTGTACAGAAACCAGATGGCAGTTATAAGAGTCGAGGGACATGAAAGGGAAGCAGTGGTTGGGAAGGGAGTGAGACAGGGTTGTAGCCTATCCCCGATGTTATTCAATCTGTATATTGAGCAAGCAGTAAAGGAAACAATCGAAAAATTCGGAGTAGGAATTAAAATCCATGGAGAAGAAGTAAAAACTTTCAGGTTCGCCGATGACACTGTAATTCTGTCAGAGACAGCAAAGGACTTGGAAGAGCAGTTGAACGGAATGGACATGGTCTTGAAAGGAGGATATAAGATGAACATCAACAAAAACAAAACGAGGATAATGGAATGTAGTCGAATGATGGTGAGGGAATTAGATTAGGAAATGATATTTACAGTATTAAATGAGTTTTGCTATTTGGGGAGCAAAATAACTGATGATTGTCGAAGTAGAGAGGATATAAAATGCAGACTGGCAATGGCAAGGAAAGTGTTTCTGAAGAAGAGAGGTTTGTTAACATCGAGTATAGACTTAAGTCGTTTCAGAAAGTATTTGTATGGAGTGCAGCCATGTATGGAAGTGAAACATGGACGATAACCAGTTTGGACAAGAAGAGAATAGAAGCTTTCGAAATGTGGTGCTACAGAAGAATGCTGAAGATTAGATGGGTAGATCAGATAACTAATGAGGAGGTATTGAATAGAATTGGGGAGAAGAGGAGTTTATGGCACAACTTGACTAGAAGAAGGGATCGGTTGGTAGGACATGTTCTGAGGCATCAAGGGATCACCAGTTTAGTATTGGAGGGCAGCGTGGAGGGTAAAACTCGTAGAGGGAGACCAAGAGATGAATACACTAAGCAGATTCAGAAGGATGTAGGCTGCAGTAGGTACTGGGAGATGAAGAGGCTTGCACAGGATAGAGTAGCATGGAGAGCTGAATCAAACCAGTCTCAGGACTGAAGACCACAACAACAACAACAAATTTTGAAACGATCTGTGAAGGATAAACGCCCTCCCCTGTCGACATGTGGTGTGTATAAAATTCCATGTACCTGTGGTAAAGTTTATATTGGTACGACCAAAAGAAGCGTAAACACGCGACTGAAAGAGCATAAAAGTCTTTGTCGACTAGGAAAAATAGAAAAATCAGCTGTAGCGGAACATGCTCTTCAAACAGGCAACCACCAAGTGAAGTTTTCGGATACCGAAGTTTTATCTGCAACGTTAGATTACTATCCACGGCTATATAGAGAAGCTATTGAAATTTATAAACATCACGATAATTTTAATAGGAAAGAGGAGGCTATGAAACTTAGCGATATATGGACAGTGGCTCTACAAAATTGCTAACAATTTTTATCTTTGACAAGGTGGTAATCGAGAGTCAACCTTATCTTTGCTATGGATTATCACTGCTCATCACGTGTCACCTGAACCACGCCCCCCTTTCTCACAATATATAAGTCGCTCTCAGACACCCGACCAGTCAGTCGGCAAAACTCAGAAATTTGAATGGTCACCACGTTGGTGTGGGCGTGGAGGGGACCCATCCTTTGTGAAGGCTGCATGCTTCAGCATTTTGGTTGGGAAACACTGCAACATCCTTCGTACAGCGCGGACCTTTAAACGTGTGATTTTTCACGACTTTGGGGACCTGGAGAAAGACATGCATGGATCTCGGTTTCAGTCGGACGAAGAACTGGAAGAGCGGGTGTGGTTGTGGATCCGTCAGCGGCCGACCGCGTTCAGTGTAATAAATAACGCGTGTGGTGATTATCTTTGAATGGAACCATGGACCATCCTGGAGGGTGTTCGGTTTTAATCTGACTACCCTTATACGATTTATCACAACAAGCGACATGTTGCTGTTGATCGACGGTCCAATAGCGATGCTACACTGGCCACTACAACACTACTTGAAAATGTCTTTGCGTCGACATGGGAACAAGAAGAGATCGCCTGCTGTGGAGCCTCATGTTGAAAAATGTGCGCTGAACCGGGTGTTCCCCGCATTGCATTCTGCCGTCAGATGTGCTACAAAATGGTTGAAATGGCTCTGACCACTATGGGACTTAACATCTGCGGTCATCAGTCCCCTAGATCTTAGAACTACTTAAACCTAACTAACCTAAGAACATCACACACATCCATGCCCGAGGCAGGATTCGAACCTGCGACAGTAGCAGTCGAGCGGTTCCGGACTGAAGCGCCTAGAACCGCTCGGCCACAACCGGCCGGCTAGATGTGCTACAGATCACCGTATATCCTTCTTTACAGAAAGAGCAAACCCGTCTGTAATGAGGTGTCAACTTCCAACATCCTGTCGACTACTCGCGGTTTTACTGTCCTTCAATCGTAACTTTTTAAAGTTTTAATTTCCGACAACTGGCCCTCATCTCAGGTCAATAAGTCTAGCATCCTCTACTGTCTGTACGGTTGTAATGCTAGGGATTGAGCCACCCAGTTGTTTCTGGTGTCTGTGATGGAACTTTGAGGGTACCATGTAGCTTCTGCGGCTACAATTACGACGATAAGCCTTCAATGTTCCTTGTAAACCGGGGTAGAAACGCCTATGACGTTATCTGACAAATCGAAAAAACATCAATTCGCTTTACAGCAGCCTGCAATGTAACAACATTTTTACTACCTGAAATTAAACACGCAATGGCTCAACTCCCAACCGCTGTCTGCTAGCACTCCGTCACAGGCTCAGCCCCCTTCTACCTGCAATATTTTCTCCCCAAGTTCTGGGGGCGGTAAAAGTATTGGAAGTATCTGCGACAGCCAACCTGAAACCGATATCGAACATTCTTTCTCGACGGAATGCGGCGTTGTTTGGTTATTAATTCGACGACGGAAAATATTCATGCTTTAGTTAATTACTTCTCTCTGGAATGTCAAAAACCAACGAAATTTTTCTGAAATATCTTGATAATGGATTTTTCCTATAAAACACGCACCCAACTCATACCACAAGATCTTCTTTCCGCCTCAAAATTCAATTTATCTTGGCGGGTGATGGCTTCGTTGGATGTGGACCCTTCTATACTCGCAATGAAACTTTTAATCTGAATGTAGTGACTACATGTAATGTGGGAATTCACAGGGAAGATGTGCGACACGCAACAAATTAACAGGAACGTACAGGTACTGGACAAGAAGACGTGAACGCCTATGAAAGGGCGAATTATTCGTAAGCTGCTAGTCCCTCTTATGCTTAAATTAAAGCATGTATTCAACGTGGAATTCACCAATACAGTAGCAGGAATATGTACTTATTTAGGTATGCAAATACGCTGATAGTTCAGAAAGTGGCATTAGAGACGGAAACAGACTGTGACCATTCCAGATACAAAATGTGTTAAAACAGTAACGGAAATTTTGTAGTTTCACGTGTTGTATTAGTCCGATTCACGCGATGTTTTCGTTGTGCTGGTAAGCATGTCTGACAAGCATCTGTCCAGCGTTCGCCTTGTTGGATACTTGGTCTGTAAACACTTGTCAAAAACACTACATGTGTTTTCGTAGTACTTGGTTCAAATGGCTCTGAGCACTATGGGACTTAACATCTGTGGTCATCAGTCCCCTAGAACGTAGAACTACTTAAACCTAACTAACCTAAGGACATCACACACATCCATGCCCGAGGCAGGATTCGAACCTGCGACCGTAGCAGTCGCGCGGTTCCGGACTGAGCGCCTAGAACCGCTAGACCACCACGGCCGGCTTTTCGTAGTACTGACAATTATTTTGTATAAAAACGAATGAAATAATTTGTACTACATTTTGCTGTCACAAGGAATAACACAGAGTAAAGTTAAAGAAATATTGCTTTTGCTGAGAATGCTGTGAGTAAAACAAGGGTTTACGAGTGTTATGAGCGTTCCGAAGAAGGGAGTAAAGACGTTGACGTTGACGAGCGTACCAGACGTCCCAGCATATCATCAATCGATGAAATGCTGGAATGGCAGATCTACACATCAGAATCCTGAAGGTAAGTGGCATATGAATATTGGTTGATATGATTTTTTTCAGGTGTTTTGAATATTTAACGTGTGACAGCAAAATTTCTTCCAAAACTGTTGAATTTCCAACAAAAACAGCGGTAAATTCGCGTTGCTCGAGAGCAGCTAAATGGATTCAACAACGATGCAGAACTACGCTCTCACAACAAGTGACGAAGCTTTGGTTACAGATATGACTTCGAAAGTATGGCCCAGTCCCAGTGGAGATATCCTGGATCGCCAGGGCCGAAGAAAGCTCGACAAATGCTGTCAGATGTGAAGGTTATGCTCGCATTGTTCTTCTATTTTAACAAGACTGTGCACCAGAAGTTCTCCGTTTTGTCACGTCGTCGAACGACCAATAAGGAGTAACACGTCGTAGTGCAAAAAGTTCCTAGACTGATTTTTTTCTGTCGTACAAGCGTCGTCCGCGCAGTAACTACGGTGGCAACTTCAACTGACATCTATCAACAACAAACGTGCATTCTACTACTAGTCAGTTTTGAGCAGGCATTGTTAAGTAGTGGACGTGTGACCATAATGTGTAAATTGAGGTGTATCATAAATAGTAATAGAGAAACATCTCTAAATCAATGTTCAAAACATTCTCCAGAATCCTCTGAAGATGAATGAAGTGTGTGCGAAGTTTGTCCCGCCCGCCGTGGCTCTTGGGCTAAAGCGGCGTGATTGAAATGCAAAACGTGTGCAATGCTTCACTGAAAAAACCGTCAGGGAAGACGAGACTTGATATTATCAGTACGAACCTATTATAAAACCGCTAAGTTCAGAAACCGACATGAAGACATAAACGATATTCAGGACAATGTGACGCGTGAGTTCAACCGCATCCAACAGATCTTTTCTCCGTTTCACATGGTTGTATGAACGATCTGTGAGTTGTACTTTAGTGGGGGAGACTGTGCACAGAACATCTGAAGCACTATTTTGCTCTGCGTTACACTTTACCTAATCAACATAACAATATAGCTTTCAAAACATTTTGTTCAACCTTAGCTACACCAGTCAACATTAAAAAATGCATATATATGAAGCGTAATGCAAGTAATGCAATAAATCCACTAACGTGATTAGATGTAAAGTTTTGCATGCATCAAAGTTGAATAAATCTTTTCTGAAGTTTATTCCCTTTATATATATAACAGGGTTTGCACAGCCGTTCTTACTTCCTATTTTATAGCCGATTTTTCATTTTTAGTTTTCGCTGTATATTACGGGAATTTTTATTAAATACTTTCGTGCGTTATTTCGCAACTGTTAGAAACCCTGACTCTAATCGTAAGAGGATGTAATTGCAGATCGTTGAATCAAAAACATGTCATCCATTTTCATATTGCTCGTAGCAACGTTACAAGATGAACTTTGCCCATACTACTGAAATATGTTTACCGTTTGTGTGTCGAAGCAAATAACTTCAAGAACCAAATGGATGATTTTTTTTCTACTTCTTCTCAAATATAGTTACTGGGGTACAACATGGTTTCCTAGACATCCACTGAATTATATCAAAATTACTAAGTTAAGAATTTTGTCCCGTGTAGGACAAATTTCTGCGGATGCCCTTTGAGCATCCCTCGTAATATCTGTGAAGCTAAATACAGTTACCCAGTACTGCATACAATTACTTAGGCAGCGTATATCGTATTGATAGGTAGTAGACAGTTACTGCGTAATTTGGTTTCACATGTTACCTTCATTTTTGGTATATCCAACAGTATTTTGAGGCGCCGGCCGGGGTGGCCGAGCGCTTCTAGGGGCTACAATCTGGAACCACGCGACCGCTACGGTCCCAGGTTCGAATTCTGCCTCGGGCATGGATGTGTGTGGTTAGTTAGGTTTAAGTAGTTCTAAGTTCTAGGGGACTGATGACCTTAGAAGTTAAGTCCCATAATGCTCAGAGCCATTTGAACCATTTTTTTGATTTTGAGGTAAATTCACGACTACGTGCAGTTTCAGTCTTACAATAGTTCGATAAAATTTACGAAAAGATGTAAATCTGTCACTATGCCAAAGCCGTTGTGTTGTTTCTGCCTTTATTTTGTTCAGTTGGATGTCGAGCCCGAAACAGTCAGAATATATCACTGCGACACCTTCATCACATAAATTGTAACAGCTTTGGAGTAAACCTGGACTCGTTCACACTGTGCAGGCAGTTGCAGTTCAAATGCAGAGTGTTTCAAGGAGAACCAGGCAGTTAAGAAGAGGAAAGAGCGATCTAAGTCTTCGACATGAGACAGTCCATAAAGAGTTCAACACCTGACGCTCGGCGTCCGACGGCTGCGCGCAGCGGACTGCCGGTGGACAATTTACGTTCTTATCAGCGGGATCTCGGAGCTGGTTTCGTCGCCGGCCTTCTCGGCCGAATATTATAAGTCAGAACCAAGGCCGCGGGCAACAGCAAACACAGCTCGCGGCGCGAGATCTCGCCTAGGCGCTGCCACACACCTCTCTTTTTTCCCCGTCCTCTTCCCGGGAAACCGGCACGCTCCCGCGATAAAATATTCACGCCGCCAGACCGCGCGCAACTTCCTCAATCATCATATTATGATTATTTTATGCACTTTTAACAAACTTGTTTCCAGGAGATTCTCCCCTTCTCCCTTCACGCCCCTGCGTCCCCTCCGCACGCCTGTGGAATAGGAAGAAGCGTTCTACGGCGATCTTAACGAGCAGAGAACAAGTGGTGTATCGGCGCACTGCGGTGTCAGCCCAGTGTGGTTTCTGTCAGCTTCATCCCCATCCCACACACTAGTTAAATGGTTCCCAACACTCCCCGAAATCAATCAGAGATTAGTTCGTACCCCGCTCTCTCCAGCCCTACCGCCACCGCCTCTATCAACACAGAATTTCCTTTGAACACTTTTTTTTAAATTACAAATGATCAATGATATTCAGTTTTTTTAGGTGTTTCATTAAACCACGAACTAATAAATCGTTGAAACCACTGGTACTGCTTCTTTCTAACAATTTTTTTTAAAATAGAATAATGAATCAACTAAGTACGTCTCAAGCGCTGCCTATAGCTTCTCAGAAAATAAAGCTAACTATCTACACTGAGTCCGCAGCTCGTGGTCTCGCGGTAGCGTTCTCGTTTCCCGAGCACAGGGTACCAGGTTCGATTCCCGGCGGGGCCAGGGATTTTTCCTGCCTCGAGATGACTGGGTGTTGTTGTGTTGTCTTCATCATAATCATTCATCCTCATTACGGTCAGAGGAAGGCAATGGCAAACCACCTCCACTAGGACCTTGCCTAGTACAGCGGTGCGGGTCTCCCGCATCGTCCCCTACGCTCCTCGGAGTATGGGACATCATCATCATCTACACTGAGGGTACATACTTGTTATAAAACGTGCTGCTTCTTCGCCAATCCGCTCTCTAGCGACATTTGCTTCGCCCACAGGTTGCACCGCCTTATAAAATAAACCAAGTTAAAATGTGTGCTCAATACTTATTATATGTAAATCACTTGATTGCCTGGCTTCTCATTTCTGAACTGGCAAAAATTGGACAACTTCAGGCCTTGTCTCTCACCACTGACCCTAACAATAATAATACGGCATAGGTCTTACAGCGACGTAGTAACCACTACAAAGATACTGTTCTGTTGTGCTGTCAATTAGTTAGTTTACCTGCTGCGAAGTGAATGACGGAGCAAATTATGGTCCGTGTCGGGAACTACAAAAAAAGTCGAATACGGAATTTTCAGGAGATATTTAAGCGTATGTAGTGTATATGACTCCACTTTACTGTCATAGATACATGGTACAAAGTGCAAAATATGTATTTCTGTCTGTAGGAAAACTATGCAGTCAGATTAATGTGATCCCTGACAAAAGTCTGAATAAACATATTTTACAAAGCGCAGTTGCAGGAAGAGCGTCAAGGAGATTCAGGAAGGTACCGACAGAGATGTGGAGTCTTGTAGACTCCAGTGCCGTGGTGAACTGCACTAGGTTACTCTGTTCAGAATTCATGGCGCTAACAGTCCGATGGAGATTGTCCCACAGATTCTCGATTCGGTTACACTCTGGAGAGTTTGGAGGCCAGTTCGTTTAGACGCTCTTCGAAACACGCACGTACACTACGAGATGCGTGACACGATGCTCTGTCCTGCTGGTAGATCCATCCGGCCGAGGAGAAGCATACAGCATGTAGGGATGGACATGGTCCACAAGGATAGATGCATAGTTGTGTTGATTCACTGTGCATTCCAGAATGACGAGATCACCCAGGGAAGGCCGTCAGGCATGGACCCTTCCGATGATTGCTGCAGTGTGTTTGCTTTCAGGCGTTTCAAGCCGAGCACGCCACCCACATCTGTCCGATGAAGCACAAAACGTGATTTATCTGAAAAGGCTACCTGTTGCCACTCAGTGGACATCCAGTTGGGGTAGTGGTGTGCAAATTCTAGACTTCGTCTCCGGTGAACAGCAATCAGCATGGTTGCATGAACCAAGTGCTTGATGCAGAGGCCCATGCGCAGCGATGTTCGCTGAACGGTTGTTGAGGAGTGGCCGTTGGTAGCCTCCTAGTTCATATGGGCGGTCAGTTGCTCAACCGCTGGGCGTCTATTCGCCCGAGTAAATCGCCACTGCCGTCGTTCATCCCTATCATAAAATTTTTTCATCTACATCTACATCTACATGACTACTCTGCAATTCACATTTAAGTGCTTGGCAGAGGGTTCGTCGAACCACAACCATACTATCTCTCTACCATTCCACTCCCGAACAGCGCGGGGGAAAAACGAACACCTAAACCTTTCTGTTCGAGCTCTGATTTCTCTTATTTTATTTTGATGATCATTCCTACCTATGTAGGTTAGGCTCAACAAAATATTTTCGCATTCGGAAGAGAAAGTTGGTGACTGAAATTTCGTAAATAGATCCCGCCACGACGAAAAAACGTCTTTGCTGTAATGACTTCCATCCCAACTCGCGTATCATATCTGCCACACTCTCTCCCCTACTACGTGATAATACAAAACGAGCTGCCCTTTTTTGCACCCTTTCGATGTCCTCCGTCAATCCCACCTGGTAAGGATCCCACACATTACAGCAATATTCTAACAGAGGACGAACGAGTGTAGTGTAAGCTGTCTCTTTAGTGGACTTTTTGCATCTTCTAAGTGTCCTGCCAATGAAACGCAACCTTTGGCTCGTCTTCCCCACAATATTATCTATGTGGTCTTTCCAACTGAAGTTGTTCGTAATTTTAACACCCAGGTACTTAGTTGAATTGACAGCCTTGAGAATTTTACTATTTATCGAGTAATCGAATTCCAACGGATTTCTTTTGGAACTCATGTGGATCACCCCACACTTTTCGTTATTTAGCGTCAACTGCCACCTGCCACACCATACAGCAATCTTTTCTAATGCTTTGCAACTGATACTGGTCTTCGGATGACCTTACTAGACGGTAAATTACAGCATCATCTGCGAACAACCTAAGAACTGCTCAGATTGTCACCCAGGTCATTTATATAGATCAGGAACAGCAGAGGTCCCAAGACGCATCCCTGAGGAACAACTGATATCACTTCAGTTTTACTCGATGATTTGCCGTCTATTACTACGAACTGACAGGAAATCACGAATCCAGTCGCACAACTGAGACGATACCCCATAGGCCCGCAGCTTGATTAGAAGTCGCTTGTGAGGAACGGTGTCAAAAGCTTTCCGGAAATCTAGAAATACGGAATCAACTTGAGATCTCCTGTCGATAGCGGCCATTACTTCGTGCGAATAAAGAGCTAGCTGCGTTGCACAAGAACGATGTTTTCTGAAACCATGCTGATTACGTATCAATAGATCGTTCCCTTCGAGGTGATTCATAATGTTTGAATACAGTATATGTTCCAAAACCCTACTGCAAACCGACGTCAATGATATAGGTCTGTAGTTAGATTGATTACTCCTACTACCCTTCTTAAACACTGGTGCGACCTGCGCAATTTTCCAATCTGTAGGTACAGATCTATCGGTGAGCGAGCGGTTGTATACGAGTGCTACGTAGGGAGCTATTGTATCAGCTAGTGGTTCTAGGCGCGCAGTCCGGAACCGCGGGACTGCTACGGTCGCAGGTTCGAATCCTGCCTCGGGCATGGATGTGTGTGATTTCCTTAGGTTAGTTAGGTTTAAGTAGTTCTAAGTTCTAGGGGACTGATGACCACAGATGTTAAGTCCCATAGTGCTCAGAGCCATTTGAACCATTATTGTATCAGCGTAATCTGAAAGAAACCTAATCGGTATACAATCTGGACCTGAAGACTTGCCCGTATCAAGCGATTTGAGTTGCTTCGCAACCCCTAAGGTATCTACTTCTAAGAAACTCATGCTAGCAGCTGTTCGTGTTTCAAATTCTGGACTATTCCATTCGTCTTCCCTGGTGAAGGAATTTCGGAAAACTGCGTTCAATAACTCCGCTTTAGCGGCACAGTCGTCGATAACAGTACCATCGGCACTGCGCAGCGAAGGTATTGACTGCGTCTTGCCGCTTGTGTACTTTACATACGACCAGAATTTCTTCGGACTTTCTACCAAATTTCGAGACAATGTTTCGTTGTGGAACCTATTAAAGGCATCTCGCATTGAAGAAAAGTTTTAAAAAATTTGCAGCTTGCGAGAGTGAACGAACACCTACGCAGTGAATAGACTTAGAGGAATGGAGAGGAGAGGAGCGGAGAGGAGCGCAGTCGAGGAAGAAGTCGCACCTCCCTCCCGCAGGGCTGGCAGCCTACGTGCGTGTCCTGTGCTCCTGCGGAAGCAGAACTAGCATAATGCTCGTAGAGATCGCCGATCTCTTCTGGTGTTGCGAGGATCGTACTCCAATCCCGTCACGGGTGAGGACTGTCTCTTCACTCATTTCAAAACAACAAAGCATTCGGTCTACAGTTCAATTGTTTCCTGAGATTGGCAGTGTACGAAACGAGGTAGTTCATGTCTATCTTCTATCAGTAACGCGAGCATAGTTCTAAATACCCCACCTAAAACTGCCACGTCATGTGTCCGGTAAATACCAACGACCATATTAATATTTTGCAGATGTTTGTACTTAAGGGCGATCGGAAGACTTCACTCTCCATGACGACTGATATGTGAACCGCATTATTTAGAATGGACTACCAGTAATCTCGATATCATTTGCTTGAAGCAATAAACATAGTCACTATGTCTATTTCTAGAAGCAAGTACACGTTTCACTAGTAATAAAGCAAGGAACGTTTGGGACGACGCCCTTTAAGTATATGATTGCGTCTGGATACGTGGAGATCAAACACATAGGCCTAATTTTGTCCCGCACTATCTCACGGACACATTGATGGAATTGTGATGTCTGACCAGCTTTTGCACGAGGAGATAACGATGCCTTATGGTTACGAATGATAGACATAGTTGTTATTGCATGAGGGCCAAACGTATCAAAACCAAACCGAGCTGCAGCGGATGGATGTGGCATAATGATAACCCCCGAAACTACGCTGTCAACATCGTGTGCAGTGCACTTGGTGTTCCTGTGTGCAGCCCGTGTGTTTTATCGTAATGTCACATGAAGTAACTATCATATGACACAGCGTAACAAAGAAAATACGTGAATTATCCGTTATGAGACAATGTATAGTGGTTTTCATTACAAACGTAATTTGCCTCGATGAGCTCTAGCGCTAAAATGCACACTATCCGCTAACTCTCTCGATAACACCATCGCATTATTGCTCGCTGTGACTACGAAAAACTACTAAGATCTGCAAGCAAACGATACTACTTCACATTTTTCAAAGCTCGCCAGCGTTTTGCAGTTCCTGGTGAAACATGAAAAGCTAAATAACGTAACTACATATTACACGCTTGTTATGGACTGACAGTAACAAAGCAGTTGTTTATTGCTAAGACAACTTAACCATGTATATTTTCCAATTATTGTAGTTAAATTTAACGTTGAAGTTAAAAAAACTTGACCCATTTTCCGGATATAATAAGCTAACAGTCTAAAAGTGAGGGGTGACCAGTACCATCAATAAAACTGTAACCCACAGGATAGTTTCTCAGAATCAAGATAAATATCTGTTCTAATAGGTTGATTTCTGCTTACTACTGCCGCTAGCGGGACGGTACACAATTTATCTAGTACAAGTCGGCCAAAAAGTTCTTTAAATTAGCTTGTCGAACACACTCATTTCCTTAACCGCAATAGTTTGAATAATCTGTTCAGTAGGAATACAGTCCACATTTGTGCTGCCGAAGACAAAAAAACGTCGCGAGCCCAACTGTCTCGAGGAAAATTTAAGTATATCAGACCAATTGGTGAAGTTGGATGATTCGTACGAGGGTCATGCTGCTGAACTGCAACATCAGTGATGGTGATCATGCAGCTAGTAACATTACTGCCGAAAGCGTCACACAGATACTACGGACAAATGTTTCTTAGCAGCTACCTGAATCGATCAGCACAGCGTATGGCGTACAAGATTGGCAATTCTATGTTTCATGCTAGTATCCATTTCCATTAATAAGGTTAACTAGCCGCAGAAAGTAATACTGAGTCGGCCGGAGTGGCCGAGCGGTTCTAGGCGCTACAGTCTGGAGCCGAGCGACTGCTACGGCCGCAGGTTCGAATCCTGCCTCGGGAATGGATGTGTGTGATGTCCTTAGGTTAGTTAGGTTTAATTAGTTCTAAGTTCTAGGCGACTAATGACCTCAGAATTTAAGTCGCATAGTGCTTAGAGCCATTTGAACCATTTTTTGAGTAATACTGAAGTGAAATCAGTTGTTTTATCGGACTTGGCACCGACGACGTAGGCTAATTATGAGGGCGAATCAGCCCTCATGCCTTTATTTTTTATTAGCCAAAATAAGGTAAGTACAGGTAATTACAAATGGTTCAAATGTCTCTGAGCACTATGGGACTTAACATCTGAGGTCATTAGTCCCCTAGAACTTAGAACTACTTAAACCTAACCAACCTAAGGACATCACACACATCCATTCCCGAGGCAGGATTCGAACCTGCGACCATAGCGGTCGCGCGATTCCAGACTGTAGCGCCTAGAACCGCTCGGCCACTCCGGCCGACTGACACAGTCATGCCGGTTAAATATCTTGGCGTATCGTTGCAAAGCCATATGAAATTGAACGACGATATAAGGCCAGACTGTGGAGGCCCAGAGGATGTCTACCGGTGGCCGTGTCATCCTGGCCTTGGGCTTCATGCAGATGTTCTATCGGCTGTCTAGCAGAATTTCCAGGCCGCGAAGCAGCTACTACTGGCTCAAGTAGGTCCTCAATTCGCATCACGAGGCTGAGTGCGTCCCGTACGGCCTACCAGCATATAAAAGTCCTTGACAGTTCCTGGAATCGAAGCCGGGTCCTCTGCATGTCAGCCATCTACAGTGACCACTCAGCTGCGGAGGTGGTCCAAGGACGATAGGAGGGAAGGCGAATGTTCGTGTATAAAACAGTTGCGCGACGCAGTCTTGAATACTGCTCGATGTTTGCGATCCCAACATGTTGGGTTAAAAGACGACATCGAAGCAATTCAAAGGCGTTCTGCAGATTTCGTTCTGGTAGGTTTAACTAACACGTATTACGGAAATACTATGTCAACTAAACGGGAATTCCTTTAGGGAAGACTACGTTCTTTTCATGAAACACTACTAAAAAGAAGTAGATAACCGGGAATTGTGACTAACTACAGGACAATTCTACTTCCATCAAGGTGCACCTCACGTGAAGATCACGATGACAAGAGAGATCAGGGCTCATACGGAAACTTTAAGACAATCGTTTTCCCTCGCTGCATATGCGGCTGGAACAAAGGAATGACCAGTAGTGGTACAAGGAACCCCCCACCTACATGCATCATAGCTTGCGGAATGTTCAAATAGTTCAAATGGCTCTAAGCACTATGGGACTTAACGTCTGGGGGTCATCAGTCCCCTAGAACTTAGATCTACTTAAACCTAACTAACCTAAGGACATCACACACATCCATGCCCAAGGCAGGATTCGAACCTGCGACTGTAGCAGCAGCGCGTTTCCGGACTGAAGAGCCTAGAACCGCTCGGTCACAGCGGCCGGCTTGCGGAATGTGTACGTAGACGTAGTTGATATCACTAGTAACTAAAAACCGATAGACAACACAAGGATATTTGAAATTGTTAAAGTAACTCACCCTGAATTTGCTGTTTCCATGCGCTCGCAAACTGCTTCCAGTTGGAAATTGCGGCATGCAGGCTGCAGGAGTGCAGGTCGAGATTGCAGAACCAAGCAAAGCGAGGCCGCCCTAATAACAATGCGAGGATTGAAGGCGGGTGCCATGCACGCAGGGCCAGGGGGCCAACTTAATAACGCCAACTTCCGACGAGGATAAGCGCGCCCTGGGGACGGCTTTAATTACTTTTTCATTAAAATGCGCTATCCCCGATAAAAGAAATTCCGACGCTTAATTAATAATTCCAGACATTTGGAGCGCTCTGCGCAGTACAGATGTTGGCGGCGGTTCGCTTTTTCATCCAATTAGAGTCGACCGCCTACCCTGGCCATTAGTAGGGCGGCATCTGCCCCCGCAACGGTCACTACAAAGTGAAAACGGCGCTCTTGCCGCCGCGGATTATCGTGGCTTGCGATCCCACGCAGCTACACCGACACCACACTAATCGAGGGAAAATGTCGTCGAGTTGACAATTTCTATTCCCTTAACTAGCTATAATGAGCGTTTAGAATTTCCTGCTGCAATATAATATGCATACATAAAATCATCACTAATTATGATTACATGGCTGTAAGAGCAAGTGCTTGTATTCTGTTTTACTGGACTTGGCCACTTTATTCAACATATCACATCACTCTACATGAAGGAAATTGATAGACAAAGGCCTTTCACGACACCTGCGTACATCACTTCTGTACGTCGTTTACATCATCTCTAAGTCCGCTGTGTAGTTTAACATAAACTCTGTGTAACAACATTTTCTGTAGAACCACGGACACATCAACCATTATGCTGTCATAATGTGTAAACTGGGAGCGATGGGATATGAAAATACATGTCATCATTCGAGAAGTGCCGAGACTGGAAATGGAAAGATCTGGAACTTGTACAAGCGTTCATGAACACGATGCTGAGCGCCCCACAAACCAATATCATCATTAAGTACATGTCACTTTAAATTTGTCAAATTTCATCAATGAAACTGTACTCGTTTCAGTGTAACTATGTCGGAATCTGTCCTTTGTTAAGCAAGCCTATGTAACAGCGTACCAGGTTACGGCTTAAACTTATATACACTATGAATTATTAAAACCACCTCTTGTGAACATTTCCAGTGTTGAGATGGCTGTATGGATGTGTTACGAACGCCAATAAATTAAAAAAAAAATCAATGAAATTCGTAGACAAAGCCCCCATTGCCAAACATCTCATACATTTTCATAATGGACCTTTCTCTGATAAGGACAAATTACCATTGGTGTTTCACAGGGTTCAATACTGATACTGCTCCAGTTCTTACTTACGTGTCGGAGTATAGTCGAAAGATCGCGGCTCCACACCAAAGTCAGCAACAGAGATACCGATACTAAAGATATTAGCGATGTCTCGCTGCAATCCACAACGACAAATTGGAGGGGCTGAAGAAGACACTCCCTCTCTCTCAGCACAACAGCGTCCTAGTTCGGAGGTCAATATAGAGACGAACTCGGAAGCGCTCTGCTCAGTTCTGTGGCCTCAGCTGAAGCAGTCAACATCATCGAGTAGGGCAAAAGAGTTATTCAAGTCTCATATAGAAATGTGCTTTTGTAAATACTTAACGTTGTGCTTCAAGGAAAAAATTGTTAATTAGTGCATCATATTATGCTTTAATAGTCAATGACCATTTTAAATTATCAAGCAGTCCTGTAGCACAGGACTGTATCAATTTAAGTAATTTTTTATAATTCATGTAATAAACTAAAGTAATATTTCACATGTTGTAGTTCAGAGAGGAATAAAATGACCCACGGTTATGACTGAACGACTGTAGATTTGTCTGGTCATAGTACGTATTACATGAGTGAAACATAAATAGTGCTCTTTGCTGATGGCTGATCATAACCAAACCGAACAGAGATACAGCAGAAGAAAAAATAAAATATCAACAGAAAAAACAATAAACGAAATATTCACATAAATTATTGATTGAGACTCGCTAAATTATTTATTAGTTACAGAAAACACAGTTCATTTAGTTCTGTAAAAGATGGGACACATCATCACCAAAATAGTTTTTGCTGATCGTGTTTTACAGCTTTGATAAATCTTAGAAAATACATTTTGTAATGTGCCGGTCGTACAATTAAAAGCAAACTATACAGCACGCTTACTTGTTACAAAATGTCATTTCTAAGATGATATCACCAACAAAAATAAAGAACGGCGGAAAGCACACATAAAACTGATAGTTGCAAGTTCCAAGATGTGCACGTTGATAGATACTTTAATACGGAATCGCTTATTATACATCTTTCCAAACGCTTGCATTCACCGACACTTGCTCTTTGTCTAATTCCGATTTTAGTGATGATAGGATACAAAAAATAGCTTACCATGCATATTTTCACTCATTAATGCATTGGTATATTTCCTGGAACAATTGGCCGGCCGGGGTGGCCGCGCGGTTCTTGTTGGCTCTATCTCATTTTAGCCGGCACGGTAGCTCAGCGTGTTCGGTCAGAGAGCCGGTTGGCTTCTGTAATAAAAAAAACTGAGTGGAACGATCAACCAACGAACTTGAACAGGATGTCTTGCGACGTCCGCAACGACCAAACACAAGGATCAATAACGAACAAAATGGAAGAAAAAAAAAAGCGGTTCTAGGCGCTACCGCGCGACCGCTACGGTCGCTGGTTCAAATCCTGCCTCGCGCATGGATGTGTGTGATGTCCTTAGGTTAGTTAGGTTTAAGTAGTTTTAGGGGACTGATGACCTTAGATGTTAAGTCCCATAGTGCTCAGAGCCATTTGAACCATTTTGAACCTGGAACAATTCCACACAGAAACGTGCTGCAAGGTTAATAACTGGCGTTCATCCTCGAGCATCATGAAGGCTGCTGTTTAAAAACCCAACTTCATTAACTGTGATGAGAAGGAATTCCCTCCCGCCTACCCGTCTCTCTCTCTCTCTCTCTCTCTCTCTCCCTCCCTCCCTCCCTCCAGTTTAGTTATGAATCTTTATGCTACATCGTGCCGATCGCTGTGTGATGTAGACCACAGACAGCACCAGCATTCTTTAGTTTTCTCTCTTCGAATCACGGATGTTGCAATGGGACAAACTTCTTAATACCTAAGTTTTCTTCCGCAGATCGGGGTCTAGTGGGTGCCGGGATGGCACCTCAGGTTATTCACTAACGGGTGTAACCACCCTCTGTAACAAAAAACTAGAGTGGTGTAACGTGACATCCTCCTCTAGCATTACTTTTCCTCAACAATAGTTGTCTATACCAGTATTATTTTCCGAATTTTGGACAGGTCAATATTGTCTCAGAAATAAATAACAGACTCCAGTCTGCAACACATTTCTTTATGAAAGCAGGTCGGTTTACTCAGGATTCCAATACACTATATTATTTCAGTTTCACTATATTATTCCTTACTCTCATGGCTACAAAACCCTACTTTTCGTCATAATCTCCGCCCAATGGGACAGCCTTACGTCACATTACTGAGAGAGATTGTATGCCCGCATGGTACCACTGTACTGGCCGGCGTCGGACCCAACGTCTTCCTCCATCAATAACCTCCCCATAGTCCACGTCCATCTTTAACTGTCGGCCGGAGTGGCCGAGCGGTTCTAGGCGCTACAGTCTGGAACCGCGCGACCGCTACGGTCGCAGGTTCGAATCCTGCCTCGGGCATGGATGTGTGTGATGTCCTTAGTTAGGTTTAAGAAGTTCTAGGGGACTGATGTTCTCAGCAGTTAAGTACCATAGTGCTCAGAGCCATTTGAACCATCTTTAACTGGACGGAACAGACGGAAGTCGGAAGGTGCAAGATCCGGATTGTACGGTAGATGAAGTTAATTGAGCGCCTCTCGGGTGCGTTGTCAAGGATAAGGAGAAGTTCGTGTGTGCCGCGCGGGGTAACCGCGTTGGAGGTTCGAGTCCTCCCCCGGGCATGTGTGTGTGTGTGTGTGTGTGTGTGTGTGTGTGTGTGTGTGTGTGTTTTGTCCTTAGTTAGATTACGTAAAGGCCGATGACCTCAGCAGTTTGGTCCCATAGGAACTTACCACAAATTTCCAAAATTTCCGGAAGTTTGCGTGCATTTTCGTGGCTACGAAAATGTTGAAGTCGTTTCTTCAGTTTCCTGTGGATAGCACAATACAATTCAGGGTTGGTTGTTCCACCGTGAGGCAGGGCATCGAACAGAATAATTCCTCCCAGAAGACCTTCGCCAATGCTTTACCGGCTCAGGATTCGGCTTTGGAGTTTTTCTTCGGAGGAGAGGTGGTGTGGCGCCACACAATGGATTACTGTTTTGGTTCCAGTTCGAAATGATAAACCTATGTTTCATCACCTGTGCCGATGTTCGACAGCAAATTGACACGATCAGCCTCGCAACGCACAAGGAATTCCGCACAGGTGGTAATTCGCTGCTCTTAATGGCCTTCTGTTAGGCAGCGAGGAACCAAGCGGGAACACATCTTTGAGTAACCCAACAGGTGAGACACTGGACTCGCATTCGGGAGGACGACGGGTCTATCCCGCGTCCAGCCATCCTAATTTAGGTTTTCCGTGATTTCCCTAAATCACTCCAGGCAAATGCCTGGATGGTTCCTCCGAAAGGGCACGGCCGACTTCCTTCCCCAATCCGATGAGACCGATGACCTCGCTGTCTAGTCTTTTTCCCCAAACAACCCAACCCAACCAACAGGTGAACGCATGTGTCAGTACTATGAAAGGAGACGTTCAGTTGTACAGTGAGGTGTTTGATTGTTATTCGTCTGTCACATCGAATGAGAGAGTCCTAACGTTCTAACGTTGCAGGAATCGCAGCTGTGTGTGGCCGGCCGGCACGCCGGAGACCGGACAGGTTTGCGCGACCTTGTTGTGATGATGACAGACGCCTCGCCAAATGACTCACCGTGCTTTTGGTCACTATCAGGTCTCCACAGATATTCTGCAAACGCCTACGAATATATGCGATGCTCTGGTTTTTCGCCAAAAGAAACTGAATGACAACTCTCTGCATGTAAAGCACCTCCGTCAGAGATACAATTTTCAAGGCTACATATAGCTCCAGCACCTATCGGAACTTCATGAAACCATAGGGGCTAAAGCGGGAATGTTCCACGATGCCCCACAACAAATTCCACATTTTTTCAACCGCAACTGGCGGAGAAAAAAAATTATGCATTACTTGCTAAATGCCCTCGTACGTTGACGTCCGACCATGTCTTCTGCGTGCTTCACATATTTTGGGGGGCAGTGTAGAAAAATTTACAGGGTGTCCGAAAAGTCTTTCCCTGATTACATAAATTGATAACTGAGGCTAGAAGTAAGATACAAATATGAAACTGGAGTCTAACTGTTTACAAACTATCAAAGTTTTTTTCACACATCAGTAAACTTCCACATGAGCACCCTTGGTAGCACGTAGCACATCTAGGCGATATTCAATTTCCTTCGACACAGTAGTCAACATCACTGGAGGGATCGATTCAACGACTGTGGTTATCCGTTGCCGCAGGGTTTCAAGATCTGGTACACGTGATCGGGAGACCTCGTCCTTGACATAACCCCATAAAAAGAAGTCTAATGGGGTTATGTCAGGAGAGCGTGGAGGCCAAACCGATGGCCTATCACGACCAATCAATCGCCCAGGAAAGGTAATATCGAGATAGGCACGGACGTTCAAACCCTAATGAGGCGTTGCACCGTCTTGCTGAAACAAGACATCGGGGTGATACTGAAGCAGCTGAGGAACAGCATACAGTTGCAACATGTCCAGATACGCTGCAGATGTGATGGTAGCCTCAGCGAAGAAGAATGGCTCGATAATTCGATCGTGCAATTGCGCGCACCAAACATTCACCTTTGGACTGCCTCTGGTGCACTCCAAGACCTCGCCAGGGGGTTGTGAACCCCCAAATGCGCACATTATGGCGATTCACTACTCCACTGACAAAAAAGGTCGCTTCGTCGGAAAAGGCAATTCGTCTGAGATAACCATCATCGTCCTCAATACGTGATAGCATTTCGACCGCAAAGTCATATTGACGTGTACTGTCATTGGGCAATAAGGCCTGAACGATTTGCACTTCGTATGCACGAAACAATAAATTTGTGTGTGAAATGTCATGGAGAGAGCTTTTTGGCATCTGTAATTCACGTGAGGCCCTGCGCACCGATTTCTTCGGACTTCGCAGAAAAGACTGCCTTACAGCTTCCACCCTGAATGCTGAGGTTCTTGGTCGACCAGATCTCGGAAGGACAGCAACCGATCCTGTGTTCTTGAACTTCTCATGTTGTTGTTGTTATTGTTGTTGTTGTTGTGGTCTTCAGTCCTGAAACTGGTTTGATGCAGCTCTCCATGCTACTCTATCCTGTGCAAGCTTTTTCGTCCCCCAGTACTTACTGCAACCTAAATGCTTCTGAATCTGCTTAATGTATTCATCTCTTGGTCTCCCTATACGATTTCTACCCTCCACACTGCCCTCCAATGCTAAATTTGAGATCCCTTGATGCATCAGAACAAGCCCTACCAACCAGTCCCCTCTTCTTGTCAAGTTGTGCCACAAACTCCTCTTCTCCCTTATTCTATTCAATACCTCCTCATTAGTTATGTCATCTACCCATCTAATCTTCAGCATTCTTCTGTAGCACCACATTTCGAAAGCTTCTATTCTCTTCTTGTCCAAACTATTTATCGTCCATGTTCCATACATGGCTACACTCCATACAAATACTTTCAGAAACGACTTCCTGACATTTAAATCTATACTCGATGTTAACTAATTTATCTCCTTCAGCAACGCTTTCCTTGCCATTGCCAGTCTACATTTTAAATCCTCTCTACTTCGACCATCATCAGTTATTTTGCTCCCCAAATTGCAAAACTCCTTTGCTACTTTCAGCATTTCATTTCCTAATCTAATTCCCTCAGCATCACCCGATTTAATTCAACTACATTCCATTATTCTTGTTTTGCTTTTGTTGATGTTCATCTTATAGCCTCCTTTCAAGACACTGTCCATTCCGTTCAACTGCTCTTCCAAGTCCTTTGCTGTCTCTGACAGAGATACAATGTCATCGGCGAACCTCAAAGTTTTTATTTCTTCTCCACGGATTTTAATACCTACTACGAATTTTTCTTTTGTTTCCTTTACTGCTTGCTCAATGTACAGATTGAATAAGATCGGGGAGAGTCTACAACCCTGTCTCACTCCCTTCCCAACCACTGCTTCCCTTTCATACCATCAGACTTCATACTTCTCATACCAGGCTTTAATGCTCTTGACATCAGGTGGATTCCTTCCAAATGTTGTTTGGAAGTGTCTCTGCACTGTGGTTGGTGATCGCGTCTCATGGTACACAGGACACAGTGTGCCTTCTCCTGATTGGTTAACATGGCTTCTTGGACACTGCACCTCATCCACTACTTTCGTACTGCGAACCTAAACAGAAAAAAACTGTGGTAGTTGTAAAGAATTCGACACAAGTTTCATATTTGAATCTTACTTCTAGCCTGGGTTATCAATTTATGTAATCAGGGAAAGTCTTTTCGGACACCCTGTATACAGGGTGTTACAACAAGGTACGGCCAAATTTTCAGGAAACATTCCTCACACACAAAGAAAGAAAATGTGTTATGTGGACACGTGTCCGGAAACGCTTACTTTCCATGTTAGAGCTCATTTTATTACTTCTCTTCAAATCACATTAATCATGGAATGGAAACACACAGCAACAGAACGTACCAGCGTGACTTCAAACACTGTTACAGGAAATGTTCAAAATGTCCTCCGTTAGCGAGGATACATGCATCCACCCTCCGTCGCATGGAATCCCTCATGCGCTGATGCAGCCCTGGAGAATGGCGTATTGTATCACAGCCGTCCACAATAAGAGCACGAAGAGTCTCTACATTTGGTACCGGGGTTGCGTAGACAAGAGCTTTCAAATGCCCCCATAAATGAAAGTCAAGAGGGTTGAGGCCAGGAGAGCGTGGAAGCCATGGAATTGGTCCGCCTCTACCAATTCATCGGTAACCGAATCTGTTGTTGAGAAGCGTACGAACACTTCGACTGAAATGTGCAGGAGCTCCATCGTGCATGAACCACATGTTTGTCGTACTTGTAAAGGCACATGTTCTAGCAGCACAGAGTATCCCGTATGATATCATGATAACGTGCTTCATTGAGCGTAGGTGGAAGAACATGGGGCCCAATCAAGACATCACCAACAATGCCTGCCCAAACGTTCACAGAAAATCGGTGTTGATGACGTGATTGCACAATTGCGTGCGGATTCTCGTCAGCCCACACACGTTGATAGTGAAAATTTACAATTTGATCACGTTGGAATGAAGCCTCATCCGTAAAGAGAACATTCGCACTGAAATGAGGATTGACACATTGTTGGATGAACCATTCGCAGAAGTGTACCCGTGGAGGCCAATCAGCTGCCGATAGTGCCTGCACACGCTGTACATGGTACGGAAACAACTGGTTCTCTCGTAGCACTCTCCATACAGTGACGTGGTCAACGTTACCTTGTACAGCAGCAACTTCTCTGATGCTGACATTAGGGTTATCGTCAACTGCACGAAGAATTGCCTCATCCATTGCAGGTGTCATTGTCGTTCTAGGTCTTCCCCAGTCGCGAATCATAGGCTGGAATGTTCCGTGCTCCCTAAGATGCCGATCAATTGCTTCGAACGTCTTCCTGTCGGGACACCTTCGTTCTGGAAATCTTGTAAACATTGCACTGACTGCAAAACCACGTTCGTGATGAACACTAACCTGTTGATGCTACGTACTGATGTGCTTGATGCTAGTACTGTAGAGCAATGAGTCGCATGTCAACACAAGCACCGAAGTCAACATTACCTTCCTTCAATTGAACCAACTGGCGGTGAATCGAGGAAGTACAGTACATACTGACGAAACTAAAATGAGCTCTAACATGGAAATTAAGCGTTTCCGGACACATGTCCACGTAACATCTTTTCTTTATTTGTGTGTGAGGAATGTTTCCTGAAAGTTTGGCCGTACCTTTTTGTAACACCCTGTATTTATTCCATAAGACACTCGTAGACGAATGCCGTCCGTCAGCTGATCGAGATATTGCTTTCTGTAACATCTCTGGATTTCTGAAAGAGTGATGGTGGGCCGCTGTACTTGGCCCAGACGTTGCCGAGTGTTTTTGTGAGGTAGCGTGTGGTGCCTTGCAGTGAGGCACCTTTCCGGTGGAGCGCATAAATCGTGACGGCGGGTGGCCGGGGGCAGTGCAGCTGGAGGAGAGCCAGCGCCAGCGCGGCTGGATGCAAAGTGCGCCGCGCCGCGCCACGCTGCTACGCGCCGCTGCGGCCTTGGGCGGACCGGTCCGGCCCGGCGCCGCGTTCCCGTACTGCGGGCCTAGCTGCTGGCGGCGCTTCCGTCACGGCTTCAGAAAGGTTAAAAGGCCGCCGGACCTGGCTCTCCACGCCACCGCACAAAGCGCTTTGCATTTCTGCCGCTTCTATCAGCACGTCGCACGGGGCTTCTCTCCCGCTGTTATCGTACAGGATGGCTCCGAAGCTTCAGGGGGCTGAAATAGAATCGAAAGTTACTCTGTGCAGCCGCATTTCTGTGGCCACCTGCCAAAAGTCTGACTTACTTACTCACTGGTCATACCGGACTCGAGAGTCCATTACCGCAGCAACGTATTTTCGCCATCTGTCCCTGTCTTGGGCTATTTCCTTCCATTTACCTCTAATACCTAGGCTCCTCAAATCAGCCTTCACATTGTCCTCCCATCTACGCCTCTGTCTCCCCATAAGACGTTTTCCCTCTAGGTACCCTACCAGTACTGCCCTCATCCATTCGAGCTACGTAACCCGCCCATCGCAGCCTACGTGATTTGATGATACTGATTATGTCAGGGCTTGAATAGAGTTCGTGAACCTCTCCGTTATGCAGTTTTCGCCACTCTCCGCTAATGTCATCCCTTTTTGCTCCGAAAATTTTCCTCAAAATTTTCTTTTCAAATACTCGAAACGGCTTTTCACTTTACATAGTGAGAGACCAAGTTTCACACCCATGCAGCATAACTGGTAGAATAATAGTTTTGTATACTCTAATCTTTAAATTCCTAGACAATATCCGTGATGAAAGTAATCTATTCAGTGAGAAGTAAGACACATTTTCCGCCCGTAATCTCTTCTTCAGTTCGGATTCAATCTCATTTCTCGAAGTGATGTCCACGCCTAGATACTTAAATGTGTTCACTTTTTTAAACTGCATGTCTCCAACTCTTAACATTTCCTGATCTATTGCTGTTGGCATTCTAGTAGTAACCAAGTATTTAGTTTTGTCTTCACTTATCCTTAGACCTACATCTTCACTAGCCTTGACTAACGCATTCGCATTTGCTGTTACAGATTCTTTCCTATCGCTAAGGATGTTTAGATCATCTGCATACCCTTATATCTTGATATTTCCATTTAACTCCACACCCTCTGAATTATCTGCTGCCATTCGTACAATATATTCTAGGACTAAATTAAAAAGTAGCTTAAGTCCGTTCTTTATTAGAAATTCTTCTGACTCTACCTTTTGTGTTTTTCAAACTCTCGTCTATAAGTCTAACATACTTCTTTGGTATTCTAAGTTCCAAAAGAATTCTGTACAATTTTGACTGCAATACTGAATCATATGCTTTTGTAAAATCTATGAAAAGATTATGAACTGGTTTATTGTATTCCCATTTCTTTTCCAAAATTTGACGCAGGGTGAATATTTGGTCTGTAGTTGATCTGTTCCTCCGAAAGCCGGCTTGGTAATCCCCCACAATTTCATCTGCATATGGTGTAAGCCTGCTTAGCAGAATATTCGAGAAAATTTTAACCATTTTTTGCACCGCGAGACGTGCAGCAAGCGAGTCAATGAGGTTCTGGAAGGATCAACAAGGATGCGTAGCCGCGGCGACTCCAGTGTCGTGGCCACCTGTGCTAGGCTTCTCGGCTGAGGACCCGTGGCGCCAACTGCCCGATCGAGGTGGTCCCACATATTCTCTAAAGCTAACTCCGAAGGCCATGAAGGCCAACCGGCCGCGGTGTCATCCTCAGCCAACAGGCGTCACTGGACGCGGACACGGAGGGGCATGTCGTCAGCACACCACTCTCCGGGCCGTATGTCAGTTTACGAGACCGGAGCCGCTACTTCTCAGTCACGTAGCTCCAAAATTTGCCTCACAAGGGGCTGAGTGAACCCCGCTTGCTAACAGCGCTCGGTAGACCGGATGGTCATCCACACCACTTAACTTCGGTGACCTGACGGGAACCGGTGTTACAAATGATATGCCCTCTAGTATTGCGGGTAACTCTACAATATTTCTGCTTGGTGATTACACTAGTTTGGTAGTAAAGGATGTTGAGTGCAACATTGGCTCGGTTTCAAATAGTGCAGTTCATGACATAAATTCATGGCTTGTAGAAAATAAACTAACGCTAAATCACAGTAAGACTCAGTTTTTACAGTTTCCAACACACAATTCCTCAAAACCTGACTACTTAATTTCACAGAATGGGCATATGATTAGAGAAACTGAACAGTTCAAATTTCCAGGTGTTCAGATGGACAGTAAACTGTCGTGGAAAGCCCACGTTCAGGATCTTGTTCAAAGACTTAATGGTGACATTTTTAGTACTCGAACGGTATGTTAAGTAAGTGATCGTTCGACACGAAAATTAATCTACTTTGCTCATTTTCATTGGCTTATGTCGTATGGTATTACATTTTGGGCAACTCTTCCCATTCTAAAAGGATATTTTTGGCTCAGGAAGGGGCAGTTCGGGCAATAAGTGGTGTATGTTCGCGAACCTCATGTCGACACCTGTTCACTAGTCTGGGTATTCTGACATTGGTTTCTCAATATACATACCTTTACTGTCGTTTCTTGTTAACAATATCAGCTTATTCCCAAGAATACGCAGTTTTCACTCAGTTAATACTCGACAGAAATCAAACCTGCATTTGGATCGGCCTTCCTTAACTCTCGTGCAGAAAGCTGTGCAGTATACTGCTGCATCCATTTTCAATAACCTACCACAAGACTTCAAAAATCTTAGCAGTAATCCACGCGCTTTAAAATCGAAACTGAAGAGTTTCCTCATGGGTCACTCCTTCTATTGCCGGCCGGAGTGGCCGAGCGGTTCTAGGCGCTACAGTCTGGAACCGCGCGACCGCTACGCTCGCAGGTTCGAATCCCGCCTCGGGCATGGATGTGTGTGATGTACTTAGGTTAGTTAGGTTTAAGTAGTTCTAAGTTGTAGGGGACTGATGACCTCAGAATTCAAGTCCCATAGTGCTCAGAGCCATTTGAACCAAGCCACTCCTTCTATTCTGTTGAGGACTTCCTTTAAAAATTAAGCTGATTCTTATGTTATATTGTTGACTGCGTTTACTCAAACTTATGGCTTCACTTTTTTTCGGTTCACAAACATTTTATTTTTATCTATTATTACTTTCATGTTGTATTTCATGTACTGACACGTTCCATGACCTTGAAGATTTGCTCCTCGATTTGGCCCTACGGAACTTGACGTGTAAATACAAAATAAATAATTAATCTGCGTGGAAACAGAGGACCCGTCTTTTTCACTATATGCGCCGTCTGATTCCCTCTGCCTTTTGTGCAACTCCCGTGCTTGCTTGCAAGGAAAACGATGATTAGGATGTAACGACCGTCGAGTCCATTAGACACGTGGCACAAGCCTGAACTGTACAATGACAAGGAAGGAAATTTGCCGTGATCATTCAAAGGAATCATCGCGATATTCGCCTTCAACGATTTAAGGAAATCAAGGAAAAGTTAAGTCTGGACAACAGATGGGAAACTTAATCTCGTTATCCTGAACATCGGTCCAGTACTACAGTACCGCCTCATCTTGCTGAGTCTCTTCACATTCCATACGGGCGGCCACCCCTCTAGTGGCATTCAGTCGTGACAAGCAATGGTGATGACATTTTAGGTCGCATCGACCAGAATTATTCTCCGCCCACGATAATAATCGTTTAGAAAAGGCATTAGTAACCTCTGGTGACCCGCGCTCCTAGCGCATAAAGTCAAAACTGTGACTTTAATGATTATTGGGTAACGCACTGTTATATTGACACACTTTTCCCGACACGCCACACCGACAAATTACGCCTAAGAACAAGAATACTTCATTTTAATGGACAGAATTATTTACCCATGTTAATACGGGAAAGAATAGCAAAACATGGTGATGAAATAGGCAACCCTAATCGAGGAACGTTAGCTTTGCAAATGGTTCCGCGAGCCGGAATGAACCCAACCACAGGCTGGATCCGACCCGCGGGCCGCCGTTTGACCACTTGTGGTTTGGTCGGTACCTTGTACCAACCTTACACGTAGTCTTTTGGCTACCTGTCCGCCTTTGAGAATCGACAGCGTTGACAGCATAGAGACAGACTCCAGTAGATTTTCCCCTTATAAAAAAGCTCCCATGAGACCGATGAGCCTACTGATATGACACGTCGCTTATCAGCACTCTACACCAATAATTTCATAAAGAGTCGGATATTAGCTAGGTACTGTGGAGTAGTGCAAATAGGTGTCATTTTCTGTGCCAAATGAGAACAGGACCAATCATCAGGCCATAACAACAGCAATTTAGATCACCAGAACTGTAAACCGGCCGACCAGGTAGAATAATACACTTTCCCGCGAGTTAGGTTATACACAGTATAGGTGGGCGATAACGGGCATTCAGCCACAGAAATCGAGCTATGCTCTTGGATGTGTGCTACCCTGTGAAATATGTACGTTAGTTGCTTAAATTACAGAAAAGAAAGAACGAAGATTAGGGCTTAACTTATAGTCGACAACGAGAGCATTAGAGATGGGGAACAAACTTGGACAGTTTTAAGGCTGCCGAAGGAATTCAACATGCCCTTTAAAAGGAACTAACTTGGCATTTGCAGCAAGCGATTTAGGTTAACCATAAAAAATGGCAGGACGAGTATCTAAGGCACTGCACTTCTGAATGTTAGCGTCTTACTACTGCTCCACCTTCCTTGGTTGGCTACAATAAAGAATTGTCGGCTACGCTGGAAGCAGGCGAGATCATATACAATCACTCGCTGCAATTGCTCTAGACAAATCAGACGACTGACGTAGAAAGAGAACTCGTCATACGTTTTAGAGAGCACATCGCATAACACGAGTGGTGGGTAGGAAGCTCATTATTCTGCCACAAAATCAGACGACAGAACCTGATTAAACGGAATTCTGAACGCTCGTTTCTCTAGTTGCTAACGAGAATTAACAATAAACGCTGTCAGCTATGTTTTTGTATGAGTAGGAAGATGATTATTCCTAGGCGATGTCCTGGTGCAGCAGTTGTTTACACGGGAGTTGCATTGGCTGAGGCTGGTATAAGGCCGAAAGAAAAGTAATGTACCGCTTTCGTTTTACGATGGACAGTGAGAGAGGTCACAGATTCATATTGTCGCTTGGTCACGATACGACAGCACAAATTGAGATGTGAAACGGCTTTACTGCACGCCTGCGGCAAATTATTTTCCTAAAGGTGTACTTTCCAAGCTCAGCGCTGTTCACAGCCGCCATAAAAGTTTTACCGAGATAGCTGCAAGCGCACTCGTCCACTTTATGATTCGATGCCTAGTAAACAGTAACCGAAAGCGTAATTATCAGCACATTACAAATGATACTCAGACAGATTCAATCTACTAAAGAAAGAAGAAAAATATGAAAAATACATTATTCTATGGTAAGGAATGAGGATATTCTCTGCAGAATCGGAGAGAAAAGGAATATAAGAAAAACATTGACACGAAAATGGGACAGGATGGTACGACATGTATAACGATGTCACGGAATAACTTCTATGCCACTAGAGGGAGATGCAGAGCGTAAACACTGTAAAGGAAGACAGAGGAATACATCCAGCAAATAACTGAGAACATAGGTTGCAAATGCTGCTCTGAGATGAAGATACTGGCACAGAAGAGAAATTTGTGGCGGGCCGCATCAAACCAATCAGATGACCGGTGAATCAAAAAAGGGGGAAGTAAACAAAATTAACAACATATACTTCATGAAATGTGTTCGTAGTTGCGAATATGAACCACCTCCAGCCGAATAATGGAATGGTGACAGTGAGAATTTGTGACGGACCAGGACTCGAACCCGGACTTCCCGCTTTACGCGAGCGGTCGCCGTAACAGCTTCGGCTCTCCCACCGCGAGTCTCACGGCTACACCCAACATACATTCATACATTAATCCTTGTTCCATAGATTATGAATACGACATTTCGTAATGATGTGGAACGTGTCACTTTAACGTAAGTTTTCTTTACACAAAATAATTAATTTTTTTTACAGTTACTACTTCATATCCAAGAATTCATCTATTGAGTAGAGGGATTTGTCATTCAGAAATTCTTTTAATTTGCTTTTAAATGTTGGTTGGCTATATGTCAGACTTTTAATACTATTTGGCAAATGACCAAAGATTTTTGTGGCAGCATAATTCATTCGCCCCTTTCTGTGCCAAGGTGAGATATAATCGATAATAATGGATATCATCCTTCTAGTGTTGTAGCTATGGACTTCGCTGTTATTTTTGAATTGGGATGGGTTATTAATGACAAATTTCATAAGTGAATATATGTATTGCGAAGGTACTGTGAATATCCCGAGCTCCTTAAATAAATGTCTGCAAGGTGATCTTGTGTGGGCTCCAGCTATTACTCTGATTACACGCTTTTGTGCAATGAATACTTTCTCTCTTAATGACGAATTGCCCCAAAATATGATGCCATATGAAAGCAGTTAATGAAAATAAGCATAGTAGGCTAATTTACTAATATGTTTATCACCAAAATTTGCTATAACCCTAATTGCATAATAGCTGAACATAACCGTTTCAGCAGATCACAGATGTGTTTCTTCCAGTTCAATTTCTCATCGATGCACACACCCAGAAATTTTGAGTATTCTACCTTAGCAACAGACTTCCGTCCATAGTCTATATTTATCAATGGTGTTAGGCCATTTACTGTACAGAATTGTATGACCTGTGTTTTCTCAAAATTTAGTGAGAGTCGATTTGTAGAGAACCACTTAATAATTTTCTGAAAGACTTTATTTGCAATTTCCTCGGCTGATTCTTGCTTCTTGGATGTGATTACTATACTTGTATCATCAGCAAAAAGAGCTAACTTTGCATGTGCATGAATATAGAGTGGCAAGTCGTTAATATATATTAAGAACAATAAGGGACCCAAGACTGAATCCTGTGGGACACCATTCTTGATACATCCCCAGTTAGAGGACTCTGCTGGTTTTTGTAGGCTATCTGTACTGATAATTTCAACCTTCTGCATTCTTCCAGTTAATATGAATTAAACCATTTGTGCACTGTCCCACCCGTATCACAATACTTAAGGTTATCTTGAAGAATTTTATGATTCACACAATCAAAAGCCTTTGACATGCAGAATGGAACTGTCCTTGTAAAATAAGGAATACCTAGTTCTCTTACAGAGGAGCAGTATCATGGCGTTTAAAGCCACTCAGATGCAATAACTGCTATTCAGATCGTAGACCACAAACCACTGTGTATAACAGCGCTCTAAACCATCAGGCCTGGCGCTAACAAGTTTTGCCGCTGAACAGTTCCATTTGCGGTCAACAGGATAGCGTCTAAGGAGTGAGGCGTACCTATGAAGCAAATAATACGCTCCATGTTGGCCCTATTAAATTTTAATACAATAGGATTCACCAAAATAAAAGCGAGTTTTCACCATTCAACCTTTTTTTGAACAGCAAAGAGAAAGCTACTGCTTTTTATTACAATGCTTTTGTGTTAAAATTTCAGTAATTTTAAGTAAATAAATATCATTTGTGCCTTTTCGGTGTAATAGGTAACCTATTACGCTTAGATGGCTCCACAACGCCCGGGTGTTATTCGCGCACCTGCACCAAATACGTTACTTCCAAAGGCTACATTGCAGCCGTTCCACGTTGCAAACTATGCCTCATTTACTGCATATTGCACGGGCAGGGTGTTACTCGTGGCTGGAAGATATACGTTTCTTTACTATGGGCGGACTACCGAGACCACTGTTGTCCACTGCGCAAAAGTCTACCGCCATTCCAACGCGGAAATCGTGGCATGTTTGTTCTGCGTTCTTCTTAGCAGTCCTATACGCGTGTGTATGCAAACGTTATGCACGGCAACAACGTCGAGTGCAGTAATTAGACATTCAATTATGTGTAAACAAGACCGTGTAGATTTAAATGAGAACTCTTACTGGTTGAAGAAATCACGAATACTTTGTTTAGAATCTTAATGAATCTAAATTCAAAGTGATTTCTTCACCCGCATGACACATTTCCCAAAATATTGCTACAATAGTGCGGGCTCTTTTGCTGGTTTCAGCATACTTCACGGCCTATGTGAATCCCATGCAGTAATTAACAGATTCCTGGCGACCTGTCTGGTAGCCGCGCGCCTTAGCACGCCGTTTCTGGAATTCGGGGAGCTGTGACGGCCCTGTATCGAATCCGTCCGACGGATTAACGATGACAGCCATTGTGCTGGCCAGTCTGGATGTGGTTTTTGGGCAGTTTTCAACAACAGGCTGGTGAGTACCGGCCTGGTACCATGACGCATCGCCTCAGTTACATGATTCGAAAACATTTCGAAAAAGTTCGCACACTGTAAGTTGGACAGAATCTAGACGCAGATAGATGGGGTACAAATTTCGTTCCCGTGAGTGTGTGTGTGTGTGTGTGTGTGTGTGTGTGTGTGTGTGTGTGTGTGTGTGTGGTGCGCTGGGGTGGGGTGGGGGGGGGGGGGGGAGGGCGGCGTGCGCGCGACGACTCAGTGCGAAATCGAATAACTAACATGCCGAACCCGTTAAGGTATGAAATAAAGACCAAGAAAAGGACGAAGAATTAATAGATTCCTGGAAATTATTAACCTGATTAGAGAAACGGTACATTGTAACCTACTGAAACTTGCTGGCGGGTTATAACTGTGAGCCGAAGCGGGATCTGAAGCCGAAATCTTTTATTTCGTGATCAATGGACTTACTGACTGAGCTATTCACAGAAGTTCCCTTGCATACCATGCACGACTAGCCCTCCTGTATGAAAGGATATTGCGGATAACTGGCTAAGCTCTGCTAAAGAACCAAGATGATGATGATGATGATGATGGTTTGTGGGGCGGTCAACATCGTGGTAATCAGCGTCCGTACAAATTCGCCACTTCCCGAATGATGATGAAACAACGCAAACAACCAGTCTCCGGGCAGATAGAATCCCCGCCCGACCCGGCCGGGAATCGAACCTGAGACCCCGTGATCCAGAGGTAGAAACGCTAGCCGCGAGCTGCATGCTGGTGAAACAAGTTCATTCTGGTAACAATCTCCTTGGCTGTACCTGAGCCAATTCGCCTAGCCACATTCTGGAGGACAGTTTCTGTTCTGGAAACTTCTGCGAACTTGAAAAGATGAGACGGGAAGTAAAACTGTAAGGACAGCCGTTAGTCGGGCCTGGATAGCTCCGTCGGTAAGAGTGAGGCCTGCGAAGTGCAAGGTTCTGGTTCGAGTCCCGGTCGGGCACACTTAATCTGCCAGGAAGTTTCAAAACGACGCATGTTACACTGCAGAGTAAAAATTCATTCTCGATTGTAAGCTATTACTCGTAATTAATACTTCAGCCCATCAATAGTAGCACCTAACATTCGCGTGTCTCTTGCTGTAGAGCGTTCTGAAACGAGACTCGCGTGCAAATACTTCATTATGCTGCCTAGAGGCCAACGAAGTGTTAACGTGTCCGTTGCGGACTGAATGGTTTGTGGTTTCCTGTCTTGGGAGATGAGGATCACCAAGAATTTCGTCTTCGCCCCGAAGTAACGCCGGACGCAATCAACGGCGAGTAATCACGTCTTCTAAGTTAATAGCGACCGGCAGCTACCGAAGGGCACTAAATTACGCCGCACGACAGCTCGCTCGCAGCCTGCACAAGTATGTATAAAAGATAAGAGAGCGGGGAAAGGTAATTATACCGCTGGACCAGCTGGGCCACTTTCGCACCTACGCAAAACGAGATGGAGAGGCGGACGGACGTGGGCGAAGTAATGCCTGTCAACGAGCCAAAACAGCTCACCGAGGAAATCGATCCGAGCTGCGCCGCATACTAATTGCGTCGCCAACGCGATATTCGTAACGCAGCGTCGCGGTCGACTTCATCAGGCGTGTCCTCAGTAATAGGAATCAGCTATTCCCTCGTCACGTGAAATCCCCGCCGTAACCAAGTACTCTTCACCAGCATAATGCTCGGAATAGATTTGGGAAGGGGCAATTACAACAACTTTTATTTGCTTCCTCCCCACTCTTTCACACAAATAAAAAAAAATAAAATAAATCATCCTGATGTCTATACACGCGACCTACTCGGTATTTATCAGTTGTGGATGGTACCTTGGTGGGAGAAATATGTTCTCAAAAGTTCTCAGAGGAGTAAAGTTCGAGGAGATCACCTACATCTACAACAGATTCCCGATTTTTACCACACGCCGTATGGCAAAGGATGCAATGTCCACTACAGTTATTTTACCTCTTTGGTTCAAATGGCTCTGAGCACTATGGGACTTAACTTTTGGGATCATCAGTCCCCTAGAACTACTTCAACCTAACTAACCTAAGGACATCAAACACATCCATGCCCGAGGCAGGATTCGAACCTATGACCGCAGCGGTCGTGCGGTTCCAGACTGTAGCGCCTAGAACCGCTCGGCCACCCTGGCCGGCTTTACCTCTTTCCTATTCCATTTGTGGATAGTGCGTGTGCGTCTCGGTAGGCCTCAGTATGGCCCCATATTTCTTCAATTGGACTAATACACGTCTCGTTATTCTTGTTCGAACGTAGGCTCTCGAAGACGACGGTAAAAAACCAGCTCTTATTTGAACTATTTTTCTGCAGCTTGACTAAAGCCCTAGGCATATGAACAATCTTCGAGAACAGCTCAAAAATGTGCGTCGTAACTGACGTCTTCATGACTTAATGTAACTTCCTTACGATTCATCCGGTGGATATCAGTATGGCATCTGCGATCTCCACAACTCGATTTATGTGGCCCATGCATCTTAAATAACTTCGGATAGATACCCCAGATATCTTATTGTTGTGACTGGTGCAAATAACTGCTCCCCTTACTTTTAAGTAAGCAATAACAGGCATATGAACTATTTACGCACAAGAAATTTCATTTGCTTATGCTGAGGGTCTACTGCCAGTCTTTGTACGAAGCACTGCTAAGCAAATGGTTCAAATGGCTCTGAGCACTATGGGACTCAACTGCTGAGGTCATTAGTCCCCTAGAACTTAGAACTAGTTAAACCTAACTAACCTAAGGACATCACAAACATCCATGCCCGAGGCAGGATTCGAACCTGCGACCGTAGCGGTCTTGCGGTTCCAGACTGCAGCGCCTTTAACCGCACGGCCACTTCGGCCGGCCACTGCTAAGCGTCCGTGTGAAGATCACATTGCGCTTCCCAGCAGTTTTCTAATGAAGTGACCTCGTTTTATGGAAGTCCGTCGCTTACGATGTGTTTCGAAAACTGCTATCATCATCATCATCATCATCATCATCTCCTCTCTCTCTCTCTCTCTCTCTCTCTCTCTCTCTCTCTCTCTCTCTCTCTCTCTCTCTCTCTCACACACACACACACACACACACACACACACACACACACACACACACACACACACACACACACAGAGTGCCACGTATGACAGTTTCGCTTCAAATAACTCATTCGTTGAAGATATTTGTAGCCTAGTAGCCAGGAGCTCGTAAAACGCAGATCAAAGCGTTTTGGCAACGTCGTGAATCACGGAGATAGAGGCATTAACACAGGTTTTTATTGAACTAGCTTATTTTTTCGCACCAGAATAATAAATATGTATGACAAAAATTCAGTGATATAGCTCTTTTGTAGATATGGCAAAAATTTAAGGAGTAAAATTGCAATGCCTATTTTGTGCTGCTATTGATGGCCACAGTGACTTTACCCGGGTATCTAGTGACACCTGTGCCGCCGGTTAAGATGCAAATACAGTGCCTGGCAGTACAGTTGGGTTGGGTTTATATGGGGAGAAGAGACCAAACAGCGAGGTCATCGATCTCATCGGATTACGGAAGGATTGGGAAGGAAATCGGTCGTGCCCTGTCAAAGGAACCATCCTGGCATTTGCCTGAAGCGATTTAGGGAAATCACGGAAAACCCAAATCAGGATGACAGGACGTGGGATTGAACCGTCGTCCTCCCGAATGCGAGTCCAGTGTGCTAACCACTGCGCCACTTCGCTCGGTAGGCGATACAATGACGCACCTAGAGAGCGAGGAGGAAACGAAATGACACTTTACAAGAGTCACAGGATGTTATTTCGTCTAGTGGAGTTTAATTTATTAATATGTTGGCAGTATGAGCCCTCTTATCAGTATGACGTTTCAGCCCCTCTGGCTTGTACAGATGCACTTATACAGTCGGAAAGGGTGTCATAAAACCGTTGTATCCTCTTCCGACGCAAGCCGGCCCACGACTATTGTAACTGGTCCTTGAGATCCTGGATACTGGCACTCAGACTGAGCTGACGTCCGAGCTGGACCGACACATTTTCCATCGCGGAGGGTTCTGCCGATCGTCCTGGCCAAGGTTGTTCCTCGGCATCACACAGACCGTTCACAAAAACACGCGCCACGTATGGACAAGCATTGCCAGGTTGAAAATGACATTAGGATATTGTTGCATAGGGGTAACACACGAGGACGCATGGTTGTGACGTGTCGTTGTACCATCACAGTTACTTCATCCATTACCAGCCCTGGTCTAAAGTCATACCCGATAGCTCCCCACACCATGATGCCAGGAGCCAACACCGCTGCGCCTCTCCAAAGCACTGAAAGAAAGGGACCTTTCGGCAGGCCGTTGCCACACTCGCCGACGATGGTCATCCAGGATAGTGCAGGACCTCGATTCATAGCACAACTCAGTGTGACGGCATTCCGCAGCAGCAGTACATGCCTTCCAGCACGGCACCAATCCAAACGCAAGTGTTAACGGCAGCCTACGCTAATTCCTTATCCTGGCAGCTGATAGTCTCTCACCAGTGTTGCTCGATGATAAAGAGCGTTGCAGGAAGTCCATTACTTGTTCTCAGATAGCGTGCGCTGATATAAAGGAGCTGGGATTTGTTTGGTACACAATACGGCGCTCATCTCTTGGGGTGGTCAGGTACGTTCGACCGTAGCCTCGACGACCAGTGTGTCTGCCCTCACTTTCCCATGTTGTCCCACATCGGACCACAGTCACATTCGAATGCCGCAAGAATCTGGATATTGCACAACTCGACCAGCCAGTCAGATCGAGACCCACAATAAGGCCCGTTTCAAACTCTGTCACGTACTGACAACATTTCTCACGATGGTATGCGACATCTCTGTGTTCTTCAGAGTTCACTCAACTTCTGACGCTGTTCAGGCCACTTATATACCCTACCATGCCTGGTAACAATGCTAAACTCGAAGAAACACTAATGCACTCGGCGCCACTCTACCCGTCACAAAAAATCACAACTCTAATCATTCACATATCCGCTGATGGTGTGTACGTGTACGAAATTACGCTGACATCCGACCATCTCTTCGGGATGCTTCAGTTCTTTAAGTTACTATCTCACACGCATCATTCAAAGCCGCAACAACAGCACAAAAATAGACATACTCCATGTCTGAGATAGGCGAATAATCACTTTGAAACACGCAGCAAATTCCGAACCGTTTACCAGTGGATTTCTGACAGTCACTTGTCCGGTTCATACATTACGTGGTATGATCACTCAAGTTGCAATCACTCCAACAAGTCTTTTTCCCAAAATTGTGCTTGTGTGTTGTGGAATTTTTCTTGGCGTAGTTGGGAAGGAAAGGAGAGACTGAAACCCTGCTGGGGGTTGGGTTTTAACCCGGGAATTGAAATGAAAAGCCCCCCCCCCCTCCCCCCAATGGCTGATCAGTTATCACACGTCAAGCAGTCTACTGCACGATCGAATGTCACAACGCTATTGTGGAGTGCGCGTGGAAACTGCGATTAGCGTAATTACAACTATACCGACAAATATTAAATCGCATGCCATTTAACATTCGATGCCCTGGTGAAGTCACTGCTAAATAAATCTAAGCAACAATGGTCAAGGAAAAACGTAATTATCACTTAGACGCAAATAACAAAGCCGCGCTATTAATAGAGAAACAGCTCACGATAATAAGTACAAAAAACACTCATTATACAAAAAAAGAGTCTCGAATTGTTCCCGTTTCCAACTCAGTACATGGGATATCTGAAGCGATTGAGCACCACAAGAGCCGCAGCGGTGGCGCATTTTTATTGCGAAATAATAAACCCGGCAATCTGCATAATGTATTCTGTTGCCCATAGCTGGGCCTCATCTCCGCTTTCCATCATTTTCGTTCTCCCCCTCTTCTCCCATCCACTTTTCGCCTCCGCGCCCGCGGCTACGAGGGCGTCTTCCTACTTGTTTCAGGCTACAAATCAGAAGGCCGCCGTCGAACCGTGTCAAACTCGTTACGGCAAGTTACGTCCTGCTATCAGTCGCTAGTCGGAACCACCAACGCTGCTCTCGGGGTGAAAGCCACGAGCCGACCCTCACCCTTCGCCATGACGTGCTTTCGTGAACGGCAACATCACATTCTGTTTGTACCTTTGAAATGTCTCGCCAGCTACGATAGATCAGCAGAAACCTTTCCCACTATTTGCGACTCTTATACCCGTTGAAACTCGAAGCCAGAACAGTTGCGGCCAGCCTCTGTAGCCGAACAGTTCTAGGCGCTTCAGTCCGGAACCACGCGGCTGCTACAGTAGCAGGTTCGAATCCTGCCTCGGGCATGGATGTGTGTGACGTCCTTAAGTTGGTTAGGTTTAAGTAATTCTAAGTCTAGGGGACTGATGACCTCAGATGTTAAGTCCCATAGTGCTTAGAGCCATTTTGAAACAGAACAGTTGCTTTCAGTTGCGCCGGGATGCGCGCACGAATGGCTCAGTTAATTGAATATTAGTGAACTTAGGATTCGTTAAAGAATCGAACT
Organism: Schistocerca nitens; assembly: GCF_023898315.1. NCBI lineage: Eukaryota > Metazoa > Arthropoda > Insecta > Orthoptera > Acrididae > Schistocerca > Schistocerca nitens. The sequence goes on along the minus strand of NC_064622.1, from coordinate 395,285,169 downwards.
CTCCTGTATAAAACAGTTTCAAACGTCTGATTACTTTACTAGAGTTAATATGTCAAGTATTTGGCTTTCAGCATGTAAGCGAGAAAAGGTTTAGGAACGATCTGAAATTATGCATACGTTTGTTGGAAGTCTCTACGTACTCCCATTATAAAACACTGCATGATTATAACCGGGGTAATTTGCGCTCCATTTTAACCAAAAGCTACTTTTTCATGTATGTAAATGTCTATGACGTCATATTTCCTGAACTATGCATCGTACATTGAAATAATACTGGACTTACAGTCAGTGACATGTGAAGATGTGTGTCTTCGTCTCGCAGGCACACATTCAATCAGGTGCGCGGAAGGTTCCTTGGGGAATGGCAGCCCATTCTTCACGGAGTGCTGCACTGAGGAGAGATGTCGATGTCGGTCGGTGAGGCCTGCCACGAAGTCGGCGTTCCAAAACATCCCAACGGTCTTCTATTGGATTCAGGTCAGGACTGTGCAAGTCAGTCCATTACAGGGATGTTATTGTCGTGTAACCACTGCGCCACAGGCCGTGCATTATGAACAAATGCTGCATCGTGTTGAAAGATGCAATCGCCATCCCCGAATTGCTCTTCAACAGTGGGAAGCAAGAAGGTGCCATCTGATCGCCACATTGTGTACCGTGATTCGTCACTCCACACAACATTTTTCCACTGTTCAATCGTCCTATGTTTAAGCTCCTTATACCAAGCGAGGCGTCGTTTGGCATTTATCGGCGTGATGTGTGCCTTACGAGCAGCCGCTCGACCATAAAAACCACGTTTCCTCACCTCCCGTCTAACTGTCATAGTATTTGCAATGGATCATGATGCAATTTGGAATGCGTGTGTGATGGTCTGGATAGATGTCAGCCTATTATACATTACGGCCCTCTTCAGCTGCAGGCGGTCTCTGTCAGTCAACAGACGAGGTCGGCCTGAACGTTTTTGTGCTGTACGTGTCCCTTCACGTTTCCACTTCACTATCACATTGGAAACAAGTGGATCTAGGCATGTTTAGGAGTGTGGAAATCTCGCGTATAGACGTATGACATAAGTGACACCCAAATCACTTGACTACGTTCAAGTTCAAATGGTTCAAATGGCTCTGAGCACTATGGGACTTAACATCGGATGTCATCAGCCCCGTAGAACTTAGAACTACTTAAACCTAACTAACCTAAGGACATCACACACTTCCATGCCCGAGGCAGGATTCGAACCTGCGACCGTACCGGTCGCTCGGTTCTACACTGAAGTGCCTAGAACCGCTCGGCCACTTGGGCCGTACTACGTTCTATGTCCTTGAGTTCCAGGGAGCGCCCCATTCTGCTCTCTCACGATGTCCAATGACTACTGAGATCGCTGATATGGAGTACCTGACAGTAGGTGGCAGCACAATGCATCTAATATGAAAAACGTATGTTTTGGGAGTGCCCGGATACTTTTGATCACAATGTCTAACATACTGGGTGGCCCAAAAAGGATGGTCGGATTTGAACTGCGTAGTACCATTGAAAGGTGAGGAGGGGGGACCACTGCCGGCCGTCTGCAAGTCGGCCATTACACCCAGTTTGCCACGAGATGGCGCAGTGGACGGTCGAGCATCGTGTTTTTGCTGTGGAACAGTTTTTCAGAAATGATGAATCGTTTATTACTGTGCAACGATTGTTTCGACAACGTTTTGGTGTAGCGCGTGATGGACCCATTCCAGATCGCAGATCCATATCACGTTGGGTGACTGCATTCCGGACAACAGGGTCTGTCAAAAGTGGTAAATCTACAGGGCGTACACGTACGGCAGTTACTCCACAGAACATTGATGATGTTAGAGCGTCAGTGCTGCAAAGCCCGCGTCGTTCCACTAGGCGTCGTGCTCAAACTTTAGGCCTCAGCCGTAGTTCGTTGCAGCGTATTTTAAGCCGTGAGTTACAGTTTCACCCATACAAAATTATGATCACGCAAAAGCTGTATGATCGTGATTTTGAGCAGCGAAGACGATTTTGTGAATCAATGCTTGACATCTTGTACTCTAATAATGATGTTGTGCTTCTTATGTCAGATGAAGCCCATTTCCATTTAGACGGCTATGTCAATAAACAAAACTGCAGGTACTGGGCAGCAGATAATCCCAGAGAATTGCACCAAAAGCCTCTTCATAGTGCTAAGGTAACAGTCTGGTATGGAATTTCAAGATTGGGGATTGTTGGTCCTTATTTTTTTGAGGAGAACAACGCTACAGTCACAGTGACCTCGAAACGTTACGTTAACATGCTACGTAGCTTTTTGGTGCCGAAACTGCGAGAGTTACATGTAAATCGAGATCGAATTTGGTTTCAACAGGACGGGGCCACGGCCCACACAGCCAATGACTCCATGTGTGTTTTAAGGCGGATGTTCCCCCACCACATCATCTCGCGTTTTGGAGATGTCCACTGGCCAGCGAGATCACCTGACCTCTCAGCCTGTGATTTTTTTCTTTGGAGATACCTAAAGTCAAAAGTCTACGTACAGAAGCCCCGAAACTTAATTGATCTGAAGGAGGCAATCAGTGCGGAAATTATGGCAATTTAAGAAGAAACAGTAGTGAAAGTGATGGAAAATTTCGAGGAAAGACTTGTGGAATGCATCACCGAGGAAGGACACCATCTTCCGGAAGTCATTTTCCGTACATGATTTTTTGTGGTTAGTTCTTGTAATTGGGTGCCTGGGAGCATTTAGTTACGTAATTGAATAAAATTAATTTGTAAAACTGATGGAGTTATAGTTATTTAAAATGTGACCATCCTTTTTGGGCCACCCTGTATTTAAACGTCATCCGTGATACTGAAGTTTTACTGCGCGCTATTTCAATCAATCGCCATTTTTTTAGCATATGCATGTCTATCACGAATTATCTTCTGAAAGATGTGCCGTACAATGATACAATTTTGCAGGTACTATATTTTCCTGCCGTTATGTAGACAGGAGTGACACCACCAGCAGTCGACCAATGGTGTAAACGCCAAGATGACCCCTACGTCGGGTTGAAACTGGTTGGCGGTATAATAATAATAATAATAATAATAATAATAATAATAATAAAGGCGATTAAGACCGTTTTTGAATAATTAACGGAAGTTGGAAACTGTGTGAAACAAGAATTATCTGATCAAACGACTTTCTTCCATTGCTCTATAGTCCACGTTTTATGTCTTTGGCATCACGCTTTTTCCTGTTAGAAGCATTTCGTGTTCTTTTGGTGCTCACAGTTTTGTAGTTAGGTCTGCAGCTGTCGTCGAACTATTTTTCACTCAATGAGCGTCCATCGCGATCACTCAAACACACAGTTTCGTCCGAGTTGTGAAGTAGCGGAAGATATTTCTCCATTTGCCCTGTATGGTATAGATCTTCGATACGGTGCCTCTTGAAACAGCAAACACTTCCGTTGCCTTGGTTACGGAAGCACCCAACATACGAGCATTATCAATTTACCCTCATTCGATTTCATTTAGCTCCGACGTAATTCACTCGTAAGTATAGAGAATACTACTCTGGCCATAACTGACATTTCATACGTTGGTTGGTTGGTTGATTTGGGGAGGGGGGAACCAAACAGCGTGGTCATCGGTCCCATCGGAATAGGGAAGGATGGGAAAGAAGTCGACCGTGCCATTTCAGAGGAACAATCCCGGCATTTGCCTGAAGCGATTTAGGGAAATCACAGAAAAACCTACACTACTGGCCATTAAAATTGCTACACCACAAAGACGACGTGCTACAGACGTGAAATTTAACCGACAGGAAAAGATGCTGTGATATGCAAATGATTAGCTTTTCACAGCATTCACACAAAGCTGGCGGCGGTGGCGACACCTACAACGTGCTGACATGAGCAAAGTTTCCAACCGATTTCTCATACAAAAACAGCAGTTGACCGGAGTTGCCTGGTGAAACGTTGTTGTGATGCCTCGTGTAAGGAGGAGAAATGCGTACCATCACGTTTCCGACTTTGATAAAGGTCGGATTGCAGCCTATCGTGATTGCGGTTTATCGTATCGCGACATTGCTTCTCGCGTTGCTCGAGATCCAATGCTGTTAGCAGAATATGGAAGCGGTGGGTTCAGGAGGATAATACGGAACGCCGTGTTGGATCCCAACGGCCTCGCATCACTAGCAGTCGACATGACAGGCATCTTATCCGCATGGCTGTAACGGATCGTGCAGCCACGTCTCGATCTCTGAGTCAACAGATGGGGACGTTTGCAAGACAACAACCAACTGCACGATCAGTTCGACGACGTTTGCAGCAGCATGGTCTATCAGCTCGAAGACCATGGCTTCGGTTACCCTTGACGCTGGATCACAGACAAGAACGCCTGTGATGATGTACTCGGCGACGAACCTGGGTACGAATGGCGAAACGTCATTTTTTCGGATGAATCCAGGTTCTGTTTACAGCATCACAATGGTCGCATCCGTGTTTGGCGACATCGCGGTGAACGCACAATGGAAGCGTGTATTCGTCATCGCCATACTGGCGTATCACCCGGCGTGATGGTATGGGGTGCCACTGGTTACACGTCTCGGTCACCTCTTGTTCGCATTGACGGCACTTTGAACAGTGGACGTTACATTTCAGATGTGTTACGAACCGTGGCTCTACCCTTCATTCGATCCCTCTGAAACGCTACATTTCAGCAGGATAATTCACGACCGCGTGTTGCAGGTCCTGTACGGGCCTTTCTGGAAACAGAAAATGTCCGACTGCTGCCCTGACCAGCACATTCTCCAGATCTCTCACCAATTGAAAACGTCTGGTCACGTCACAATACGCCAGTCACAACTCTTGATGAACTGCGGTATCGTCTTGAAGCTGCATGGACAGCTGTACCTGTACACGCCATCCAAGCTCTGTTTGACTCAATGCCCAGGCGTATCAAGGCCGTTATTACGGCCAGAGGTGGTTGTTCTGGGTACTGATTTCTCACGATCTATGCACCCAAATTGCGTGAAAATGTAATCACATGTCAGTTCTAGTATAATATATTTGTCCACTGAATACCCGTTTATCATCTGCATTTCTTGTTGGTCTAGCAATTTTAATGGCCAGTAGTGTAAATCAGGACGGCCAGACGAGAGTTTGAACCGCCGTCCTACCGAATGCGAGTCCAGTGTGCTAACCACTGTGCCACCTCGCTCGGTGCTTGCAACATATAGAGGCATTCCACAGATGTGGTTCGTGGTCAAATACAACAGCGCAACCTGCAGGCTTCGCTAGCACCTGAATTTATGTTCAAGCATGCATTTCTCGCTGTTTTTCTATATTTCTGTGCAACCACTGTACAAGTTCTCTTCAATGGAATAATGCCGGCATTTGCTTTAAACTATTTAGGGAATCCACGTAAAACCGAATATGCATGGCCGGATGGGGAGTTGACCCTCTAAATGGTTCAAATGGCTCTGAGCGCTATAGGACTTAACATCAGTGGTCATCAGTCCCCTAGAACTTAGAACTACTTAAACCTAACTAACCTAAGGACATCACACACATCCATGCCCGAGGCAGGATTCGAACCTGCGACCGTAGCGGTCACGCGGTTCCAGACTGTAGCGCCTAGAACCGCACGGCCACACCGGCCGGCAGTTGAATCTCTATCCTCTGGTCTGGTGCCGTGCCACTGTGCCATCTGTCTCTGTACCAATCCTCTAGATTCGGTAGAGGACTTCTCTACACAAAGGCCAGCCCACGCATATCTTGGTGATGCGGGTAGGGAGAGGAGCTACGACAGAAACTTGTGGAGAATCGCAGCGTCGTGTTTCATATCCCCCAACCTGATTGCGTTATTAGGTAAATCGCTCCCCCAGTTTTCCCTGCGATACCAGAGCCCAGGAAATTGACCGTCCGGTAAGGATATCACCGGCGAGCGATTTCGTTTCCGCGGAACTCCGGGAGCGCAGTTGGGCGGGAACGGACGCTGGGGCCAGTTTGACGCAGAAGGAGGACGACAGCGGGGAGAATTGGAGACGCCGGGGCGGCGATGCGCGGAAGAAAGTTAATACCGGCGAGGCGCGGCGCGTCGGGATGCGCGCGACCAATATGCCAAGCGGCTGCAGCGTCGGCGGCGGCCGAAATGCGGCCGTAGCGATGCAGGTCTCGGCGGGCGCCGTCAGCTTATGTATCCGGGCCCCGGCGGGCCGCGGGCAAAGTACACAATAACAGCCCCGCGTCACGCGCGCCCGCTCCACGGCGCCGCGGCGGGCATCCCTTATGAGAGGCGCGACAAGCAGGGGGTGCCGTCGCGCCGGATCCCGGGACTTAGAGGGCGTGCGCTGCCACCCGATCCGGCCGCTTCCCAAACTGTACGGCCGTTCTCGAAGCTGCAAATTATCCGATTTATGTTTTAATTCGAGGAAACGTTTAGTGAACACTAGCTTTCGCCAGCGTTCGCGTATGTCACATATTTCACACATATACTGAGCCGACAAAAGTCACTGGGACACCTCCAAATATCGAGTTGGATCTCCTCTTGCCCGGCATAGTGCGGCGGCTCGACGTGGCATGGAATGAAGTCAAACTTCCTGGCAGGTTAAACCTGTGTGCCGGACCTAGACTCAAACTCGGCACCTTTACCTTTCGCGGGCAAGTGCTCTACTATCTGAGCTACCCAGGCACGACTCACGTTCCGTCCACACAGCTTTACTTCTGCCAGTACCTCGTCTCCCACCTTCCAAGCTGTCAGGACGGGGCGTGAATCGTGCTTGGGTAGTTCAGATGATAGAGCACTTGCCGGCGAAAGGCAAAGGTCCCGAGTTCGAGTCTCGGTCCAGCACACAGTTTTAATCTGCCAGGAACCTTACACAGCGCACACTCCGCTGCAGAGTGAAAATCTCATTCTGGAATGAAGTCGTTGGAAGTCCGGTTCAGCAATACTGAGCCTTGCTGGCTCTATAGCCGTCCATAACTGCGGAAAGTGTTGCCACTGCAGGATTTTGTGCACGAACTGATCTCGCGATTGTGCCTCATCAATGTTCGATGTTATTCATATCGGCCCAGTGACAGGGCGCATTGTCATCCTTAAACATTCTATCGTTTTTTGGGAACACGAAGTCCACGAATGGTTGTAAATAGTTTCCAAGTAGCGGTGCATAGCCATTTCCAGTCAAAGATCGGTTCAGTTGGACCAGAGGGCGCAGTCCATTCCATTCACACCACTACAGAGCCATCACCAGCTTGCACAGTGCCTCGTTGACAATTTGGGTCAACGGCTCCGTGGGGTCTGCTACACACTTCAATCCTAACATCAGCTCTTACCAACTGAAATCGGGGCTCATCGGGCCAGGCCACGATTTTCCAGTCGTCCAGGGTCCAACCGACAAGGTCACGATGCCAGGAGAGGCGCTGCAGGCTATGACGTGCTGTTAATAAAGGAATTCATGTCGGTCTGCTGCCACAACAAACTAACGCCAAATTTCGCCGCTCTCTCCTAACGGACACGCTCGTCGTACGTCCCACATTTATTTCTGTAGTTATTCGGCGCAATGCTGCTTGTCTGTTTGCAGTGATAACTCTACGTAAACGCCGCTGCTCTCTGATGCTCAGTTGTCAGTGGTAAGGGTAATGCTTGAAATTTGGTATTCTCGGCGCACTCTTGACACTGTCGATCTTGGAGCATTGAATTCCCTAACGATATCCAAAATGGAACGTCCCATGCTTCTAGCTCCAACTACTGTTCCGTCGTGCGACCATAAACAAGTCGGAAATCTTTTCACATAAATCACCCGAGTACAAATGAGAGCTCCATCAACGCACTGCCCATTCACATTTTTTGTACGCCTTCTGTATATGCAGCTATCGCTATCCCATGACTTTTGTCACCTCAGTCTGTATTTGACAGATCGAATCGACACTTACGCTTCTTTCCTACAGCACAGCGTCATCATTGACGGTGGTGCCCCATAGCTCTAGAAGGGACACATTGGCTTTATCTGTAAACTGAAGATGGAGGAGGAGAGAAAGCAAAGAAAAGGGAAGGGTTTAATGAAGTCAGCTACATCAGGACACTGTGCGGAGTCAGGGGCGACGTGTGAAAATCTTTGCCGAACCGTGATTCGAACCCGGGACCTCCTGCTTACGAGGCAGGTGCGTTAACCATTGCGCCATCCGGGACTATTTCGGCCCGCATGACGACCGACCCACATACCCACCAAGTGCCACCTGTCCGCACTCCCATTTCCTCCATGCTCGCTACTCAGATTCCGGTGGGGGATCGCACTACTTGCGCATCTGCACCGAAGAAAGTGGACCAATTACCCATTTAGGCGAATCAATTATATGAATGAGCGGTGTCTGTTCTTTCGGACATGTCGCGCCAGAAACAACACGCAAGAAGGGTGCGTATGTGTGTGAGAGAAGCGAGCGTGGCCAAAATAATAATTTTGAAGTCCACATTAATTTCGCATTGGTAGAGTTTTTAACTAAAAGACGATCGTACGGTAAAAAATCGGCAATGGTAAATTCACTTAAGCTCGTGACAGATGAGTGAATGTATTTGTAGTGCGCCTACGATCTGGACGAGTAGGGCCATAGTACTTGAATTCCAAGTGAAATAAAATAGCTGTGTCGTACAAAAGAGTTATCATATTGCAACTACTTCATTATTATTAAAATTATTGGCACGGAATAACTTATAGAACAGTGTAGGAGAACAGATAGGGCAAGCGTCGAGGCTAATGGTTAGAACTTAAGTTATGAACACTAGTACTTTGGAAGTAAGTTTGCCCTCGAAAACTGGCTGTCTATGAATGTCCGATGCCTAATTGTCCAAACAGCCATGCTATAGCAAGTAATAATCAGATATAAATATCAATAAATAATATGAAGTGACGTATTGCAATATACATTTGACACGTCTCACGTATATACGCCGTAACGGGTATAAGTGTAGATATTTTTACAAGTGGTACTTTAATAAGAGGGTTGGAACTTTAATAGTGGCAACTATTTATTTACAGCTCGTACAAAACAGATATGTGTTTCAATGTTTTACTGAGCTTCAAAGTAGTCACCAGCATTGTGTGTAACCCGTTGCCAGCGATGTGGAAGTCGTAGGATACTCTTAGCAGTGCCAGTTGTGTTGACAGTTCGAGCGGCGCGGTCTATTGCCCGACGAATTTGTAGCAGTTCTGAAGCGAATGCCGTGAAGTGTTTCCTTGAGTTTAGAAATCGAGTTGAACTCACAAAGGCCTAAGTCAGGGGAGTGCAGTAGGTGGTATAGCACTTAGCAGCCCCATCAGTCAAACAACTTAGTAACAAATGGTTCAAATGGCTCTGAGCACTACGGGACTTAACATCTATGGTCATCAGTCCCCTAGAACTTACAACTACTTAAACCTAACTAACCTAAGGACATCACACAACACCCAGTCATCACGAGGCAAATTAGTAACAGCTTGCACAGTACGCGCCTGACCATTGTCCTGCAAAATGCTGATCAGGTCCTGCAGAAGGTGTCATCACTTCTGTCTCTAAGCTGTTCATTTTTGGAACACAACCTACGACCAGCTGCATTTTTACATGTCACACCATCCCATCCGCACTCGCACTCCTACGGGTGGTAAGGATTTATTACCACCGCAGTATTTTTATACACTTAATGAGTCATGTATCTACACAATTTGGCTGAAATGTTCTAGACGTCCTGATTTATGCTTGTACGTCACCCCGTTTTCATCATACCCCAATGGGTGGTAGGAGGTTTTTATCCCCACAATGGAATATTAAGATATACGCGTACTAAGTTTAGCTGAAATGGACCCAGTGGCTCAGGAAGCAATGTGAACTTGCTTATGATATAAATATCGATTAAGCATGGGACATGAGGCTACCACAGCACTTGTGTAACTTGCTGCCACTGACGACGAAAGCATATACCTCATGAGTCACCGATTAAGTTCGTCTTTCGCATGATTGTAGGACACATGATTGTACGATGCGTTTCTCAAGCGATTTGGAGAAGTCGAGGTACAAGGTTTAACAAGACTGTATAATTCCATACGACAGCCCAGTCGCCGAACAGAGACGTTAGCGCAACTGTCTTAAGGTCGATTTACATTTGACGGAACAGAATGTCAAAACACTCCACAATGCATTTCAAACTGCAAGGCTTCAGCAACTTGACTTTTTTTAACATTTACAAATCACTACCAAAGTGAGAGAACTGGTAACGGACAGAAAAAATATAGGGTAGCCTGAGTACTGAATGTAAATGCTTTGGATTCGTTATCTGGTCCTTAGAGTCAACGTAAAAAATTTGTAACGCTGGGTTTTGCCATGAGGTAGCATCAAGCAGAAGTTTTTGTATACTATGAATGATTGTCGTTAAGACAAAGGCCAATCAGTTAGCAACCATAGTCTGATTGGGTGAAGGGCTGAACGCTAAAAATTTTGTGAAATTTCTCTGGATTGGAAATTCCAGAAAATGGTTCTTCTCAAAGTGTAGGCTGGAATCCGACGTGTACAAAACGATGGAGATAATTAATCTTCAACAGTTCTGACTTTGGCGTGTGTCGTGACGTAGCCTAGCTGCAAAGTTTACATGAAGCAACCTGGCCACTTTTGTCTTGTTACAAACCAAAACGCTGTTCCCATTGAAACTAACGTGTTTTTCTTTGTGTGATAGTTTAAAATATTATCTCGAAAATTTATTTTGTTCCTGTAAGATTTCGAGAAGCTTCAACGAGGGAACACTTTCGGTCATGATCGGTCCTGGAGTAGTTTTAAGTGCAATCAGAGAGCTGAAGGGATCAAATCTCGTGAGTGTAGCAGCTCTGAATGATCAAGTCTTTCTTTCGAGCCAAGACGAAAGTGGAAATACTTGTTACAAAAACATTACTCGTAATGGAGTATGGAATGTGGATCCGAGCTCGTAAATAATGTTTTTCTTCTGTCGACTGTAGTGTAATCACGTCGGATAGCGAAATCGCGTGAGCCGTACGTTGTGTTGTTGCCTGGACCACGTGCTCAACTGCTGCGAACTGCGAGCGTTCATGAGAGAGAGAGAGAGAGAGAGAGAGAGAGAGAGAGAGAAGAAAATTACACCTTGTTCTCTGACGATACTGCTGCAGGAAAACAATTTCGGCAGTGCAGGAAAACAATTTCGGCAGATGCTGAACAATTTATATTTAGTCTTTACATTTGGTAGATTGAATGTCAACTCTTCCTGAATGTAGATAAATGTTACTGATACAAACATGGAAAAAACGATAGTATCAGATTTCATCACCAGTACTAAACTCTTAGAGCCTGTCACAGTGGTTTAGTATCGAGCGGCAACATTACGGATGTTAAGTGGAATGAAATTTTCACTCTGCAGATGAGTGTGCGTAGATAAGAAACTTCCTGGTAGACTAAAATTGTGTGTCAGACCGGGACCACAACTCTGGAGTATTGCAAAAGTCCCAGATTCGAGTCACGGCGCGCACACAGTTTTAATCTCCAGGAAGTTTCAAGTGGAATGAACATGACAAATCAGCAGTAAGGGACGCAAATGGATGAAGAACTTCAATCAGGAGAATCCTGAAAATTGCAGTGCATCTGCCAACGAAAACTCATACAAGACTCCAGTGCTACTGATTATAGAGTACTACAACTGTAAATCTCGTCAATTACATTAAGATTCTGGTGGCAGAGAATTTTCAACCGGGTGGCTGTTGCCTTGGCCTGAGTGAGATTACGTTGTTGGCACCGTGCTATACTTACGTTTTTTCATCCCCAATACGCAAACTCACCATGCAGATATCGCGTGCCAAGAGGTAGTATGTTGTCCTCACATTCCTACACTTCTCCTTCCAGATCCTTGCCTGTTAAATAAAACTGATCGATAGATAGGTTCTACTCTTGCAGGTACTTGCAGGTGGCTGCAAGTACTCTTGCAGGTGGCTGCCGCCGCCTTTTTTGTGTGCGTATAGTATCTGATTCATGATCGCTGTTAATAGTACATTGCTTCCCAACCTGTTAAATCGTTTTACTAAGTCAAGGTAATAAATCAACAAGAAATTTATTTCCATGAAATGCAACTGTTCTCTCTCTCTCTCTCTCTCTCTCTCTCTCTCTCTCTCTCTCTCTCTCTCTCACACACACACACACACACACACACACACACACACACACATACGCGCGCGCGCGCCAACACACACACACACACACACACACACACACACACACACACACACACACACAAGCGCGCGCGCAAAGTGGGAGAGGGAATAGTTTCACAGAAATGGTTCAGGTTGAAATTCCTAGTGAAAGACATACTGCACCGATGACGATAATCCCTAGGTAAATTAAATCTACGGATCGAACGTTTATAATAAACCAAAATATGTATTGCAACTGAATCGTTATTTCTGTTTTTGGTGGGCAGATATCTTCCAATTGAGCCATTCTCACATTCCACAGGACAACTCGAAGCTTTGATCTCTCACTATTTTCTTTCTGCTTTTCCAAACCAAACCGTATTTAATCAAGGACATAGGCAGATATTTTATTGTTCTTCGAAACTCTGCAAGCCACCGTAAGAGATTATGCGCGCGCGTCTATCACGGCGACGTTTGGAGAACTTACATGAAGGTTTACAGCAACAGGAACTAGCGCTTTTCTTCCGTAACAAATCATCTAGTTGTTTTTTTCTTCGGACGTACGGTTTACCTGGCGGCAAGAGTAAGCACCGGAAAACATTCAGTATAAAGGATGACAACATTTTGAGATATTTCTTATGGATTCCACGTTAATTACAATTATTTCCATTTGTTCAACAGAATACTACATTTCACTCGTTATTTTAACTACCGAGAATTAAGAAAAGTAACGCTTATACCAAAAGACTTCAAGAAAGACGACTGAAGGTGTGGTGTACGCTGGTGTAGTACAACAGAGACTGATGACAAATGAAGAAGAACACTCTTTGTCTGTAGATATTGTCGCAGAAAAAGCCGAGTAGTACCGTGGTGCAGTGGTTATGATACTGAACTGTTGCATGAAGGGTCGTGAGTTCAAAACTCATCTGGACTGAACCATTTTAATTTCTATATTCGTTTCGAGTACATTCTAGAAGTGTCCACAAATGTCAAGAATCATTGTACTGGAATATTCTGTAGCTGCATATATACTGTATGTGTTCTGGCCGGAGGCAGTTCGCTCCGCGCTCTTGTATGTGCAAGCGCTGAATAAACCTTCGTTAGCGTTCGGCATTCATCTTCTTCGACGTGACAAAACAGAAGAGCCGGTAATGAATGTCAACCGACAACTTTGTACTGTTCCGGAAGACTAACTGAATGAATGAATGCAAATTCAGTAGGACTAAAACTCAATAACACGAATAGTTACAAATAGGCGTTCCGTTTAAAAATGGAGTTGGCCCTTTTCATTTGTAACAGCTCCGTCTAGTAGAAAGTTGACAGTGACCTGTAGTAGACAGCTATCACCTGTTCCAATTTGCTTTTTACTGTTCTATAGTGAGAAGTGCACTCGAGATATTTTGATGTTACAACTTAAATAACACATTTTGCATACTTTCCTGACACTCAAATGTTTTTCTACCTAGCCCATATGATCTCGAGATGCATCACCGCGATTGCCTTATTCGCCGCTTGGGGTAACTGAAGGGGGGCTGTCGATGGCACGAGTCTCAAACTCGGGACCTTTGCCTTTCGCGGGCAAGTGCTCTACCAACTGAGCTACACAAGCACGACTCACGCCCCGTCCATCGTACAGCACACAATTTTAATCTTCCAAGAAGTTTCGTATCAGCGTACACTCCGCTGCAGAGTGAAAATCTCGTTCTGGAAACATCCCCAAGGCTGTGGCTAAGCCAAGTATCCGCAATTACTTTTTTTCAGGAGTGCTAGTTCTGCTTGGTTCGCAGGAGAGCTTCTGTAAAGTTTGGAAGGTAGGAGACGAGACACTGGCAGAAGTAAAGCTGTGAGGACGGGGCGTGAGTCGTGCTTGGGTAGCTCAGTTGGTAGAGCACTTGCCCGCGAAAGGCAAAGGTTCCGAGTTCGAATCTCGGTCCGGTACACAGTTTTAATCTGCCAGGATGTTTCAAGACTCTTAATTGTTGACTTGGATTGGTGGTAATTTTAACTGTCTCGCGGGTCAAAGCGAGGCTGGCAAGCCTTTATCTGCAGCAACGCAGAGAATCAATTCGGACTCAACAATAAACGTTTTCAATCGAATCCGCGGAGTAGATTTTTGCGTGTGCATATCGCCAAGAGTAAGTGGATTCGAGCTGCGGCCGCTAGTGTTAATTCGGGTGAGGCCACGGAAGCTTCGAGGAGGAACGAAAGGAACGTTCCAACTTTAATACCTTCTACTTTTATCCAGCTAAAAGACCACGAAAATAAAATTAGAAAGATTCAAATGCATGAGAAGGCTTGCCGACAGAAGTTCTCCCATGCACCATTCGCCACTGGGAGAGCAGAGAAGGTGAGTGGGGGAGGGGGCCTTGTTGACAGTAGTACACCTCTGCCGAACACCGCAGGGTGGCTTGCGGCGTGCGCGTCCAATTTCTAGCGAGCTGCGACCGCAGTGCTCTGCTCCTGCTACAGGAAGCGGCCTCTGGCGGGCAGCGCTGGCGCGTCCTTGCGCGGCCCGCCGGCGACCTGGTGGGCGCGCCCGCAGCGCAGCCGTTGGACGCCGCCCAGCGACGCAGCGCAGAGCAGGCGAGCGGCTGCCATCCGACACGCCATTGTTTTTCTGGCCGCCGGCTGACGCGTACTCGCCGGCCGGTTTTGGCACCGCCGACGCCTCCGGGCCGACGGGGAAAACATAAAACGCACCGAGACCGAGACCAATTCCCTGGCGGGAGGCGCGCCGCGGTGCCACCCGAAATTCGTGCCTTAATTCTGTCCATGTCTGCACCACAAGCTATGATGCTTATCCCCTGCACACAAGTAATTAAAAATGCACTGTCGAGTCATAACTACAAACACCTGCGTCCAGGCACAATAATTATCATTTGTAAGACATTAACAAAGCTAGAAGAGCTGGAAATGACAAAAACTCCTTCCGAGAATGCCACAACGGTACCGACCGACCGCTGCGTCTTTCTCAGACGATAGGTGTCACTGAATGCGGATATGGTGTGGTCAGTACACCGCGCATCCGGCCGTTGTCAGTTTTCGTGACCGCAGCCGCTACTTCTCAGTCATTCAACTCTTCGATTGGTCTCACAGAAGCTGAATACACCCCGGCTGCCAACAGCCCTCGGCAGACCTAGCGACAGCGCTTAACTTCGGTGATCTGACGACAACGGGTGTTATCGCTGCTGCAAGGCTGTCGCCAGAAATGACAGGGCTCCAAGTAAATATGGATAACAGAAAGATCGAGTTAACATTCCGTCGACGACAGTATCATTACAGACGGAGCATAATATGGCATTCGGGCAGATATCTGGACGCATCAACATTTTGCTAAATGCATTTAGGGCAAAACTCCCGGAGGTGAAAGAGAGGGAAGCGGTGTTGAGCCTGGGCTTTCGTCCTCCCGATCACGGCGCAGTGTCTTAACCACCAGGTCACCCAGCTCGTTCACATTTAAGTGGAAGCAAGTTCATACAGATAGCTGTTGAAAGTCTCCAGTCTCACCCCTTATGATGCGCCACAACATCTACACTACTACTCTGCAGTTCTCACTTAAGAGTTTGCCACATGCACTCAGACTATTTCTCTACCGTTCCACCCCCTAATAGTGCGTGGGAATCACGTACACCTACAAATTTCTGTGTGAAATCTGATTTATTTAGTCTGGATGGTCTTTTCTCCTATGTAGGTCGAAGTCAACAAACTATTTTGGCAGCAAAATGGTTCAAATGGCTCTGAGCACTATGGGACTGAACTGCTGTAGTCATTAGTCCCCTAGAACTTAGAACTACTTAAACCTAACTAACCTAAGGACATCACACACATCCATGCCCGGGGCAGGATTCGAATCTGCGACCGTAGCAGTCGCACGGTTCCTGACTGCGCGCCTAGAACCGCGAGACCACCGCGGCCGGCATTTTGGCAGCAGAAAGCTGGTGATTTAAATTTCGTTAAAAGACATTGCTGCAACCAAAAATAGACTTTATTTTAATCGTTGATAGTCCAACTCGCCTATCATAATCGTGGCACTCTCCTCCCTATATCACGATAATACTAAACGAGGTCCCCTTCTTCAAACTTTTTCGATGTCATCCGTTAATCCAATCTCGTAAGGATATTGTGCAGTAACATTCCAGGAAAAAGACATACAAGCATTGCATAGACCGTCTCCTTTGTAGATTTATTGCACCGTCTAAGTGTTCTGTCAATAAAATAAAATTTTGATTTACTTTCCCCACAACGGTTTCTACATGATGTTTTCAGCTTAAGTTGTTTTTAATTGTAAAGCGATTCACTGCACCAAATGTTTTTATGTAATTAACACTGAAGTCAATGCCCTCCCTATGTATCAGGGACATTCAAATAAAAACGAGACAGACGCTAAAAAAGTAAATAAACTGTTTCTTATTTCAAAAGTAATGGCCATAATTGTTAAAATATTTATTTCACTGTGACATAATACGGTCAGTGCCTTCATGGAAAAAGTTTGCGTTTGTCTACGGAACAATGATTGCACACGCGCGTGCATTTCTTCGTTCGAAGCAAATCGAGAGTTCGAAAGATAGGTATAACGCATGGGGACAGATTGAGACTATGGATGATACGAAAAAGTTTCTCAGCGAAACCTCAGCAGCGTAATCGAAACAACGCCGGCAACATTGCTTCGGACGAAGAGGTGCATGCCTGGGTACAATCATTGTTCCGTAGGGAACCGCAAACATTTCTCCACGACTATTTCGACTATCTTGTCTCACAGTGGGATAAATATATTAACAGTTATGGCTATTACTTTTACAATAGTAAACAGTTTACTTAGTTTCTTCCCACCAATCTCGTCTTCATTTGACTGTCCCTTATACAAAGCTTTAGTTCTTAACGCAACACAACAGGATATCTAATGGACATCCGCGTGCTGTTTGAAAGTGTTTCTCTGTAGCTACCCATGTCATATCAGAGGAGAAACTGGGAAGAGCTGCTGACTCATTATAACGCTGTAGTTATGTCGTAGATTCTCTCTTAAAATCCAAGATTAAAAAAAAAAGTGAAAATAAAATTCACAGCTCAAAGAAACAAGTACATGTAAGGAAAAATGGCGTTATAAATTACGACTGTGTCGATAATGACAAAAAAAGCGGATGAACCAAAACCAGTAGTGGTGAAAACAGAAAATATAGCTAATTTTATGCGAGGGGCAGAGCCCTTCCTGGAGGTGCTTCAAAAGACGTATCATAATACATAATTACATCTCGCATCGTATTCAAGTTACATGAATGACACTTGGGAGTTTTGTTATGCGAGGTATTCTAACGTACTGCCCACGAAAAGGCTGGTTACACTTTTCTGCTTCTACAATCCGTGTCGAGTAGTCATGTAACGCATTTTTCCTATACCTCCGCCTGGTGCAAAATGGCGGTGGAGCAGAGTAAAATTTCAATTGTCCTCTATGTCCTCTTTCTCTTCCTCTTCTTATTAGCAATGGAACAGGTTAATGTAAGATACGACTGGAAGAAAGGAAGGAAAATTAGTTTAAAGTGTCGTCGACATCTAGGTCAGAGGCAAACATAAGCTCGCAATGTTTCAAGGATTGGGACGGAAATCGGCCGTACACTTTCAAAAGAACCGTCCCGGCATTCGCCTGGAGCGACTTCGCGAACTCACGGAAAATATAAATCTGTATGGCCGGACGGGGATTTGAACCTTTGTCCTACAGCATGTGAGTCCACCTCACTGCGGCACCTCGATCAGTGAAATGACTGGCGCCACCTCGGCCAGTGAAATGACAGACTATAAAACATACCTGTGTAAGCTAATCAACTTTCGCAGCATGTAAGAACATTTGCATGAGAGTAAGCCAACTTCCTCCCACAGCTGCTACTTTGTTGCTTGTGACAGCATAACAAAAAGGACTGTGAGAACAAATTATCTTATTGCACCCTATTTAAAGTTATTGAATCGATTTCTAAAAATAAAACGGCACCTCGTGATTAATTGTTAGTTTCTTGAGTCAACCTGGAGCCTACATAGCACTTTACTTAGCAACAGAATCACAATTCAACAAAGACAAAAAAGTTCAAATAAATGTATTCTGTACAGGAAAATTATGTCTCGCGTGTTCTGCAACTAAAAGGTGTGGTTTTGGTAGATTTCAAGGATATTAAAATATGAACGGTATTTTATGTGTAAACACTGAAGAAGTGTCGTTCGGACTCTACGACGTGGAAAGCTGAACATGAATCTCGTTTATACACGGCAGTACATAACGACCAACTGTCGTCAAAAGACCAGAGAACGTGAAACTTTGAACTAGTGTTTGCACACTTCCGTACCCTTCGAGGAACGAGTTGTTTCTTATTTTTAATATAGTGTAATGAACACAATTCTGACCGCTATACTACAACAAATCCCAACCAGTGGAATTCTGATTCCACGGTACAAAATGCGATCTGGAGAATACTGGGAACTTTTGAAATTTAATGTACGAGGGCGTGCTGAAAAGTTATACCTCCAAATTTTTATGTGGAAAATCAATACTTTTAAATAAAATATGAGTGATTCACACGCCACACCTGACCCGTGGAAAAAATTACTGTTTTGAAGAGCGCGCCGCAGCGCGTAGTGTGAAGCAGTCGCCCTCCGTTTCTGGCGGTGGTGCCGCTGTGGCAATCGCAGCTTTTGTGTCTCCTTCTGGTGGGAAAGGGGAAAGGTAGCCTGCTCATGTGCATTTAAGGGGCGCTATGAGCTCGCTAGGCGGTGAGTCTGGTCAGCCGGGTCAGTCAGTATCTGTCTGTCGTCAGGAGTACTAGTATGTGTTAGGCCGCCAGTCTGCTCGAGTTAGTTCAGGCAATGGTCATTGGCGGTTGGATCGATCGGTTGGTCGGTCGCGCACTGAGACACAAGATGACTTGTCCGTCTTGAGCGTCGGCGTATGTGAGGTCGCCACGTCAGTCCAGTGGGCCGCGCCGTATAGCGAGGGGTAGTGGCTTCGCGGCCGATACGAGAGCAACGGGAGTCAACCCTCAACATCGGTCTGGCCGGTGCGAGCTGCGACGCCGTGAGACGGGAGATCGGCGCGCCTTCCTGCGTCCGTTCAAGCGGCTGGCAGCGGACGGTTCGCGAGAGCGATTTGGGGGTGCTGCGCCAGGCCTTCTCGAGAAATCGCAGTTTATTAGAAGTTAAGTGATTCGTGATATGTTGTTTCATTTACTTGTTAAATCCTACTTGTTTTCTTGGTGAGGTCACCAGCCGCTTTATTTTGGGGTCGTCCCAACACTCTTCTCCGTTTGCCCACCCGCGGGAAGGTGGTTATTTGCGAATTGGGTGGTCCGTTTTTACCTTGTGGAGTAGGGGCTGATTAGAGCAACGTGCGGTTCGGATTGTTCAGTAATCTCCCTGTCAATCTGCCATACGTTAATAGCTGCCTCTGTCATGTTTGTCGGATTCGGTGTTCACGAATTTATTGCTTCAAGTATAACGGCCGAATTCCTGAAATATGTTTTTATCTTGCCTATCATCTTGAGAGGCGGTATATATGTAATGTAGAACATGTTTGGCTAACCTTGTATATTTTATGTAAGACTGCATTTCATGGGTTTTTATTTAAATTATTTTAGTATATAAATTTACCACCCTCCCACCGTAAGAGTTTTTTTTAAAATCAAGTTGCACCTTCGGTGGCAGCTTAATCTTTTAATGCTAGTGTTTTGTATCATTTCCATCCCTCCTACAGGGTGCATAGTTTATACGCTTGTGTGAGTTGTTAAAATTTTTAGTTTAAGGTAATCTGGTGTGTTGCAGATTTTCACCAGTGTAGTCTTTCAGAGGTTGTTGTTGAGCGGTCGTGATTACGGCCGTGTCGAAAGGGAGCGGCAAGGTCCTCAGCCCGAAAGCTCATACTGTCAAATTTGTTCTTTCTGCCTCTGAATAAATTGTAACTTGATATTTTGAGGGTGCTTTCTGTTTATAATTTTAAATCTGTTTCTAAAAGAAAGGGGGGGGGGGTTAGGAATAAAATTCTAATTTGTTGAAAGAAATTTGATTTGATTTCATCAGTTACCCACTGGCAACTACTTCCACGCTCACATAGTGTGATTAAATGTGTTAATGTTCTTGATGAATTGCTAGTAAATAATGTAAATTCTTAAGAAAAAGGGTTTGAAAGTAAATTCGCGGTTCAACACCTTTATTCTTAATGCCTACATACTTGCTTCTCAACATAGTCACCTCGGCGGCGAACACATTTCTCCCAACGAGAGACCAGTTTGTTAATATCGTCACTGTAGAATGTTTGATTTTGTTGACGGAGCCTCAGTGTCAACTTTGTTTGTACCGCTTCATCACTATCAAAGTTAAGTCCTCAAAGGTGTTCTTTAAGTTCCTGGAAACAGATGAAAATCGGATGCGGCGTAGTCGGGACGGTATGGAGGATGATCGATGACAGTGAACGCAAAGCGTCGGGTTGCTGCGAATGTCGTAGCTTTCGTATGGGGTCTTGCACTGTGCTGAAGGAGAGGGAGGTCCTTGTGTGGGCGAACTTTTCGAATTCGAAACTCTATTACATAGTTACGTTACACACTGACAAGTTACACCCTATAATCCGAGCCCTCTAGCGGTAGAGGGTTCAAACTTACGTCAGCGAAGCGGGAAAGTCGATGAAGTAATATGCATCAGATGTAATACTGAGAACGCAAAAAATTCGGAGGCATTACTTTTGGCACGCCCTCATATATGGAGTTTCATTGACGTTCGATGTTCTGTTTTTGTGATCGGATTTTACTTTTAAAAATGTGCGTCGCGTAGTTCGCAAAAATTCCCTCTCTTGCTCTCAATGTTTGATGGTCGTCGGAGTGTAAGTAACACCGTCTCTGGGTAGACGGCGAGGAAAAGAGTAACATTAAATGCGGCGCAAAGAAGTAAATTATGCGGCGAAGCGCGGCCGTGGCTTTTGGAAGGCTGTCCGCTATCTGGCGTGGGCGTTACGAGCGGAAGGGGTGGGCGGCGCGGCTTCCTGAGCTCTCCCCGGTGCAGCCTGTCTGTGGCACGCACCCAAAACCCCACTGCCACGCGCTTTGCGAGCGTCTCCACATCGCGCCTCGCATTTGAAGTCTGCCTACTAACAAGGCGCCCAGAAACGTACAGCGAGTAACAAAATCCACATCCGAGACGGTTAAAACATTTTTGGAAGGTGACTATTAACAGCCGTCAAGTAATGTATAAAATGCATGTTTGAGCATCAATTGCTATTTTTGTTTGAAACCCAAATATTGACCGGTTTCAGTCACAGACCATCTTCGCGGATTCTATCCAAAGACACAAAAATATACATGTAGTATACAGGAAATCATACAAATTCGTTTCCAAAGAAGTGCAAAAACAATGCGATTACTTAAAAAATGGCGACGTCTCATAAGCAGAGCATCTCATGAATTCCAGTATACCACACAGGAAATTAAAGGCAAACAAGCTAATTAAATGTGTAAACAGAGCAGTACTGAAGAGAAGATCAGAGGTATAAGTGTTACAATTGCACAAAACATTGAGGAGTAGGTCAAAGATCATTACACAGTATTGTCGTCGTATAGTACAAAAATATTTCGATGATAAGTTTTTTGCTGTATACAGGGAAGTGGACTATCCCAAAGATGTTCACCAAAATACTGTCTTAGAGATCTTTGACCTACTTTTCAATAAGGATGTATCAACAAGAATCATCCGATTTGGTACGTCTATATTTCTAGACTAACATACATATACAATGAATTTTGTTTTGAGATGAAGGGGAAACTCAGTTTTTTTTCGTACCTTTTCATAGCTGTTCAATATGGCCCCCCTTGACATATGTCAATGCGGTATTCAGATTGTTTCCACACTGCAGCGAGCCTGTCTTACGTTACGGCTTCAATAGCTACTGTTATGCGAAGTCTCAGTTCGTTCACTGTGGTTGGTAACTGAGACACATAAAAGAGTGTCTTTTATAAACCCCTACAAGAAATAATCACATACGGTCAGGTCCGGTGACCTTGGAGGCCAGTAATGTAAGCTGAATCATTTGGTCCAGTGCAACCGATCCACCGTTCAGCAATCCTTTGATTTAAAAATTCCTGCACTTGAAGATATCGGCGTGGCGGTGCTCCATCCTGTTGGTAAATGAAGTCGTTCGAATCAGTCTCCAACTGTGGGCAAAGAAAGTTCTCAAACATATCGAGAGGTACGTGCCTCCTGTAACAGTGTTCTCCGCAAAGAAAAACGGACCATATACCTTTTCCCCTGAAACTGCACAAAACACATTAAATTTTGGAGAGTTCCTCTCCTGTCGTACAACTTCATGTGGTTGTTTCATACCCCATATTCTCATATTATGACGGTTTATCATTCCATTTAAATCGAACGTTGTTACGCAAAAGATATGCTGTTTTTGCTATTTACGAAAAAAGAGCATCGTACTTGACTATTTTCATTATATCCTATCTGGAATCCTGTTTCCAACCCTGGGCCTCAGCTCCAGCCTTCAACTGACTATACTTTGTATCCGAATTATTAATTAGGGCCCCTTTCCTAGTCTTCCTCGATCAGCAAAAGGGATTAGGGTTGACCAGCATGTTTATCAATCAGGCCTGAATTACCAATTATCGCCTCATTAAGATAAAGTAAAAAGTAAAGTTTTTATACATTTAGGCTAATTGAACACTGTAGATCCTACTGGATGGTGTATGCCCTTGCCATTATCCGACTTCGGAAGTGGCTTACTCAGCCTTTTACAGAACAACTTGGGCCTTAAGGTGGACTCTGAACCACGGAGAAACTCAGTATTTCTCACATCAACACATCATTGTTCAAATGGTTCAAATGGCTCTGAGCACTATGGGACTTAACATCTATGGTCATCAGTCCCCTAGAACTTAGAACTACTTAAACCTAACTAACCTAAGGACATCACACAACACCCCGTCATCACGAGGCAGAGAAAATGTAACACATCATTGTAACAAATGAAAAAATCGATAGCTAACAAAAACCTTGGGACCCAGTGGGAACATTAAATAACAAAGCACTAGTTACCGATATCATGACCAGCACGCACAACTCGACGGGCACCGTCTTTTAAGGCAATTAAATCATTGTTTGAAAATTATTTCTAAGCTAATCATTAAAGATACTGGAAACAAACGCGATCCAGTGAGTCTACCTTGGCTAATCACGGACTTTTACTAACAACGTACACTATGTCTCAATCTACACAAGTGTCCTGAAGTTAAGCATGATCACTAAAACACGAAAATGAAAAGAGAAATGGTGAGCTATCGCCCAACATCACCGTAAATATTTACCTACTAACCCTACTCGTTCGCTCCGTGTAGGCAAGCAGTACTCCGTGCTGTGAATAGCGGCGTAACCGAAAGATAAACACACACAGTACATGGGACCTCTTAAACCCCAGTCTTGTTTGTCCGTCGGGGGAGCTGACAATATGTCACAGAGACGCCATTTGAATCCTGTTTTGCAGGGTAGAATTCATGCCTGCCTGGAAGCATGCCAGACACAGACCGAAGTCTCAGTATCCTTGAATGTACCTCAGAGTGTCGTTTCCAGTCTTTGACGACGGTTTCGAAACACAGGAGATGTTCGTCAAAGACCAGTATAAGGCGACGAAGAATAACCAATATGCGGCCGTAACTGCCCAAAGAAATGGGAGTACACCTACAAGACAATTGGCTGCGGAGCTTGCAGCTGCCTCAGGAGATGCTGTTTCCCGATAAACTGTATACCTGACGCTTAGAACAGCAGGGCTATTTGGCAGACGTGTGCATCACAGAAACCGGCCCGTGTGTTGTGCAGTTTGCAACATCAAAACTGGTTCAAATGGCTCTGAGCATTATGGGACTTAACATCTGACGTCATCAATCCCCTATAACTTAGAACTACTTAAACTTAACTAACCTAAGGACATCACACACATCCATGCCCGAGGCAGGATTCGAACCTGCGACCGTAGCGGTCGCGCGGTTCCAGACTGCAGCGCCTAGAACCGCACGATCACTCCGGCCAGATTCAAAACTGGATCTTGAATGACTGTATAAATGTGCTCTTCACAGATGAATCCCGTTTCAGTGTGCAAAATGATTCTCGTTGCATATTACTCTGGAGAGAACCTGCCAACCGATAATACCCTAAGAACATCGTACAAAGAGATCGGTTTGGTGCTGGTGGCGTCATGTTGAAAGGCCGTACGCAGTTGCGCATCTTCATTGGTCGCCGCAGGAATACTGTAAACACTCAGAGGCACAGGGAAGAGATACTGCTACCACATGTTCACCTTTGCAGAGGAGCAGCTGGTCCAGACTTGCTCTTTATGGACGATAACGCCCGTGCGCACCGAGCTGCTCTGGTGGATGAATTCGTTGAGGGTGAAGATATTCGTCGCATGGATTGGCCAGCGAGGTCCCCGGATCTCAAACCTATAGAACATACCTGGGATGCAATCGGGATGTGACGTATGTTCCGTCCCAGACACTTTCAGACCTCCGCTCCGCTCTCGCTGACGAATGGGATCGACTACCAAGAGAGCTCTTAAACTATCTAGTATAGAGCATGCCGCTGTGCAACATCTGTGGCTGTTTAGGGTAACCAAATTCTATGTTAACAGCTTCTTTTCTTGTGGAAGAGATTTCCCTGATGTGTTATTTTCTTACGTGTATCTTAGCGATCAGGAGTTTTCTAACAGTATGTTTTGGGCACTCCTGTGCGCCAAGTGTATTGTAATTCTGTAGCTTGTTCAGTAATGCTTCTGGCGCCCTGATAAGGCAATATGTCTTCTTTTTGTGCTAATGCTTATCTTTTTGACATTAGTGTACCTCATATTTGCTTTGAAACTGTACGATTACGAGGGTGAGTCAAATGAAAACCTTAAATTTTTTTTTATTTATTGTGCAGAAGTGGTACAAAGCTGTATTACTTTTCAACATAATCTCCCCCACGCTCAATGCAAGTCCTCCAGCGCTTACAAAGTGCATAAATTCCTTTAGAAAAAAATTATTTTGGTAGTCCGCACAACCACTCATGCACCGCGTGGCGTACCTCTTCATCAGAACGGAACTTCTTTCCTCCCATTGCCTCTTTGAGTGGTCCAAACATACGGAAATTGCCTGGGGCAGGGTCTGGTGAGTATAGTGGATGAGGAAGACACTCAAAATGCAGGTCTGTGATTGTTCCAACTGTTGTACGGGCAGTGTGGGGCCTTGCATTGTCATGTTGCAAAAGGACACCTGCTGACAGCAATCCACGTCGCTTTGATTTGATTGCAGGCCGCATATGATTTTTTAGGAGACCAGTGTATGATGCACTGGTGACAGCGGTCCCTCTAGGCATGTAATGCTCCAAAATGACTCCTTTTTCGTCCCAAAGGAGTGTCAGCATAACCTTCCCTGCTGATGGTTCTGTTCGAAACTTCTTTGGTTTAGGCAATGAGGAATGGCGCCATTCCTTGCTCGCTCTCTTCGTTTCCGGTTGGTGGAAGTGAACCCAAGTTTCGTCCCCAGGAACGATTCTTGCAAGGAAGCCATTACCTTCTTGTTCAAAGCGCCGAAGAAGTTCTTCACAAGCATCAACACGTCGTTCTCTCATTTCAGGAGTCAGCTGCCGTGGCACCCATCTTGCAGACACTTTGTGAAACTGGAGCACATCATGCTCACTGTGGTGTGCTGACCCATGACTAATCTGTAAACATGCTGTAATGTCATTCAGTATCACTCGGCGGTTTTCCTTCACTATGGCTTCAACTGCTGCAATGTTCTGTGGAGTCACAACTCGTTGTGCCTGACCTGGACGAGGAGCATCTTCCACTGAAGTCACACCATTTGCGAACTTCCTACTCCATTCGTGGACTTGCTGCTGTGACAAACATGCATCACCGTACTGAACCTTCATTCGTCGATGAATTTAAATAGGTTTCACAGCTTCACTACACAAATACCGAATAACAGAACGCTGTTCTTTCCTTGTGCAAGTCGGGCGGCCATCTTTGTACTGATACTGCGACGGTATCTGTGCATCTGCACTATGCTGCCACCTATAGGCCAATTCTGCACGCTGTTTGTAGCACGCTTACCAACTTACAGGATAACGGCGCGAAATTTCGATTTGTTATTACAAATTTAAGGTTTTCATTTGACTCACCCTCGTATATCAAGTTGGTAACTAGTAGCTGAAATACGACACTAATGTGGAATGGTACTACCGGTTAGAATTGATCAGGGAACGTAAAAGAGATTTAAAGAGAAAATCGAATTAATAAACCTAAGAAATGTCCTGACGTGAAAAAATTGTGCGACAGACCGCACATATAGCCGAGACCTTTGCATTTCGCGGGCAACGCTCTTATCCGTGGAGCCATCAGAGTATGATGCACACGTTCCAAAAAATCGAATGCGACAATAGCTTTCTCGTAGTCTTTGAAGCAATACAGGGTGTCCACAATGAGACTCCAACATTTTAATATACTATATCTTTCTCATTTCAGATGGTGGACCTGTGAATCCTGAAGGGGCAGACAGAGCAACTCAACAAGTTTGCGGTGTGCAAAGTTGATACGCCAAGTGGCCGTAGTGGAGCGGCAATCAATAGTTTTAGCAAAATGGAGGGTATGGAGGAGCGTGCACAAGTGGTCTGGAGGTATGCAGAGACAAAATCGGCGACCCAAGTGCAAAGAAACTTTCGTCGAGTTTACAACAAGGCGCCCCCGTCGTTCAACACTATAAACAAGTGGAGTGATCAGTTTTTGGCTACTGGGAGTGTTGTGAAAGGGCATGGTGGTGGTAAGCCTGGGATCAGCGAAACATCACGTGGAACAAGTGCGGCGGTCATTCGAACAAAGTCCACAGAAGTCAGTGCGACAGGCAGCACGAGAATTACGTATGAAACGTTCAACAGTGCACAAAGTGCTTCATCAGCGATTACGTTTGTACGCATATAAAGTGCAGGTTGTGCAAGAACTCAAGCCTGATGATCGACCAAAGCGAGAAGAATTTGCATGTGTCATGTTAGATCGCATTGCCGCGGACGAGACGTTTTTATCACACGTGATATTTACTGACGAGGCAACCTTTCACGTGTCAGGGGGTCGGAAAATCCACATGCACCTAGGGAACACATGCGCGACAGTCCGAAAGTTAATGTGTGGTGTGGTTTGATGATAAATCGCAATGTTGGGCAGTTTTTCTTTCAGGAGCCGACTGTGGATGGAGCCATCTACCTGGAGATAATAGAACAATTTGCCGTGCCACAGATAACAGACCTGCAGCCAAATGTGATGTTTCAACAGGATGGTGCAGTACCCCATTGGAGCCTTGATGTCCAAAAATTTTTAAGTGACACATTCCCGCAACGATGGATGGGCCGTGGAGGTCCAATTTCTTGGCCACCATGTTCGCCCGACATAACCCCCTCTCGATTTTTTCGTGTGGGTTTATGTGAAAGCCCGGGTATACGCTACACCAGTAAAGGACCTGCAAGACTTGAAACAGCGTATGAGAATTGTCATCAACTCTGTCACAGAACAGAAGCTCCGCAACACATGGCACGAAATCGATTATTGACTTGATATTCTTCGCGTTACCTGTGGCGCCCATGTTCACTTGTACTGAACCGTCCACCCGTGTATGAAAACTTTATGATTTCCCTGTATTTGTTCGTCAATAAATTGTATTTCCTGTCAGATTTTATAAATGTTGGAGTTCATTGTGGACACCTTGTATTATAGGGTGAAAAACAAGAAACGGAATGAAGATAACAACTAAATGTGAATGCCAATACATAATCACTGTTTTGAGAGACAAAAGATCCAGGAAAGCCCACCAAGAACAATGCCTGAACAGTATGGAGAAGTGTGGACCTGCAGCTAGAGCGCCGTGCAAGCGGCGGCCGTGCTACTCACCGGCTGTGGAGACGGCAGCGGGCTCAGGCAGCTGGGCAGCGCACCCTCCTCCGCTCACCGGCCATCGGCCTAACAGCGGGCGCGCATCCTGCAACACAACACGGCCGTCTTTTACAGAGCGGATGCACCAGCCGCAGCACATGACAACGGCCACGCGCCGCGTGACCAGAATCTCAGATCGCTGGCCGAGAAGGCTGCGCTCAGCCACAGGCCATTCATACCATCGCACTTCGTCCAGTACCGACTGCTCTGTCACGACTGCGCGTGACTTATAATAATGGACAGTTACTACTATGATCTCTGCCGTTCACACTTTACATCTAACGTTAAGAGTTTCGACGGTCAATCAATGATCACTTAGCACTAAGCGGATTGCCTTTAAATTACATATCTGCATAAACCGAACCTTTTTTTTTTTCCCCTTTCCTTCAGCGGTATGCTGAAAATTTAAGCCTTTGTACCAAATGACGAAGTTAGTTGCACGTAATGCTTATTATTATTATTATTTCGGCCAACAAACCCATTTTCCCGTCATTGCCTGGATAAACTTAAAAAATAGAATAAGCTACATGAAAATAAAGTAACGAGGAACACAGTCGAAACAAGTATAGTAAAATAACTGATGCCGCATAACAAATCGTCCACAGACATAAAAATAACCTCGTAAAATAAATGACGTTGTATAGCAACTCGGCCACAATTTAAGAAAGTAATATACGCAACATGAACTTAATGTCTATTGTCGTGGGAGTACACAGGCAGACTGGTGAGACGCGTGTTGAGGCAGTGCATTTTTTCCCCCATGGTTAGCCACCGTATCCGAATCAAAAACAGAAACATAAATGCAACTGGTGTTGTCATTTGATCCCGAATAATACAACAGTTGCGGAACTTGCACCACTATGTTCCGTAAGTTGAAAAACAAATTTGAAAAATTAACTTTGTATCTTGACTGATAATAAATTGCTCAAGAATAGTTTTGCGCCACGCGCATACCAGCAAGCGCGTGTAAGCTTGGATTTAAATGGAAAAACTTAACTCTGAAATAAAAACAAAACCATCAAAATGAAGGCAGACTGTTAAAAAATACACATCTTTGCCCACCTCTGAAATCAAAATCTGTTAAGTGGTAACATTCAATAGTATATAAATACAGAAAACTGCAACCAGTCACTTTTTCCAAATTGTTTAGTCTACTAACTAGGTTTTTCACACGTTTCCAGAATAATCTTCAGATGGTGCACATTGAAGTTGAAGTTACATGTTTATTTGCATAGCGTGATATGGATACTGGCTCTGTGACAAGAATGTAGATGAAAAGTCTTTAAATGTATTGCCATGAGTAATGTGGACAATGGCAATCACAGTGGAAGCTGTCAGGTGGATACCAATTACGAAGCGCACCATCTGAAGTTGAGCCTGGAAAGTCTGAAATAATCCGTCCATTCCATTAACTAGTTTTCGTACACGTGAATGGTTGCAATTTTCCACTTTTTGTTGACTTCAAGGTCACTGATAAGCCTTATTCAACTGCGTGCTGGTCTTCCTCGTGGATTACATGTATCCTCTTTGAATGCTGTCTACATGTGATTATGAGATTGAGGCTCAAACCTGTTCCACACTTTGACGGCGGCCCTCCTGAGGCCATCCAGTGCGTTTCCTGCGGCGATGCAGTACAAGTCTGAATCGGTCTAAGCACGCTCAATACGGGTCACATCAGCACTTGCCTCAAGTTAATCAAATTCTGTTTATTCCTGCCTCCTGGAGAATCGTGTTCACGGGGCGGACACAGTGTGCTCGTGCATCGTTATCTTGGAAAACGAATTCTTCGCCGAAATGCTGCCTTCAGAGCTGGAAGATAGGTTGGAGGACCTTCTCTAGGGACTGCACATCATCAGCAACGAAGAGGGGAATCCGAAATCTATACACACGAAACCGGCGCAAAACATGGGAGACTCTTCCCTGCTGACTTCTAGAGACCATCTTCAGCGTAAGGGGGCGGATAAGTACCATTTGAGTCGTCATACAACTCCCAGTTACCCTTTAATGGGGGTAGGACGTGAAACGGGCCGACTTTGAGCAGGAGAGGCACGACAGGACATTTTAATTTACACTGTCTATACTTTTACAAATAAATTCATAAAACTCTGTTAGCATAACCAGGGAGGATTCAGAGTTCACACTCATAGCAGAGAAAGTTCAAAAACATAACAAAACAATTATTTTTACATGTGAAATTTCATCATTTTTTCACTTGGTATTAGCTGCATTTGTTGCTGTAGGTACACTTTTCTTCATAAGTAAGAGAGATTCATCGATTAAGTTTGCACAGCAACCATGCTTACAGGTGTATGAAACTCTAGAATTTCCCAAATCTGTTAAAAACTGTGGTAAAAATTGAGATAATTAACAACACTCCTGGAAATGGAAAAAAGAACACATTGACACCGGTGTGTCAGACCCACCATACTTGCTCCGGACACTGCGAGAGGGCTGTACAAGCAATGATCACACGCACGGCACAGCGGACACACCAGGAACCGCAGTGTTGGCCGTCGAATGGCGCTAGCTGCGCAGCATTTGTGCACC
Organism: Schistocerca nitens; assembly: GCF_023898315.1. Lineage (NCBI taxonomy): Eukaryota > Metazoa > Arthropoda > Insecta > Orthoptera > Acrididae > Schistocerca > Schistocerca nitens. The sequence goes on along the minus strand of NC_064622.1, from coordinate 395,254,525 downwards.
GCCGCCGTCAGTGTCAGCCAGTTTGCCGTGGCATACGGAGCTCCATCGCAGTCTTTAACACTGGTAGCATGCCGCGACAGCGTGGACGTGAACCGTATGTGCAGTTGACGGACTTTGAGCGAGGGCGTATAGTGGGCATGCGGGAGGCCGGGTGGACGTACCGCCGAATTGCTCAACACGTGGGGCGTGAGGTCTCCACAGTACATCGATGTTGTCGCCAGTGGTCGGCGGAAGGTGCACGTGCCCGTCGACCTGGGACCGGACCGCAGCGACGCACGGATGCACGCCAAGACCGTAGGATCCTACGCAGTGCCGTAGGGGACCGCACCGCCACTTCCCAGCAAATTAGGGACACTGTTGCTCCTGGGGTATCGGCGAGGACCATTCGCAACAGTCTCCATGAAGCTGGGCTACGGTCCCGCACACCGTTAGGCCGTCTTCCGCTCACGCCCCAACATCGTGCAGCCCGCCTCCAGTGGTGTCGCGACAGGCGTGAATGGAGGGACGAATGGAGACGTGTCGTCTTCAGCGATGAGAGTCGCTTCTGCCTTGGTGCCAATGATGGTCGTATGCGTGTTTGGCGCCGTGCAGGTGAGCGCCACAATCAGCACTGCATACGACCGAGGCACACAGGGCCAACACCCGGCATCATGGTGTGGGGAGCGATCTCCTACACTGGCCGTACACCACTGGTGATCGTCGAGGGGACACTGAATAGTGCACGGTACATCCAAACCGTCATCGAACCCATCGTTCTACCATTCCTAGACCGGCAAGGGAACTTGCTGTTCCAACAGGACAATGCACGTCCGCATGTATCCCGTGCCACCCAACGTGCTCTAGAAGGTGTAAGTCAACTACCCTGGCCAGCAAGATCTCCGGATCTGTCCCCCATTGAGCATGTTTGGGACTGGATGAAGCGTCGTCTCACGCGGTCTGCACGTCCAGCACGAACGCTGGTCCAACTGAGGCGCCAGGTGGAAATGGCATGGCAAGCCGTTCCACAGGACTACATCCAGCATCTCTACGATCGTCTCCATGGGAGAATAGCAGCCTGCATTGTTGCGAAAGGTGGATATACACTGTACTAGTACCGACATTGTGCATGCTCTGTTGCCTGTGTCTATGTGCCTGTGGTTCTGTCAGTGTGATCATGTGATGTATCTGACCCCAGGAATGTGTCAATAAAGTTTCCCCTTCCTGGGACAATGAATTCACGGTGTTCTTATTTCAGTTTCCAGGAGTGTATAAAATGTAAACAAGAAGTTTAAAACGTAACAGCCCATTCATTTTTCCATAGATTAAATAAATTCTAGAGTTTCATACACCTGTAAGTGTGATTTGTAAGCTGTGCAAGCCGGCCGTTGTGGCCGAGCAGTTCTAGGTGCTTCAGTCTGGAACCGCGTGACCGCTACGGTCGCAGGTTCGAATCCTGCCTTCGGGCATGGATGTGTGTGATGTCCTTAGTATAGACAGTGCAAATTAAAATGTCCTGTGGTGCCTCTCCTTCTCGAAGTCGGCCCGTTTGGCGTCCTACCCCTCTTAAAAAAGAAAGTGCTTCGGAGCACCTACGAGACTACGAGGCTGTGTCACAAGACAGCGGTTGAAAATTTGAATGACCTCACTGTTGTTCATGCCAATTCTAGGAGTCATTAGCCGTTAAGTGACAATGCGCGCGGATGTTCTATGCTCGAAACGACTTTATGGTACGCTGAACAAGTGTGCACGCTGCATTAATGGCTAAACACCAGTTCACACTTTTTGTTCCACGAATTTAATATTTAATTGTCTGCGCTGTTGTACCTTTTAGTACCTAATTGCTTTCGATTTTCCACCCCTAAGGTCGGAAAATTCGAAGAGCGAACAGGCCGCTGTTTAACAAGGTTAGACTGATCCGTCCGCAGGGCGCCTTTTGAATCAACAGCCACGCAGAGGGCAGACGTGCCCAAGTAGTTTTCATTTTCCGACTAAATTCATTAACACTGTACAGAATACAGAGCTTAATAATTCATATAGTTAACGAAAGAGACGAACACGAACTACGTTAACTGCAAGTTGCACTGCATTGCTAGACGGGAAACTAATTTACTGCTCGCCCTGTACATCAATTGTAGCTGTCTTCCGAGGAAAGCTGCTCTCCAACCACAATAGCTGCTCGCCCTTCGGTTTACCGACAGACTACACCCCCCCCCCCCCCCCCCGCGTTCCTAGTGAAAGACGTTGCACCAAATTAACTGTCTAATACTAATATGTAACCCGAATTCCTTCATCCATTTTAACTTCTGGTGGGAGAACAACTCCGCACTGATCTGGCGTATTAACAGCATTGTAATTACTGCTCTGCCACCAATGGAAAATTCAAATTTGTGTGAAATCTTATGGGACTTAACCGCTCATCAGTCCCTAAGCTTACACACTACTTAACCTAAATTATCTTAAGGACAAACACACACACCCATGCCCGAGGGAGGACTCGAACCTCCGCCGGGACCAGCCGCACAGTCCATGACTGCAGCGCCTAGACCGCTCGGCTAATCCCGCGCTGCCACCAATGGAGATATAGCCATTAATATCGGCATGGCAACAGTGTAGAGTCAGCATCTCATGTTGAGTGCGCAAATGTAGATGACAAAACAGGACACAGAAATAAAATAACAAGCAATACGGATTTCTGCATCGATACTGCACAGTTTCCGTGTAGGGAAAGCTCAGACGTTGCGAGCTAATGACAATGCACGGAAAAGTAGGCAATGAGATGAATTAAAGGTAAAGCTATGCTTACCTGTCAAACAGCGCAATTCAGAACACCTAGCTTTGCACGGCTTAATTCTACTTACCTGTGTAAAAATGTTTTGCAGTTTATCTCTGGAGAGAGGTATTACAGAGTGTCAAAATACAGTGCAGACTATATTCCTATTTACACAAACTATAGAGAAATCATTCTCCATCAAACCGAGAAAGAAGAGGTAGCAAAATTACCTGTAATAAATAAACTAAACACAATGTGAAACTTGCTATCAAAAGCACCGAATCAGAAACAACTCAGCAATTTTCCGTGTATACAATGAAATATGAAACAACAACTAAAGCAAAACGTACTTTCTAAGGCTTTCCAGGCGTAGCAAATGTTTATGGAGTTATTTGGTCGAGCATCGACTGATGCTATTCGACACAGCGGCTGCGAGCCCCAGCAATTATTTTATTTTCTTAATAATAAAAATATGTATATAGCCTCTGGGCACGTTCTAAAAATATGACAACGGCAGACGGAAAGCATTTAGATAAAAAAACGCATCAAGGTTTTGGCGAAGCTCCCGACAATCCGAACGTTGATTTGAACTCCACAGTATTTTAATAGGCATACCCCTAACGATGGTTGTATGCCCTTGCCTTTCTCTGATCTCCGACTTCACTTACGCACCTAGTTATACAGGGACTTACTCTTCAACGCGGACTTCGTAGCACGGTGCAAAAATGGTTCAAATGGCTCTGAGCACTATGGGACTTAACTTCTGAGGTCATCAGTCGCCTAGAACTTAGAACTAATTAAACCTAACTAACCTAAGGACATCACACACATCCATGCCCGAGGCAGGATTCGAATCTGCGACCGTAGCGGTCACGCGGTTCCAGACTGAAGCGCCTAGAACCGCAAGGCCACACCGGCCGGCAGCACGGTACAACTAGACAGTTTTCACACTATGTCACTGGTAGAGGTGAAAGAAGGGATGTGAATCAGAAAAATTCCTAGAACCGACTGCCTGAGTTTGCCATATGACATCCACTGAGTCACACCCCGTATTTCTATTTAACAGTTATTGGTTGACAACAACCAAGATCTTCATATGACGAGTTACCTTTAGTTTGCTAAATATGGTTGCTCATCTCCCTAATTCTTTGCACATAGCAGATGTGGTTCTCATGTTTAGGAGAACGCCCGCATTATCTTCGTGTCGTGGTTACACGACGAGGACCGTTACCTGACAACGGACGCCAGTGTGGTTTTCTTCTAATACGACAGTACAGAGGACGGAAATAATTCAGATATGGCCATAATAGTACTCAAGACGGCTAGATAATTCAGCAACAGCTCCTTATTGGCACAAAAAACACTGCAGTGAAAGTGTATCGTGTAACACACATCGCAGGATAACAATAAAAAAAGGGCGGCCGGAACGTACATGGCGATGGGAGTTTAAGGACGAAAGCAGCTCTCGCATGACGTGTCACTGCCAAGTAACATACACTATGTGATCAAAAGTACCCAGACACTTCCAAAAACATACGCTTTTCATACTAGGTGCATTGTGTTGCCACCTACTGCCAGGTACTCCATATCAGCGACCCCAGTAGTCATTAGACATCGTGAGAGAACAGAATAGGGCGCTCCGCGGAACTCACGGACTTCGAACGTGGTCAGGTGACTGGGTGTCACTTGTGTCATACGTCTGTACGCGAGATTTCTACTCACCTAAACATCTCTAGGTCCACTGTTTCAGATGTGATAGTGAAGTGGAAACGTGAATGGACACGTACAGCACAAAAGCGTACAGGCTGACCTCGTCTGTTGACTGACAGAGATCACTGACAGTTGAAGAGGGTCGTAATGCGTAATAATCAGATATGTATCCAGACCATCACACAGGAAATCTAAACTGTATCAGGATCCATTGCAAGTACTGTGACTTAGGCGGGAGGTGAAAAAACTTGGATTTCATGGTCGAGCGGCTGCTCATAAGCCACACATCACGCCTGTAAATGCCAAACGACGCCTCGCTTGGTGTAAGGAGCGTAATCATTGGGCGATTGAACAAAAATGTTGTGTGTAGTGACGAATCACGGTACACAATGTGGCGATCCGATGGCTGGGTGTGGGTACGGCGAATGCCCGGTGAACATCATCTGCCAGCGTGTGTAGTGCCAAAAGTAAAATTCGGAGTCGGCGGTGTTACGGTGTGGCCGTGTTTTCCATGGAGGGGGCTTGCACCCCTTGTTGTTTTGCGTGGTACTATCACAGCTCAGGCCTACTTTGACGTTTTAAGCACCTTCTTGCTTCCCACTGCTGAAGAGCAATTCGGGGATGGCGATTGCATCTTTCAGCACGATCGAGCACCTGTCCATAATGCACGGCCTGTGGCGTAGTGGTTACACGACAATAGCATCCCTGTAATGGATTGGCCTGTACAGAGTCCTGACCTGAATCCTACAGAACACCTTTGGGATGTTTTGTAACGCCGACTTCGTGCGAGGCCTCACCGACCGACATCGATACCTCTCCTCAGTGCACCACTCCGTGAAGAATGGGCTACCATTCCCCAGGAAACCTTCCAGCACCTGATGCCTGCGAGAGTGGAAGCTGTCATCAAGGCTAAGGGTGGGCCAATACCATATTGAATTCCAGCATTACCGATGGAGGGCGCCACGAACTTTTAAGTAACTTTCAACCAGGTGTCCGGATACTTTTGATCACATAGTGTAGCTCGATTAAACGTGGACCATACGCGGCAAGAACGGCTATAGTGTAGTGCAGAAGGTAAATGAAATAAATATGTAATGAGACGAACAGAAAGGACACTTTTATTCAAAAGCAATAATTGCACTGAAGTCATCGCAATTCACGATGGTCTCCTGTACATTAGAAAAGGAGGGACATGGGTCTTAATAGGGTGTGTGATCACCATGGACGGCAGTGCATGCTCTGCAACGTGCTCCCATGCTGACCCCAAGTTAGGTAACGATTTCTCCATATCTCCAACAGCGCTACTGAGAACTGCAGGCTGGTCGCTGGCGCATGTGCACGTGCTGCTATACGTCTTACCAACGTTCCCCACACGTGACCTAGGCTGTTTAAGTCGGGGGAAGGGAAAGGCCAGTCCATTCGGCGAATGTCCTCTCGTTCCAAGAGCTCCTCCAATTGCGCTGCTCGATGCTGTAGCGCATCGTTACCCATAAAAATTTAGTCAGGGCAGAATGCACCCCTGAAAACACGCACGCAGTGTGCAACACGATTTAAGTCGATCGACGCGTGACTAAGGCGATGGTAGAGAGTAGAGGTATACAGAGAAATCCTTAGACACATCGAACACTGTAATGCAAAGATCTGATCCCGATAGATTCCGCAGAGGTCGACTGAAGCTTTAACACAGGCGCGTGTCAATTGGTGGATGAAAATGCTCAAAAAATTTGACCGAGAACATGCGAAATCAGTATACACCGTAACAAGAGACGAACATTGCACGAACCGTAAGGAGCAGTCATCGTTGGGGGCGTTTAAAGATGGACCTAAATAAAGAAAAATGGTTCTTTCGCTTAGCACTTTCAGGAAAATGATCGTTTGTTTCTTTGATACACTGGACATGTCGCAATCACGGTTTCAGAGGATAGAAAAACTATGCACTCAATGGCTCAATACTGACAGTTAATGTTGAATGGGACAACATCGCATCATTCTTGATCATGGGAATGACAGGTGTACGCAGCACACAAACACATTGATGATCTGAGGCGGAAAAAATACAGTTAATGGTTCATTGCATGGAATCACCTGATTTACGGCCTAATCACTTCTTTTTGTTGCCATGCGTAAAAAAAAGTGTACTGAAATTTTCATCAACTGCAAAAGCTGATGAATCCAATAGAATCATCTTTTTGAAGTTCGTACAACGAAGTGTAAAGTATGAACTGGGGCCAACGCAAGCGAGTGGTAAATTTGAAAGGTAAATATTTTGAGTAAAATAAAAAATAAAACGATTCTCGCAAATTATGTTATTTATTTCATCTCTTCATCTGCATTCCAATGTATTTTGTCTTTGCCTGTTACGGTGCCCTTCTCTTGCGTGGCCTTCCCAGACGCCTTCGGCCAATCGGATTATAATTACTGAGTTTGCAAGGTGGTCTACCGCAGTTCGTTCTGTCTAGACATTCACTCCACTTTCTTCTGTTGTCTTCGATTTTGTTTTTATGCTAATTATGTTTAATTGCTTCCTAATGTCGCCGATTCTTAATCTGTCTACTTTAAAACAGCCTGTAACAGCCGTAACAAATCTGACTTCAGCCGCCTGTATCTTATTGACGCAGACTCACTTCAGTAGTGATGGGACGGTCATTACTTTATAATGGTGTTTCTTATGTTTTTTTTCCAAGATCATGTTTACTGTTCTACTTACGTTTCAAAATTTTGCTAATTTTCTGTCTATATCTTTCTCATACTTGTATCTGATGTCACCGCCCATATCATTAAGATGATTGACCTGTTCTACTAATTTATTGTTCACTAATCCATTTGTAATCATGGGGTCCTTTCTTTTGAAAGCTGTTACTTTAATTTTCTTTGTGAATGTAGTATCGTCTTCGGCTATTGTCATTAGAAGGTAAATTCTTTTTTGAAGATCATTCTTCAATAAATCGTATATTCAGGGTGCAACGGGTACAAGTGCAAATATTTTTACATGTTGGTATCTTGTAACTTCAGGTGTACCCCTGGGCAGCGTAATAGGTCCTCTGCTTTTTACGATTTACATGAACGATCTGGTTGATGGTATTGACAGCGGCCTTATACTGTTTGCCGATGATGCTGTAGTCTACAGGAAAGTAGTATCACACGAAAGTTCTGAACAAATCAATGAGGATTAGCAGAAAATAAATGCGTGGTGTAATGACTGGCAGTTATCTCTCAATATTAGTAAGTGTAACCTACCGTGTATAACAAGGCTAAAGTCCCCATTACTGGACGAGTACAAAATAAATACCCAGTCTTTGGAAGCGGTAACGTCCGTCAAGTATCTGGGTGTGACTATTCGAAATGATCTCAAATGGAATGATCAGATTACGCAAGTAACGGGTAAGGCGAACCCTAGATTGCGGTTTATTGGCAGAATCCTGAAGCGATGCAGTCCTTCAACAAAGGAAATAGCTTGCAATACGTTATTTCGTCCAATCTTGGAGTACTGTTCGTCTGTATGGGACCCTTAACAGTTGGGTCTGATTCAAGAAATTGAGAAGGTCTTAAGAAGAGCGGCCAGATTCGTGACTGGTACATTTAGCCATCGCGAGAGCGTTACAAATCTCATAGAAAGTTTGAAGTGGGACACACTTGCAGATAGACGGCGCGCTAAACAGAAGGTGCTGAAATCTGATCTTCACCGAGGATGTAGAGCATTTATTATTACCACCAACTTTCGAATCGCGCAATGATCACCGTTCAAAGATAAGGGGAATAAGAGCTCGTACTGAGACGTTCAGACAGTCAAAAATGGTTCAAATGGCTCTGAGCACTATGCGACTTAACTTCTGAGGTCATTAGTCGCCTAGAACTTAGAACTAATTAAACCTAACTAACCTAAGGACATCACACACATCCATGCCCGAGGCAGGATTCGAACCTGCGACCGTAGCGGTCACGCGGTTCCAGACTGAAGCGCCTTGAACCGCACGGCCACACCGGCCGGCTTCAGACAGTCGTTTTTCCCTCGAGCGATCCGCGAGTGGAACAGAAAAGGGGAAATATGACTTTGGCGCGAATTGTGCCCTTCGCCACACACCGCTTGGTGGCTAGCGGAGTATATATGTAGATGTAGATATCTTAGTATGTACGGACATCAGTGTGTTAGTTGTTTTACCTCTGCGTCGAACAGTCTTCCCACAAACGCTTCACATAATTTACCACCTGATGTTTTCTGCATGGTCGTACCAGGACTACGCCTATCAGACTAACTGTTTTGCATCCACGTGTCCACACTTCAAACATCTGGTCTGCTGCCCAGAGGAAAATAAGCATTAATAGTTTGCTCTTGACACGTGTACTTGGAGGTACTAGCCAACCTAAAAAAGATACGTCTTGTACTAAGTATAATTATTAGTCTGTAAATGACGTAAATACTGACGTAATGTTGTTCAGTACATCTTCCTCAGTCATCGATAGAAATATCCGCACTTATACTCGTTACACCATGTATATAAATGGGGAACTGGCAACACCTTTCATCACCAACGAGACGGCGGAGGTCAGACAAACGTGTTTCGTCGAGGATGAAAATTGCTGCTAGCTGTTTATTTATACCTAACGTAAGTGTTGTGTTTTCGTATACGCTTATTAATGTGTTTAATAATTGGACTTGGTAATCCCTTTCCTTCACTGAGTGCTACAGTTTTCCTCAATTATCAAAGGCTTTTCCCAAATCGACAAATGCTAAATGGGTCTCTCGGTTACATTGCTTATGTTTACCAGTTACCTCTTTCATTACAAACACTGCTTCCGTTGTCAATCTTCTTACGTAAAAATCCATCTGTTCTTCACTTAATGAACACTGTGGTGTAACTTTTAATCTGTTGTTCAGGAGCCTAGCGTAAGCGTGCATGTTGCGTCCAGTAAACTAATCTTTCTGCCATTCTGGCATTCACTTCTATGTCCTTTTGTTAAACAGCGATATAACATTTGCTTGGTGCCATGCTCTTGAGAGGACTCCCTGTTTACAACACAGATTTAGAAGCCTCATATCGAGAGAAGTTCCACCGTATTTTAAGAGTCCGATGTTGATGCTGTCCATGCCTTTAACTTGCCTGATTTTCAAAGCCTTATTTACATGTTCCGTAGGACCAAATTGAGGAGCAAATGTCCAAAGTCATGGAACGTGTCAGTATATGAAATTACAGCATAAAAGTAATAACACACAAAAATAAAATGTTTATGAACCCAAAAAAGTCAAGCCATAAGTCTCAGTAAACGCAGTCAGCAATATAACATAAGAATCAACTTAATTTTTCAAGGAACTCCTCGACATAATAGAAGGAGTGACCCGTGAGGTAACTCTTCAGTATCGATTTGAAAGCGCATGGATTACTGCTAAGATTTTTATTTTTTTTTATTTTTGTGGTGGCTTATTGAAAATGGATGCAGCATTATACCGCACACCTTTCTGCACAAGAATTAAGGAAGTCGGATCCAAATGCAGGTTGGATTTCTGCCGAGTATTAACTGAGTGAAAGCTGCTTATTCTTCGGAATAAGCTGATACTGTTAACAAGAAACGATGGTAAGGAATATATGTATTGAGAGGCCATATCAGTGATCAGTAGTCGACAAGAGGGTCGCCAACTTAAACCACTTACTGACCGAACCAACCGTTTCTGAGTCAAAAATATCCTTTAAGAATGGGAAGAGTTAACCCAAAATACGAGGGTCGTCCACAAAGTAAGAAATGAAATGGCTCTGAGCACTATGGGACTTAACTGCTGAGGTCATCGGTCCCCTAGAACTTAGAACTACTTAAACCTAACTAACCTAAGGACATCACACACAACCATGCCCAAGGCAGGATTCGAACCTGCGCCCGCAGCGGTCGCGCGGTTCCAGACTGTAGCGCCTAGAACCGCTCGGCCACAGTGGCCGGCCACAAAGTAAGTTCCGTTTCTATTTCTATCCGCGGCAGCGCTACGATCGCAGTTCCGAGCATGAGCGGCAGTTACTCTGAATCAAGGAGAAGAAATGTACGCCATTTTCAGATCGCTGCTTCCGACGTGTACTTTGTAGTGCTTCTTTATAATGTCACCCGTAATTGAAAATGCCGCCGCGTGCGAAATCAGACCTGCGATTCGTTTACTAAATGCAGATAAAGTTAAACCAAAGGAAATTCATCGGCAAATCTGCGAGGTCTACGGACAAAAAGGCTATGAGTGATTCAATGGGTCAGACTGTTCAGACTGTTCAGTGAAGGACGTGATTAAGTGAACCATGAAGAACGAAGCGGACGCCCGTCTGTGATTACTCACGAAGTGGTTCACACAACTGAAGAGAAGATTAAGCACAACCGTAAGTATACACTAAGTGCCCTTGCTATGGAAGTTCTGCAAATCTCACGATCACTAATTCATGAAATTGTTACTGAAAAACTAAAATTTCGAATACTTTTCTCACGTTGGGTACCCAAAATTCTTATTGCACAACACAAAAAACAACGGATGGGCAGTGCACTTCAGTTTTTGACACCCTACAATGAAGAAGGCGATGATTTTCTTTCTCGGGTAGTCACGGGGGATGAAACTTGGGTATCGTACGACACCCCTGAAACAACACGGCAATCAATGGAATGGAGGCTCACTTCATCCCCAACGAAGGTTAAGCCTAAGCAAATCTTGACACCTCGAAAAGTAACGTGCACCGTTTTTTGGGATAGAATAGGCATTTTGCTGACTGATTTCTTACCACGAGGCCAAACAATCAATGCACATGGTTACTGCGCGACCATTAAGAGATTGCGCCGCGCAATACAGAACAAGCGCCGAGGACTGATGTCAAAAGGTGTTTTTTTTTCCGACGATAATGCCCGACCTCACACGGCAAATGTGACCAAACAACTCTTACGGGATTTTCACTGGGGCGCGTTTTATCGTCCTCCGCCCAGCCCTGACCTCGCTCCTAGCGACTTTCATCTCTTCTTACACCTAAAATCTGTTCTTGGTGGTCAACAATTCAACGATGACGACGAGCTAGAAGAACATGTTACTACATGGCTGAAAACACAGGCGGCAACCTTCTATGAAGAAGGCATACAAAAACTTGTGCCACGCTATGGCAAGTGCCACATAACTTCGGAAGCTATGTAGGAAAGTAGTTTAATAGTTGTAAATTTTTGTACAATAAATATTTTTTCTGTATATGTACACGTTTGTTTTATAGAACCAAACGGAACTTACTTTGCGGATATACCTCGTACAATACCACACGACATAAGGGAATGAAAATAAGCGAAGTAGACTAATTTTCGTGTCGAACGATAACTCACTTCAGATACTGTTCGAATAGTAAAAATGGCAGCATTAAGTCTTTGAACAAGATCCTAAACGTGGGCTTTCCATGGCAGTTTACTATCTATCTGAACACCTAGAAATTTGAACTGTTCAGTTTCACTATTCATATGCCCATTCTGTGAAATTAAAACATCGGGTTTTGTTGAATTATGTGTTAGAAACTGTAAAAATTGAGTCTTACTGTGATTTAGCGCCGGCCTTAGTGGCCGAGCGGTTCTAGGCGCTTCAGTCCGGAACCGTGTGACTGCTAAGGTTCGAATCCTGTCTCGGGCATGGATGTGTGTGATGTCCTTAGGCTAGTTAGGTTGAAGTAGTTCTCAGTGCTAGGGGACTGATGACCGCAGATGTTAAGTCCATAGTGATCAGAGCCATTTGAACCATTTGTGATTTAGCGTTAGTTTATTTTCTACAAGCCATGAACTTATGTCATGAACTGCACTATTTGAAACCGAGCCAATGTTGCACACAACATCCTTTACTACCAAGCTAGTGTCATCAGCAAAAACAGAAATATTTTTGAGTTACTCGAAATACTAGACGGATATCATATATATAAATAAGGAACAGAAGTGGCCCAACACTGATCCCTGGGGCACCCCCATTTGACCGTACCCCACTCAGACCCCACATCACAGCCATTCTCAACACCGTGAATAATGACCTTATGCTGCCTGTTGCTAAAGTAAGAGGTGAGTCAATTGTGAGCTACTCCCCGTATTCCGTAATGGTCCAACTTCTGGAGCAATTTTTTGCAATCAACACAATGAAACGCCTTAGTTAAATCAAAAAATATGTGTAGCGTTCGAAACTATTTGTTTAACCCATTCAGAACGTCACTGAGAAAAGAGAATATAGCATTTTCAGTTGTCAAACGACTTCTAATGCCGAACTGTTCATTTGATAGCAAATCGTGTGATATAAAATGATCAATTATCCTTACATGCACAGCCTTTTCAATAGCTTTAGCAAACACGGATGGTATAGAAATAGGTCTAAAATTATCTACATTATCCCTTTCACCCTTTTTATAAAGCGGTTTTACTACTGAGTACTTTAATCGTTCAGGAAACTGATCATTCCTGAAGGAAAAATTACAAATATGGCTAAATACAAAGCTAACATGTGCAGCGCAGTACTGTAACATTCTGCTAGGCACTCCATCATAACCATGAGAGTCCTTAGTATTCAGTGATTTCATTACTGACTCAATCTTCCCCTTCTCTGTATCATAGAGGAGTATTTCAGACATCAAACCGAGCGAGGTGGCGCAATGGTTAGCACACTGGACTCGCACTCGCGAGGACGACGGTTCAATCCCGCGTCCGGCCATCCTGATTTCGGTTTTTCCGTGATTTCCCTAAATCGCTCCAGGCAAATGCCGGGATAGTTCCTTTGAAAGGGCACGGCCGACTTCCTTCCCCGTCCTTCCCTAATCCAATGAGACCGATGACCTCGCTGTTTGGTCTCTTCCCCCAAAACAACCCAACTCAGACATCAATCTCGTAAAGGCATTTGCCAAGAAAGTTACATGAGTCCCTGTAGAAACCAAATTTTTATTTAATTCACCAGCAATGGTCAGAAAATGACTGTTAAATAATGTACATATATCTATCTGATTTATCAGTAACAGAAATATTTTTACTTCTAACTGACTTTATATCGTGACCTTGTGCTGCTGAGCCGACGCTTCCTTCACAACAAACAATATGTTCTTAATTTTATTCTGTGTATTAGCTGTTTGCATACGACATACTCTTTATCTTCCTAATAACATTTTTAAGCAGGGTTTGTAACGGGCTACTGTAGCTTGATTGTGACTACTTCTAACATTTTTATATAATTCCCGCTATGTTCTACATTGTATCACTAGTCAGCCACCCGGGGTGCCTATTACTGCTAATACCCCGTTTAGGACGTTCTAACGGAAAGCAGCTCTCAAAGAGCATGAGAAATATGTTAAGGTTCAAATGGCTCTGAGCACTATGGGACTCAACATATGAGGTCATCAGTCCCCTAGAACTTAGAACTACTTAAATCTAACTAACCTAAGGACATCACACACATCCATACCCGAGGCAGGATTCGAATCTGCGACCGTAGCGGTCGCGTGGTTCCAGACTGAAGCGACTGGAACCGCTCGGTCACACAGGCCGGTCATGTGTTAAGGAAAGCATTATATTTGTCATCTATATTATTGGCACTATAAACATTCTGCCACTCTTGACAAAAAAACTCTCTATTGCTGTTGGATTAAGTTTTCTACGTAGTTTGTAATTATATGTGACTTTTTTTTTTTTACTAACAGAATGCCCATCTAGTGATGAAGAATGAATAAAATATTGTCTATGCCTGTGCTACTGTTCCCCTGCACCCTAGTTGAAAAGAAAAACAGTCTGCATCAGATCATATGAATTTAGGAGGTCTAACAACATCCTTTTTCTTGCATCACATACAAAATTTATACTGTAGTCACCATATGTAACTAATTTCTGGTAGTTCCATAAAGTGAATCAAGAGCCCTCTCTAGCTTGAGCAGAAATGCTCTGAAGTCAGAGTTAGGGAACCTGCAAACAACTAGCTTCACTAAATTCAACTGCCCCTGCACAACATTCAAATATCTGTTCAGTGCAGTGGCGTGATACATCTATGGACTCAAATGGAATACTGTTTTTTACATACATAGCCACTCCCCCACCCCGCATGGAACTACTTGAAAAACTGCCATGTAATCGGTATCCCGGTGAACGAAGCCTCTGAATTGTCAAATTATTCAAGTGGTGCGCCGACATACCAATAATTTCTATAAGCAGTTCACTACCTTTATCTCTAATACCTCTTATATTTTGATGAAATATGCTAATTCTCTATTTGGAAACATGATGTCCTCTGAAGGTGAGCCTTTAAGCAGGTATACCTATCAGCTGACTTCAGTCTGAAAAAGGTGCAGCTCAAACACCAACTACTACACGGATTTTTACCATGAGTGATCCCACCACCACCCACTACACTGTCGCCTATAAACTTTGCCAGCTTCCCCTTCTCATATCCATTGAGGTGCAGGCCATGCCTAGAGAAACCCGATCTACTGATAGACCCAACTGGCACCACTGAAATGTGACCAATGCTCTCTGTCATCAGCGCCCTCCCCAGCCCCATGTTAACGCGCCTAACAGCCGCATTAAGATGACGCCGATCATGATGCTGAAACAGTTGCACGAAATGCACATTAGTGCCTCCAGTTTGAGTAGCATCTTGGCTTCCGTCTCTTCTTATATCATTATTTTTGTAAAAGACTTAAAACGCGGTCCCCCTAACGGTAAGAACCAAAAAACTGGTTACTGTTCAGTTTTTAAGTAGTGAGTGTCAGGGCTAGAATTTATACACAAACAAATCCTTATAACCAAAGACTGGACATTTTATGTTGTTGGGGCGACACTGACAGGGCACACCTCTCACGGCCTGTTGGCGAATTATGCAATTCCACATATGCCTCCCGACGTCATTTTCAAGCAGGATGGTGCCCCACCCCAATATAAGGGGGATGTCACCACACTTCTCCATCAGACGTTTCCTGACCGTTGGATCGGAAGGAAATTGGGGTGTGGGGGAATGGGGTGGCCGTGGTCCCATTGCCTTGCCCCCTCGGTCTCCCGATCTCACTCCACTGGAATCTGATACATGGGGGGGATCAAGGATATTGTTTACAGAGCAAGAGTTCGAGATCGGTAGATTTGAGACAACGGATCTACGCCGTAGTAGAGCCCATAGCAACTGTCATGGCCGCGCGGGGTAGCTGCGCGGTCTAGGGCGCCTTGCACTGTTCGCGCGGCTCCCCCCGTCGGAGGTTCGAGTCCACCCCCGGGCATGGGTGCGTGGGTTGTCCTTAGCGTAAGTTAGTTTCAGTTATATTTAGTAGTGTGTAAGCCTAGGGGCAGATGACCTGAACAGTTTGGTCCCATAGGAACCTATCACACATTTCCAACTGTCATGGTTATGAACGTGTGGCGAGAAGTGAAGTACTGTTTCGATATCTGTCGAGCTGAAAACGATGCCCACATTAAACTTTATCAACATTCATAAAATGTTTGAGCACCTGTGTACAATGTTGGACCTAAAGCTGAATCAGTAAGGGAGGCATACGAATAACTACAGAAAAATCAGGACATGAGACAACTGATACGGGTAGGCAGATCAGGAGATAAAGCTTCTAAGGATCTAACAGCAACAAAACAAATGAAAGATGAAACAGGAATAATTCTGCATGACCATGGAAAAATAATCCAAAGGTGGTTGAATTATTTTGAGAAATTGCTGAATGAAGAAAATGTAAGAGTGAAAACTGAGGAAGGACGGGCAAACGAAGGATTAACGTTGGATATAAGTAGAGATGAAGTCGAACGGGCAGTTGAGAAGATGAAAAATGGGAAGGCAGTTGGCCCAGACCAGATCCCCGTTGAGATATGGAAGTGTCTCGGTAAAAAGGGAATTGAGCTCCTTTGAGATTTAATGAAGAAGATTTGGCGACAGGAGGAGATGACAGGCAAGTGTAGAACTAGTGTACTGATGCCAATATTTAAGGGGAAAGGTGATGTGCAGGACTGCAGTAACTATAGAGGTATTAAACTGATGTCACACACAATGAAAATTTGGGAAAGAGTTATAGAAGCAAGATTACGCAAGGAGACTGTGGTGCTTGAAGAACAGTTTGGGTTCATGCCTAGAGGAGGAACGACTGATGCAATACATGCTTTAAGGCGGATAGTGGAAGACACGGGGAGCTACAAGCCGATCTACAGATGGCTTTCATTGATTTGGAGAAAGCGTATGACAGAGTCCCAAGGGACGAAATATGGATAAGTATGTGAGGTTAGTGAAGGAAATGTACAGAGGAGCAATGACACAGGTGAGAAGTAGTGTGAGCATGACAAAGGAGTTTCCAGTAGAAGTAGGGTTACATCAAGGGTCTGCGCTTAGACCCTATCTCTTTGACCTGATTATGGATGTGCTGGTGAAAGATGTGAAGAAGGAAGCGCCGTGAAATATGTTGTTTGCGGATGATGTGGTTCTTTGTGAGCAGAGCATCGATAGACTTGAGGAAAAGCTGGAGGATTGGAGGAAGGCACTAGAAGAAAGAGGGATGAAAATTAGCAGAACAAAGAATACTTAGCACTGAAGGATGTGCAGATGAGGTCTTTCAAGATCCAGGATGATGAGCTGAAATCGGTCTGCAAATTTAAATACCTGGGGTCGTACATACAGAGGGACGGACGACTGGAATGCGAGATACAACACCGAATAAATTGCGGTTGGAACGACTGGAGGAAAATGAGTGGAGTGTAGTGTGACCAGAAGGTGAGCATTGGGTTGAAAGGGAAAGTGTACAAGTCGGTGGTAAGGCCTGCTATGATATACGGGGCAGAGACATGGCCAATCACAGTAGCCCAGGAAAGGAAGATGGAAGTGGCGGAAATAAGGATGCTGAGGTGGATGTGTGGGGTAACAAGAAAGGACAGGATTAAAAATGAATTTGTTAGAGAAGCTGTGAAAGTGGGACCCATGGGGAAAAAGATACAAGAGAGCAGACTAAGGTGGTACGGACACTCAGAGAAAAGGGGAAGAGTATATGGGAAACAGAGTTGAAGATATAAAGATTGAAGGAGCGAGAAGGAGAGGAAGACCAAAGATGAGGTGGAAGGATACGATATCCGGGGACGTAAGAGAGATAGGTTGGAAGAAGGAAGAGGCAATGGATAGAGTACTATGAAGGAGAAGGATCCAGAAGAGCAACGCCGACCCTACGTGACGTGGGACAAGGCGTCGACGACAACAACGACGAAGAAGAAGGAGAAGAAGACCTTAATAAGTACTTAAATAAAAACGAATGGTTTTGTATATCTCTAGCCCGGACACCATGTAATGTGAGATCGATGAAGTGTGGTGCTGCAGCGATAAATGGTTCTTTTGTGAATAAATTGTTACGATATAGCCTTGTAAATGCTGATAACACAGCCATCGCCCGTTACGTGAACAGGAGTCGTAGGTAGGCAGAGAGGCCAGTCGGCAGGTGAAACTTCCTGGCAGATTAAAACTGTGTGCCGGACCGAGACTGGAACTCGGGACCTTTGCCTTTCGCGGGCAAGTGCTCTACCAAATGAGCTACCCAAGCACGACTCACGCCCCGTCCGTTCTCACAGCTTTACTTCTGCCATACCTCGTCTCCTACCTTCCAAACTTTACAGAAGCTCTCCTGCGAAACTTGCAGAACTAGCACGCCTGAAAGAACTGCTGGTACTAGAAACATGAAATCTGGATGTTCTTTCTGTGACGCGGATGCCAGCTAAGAAAGGATTTTCCAAAAATCAAATCCTGCACGGCAGAAGGAGGTTGGAAGTTTTCTTGCCGAAACAACGTCCAGCATATATATATATATATATATATATATATATATATATATATATATATATATATATATAACCTAGTGGGATTTTATTTGAGGAGTGCTAGTTCTGCAAGTTTCGCAGGAGAGCTTCTGCAAAGTTTTGAAGGTAGGAGACGAGGTACTGGCAGAAGTAAAGCTGTGAGGACGGGGCGTGAGTCGTGCTTGGGTAGCTCATTTGGTAGAGCACATGCCCGCGAAAGGCAAACGTCCCGAGTTCGAGTCTCGGTCCGGCACACAGTTTTAATCTGCCAGGAAGTTTCATATCAGCGCACACTCCGCTGCTGAGTGAAAATCTCATTCAGCTAATTAGGTGTCCGTTGCTGGACCAGTGCTGGCTTGCAGCAAACCATTGTGGAGAGATCGTGAGGCGGCGACGTTTGGCAGCAGCGGGCCGGCTTGTGATGGCGGCTCGCCAAGCGGGGCTCTTTTCTGGATACTGTGAATTATTGAGGGGACGGCCGGCCGCGCTGCTCCAGCTGGGAGCCCTTTGTAACGCCGCCGCAGCCCCGCCTCAGCAAACACCGCCGCCCGTGCCCGTGGACGTATGGCATCTCCACTTTGGGCTTTGGGCTCTGTAATCCGCACACATAAAAGGAGAAACAGGCTGACAAACGTGACAACACGCAGTCACAACTGCTGGTACTAGAAACATGAAATCTGGATGTTCTTTCTGCGACGCGGATGCCAGCTGAGAAAGGATTTTCCAAAACTCAAACCCCGCACGGCAGAAGGAGGTTGGAAGTTTTTTGGCAAACCAACGTCCAGCCTAAAATATAAAATCTAGAGGGATTAATTATTATTTCAGATAGTCCGATTATTATACAAAAGACTGTGTTTCCTTGACAGAACACTTAGAAGACGCATCAAATCTTCTAGACTGCATATGCTTGTCCGTTTCTTCTATCCTCTAAAACACTGATTGCTACATTTCCAGTGTATCCAAAGATACAAACTACTATTTTCTTGAAAGTGCTAAGCGAAAGAACCAATTTTCTTTATTTCGGTCATCATTTTCTTTATTTCTTTGAAACATCCAAACCAATGAATGCTCCTTGCGGCTCGTAAGAATATACTAAATTTTTGTCCCTTGGACCGTCACGTAAATGTGTAGTCAGCACGCTGTGACGCAGCCATAAGGCCCATGATTCAAGGCTTGGTTTCTTTGACGTTGAAAACAACATAGCCTAGCAGCTGTAGCGTTAATTTGACTGTACAGGCGTTACTGCAATGAAGTGATCGCTTTTTGCCAGTACTGCTGCGCGGCATGGAATCCTTGCCAGTTAGGATTGACGGAGGATATCGAGAAGGGAGGCAGCTCCTTTTATATTATCGCGCAGTAGGTAGAAGTGTCACGGTTATGTCGCGAGAGTTGGGGTGTCAATCGTTTAAACAAAGACGTTTTCCGTTGAGGCAAGATCTTTTCACAAGACTTCAATCAACGACTTTCTCTTCCGAATGTGAAAATATTTTGTTGCTCTCACCTACACAAGGAGAAATAGATCATCGTAATAAAATAAGGAAATGAGACGTCACACGGGAAGATTTTTTCGTCCATTTTTCACATGCACTATTCGAGAATGGAAAAGTCGGGAAGTAGTCTGAAAGTGTTCAAAAAGCTTACGGGGATGCAACCGGGTGGCGTCGTCGAGAACTGCCATATTGCGATAGATCTATTCCCCCCCCCACACACACAAGGTGTATACGCGGACAAAGAAAAAAATTCCCTGATTTCTCGGTTAAAAAAATACACTTTTCTCGGGTGACAAACTTTTTCCGTGTTAAGTGATAGTATGCTTTCCCTCGGAACTGTAAAACTTAACAATTCTTTGAATGGTAGCCGTTTTATACGCCGGGGTAAAACTTCCCAGCACTTTAGTAAACGAAATCCAGAGAAAAAGGAAAGATTTTTGATCAGCAGCAATGTGTACGCTGCATATTTCCGTATTACGAAAGTATAAATTCGAATTCCACCAAACACAGCACGTTAGTTCCCGAAGCATTGAAATCGAAATTGCGACGCGCTTTTGTAGGCCAATCATAGCTCATGTCAGGTGACCTCGCCAGCCGATGAACGCAGATATTCAGAACACAGAAAACGTGATATAGTCACCAAATAGCACCACCACGTAAGTAGCGCGAACACACAAACAAGAACAGGCAATGATTGAAATTAAAACACGTAGTGTAGCTACAAGAACAGCTAAACTTTCTCATATAATATTGATCTCTAAAACTGATGAGCTGCAAGTGTTAAGTTTTAAACGAGAGTCAAACGCTTTGTGATTTCAGAAATTCATTGCACATACAATTAACAAAAATGGCTCTAAGCACTATGGGACTTAACATCTGAGGTCATCAGTCCCCTAGACTTAGAACTACTTAAACCTAACTAACCTAAGGACATCACACACAGCCATGCCCGAGGCAGGATTCGAACCTGCGACCGTAGCAGCAGCGTGGTTCCGAACTGAAGCGCCTAGAACCGCTCGGCCACAGTGGCCGGCTACAATTAACAAAATTCATCTTGGTAAAAGGAAATTTACTTTGAAAGTAACGCTTTTCAAACCAACATTCGCATTATTTTCCCGAGACCTGTTGGAAATAGGTTCGTTTCGCCACAGTGCGCCAGAAAACAGGCGTGACTGTGGGTATGCATCTACGCTGACATAGAAAGCCTGTTCGTACGTATAAAGCATTAAGAGGTCCGACTCGTCATAAAAGAAACAGCAAGTCAGAGGACATTAAAAGAGTATTGCAATTTCGTAACTATACTAAAATGCATAGTTCAGCTTCAAGTGCACACTTATATGTCCAGATTCACAATGAAGTAGGCCAGAACCTGACATCACGCTTTTCAGTGTGTTTTTCGGGACGAAAATACAATATAATGTGTGTTTAATAGCCAGTCATCCTCAAGAAGTAAATCTGGTCTTGCTATGATCCATTACAGTGCCGACGCTAATGTCTCATTCAGTCGTGGAGTCAAAGGCGTTCTCTAAATCCACAAATGCTCCGAACGTAGGTGTACTGATACGGCCTTATGATGCCACTTTTGTTGATAAACGTCGGCGTGCTACCGGGCTGAGCGGACGTAAGCCGGTACTTGTAGGCCGCGCTGCCTCTCGTGCGCGCGCAGCACTTCTGGAGGAGACTGGAGCGTGACCAAGCGGCGATTACGCCGCCCTACGCGAGAACTGAGGAGCGCCTCTTCCATATCGCTAATCGATGAGGCACCGCGGCGCGCCGCGCCCGCCTGCGGGCCGCGTCCCACGCGCTCGGCTGACGCGATAACGGCACGGTCGAAGACGCCGACGGGCGCCAGTGATACACAAAAACACTATACGACGGTACTTTGTCCACGACGGATCTCGTTTGACTACATGGCTATCGTCGAATTAAGGGCTGTTGGGGGGAGGGGGGGGGGGGGGCAATACGCATCCAGCCACAAATGCTTTTTAGTTGCCCCACACGGTCACAGTGAAATCGACGACGACCGAGTCAGCCGAAGACGGTCGATCTTTTCAAATCAGTACGCTGTCACGTGCGCGGTCTCAATGCAGCCGTCCTCATCGCCCGACCGTACAACACTTCGGACGAGAAACGGCGAACTTTAAATCAGATTGTTTCCTTGGGTGGAATCGGCCGATGTCCTAACACATGAAAAAGGGACGGTGAGAAACTGATAATTTTAGTCCAAGAAAGAAAGAGTTTGTGGCATCCTAAGGATTTAATAAGTCACGGCTGCAAAATACTAACGCGAATTCTTTACAGACGAATGGAAAAACCGGTAGAAGCCGACCTCGGGTAAGATCAGTTTGGATTCCGTAGAAATATTGGAAAAATATTGGAACACGTGAGGCAATACTGACCCTAAGGCTTATCTTAGAAGCTAGATTAAGAAAAGGCAAACCTACGTTTCTAGCATTTGTAGACTTAGAGAAAGCTTTTGACAATGTTGACTGGAATACTCTCTTTCAAATTCTGAAGGTGGCAGGGGTAAAATACAGGGAACGAAAGGCTATTTACAATTTGTACAGAAAGCCGATAGCAGTTATAAGAGTCGAGGGCTATGAAAGGGAAGCAGTGGTTGGGAAGGGAGTGAGACAGGGTTGTAGCATCTCCCCGATGTTAGTCAATCTGTATATTGAGCAAGCAGTGAAGGAAACAAAAGAAAAATTCGGAGTAGGAATTAAAATCCATGGAGAAGAAATAAAAACTTTCAGGTTTGCCGATGACATTGTAATTCTGTAAGAGACAGCAAAGGACTTGGAAGAGCAGTTGAACGGAATGGACAGTATCTTGAAAGTAGGGTATAAGATGAACATCAACAAAAGCAAAACGAGGATGATGCAATGTAGTCGAATTAAATCGGGTGATGCTGAGGGAATTAGATTAGGAAATGAGACACAAAGTAGTAAAGGAGTTTTGCTATTTGGGGAGGAAAATAACTGATGATGGTCGAAGTAGAGAGGATATAAAATGTAGACTAGCAATGGCAAGGAAAGCGTTTCTGAAGAAGAGAAATTTGTTAACATCGAGTACAGATTTAAGTGTCAGGAAGTCGTTTCTGAAAGTATTTGTATGGAAGTGAAACATGGACGATAAATAGTTTGGACAAGAAGAGAATAGAAGCTTTCGAAATGTCGTGCTACAGAAGAATGCTGAACATTAGATGGGTAGATCACGTAACTAATGAGGAAGTACTGAATAGAATTGGGGAGAAGAGGAGTTTGTGGCACAACTTAACTAGAAGAAGAGATCGGTTGGTAGGACATATTCTGAGGCATCAGCGTGAGGCGCAGCGTGGAGGGTAAAAATCGTAGAGGGAGACCAAGAGATGCATACACTAAGCAGATTCAGAAGGATGTAGGCTACTGTACGTACTGGGAGATGAAGCAGCTTGCACAGGATAAAGTAGCATGGAGAGCTGCATCAAAGCAGTCTCAGGACTGAAGACCACAACAACAACAACAACAACAACAACAACAACAAGGGTGACAAATATCGTAACTGGGATACATATCGGAATCTATGGACAGAAATCGCAGCTTTGTCGGGAACCACAAGTACGCAAAATCTTTATTGGGAATTTTAGACGTACACATATATCGCAATGTATCTAGGATTAAGTATCCAGAGCGATCTGAAGTGGAATGACCACATAAAACAAATAATAGGAAAAGAATACGCCAAACTGGGATCCATAGGAAGATTCTTAAGCAAATGTAGGCCTACTCATCCACGAAAGAAGTGGCTTACGAAGCGTTTGTTCACCGGATTCTTGAGTACTGTTCATCAATCTGGGATCCTTATCTTGTAGGACTGACAGAGTGAGTGAGTGAGTAGACCAACATAGAGCAGGATCGTGTAGTCGACGCGAGAGCATTACCGAGATGCTCAACAAACTTCAACGGCAGACGCTGACAGCTGCTGCAGGAGAGCGCTGCAGTCGCGTATCACGTTAACCAGCACGTTCCATACGTAGGGCGCTCTCTCTCTCGTGAGTTTGAATTTCCCGTCCATGTCAACGTCAGCTGCCTCGTTCGTGCGAGGATGGCTTCACGAGAATGCACCCAAAAGAAATCGGAGTGACGTGATGTTTAGCAGCACAGCGTTCCGCCGTTAAGAACATATAGACATACCATTCGTGAGTCAGTAAGCCAAGCTTCGCTAAAGAATCTCACATTCGGCTTGCGTGGATTTTCTTTATAGTGTTAGGTCTTTTGTAATTTTTGACTCTTGTGAACAGCACGCAGCTGTCAAGTATTGACACAGAAACTCTTGAAATGTTTCAAACGGACTACAAAGATTATGTAATGGGGAAGAATGTGGCTGGTTTTCGTGTTGCAGAAGAGACAGAATGTCAACTGTTGACAAATATCGCACTGATCTTCATACCACGGCCCGAATCGATTAAAATCTTGAAAAAAATTGTGAATCATCCTGGATTGTGGCTCGACTATTGACCATTGAAGAAGTCGTGGAGCTGCTGTCTACACTGATCGAGTTCAGTACACAGAATTTTAATAGCACAATCTGTCGAAAGTGACTGAAAAAAATCATAGAAAAATCAAGCTACAATTGCTCGACATGGTATTATACGCAAGTACTATCGAACTCGGGCCGACAGTCTTAGCGGTACATTGACAAACTGACAAGGGGGCAGTTTACAAGGTTCTTCCACCCGTCTGGTTTGAAGCGGCCCGCCACGAGTTCCTTTTCTGTACCAAAGTCAAAATAGCACTTGCATTCGATGTCCTCTGACATTTTCCCTTCAATATATTCCAACATCTGTCCTCCACGACAGTTTTCAGCCTCTTACAGCTGTCTCTAGTACTAGGGAAGTTACTGCTTGACGCATTTACACTAGTCCGTATCATCCTGTTCGTTCTTCTTGTCGATGTTTCCCAAATATGTCTGTCCTTGCCGATTCTGCGGTGAATCTCCTAATTTTTTATCAGCCCACCTAATTTTCAGCGTCCTTCTATAACAGCACATCTCAACCCCTTCATTCTCTTCTTTTTCGGTTCCCCACAATCCAAAATTCAGTACCGTACAATGTTGTACTCCAGATGTACATTTTCAAAACTGTCTTTCTCAAATTATGGCCGGTAAGTGCCTGATACTAGTAGAATTCTCTGGTTAGGAATGCCCTCTTTGCTTGTGCTAGTCTGCTTTCTATATCCTCCTTGCTTCGTCCGTCACTCGTTATTTTGTTTCCTTGGTAGTAGAATTCTTTTACTTCGGCTGCTTGGTAATCCCCAATTCTCATGATTTCTCACTGACCTCATTTCTGTTACTCCTCATCATTCTTCACTTTCTTCGGATTACTCCCAATCCACAGTGTTTGCTCATCAGACTCCTAATTCCATTCAGCATGTCGTACAACTGATTTTTGTCACGTAACGCGTCTTCCAGCTCAGACACTGCTTTGTTTACGAGATAAAATCTGTCTTCTGTCGTCATCAACAGCTAACCAAGCAAACTTAAAATAACCAGTTAGTCTGTGCCCCACGTCTAGAGATAAATGTCAGTGCTGAACAATCCCGTATGCCTAGGAAAGAAAAAAAACTGATGCAGAAATATTTCCATGCAGACATATAAAGCTGTGGATACACAGCACAGCATAGTGCAAGAGTTACGTGAGGCAAGTCTTCCACAGAGTAAACGTCAACCCACTGCAAAACTTGCGCGAGGCTGCTTCGCGTTGAGCCAGAACCTACAAGGGCGCGTAAGAAACTGTCTCGTTTCTCTTTTTTCGCGTAGTGCAAAGTCGCTCCTTGCACACGAGACAATGAACTAAGCGATTTGCATCTGCATTGTCGAATTTTACTAAAGCTATTCGCATTTGTAGTATCCTAAAAAAAAGTCCATCACAATCGTGTAAAAATGGAGGATGCGCGGAACAAAACGAGCGTAATCCCTCAGTGTCAACCTTGAAATCAAGAAAGAAAAATATGTTGGCGTAATACAGAAGTGAAAGGTAGAGAGAGAATAAAAGCAGCCTCACTGGATTGCGTATGCAAATTTTGTACTGTATGCGTATGCACGTTCATTATTTTATATTTTATACGTGTATTATTTTTTTACAGTTAAATTAATAAAAAACCTTGTTTAGAGGCAGTGAGAACGCATACAGATCGAAGTGGTCCACATACAAATATTTCGACTTTTTGGAGAATAAATACAAACCTAAAGCAACCTTGGACACCGATAGATGTGAAATAAGTACCGGGTGATCAAAAAGTCAGTATAAATTTGAAAACTTAATAAACCACGGAATAACGTAGATAGAGAGGTAAAAATTGATACGCATGCTCGGAATGACATGGGGTTTTATTAAAACCGAAAAAAACACCCTATATTGCTAGACGCGTGAAAGATCTCTTGCGTTTGGTGATGATCGTGTGCTCAGCCGCCACTTTCGTCATGCTTGGCCTCCCAGGTCCCCAGACCTCAGTCCGTGCGATTATTGGCTTTGGGGTTACCTGAAGTCGCAAGTGTATCGTGATCGACCGACATCTCAAGGGATGCTGAAAGACAACATCCGATGCCAATGCCTCACCATAACTCCAGACATGCTTTACAGTGCTGTTCACAACATTATTCCTCGACTGCAGCTATTGTTGAGGAATGATGGTGGACATATTGAGTATTTCCTGTTGAAAGGTGGCTGCACTGTCACAGCGCCAGAGATTATTATTCCGCCGCCTCCACTGGTGCAGTAGTAGTTCAGAGGTTGCCGTGGGCAGTACTTGTGAGGATATCGAGATCAGTACTAGTTTAGAGGATGTCGTGTGCAGTTGTTTTTCTTTTGGGCGAGACAGTAGATGCTGTTCGGTTGGTGTAATGTATAGACGGAAGATGTTGCAATGATCACGGTGTATTTTTCGTCAAATATATGAAGGTAAAAAAAAAAAAAAAAAATTATTTCACATTTCCTCAATGACAATGCGTCTTGGTCACAGGTTCAATCAACAAAGCATGTGGCTCGTGTTCATGTATTAGACTTGTAATTCTGGTTTCTATGTGCAATTATAGTATTTCTGGTTTTTCACTAAGTTCATTGTAAATGGTGTTTAAAATGTCTTGTCGTACTGAGGAAGAAACGTGCCACATACATGTACGTTGAATCACACTTCCACACACAGAACAGTTACACTTGTGCTTTGTTGTTTCGTAGCTTTTATAGTTGCAGGGGACTTAATTAATCGATTGTGTTAGCGGAAATTTCCTTTCATTCTTTATTGTTATTTTATGCAGTCAGATTGCGTACTAATACTAGTCAGGGCCAACCGGTTACGAGACTTCGTAACGGGACACACAGCTACTAAAATCATTGCATAATAATTAAGCCCCCATGCACTGTAAAGAACATCATCGCTTTGTCTTACTTTGTGATGCTAATTATTGCTATTCTGATCAGATGAAGCGCCATCTGTCGGACATTTCTTCAACGTTTGTATTTTTTTGGTTCTAATAAAACCCCATATCATTCCAAGCATGTGTGTCAATTTGTACCTCTCTATCTACATTATTCCGTGATTTATTCAGTTTTCAAATTTACACTGACTTTTTGATCACCCGGTATATTCTCCAGTCACAAGGCTGAAGTTCCTGCGGTATCTACGATGCGTTTCCTCTGATAAGCTGGTTAATATATTAGCATCACTGACGAAATAATTCCCTACTCCACCAGCGGCGACCTCGTTTCGTGCTTGTTTTCCCGTATAGTGTCACCATGAGGGAGGATACGGCTACAGCAGCCGAAGGTTGTGTCGTCCAAGGCGACGGTTCACCCTTTTCGGGCCTGTTTGACACAGCATTTCGCTTTGTGTAAATGAAAGGGTGAGGTATATGTCTTGCGAAACAGCCTCACGCTACTGTTTCGCGAGCCAAATCTCCCGTAGTGTAAACCCGTCTTCACGCTAAGCAAGGTCGAAACTGCTGCAGCGAGTTGCAGGTGCCAGAGTGAGTAAATTAACTAAATCGATTTCAAAGACAAGCAACACCTCTATCTCCTGCTGGCCTTCAAAACAAGATTACTGGCGCTGGGAGACTGGGAGTGGTATCTTGTTGAACGCGGACACGTATTCTTCAAGGTGCGAGGGTAGTGATTTTATGCAGGCCACAGAATGCTCCATCCGGAAAGAAAACGACAAAATTGCGGCAGCGCTATTGTGTGGCGTGCTGCGTTATTACTGTGCAGAGTGGAGTAATACTAGGTTGTTTCGCGAACGATACCATCTTTCGTGGAGACTTGTCAGTAAAGCGCTCTTAAATTTTCTGCCCTTGAGGAAGGACTACCTCCAATTGCTGCAATATGCAAATAATGAAGATGGTAAAACCGTTAAGTTACTAGAACAAAATGCTTTTGGAACACAAACTCACGAGAATGGTAACACTACAATTCTCACGTCCTGAATTCACAGCTATCGGATTTATATCTTCCTCGCACTGCATCTTGACGTGAGCTTCTACATCCTTGTGGATTAATAATTATTATTTGTTTAGTACGCTACGCTCAGGCGCGGGCACAGCAAAAGTTTAACGAGAAGATGCAATACTCTTCAACACATTACCGCTAGATCTACGTCAGGCCTGCTATTACCTAGTCGACATCTAATGACACTTCCGTTGACGGGACCCCGTACAACAGGCGAATTTTAGACCAGTCTTCCACTTCATGCAATCAGTTTTGTACAACCTTTTAATGCTGAAGCTCTCACATTAAACGAATGCCTGAAAGGTTAGTTGCAATCGGACATCCCAGTTTCACGAACATGTTTGTATATCAGTCTGTCTTCCGAGTGTTATATTATTTCGATTCAGGATCAGGCACGATGGTTGTATGACTGATGCACAGTGAGAAGCATATATGAATTTCTGCGACACAGTGCAACGCACTAACCTTTCGGACACATCACATTCTTCTGCAAGGAATTGCCAATACTTGCCACTGAAACCAGCTACGTAAAAGATGCCTGTGATGACAGTGTTGTAGCCATGGAAAACGTGTAGTGGATGGAGTACTGAGGGGAGAGTAAGGAGAGAGAGAGAGTGGTGGGTTATTTGCGCGAGGCGAGTAACTGTCTTCAGTCAATACCGGAAGTTCGCGGAAAACACGACGACTTACGACTCTTGCTGCCATCTTATGACAACTGTAAGAAACAAAAAGGGACAAGAAGACAGGTGCCACTTGGGGGTTGTGGATTGCATGAGTGTGACGCAAATAAAATCTACAGTTACTATTGGTTTATTTTCACCCGTATATCTTACTCATCTACATATACATGATTATTCTGCAGTTTACAATTAAGTGCCCGGCAGAGGGTTCATCGAACCACCTTCATAAATCTTTCTGTGTGAGCTCTGATTTCTCTTTTTTGTAATGATTATTTCTCTGTACGTAGGTTGGCGGCAATAAAACATTTTTG
This sequence comes from Schistocerca nitens, assembly GCF_023898315.1. NCBI lineage: Eukaryota > Metazoa > Arthropoda > Insecta > Orthoptera > Acrididae > Schistocerca > Schistocerca nitens. Next base: position 395,225,345 of record NC_064622.1, on the reverse strand, counting down.
CATTCGGAGGCGAAAGTTAATGATTGGAATTTTACGAGAAGATGCTACCGCAACGAAAATCGCCTTTGTTTTAACGATTGCCACCCGAGTTCACGTATCATGTCTGTGGCAGTCTCTCCTACTTCGCGATAATACAAATCGTGCTGCCCTTCTTTGAAATTTGTCGATGTCCTCCATCAGATGCGGGCAAGCATGGTGTAAGTACTAAGTACACTAGGCTCTCGCTAATCCGGCCCTCAGTAGTCCGGCCTCTCAGTAATCCGGCGCTCATCCAAAAACACGTGCACAATGAACTATTCTGCTTAACAATACTTGGTTAAACAATGCTTTATAAACTGTTTTTGAAATTGTAGGCTTCTTTATAATTCGTAATCATGTCTTCTAAAAGGAAACACGTTACGCTAGACCTCAAGCAGAAACTCGAAATTTTAGATAAGTTAAATGGAGGTTCTTCGCAGAGAGCCATGGCTGCTGAGTTCAATGTTGGACGAGCAACTATTTAGGACATCAAAAAGAAAGAAGATGTTATTCGACAGTACTCAACACAAATGGATGGTGAGTTGGGAAAACGGAAGGTTATGCGAAGGAGTGAGAATGGAGAACTGGACGTAGCTGTTTATAGATTGTTCATACAACAACGCAATAAAGGAAGTCCAGTCAGTGGCCCGATTATAAAAGAAAAAGCAGCGGCATTTAACGAACAACTTGGCGGTAATAACTTGATTGCAGCGAGCGACGGTTGGCTATCATACTGGAAAAAACGACGTTGCATTAGGCAGCTGACAGTCAACGGGGAAAGTCGCTCAGCTAACGATAAGGACACTGATGAGTTTGTAAGCAAGATACGTAAGATAATAGAGGAAGAAGATTTAACTGCTGATGCCTTGTACAATGCTGATGAAACAGGATGCTTCCTTCAAAAACATTAGCTGCCAAGAACGAGAAGGAAGCTCGTGGTTACAAGGAACAGAAACAGCGCGTAACATTAATGGCGTGTCGTAATGCAAATGGGAGTCATAAACCACCGCTTATGGTGACTGGAAAAAGCCAACATTCACGTCGTTTTCAACACACTGACATAGTATTGCGCTCTGAAGAATATTCTATCGGTGGTTCCATGAAACGTTTGTACTAACAGTGAGAAAAGAGATAAAGAAGAAAAAGCTTCCACTGAAAGCTATCTTTATAATTAACAATGGTCCCAGTCATCCTTCAGATGTTTCTCTATAGTCCGACGGTATTTAAAAAAAAAATAATAATTGTTCAAATGGCTCTGAGCACTATGGGACTTAACAGCTGAGGTCATCATCAGTCCCCTAGAACTTAGAACTACTTAAACCTAACTAACCTAAGGACGTCACACACACCCATTCCCGAGGCAGGATTCGAACCTGCGACCGTAGCGTTCGGCGGTTCCAGACTGAAGCGCCTAGAACCGCTCGGCTCCGATGGTATACAAGCACTGTTTCTCTCACCCAATGTGACAGCCCTAATTCAGCCCATGGACCAGGGAATTTTGGAATCAACTAAATGTCATTACTGACATTCACTTTTCGTCTCCTTGCTGAACGAAAGTAAAAACGACACTATCGAGACTATACTGAAGGCGTGGAAAGCAACTAACGAACGTGATATTGTTTTCCTAGCAGCCAAAGTATGGGATAAAGTGGAGAGCGCTACCATAATGAATAACTGGAGAAAATTGTGGCCACCCATTTGTGCAGAGTTGGATCCAGTAGTGAGTGACAGAGATGAGCCAGTCAATTCGGAATTATCAATTACTTTGTACACTAACATGTTCCACAACCTTCCAGGAGTACAAGAAATTCATGATGATGTTACTGAGTGGATGAATGAGGAAAACTGTGATACGGACCAAACGTTAACAGATGAAGAAATAATCAAAACCGTGCAAGAAAGTAATGATGAAAGTGATAAAGAAGAGGACCCATGAGGAGAGAGCATGAAGATTTCTCACACTGCTGGTGCTGAAGCTGCTTAGGTCTTCCTGGAATACATTATGCAACAACGAGATACATGCAGTACCGATGTAATGCTTGTAAAACGGTCGCGTGATAAAGAATGCCACCGTCGCGTATCGTCATTGCGACAATTAAAAATTAGGGACATGTTTCACAGTGAGTGATACGACTGTATAATTATGTACAGTATACACTTCTTTGTAGATTAAAACTGAAGAAACTGCAAAAAGGTGGGAATTTAAGGAGATGGGATCTGGATAAACTGACTAAACCAGAGGATGTAAAGAGTTTCAGGGAGAGCGTAAGGGAAAAAATGGCAGGAATGGGGGAAAGAAATACAGTAGAAGAAGAATGGGCAGCTTTGAGGGATGAAGTAGTGACGGCAGCAGAGGATCAAGTAGGTAAAAAAGACGAGGGCTAGTAGAAATCCTTGGGTAACAGAAGAATTATTGAATTTAATTGATGAAAGGAGAAAATATAAAAATGAAGTAAATCAAGCAGGCAAAAAGGAATACAAACGTCTCAAAAATGAGATCGACAGGAAATGCAAAATGGCTAAGCAGGGATGGCTAGAGGATAAATGTAAGGATGTAGAGGCTTACCTCACTAGGGGTAAGATAGATACTGCCTACAGGAAAATTAAAGAGACCTTTGGAGAAAAGAGAACCACTTGTATGAATATTGAGAGATCAGATGGAAATCCAGTTCTAAGCAAAGAAAGGAAAGCAGAAAGGTGGAACGAGTATATAGAGGGTCTATACAAGGGCGATGAATTTGAGGACAATATTATGGAAATGGAAGAGGATGTAGATGAAGATGAAATGGGAGATATGATACTGCGTGAAGAGTTTGACAGAGCACTGAAAGACCTGAGTCGAAACAAGGCCCCGGGAGTAGACAACATTCCATTAGAACTACTGACAGCTTTGGGAGAGCCAGTCCTGACAAAACTCTACCATCTGGTGAGCAAGATGTATGAGACAGGCGAAATACCCACAGACTTCAAGAAGAATATAATAATTCCAATCCCAAAGAAGGCAGTTGTTGACAGATGTGAAAATTACCGAACTATCAGTTTAATAAGTCACAGCTGCAAAATACTAACGCGAATTCTTTACAGACGAATGGAAAAACTAGTAGAAGCAGACCTAGGGGAAGATCAGTTTGGATTTCGTAGAAATATTGGAACACGTGAGGCAATACTGACCCTACGATATCTCAGAAGCTACATTAAGGAAAGGCAAACCTACGTTTCTAGCATTTGTAGAGTTAGAGAAAGCTTTTGGCAATGTTGACTGGAATACTCTCTTTCAAATTCTGAAGGTGGCAGGGGTAAAATACAGGGAACGAAAGGCTATTTACAATTTGTACAGAAAGCAGATAGCAGTTATAAGAGTCGAGGGCTATGAAAGGGAAGCAGAGGTTGGGAAGAGAGTGAGACAGGGTTGTAGCCTCTCCCCGATGTTATTCAATCTGTATATTGAGCAAGCAGTGAAGGAAACAAAAGAAAAATTCGGAGTAGGTATTAAAATCCATGGAGAAGAAATAAAAACTTTGAGGTTCGCCGATGACATTGTAATTCTGTCAGAGACAGCAAAGGACTTGGAAGAGCAGTTGATTGGAATGGATAGTGTCTTGAAAGGAGGATATAAGATGAACATCAACAAAAGCAAAACGAGGATAATGGAATGTATTCGAATTAAGTCGGGTGATGCTGAGGGTATTAGATTAGGAAATGAGACACTTAAAGTAGTAAAGGAGTTTTGCTATTTGGGGAGCAAAATAATATGATGGTCTAAGTAGAGAGGGTATAAAATGTAGACTGGCAATGGCAAGGAAAGCGTTTCTGAAGAAGAGAAATTTGTTAACATCGAGTATAGATTTAAGTGTCAGCAAGTTGTTTCTGAAAGTATTTGTATGGAGTGTAGCCATGTATGGAAGTGAAACGTGGACGATAAATAGTTTAGACACGAAGAGAATAGAAGCTTCCGAAATGTGGTGCTACAGAAGAATGCTGAAGATTAGATGAGTAGATCACATAACTAATGAGGAGGTATTGAATAGAATTGGGGAGGAGTTTGTGGCACAACTTGACTAGAAGAAGGGATCGGTTGTAGGACATGTTCTGAGGCATCAGGGGATCACCAATTCAGTATTGGAGGGCAGCGTGGAGTGTAAAAATCGTAGAGGGAGACCAAGAGATGAATACACCAAGCAGATTCAGAGGGATGAGGGTTGTAGTAGGTACTGGGAGATGAAGAAGCTTGCACAGGATAGAGTAGCATGGAGAGCTGCATCAAACCAGTCTCAGGACTGAAGACCACAACAACAACACTTTCTTTGAAAATTAATGAGTTTTTGATTTAACAAAGTATATACTCTATAAAACCGGAGGATACAATATTAAAACAAAGTACTGTACACTATATGCCCTACGTTTTCAAAATAAATAAAAAACAAAATAAATTAATAAAATAAATTCCAAAGACTCAATAAGCCAGCACTTCCTCTAATCCGGCACCCGTATGTGCCAGAAATGGCCGGATCGAGAGTCTAATGTAGTCTACTAAGACAATTGCACATTCTAAGTTTTCTGCCAGTAAATCACAGACTTTTGTTTGCATACAACATTATCTATGTGATCGTTCCAATTTAAGTTATTCGTACTTGTAATCCTCAAATATTTAGTTGAAGTTACAGCCTTTAGATTTGTATGATTTATAGTGTAACCGAAATAATTTAGGGGATTTCTTTTCGTACTCATGTGGATGACTTCACACTTTTCATTATTTAGAGACAGTTACCACTTTTCGCATCATACAGATATCTTGTTTAAATCATTTTTAAAATGGATTTAATCATCTGATGACTGTATAAGATGCCAAATGACAGCATCGTCTGCAAACACTCTAACAGGGCGGCTGAAATTGTCTCCCATGTCGTTTATGTTGATCAAGAATAGCAGAGGACGACAAACTTCCTTGAGAAATGCAAGATATTACTGCCAGTCAGTCACTATGGACTGTGACGATTCTGACAGGAACTCACGAATCCGGTCGCACAACTGAGGCGATATTCCACAGGCACCCAGTTTGATTAGAAGACGCTTGTGAGGAACGGTGTCTAAAGCCTTCTGGAAACCTAAAAATATGGAGTCACTTTGGCGTTCCCTGTCGACATCACTCGATACTTCATGAGAATAAAGAGCTAGTTGTGTTTCACAGAAACAATGTTTTCTGAATCCGTGTTGGTTATTTATCAATAAATCGTTTTCTTCGAAGTAATTCATAATGTTCGAACATAATACATGTTTCAAAATCCTGCAAAACGACGTTGGTGATAAGTATTGTAATTCAGAAGATTATTCCTATTTGCTTTCTTGAGTAGGCATCTGTCCCGGGGGTTAAGGGCGGCCGGGGCTATTCGCTTGCCACCCTCCATCTCCAAATGCCGTGGCGACGGAAGGTTGCACTCAAGCCACACTTTACCTTCAAGACAAGAGGAAGATCACTGTCTATGTAAGATTTCGTACTCTGGATCTCCCCCGATTTACTTCAGATTTCTACACCATGAACATTTGGGCGGACACAGGCTCTAGAAACGTTTTTACCAAAAATCTCGGAAAGTAATAGGCCGATTTTCTTCAAAGTTCTTGGCCGACTTACTTCAAATTTCTACATTCAAATGAACCATGAAGAAAATTAATGGAAAATTAAACGCCTAACAATCGATGTATATCGCGGAAAACCGACTGTAATGCCTATCGCTTAAAGCGGCAATAACCCTCTTGTAGATAGTACCTTTAGACTTCACCAGGTCGTGAGACGGGCGGAAGCTCGAGAATTTGACAGAAATCTGATTGGCAACTCTCATTTATTGATTGGTTGCCGCTGTTCATATACGATGGAACATGGTTGGCCGTGAAGAACTTATTAGCGAACGTACTGGGGGCCACCATCGTCACAGGGTATGCCGCAGGTGAAGACGTGTTCAATCCTCGCATTCCGCTGATACCCGGTGATTGAAATATGGCCTTAGATTTAAAGCGACTGTAGTTTCCCATGCGGCTTGCATTCGAGTATCAACAAGGCACGGGGGTAATCACTTTGAGTTGCAGATATTAAACATCCCGGGCAACGCCGCGCACTGCAGCTAGTATTTAATACAAGCTTTCCTTCTCAACCGCACAATTACCTAACATCTGCGGGTACCTACACCACGGAGTGAGGAATCATGCGCAATCGCAATTGTACGATATCTGTAATCAAAACTTCACCGAACCGCTATTTTTGCATTTAAGTTTATTTAGTATAGCGAAATTATAGAAACTATAAGCAGAATTCAAATGGAAAGTTATGAAACGTCGTAATAGCCTACTGGTTGAAATCTGCATTTGCCGCTTTGAGATAACGTAGTAAGAAATCACTTCGAGCCAGAGACGAAGCGAGAGAGCATGCAATGCGAGCAGGAATCGTCACCTCCCTCTAAAAAATTCAAAACTGCGTCCTCATGGTCTTTTTCGACGTCCAGTACTATCGAATTCTTCGAGCACGGAAAAACCATTAACAGTGTCGTGTACTGTGAGACACTCCGTAGCCTGTCTAACTCCATCAAGAGCACACGTCTGGGCTACTAGCAGAGGTAGTGATTCTGCTCCATTATAACATTCGTCCACATGCATCGAAGGTCAGACAAAGTGTAAGTGCCAAGTTCAGACTGAGCATCCGCCTACAGCCTGGACATACCTCCATGCAACGTCGATGAGTTTGGTCCGCTAAATCTCAAAGGGAAGCGCTTCTACTCGGACGATGAACTGCAGGACACAGTGGAGTACTGGTTCCTGTCACAACCACACGAATTCTAGGATCAGGAAATCCCTCGACACGTGAAACAGTGGGATAGTTGGGCTTAAGCCTCTGGTGATAACTTTTGAATAAATACTTCAATTATATCCACAGTGTTGTTTCGTACCTTTCCTTTTGGACACGCCTCACACAACCATCTTATATACACTCGGTCTTATGTTACTTCTTACGATTGTATCAAAAAAATAATTTTTGCTTTAGTGCGCCCAAATTCCTCTTTCCCTTTTGTACATTTTTCCATTCCAATTAACGTCACCGTTCTCATAGCATGGTTTATAATGCATGGAACTACAATGAAGCGTCAAGGAAACTGGTGTAGGCATCCGTTTTCAAACACAGAGATATGAAAACAGGCAAAATACGGCACTGTGGTCAGCAACGCCTATGTAACAAAAATACTGTCTGGCACAGTTGTTAGATCGGTTACTGCTGCTACAATGGAAGGTTATCAAGATTTAAGTGAGTTTGAACGTGGTGTTATAGTCGGCGCACGAGCGATGGGACACCGCATCTCCGAGGCTGCGATGAAGCGGGGATTTTCCCGTACCACCAATTCACAAATGTACCGTGAATATTACGGATCCGGTAAAGCATCAGATCTCCGACATCTCTGCGGCCGGAAACAGATCCTGCAAGGATGGGACCAACGACGACTGAAGAGAATCGTTCAACGTGACAGAAGTGCAACCTTTCCGCAAATTGCTGCAGATTTCAATGCTGGGTCATCAACAAGTATCAGCGTGCGAACCACTCACTCAACGTTACATGATTGACATGGGCTTTCGGAGCCGAAGGCCTACTCGAGTACCCTTGATGACTGCACAAGATGTGCGGACATTTGCCACGCCGCACATTTGCCACGATTTTTCCTGCTCCGAAGGGTTGGATCCCTTGTCTCCCCCTCCTCCTCCTCCTCACCCGCCTGCTGTGATCAAAAAGAAATGATTAGCGTACATTCGCATTCTCTTTACATCGTTCCTTTCTTGTTGCCCCCATGGCGATAGACTGTACGGTAGCTTCCTTTCACGCTTACGGATTGCGATAGAAACAGAGAGAGGGATCTATATTTATACTTAGCAGAACTAATTACATACTGACATAATCGTCGGTATTGCTTTCGTTTCCCATAAGTTATAAATATTTCGATTTCGGAAAAGAAGCTCTGTATTTCGGAAAGATGTCGAAGAAGACGGTCCCTTACGTACTGGTTGTATCGAGTAAGATGTGGAGACGGAGGTTTGAAAGCGGACAGAAGTAGTATGAGGAAGGGCGTCCCATGCCTGAGGGATCGCTATTCAAGCTACTTGGCGAAGGGGCAAGTGTGACAAATGTCCGGCGTGGCAAATTCCCGGCATTCGACTGCACGACACACAGCTTTACGCCTCACCTGGCCCCGTAAAGACCGACAATAGACTGTTGATGACTGGGAACATGTTGCCTTGTCGGACGATTCAAATTGTGTCAAGCGGATGGACGTGTACGGGTATGGAGACAACCTCATTAAACCATGGACCCCGCACGTCGTCAGCACGGCACTGTTCAAGCCGGTGAAGGCTCTGTAATGGTGTGGGGCGTGTGCAGTTGGAGTGACATGGGACACCTGATACTTCTAGATACGACTCTGATAGGTGACACGTACGTAAGCAACCTGTCTGATCACCTGCATCCATTCATGTCCACTGTGCATTCCGCCGGGCTTGGACAATTCCAGCAGGACAATACAACACCCCACGCGTCCATAATTGCTATAGAGTGGTTCCAGGAACACTCTACTGAGTTTAAACACTTGCGCTGTCCACCAAACTCCCCAGACATGAACATTGTCTAGCATATCTGGGATGTCCTGCAACTGGCTGTTCAGAAGAGATTTCCACCCCCTCGTACTCTTACAGATTTATGGGCACCCATGCAGGATTCATGGTGTCGATTCCCTCCATCACGCCGGCCGGGGTAGCCGAGCGGTTCTAGGCGCTACAGTGTGGAACCGCGCGACCGCTACGGTCGCAGGTTCGAATCCTGCCTCGGGCATGGATGTGTGTGACGTCCTTAGGTTAGTTAGGTTTAAGTAGTTCTAAGTTCTAGGAGACTGATGACCTCAGAAGTTAAGTCTCATAGTGCTCCGAGCCATTTGAACCATTAAATTTGAACCCTCCATCACTAATTCAGACATTAGTCGAGTCCATGCCAAATCGTGTTGCGGAACTTCTGCGTGCTGGTGGGAGTCCTACACGATATTAGGCAACTGTACCATTTTCTTTGGTTCTTCAGTGTACTATGGTACAGTACTATCCCACGCTGGCCTGAGAGAAGTTCTAGCTATTTGTTAGTGAGAACTGAGTGTAGCTCCTACATTGTGAGATTCTGTATAATTCGGGAACAGAGGGGGTAAACGGTAAATAACAGAAATGGGAGGACATGAGCATAAAACATCGTTTGAGCGCTGCGTAATTCACGTTCTCTTTAAACGCTATGCAGTTCAGAAAGATCTATAATGAAAAGAAAATAAAGTGTACACTATGTGATCAAAAGTATCCGGACACCTGGCTGAAAATGACTTACAAGTTCGTAGTGCCCTCCATCGGTAATACTGGAATTCAATATGGCGCTGACACACTCTTAGCCTTGACGACAGCTTCCACTCTCGCAGGCATACGTTCAATCAAGTGCTGGAAGGTTTCTTGGGGAATAGCAGCCCATTCTTCACGGAGTGCTGCACTGAGGAGAGGTACAGACGTATGACACAATCACCTGACCACGTTCTAAGTCCGTGAGTTCCGCGTAGCGCCCCACTGTGCTCTCGCATGATGCCTAATGACTACTGAGGTCGTCGATATGGAGTACCTGGCAGCACAATGCACCTAATACGAAAAACGTATGATTTTGGGGGTGACCGGATACTTTTGATCATATAGTGTATGAAAGATCATTACGATGCGCTGCCCACTTGAAACTATACATTCGATAAAAGTGTAATTCATCCCTCTGCACTCCATAAAGTACTTTCTGTTTACCAAAATGGGTAATTCATGTCAATGGGAACGTTACCAAATGCAGCAAATATTCTTCTTCACTGAACACTGGTCTGGAATCAGAACAGCCTTCATTCCACATACCGACATCTAGCACAACTCCAACATTCCTCGGACTCTTGCTGGCAGATGAAGTGTTCACAATTACGTGCAGAGCGAGTGCACAAAATAATTTAGCATGATAGGTCAGGGGACAACGGCAGCTGTCAACGCTTCCTTGAACGACCACCGCAAGGTATGGAAGCTGCAGTTCCACAGCTATAGTCTACACACAAGAGTATATCTCGTAAATAACTTTTAAGCTGCAGGTAGCGAGTCTATTAACGATCGTATTAACAAGCAATGTCAGTACTATAGTATCTCATTATGCTCGCTCAGTGATCTCTAGTAAGACGAGCAAGGTCAACAACCTTAAACTGTAATGAAAAATATTTTGACCTCTTTGTTTTATTTGGAATCTGCGTCGCTACGCGAGAATTAAGAACATCTTTAGATTTCGAGACATTTGCATCCTAATAGCCAAAAATCAAACAGAAACACCTGCGATTACGCTCGGCGCTCTTGTACTAGCAGCATTATTCTGTGAATTACCAATGCTAACAGCACGCTGGAATGTAGCCGATTTTTTGTGCGAGACGTCGGGGAATTGAGTCAATTGTCAAACAGAGTGTTCTTTCTAAAATCGAGGCACTGTAAGCCGCCATTTCAGAAATTTTGATCTCAAGAAAGTTTAAGTAATTAATACCAAATAATCGTTGCTAGAACTTGTTTGAATTTATGTAGGGAAAATATTGTCTGGTAAAAGCTGATTTATATGCAAAAAGATACGTGTTGGTCATTATTTTCATCGAAACTTGGATTCCTTATCACGAAGTACTACGGCATCCTACAGATCGTCCGGATTAATGCAAACTGGATTGGTACCATGAACCTGTAGACACGGTCGCTTTTATCGGGAATAATACTATTGTTTTCTGGATGGATTAATGGAATCTACTTGAAGACCTATCATTGATTCCGGTCTTTCTATAGCCAGAGAGTGGAGACTTTCCATGAGATTTCATAAGTTGCAGCTTCATCAACGAGCAGCCAGCTAGATCCTCCCGCCCAGCTAGATCCTCCCGCAAGCAGTATAACCACTGCCTTAGTCGAAGTATAGAAGAGAATTTTACGGTGGTCAGTATACCGCTCTCAAGATGAAAAAAATTACTCCGCAAACTGAAAGCAATCATAAATTTTCCCAGATTTTTTTACGTCTCTGAATATAGGTGAGCGCCGAGCGTAATCGCAGGTGTTTCTGTTTGATTTTTGGCTATTAGGATGCAGTTAAAATCAACCAGTAAAAAGTTATTTCAAGTTAGCGCCTTTTACTTTACTTTCATTCCTTATGGGCGAAATACTATAGTACGGCCAATAATTCGACACATGTAAACATTCATAGTCAATAGTTTCTTACTAGACTATCGAAAAAGAAATAATCGCAAAAATAAAGATCAGCTAAAGATCCGCTACCAAGTAGAAAATGGTTCAAATGGCTCTGAGCACTATGGGACTCAACTGCTGAGGTCATTAGTCCCCTAGAACTTAGAACTAGTTAAACCTAACTAACCTAAGGACATCAAAAACATCCATGCCCGAGGCAGGATTCGAACCTGCGACCGTAGCGGTCTTGCGGTTCCAGACTGCAGCGCCTTTAACCGCACGGCCACTTCGGCCGGCGCTACCAAGTAGAATTCTCACAAAAAAAAGAGAGGTAAAAAATATAGCGCAGTGGACGACGCCGCTTACTACATTATTGGCAATGTAAAATAAAAAATAAAGAACACATGTGAGTTCCCTGATAACCAATTTCACAGCATTATCTACAAATAAAATTTTCTTCTTCTTCTGTTGTTGTTGTTGTTTTTGTTATTGCTGCAGCCGCTGGGTCTCTCTGAAGTAGTGAGGGTTTGAGAAATACAACGGGCAGTCAAAACGTCCCTGGAATTTTGTTGTAATTTTTTGATGCCCCTCGTATGGGTCTGAATTATTTACTCTTATTTAACTAATTATTGTTGATCAGTCTGCGATAATTTGCATAATGTTGTTTACTTACAGATAAGAGTGCGCGTCGATCTGTTTCACGATGTCGCAGTTCGAGCAAAGGACAAACGTTAATTTTCATGTGCAGATGGGCACGACTGATGACCTGAGAAGTTAAGTCGCATAGTGCTCAGAGCCGCATAGTGCTCAGAGCCCCATAGTGCTCAGAAAGCAGATGGGCAATCTGCTGCACAGATCTATTCCAAAGCAGCAGCAGGAGAAGAATATTTTATTTGTAGGTAATGCTGTGGAACTGGTTATCAGTGAACTCACACATGTTCTTTATTATACATTACCAATAATGTAGTAAGCGGCGTTGTTCACTTTGCAATACCTTTTTTTTTTTTTCAAACAGGTTACAGGAACGCTGGTTTTCAAGTTTTCGCGATGGACAGGAATCGCTGGAAGACGAGCACCCAAGTGGAAGACCACCAACCTCCAGGAACGAAGATATAGCCGGGCAAGTGAAACAGTTAATTAGATCACATCGACGATTAACCATCGACGAGTTGGTGCACCAACTGTAGATCTCTCATGGATCCATTCACAGAATCATGTCAAATGATTTGAATATGAAACGTGTCATTGCAAAGTTTCTGCCGCGGATGCTGTCTTCGGATCAAATGGAAACTCGTTTGTTGACTGTAATTGAACGTTTTGGAAAAAAAAAAAAAACCGAGGACCCGAGGTTTCTCGAGATAACCGTTACTGGTGACAAAACCAGTGTGTACGAGTATGACTGGAGTAAGAAAGGAGTCACCAGAATGGCATACAACGACCTTTCCTCGACCAAAGAAAGCATGTCATGTCAAATCCAAACCAAAAGCGATGCTCATTGCAGTTTCCGACAAAAAAGGTGCGGGCAAGACGAATTTGTTCCAGCTAGACAAACTCTTAACGGCCCATTCTAAGGGCAGGTTTTGAAATGAATGAGGGAGGCAATCCAAGGAAAACTTGCGACGAAGTGGGAAGGAGGATGGACATTGCACTAAGACACTGCACTGTCGCACACATTGCTTGTTGTGGGGACATGGCTCGCACAAACGAACATTCCACTCGTTACCAGCCTTCCGAATTTAGCACCCAAGATCAAAAGGGGCCTCCAAGATAACAGTTCTGCCACCGCAAAAGACGTAAAAACCAAAGCGACGGCTGAACTTCCGAAGAAACCAAAACAGGACTTTCATCGCTGTTTCCAGCAATGGCAGGAGCGGTGGAACAAGTGTATGTGTATGTTGAAGAGTCTATTTTGAAGGCGATTAACTAGATATGTACCCGTATTGTGGTAACAAATATTTACAACGAAATTACGGGGACGTTTTGACTACCTCTCGTACATATAACTATGTTTTCCCCCCTTCTTTATTCTCTTTTTTATTGAGTGATTAGAATAGATAGCGGTTCCTGTAACCCTCTCAAGCACAGGTTCTAGAGATTTTTGCTTCCCCGTTTCCCTATTCAAGTAATGCTCAAATGTGTGTGAATTCCTAAGAGATCAAAACTGCTGAGGTCATCGGTCCCTAGACTTACACACTATTTAAACTGACTTATAAGAACAACACACACACACACACACACACACACACACACACACACACACACACACACACACACACACACACACGAGGGAGGACTCGAACCTTCGGAGGGAGGGGCCACGCAGTCCGTGACAGGGCGCCTCTAACCGCACGGCCACTCCGCGCGGCCTATTCAAATAGACGTAAGAAAATGGCTCTACACACAACTACACACGCCTGACTATGAATTACTTTCCCTGCACCAATAGTGCACGCTGCGTATTAGACAATTGGCAAGAAGAACGGTCGAAGTATGCAGCAAGCGTCAGTCAAGCGACACGGCCGCACTTTCTAAACTATGGGATGTACTCGCCAAGCACTCGCAGCGCGAATGCGTTTCTGTGCCAACGCCACGTCATACTGAAAGCAAACGTTGGACAGATTTTAATGTTTTTCTTTATTGAGAGGCTGCTAACCTGACACATAAAAAATGACTCTTTCCCCCTTGTTAGTCGTGTGTTTGTCGACGCAGTAATGCCACAATTGGTTTAAACGGCCACTTCCTATCTTTTTTGAAGCATTACTTACAAGCTACAGAAGCTCTGTTGAGAGAACTTGAGCCCAGCTGCACGACCAGTGAACTCCACGTGAATCCACTAAATCGAATTGGCTCATTTGCAATTTTCTCATTTTCATTCGGCGCTCCTTTTTCTTGAAAGGTCTACAAGTGTAGCAGCAGTATATCGATTGCACGCCGAAAGGTGGCTTCCCTGCATCAGTGACATCGAAGATGCGTTTCCGAAGAATCGAAGCGTGTCGATTGTCAGCCTTGGCGTGGCAGGTGGAGCCAGCCAGTCACATCCGCCGTCCGAGAAAGTTGGGAACGGCGCCTCACTCCCGGATAACATCGATTACCTTTCCTCCCTTTTCCGTCTGCACGCGTGGCAACGCAGATAAGGAAGCGGAGGCGCTCGAGGGAGGGTCCAGGAAGCTAGCGAAAAACAATCACACATACACCCGAGTAGGCCTCGCACCCCTGAAAAACACCGGCTAGCTTTAAAAAAGACGGAAAAATCCTCGTTACTGGAGTTACTGACTGTGGCACTTTTGCAATTCGAAACCGTTACATCATAAATTATGCAATTTGGCGACTCATTTCAATATATATCTAATAATATAAGTTATTTGCTTACATGAACCTGTCCAACAGTCTATCAAGAACATTGCTTATTGCCAGTACAACAATATTAAGCACAACAATTTCATCACTAATTTCATTAACGAACCTTTAAAGCCTACAGCATAGAAAACAAAAGAAATAACCACACTACAATGGCAAAAAAGATCAGCACGGTATACGGTAAAAAATAAAAGAACACTTTACAAAAGGTTCAATAAAAAATGGACTCATCCATCACAACAGAGGATATATGTACAGAAGATGGTAATCTATGCTGCTCGTCTCTTAACTACATCTTCCATCGCTGTCGGATCCACTTGTATGACGGTTGTTAATACTCGATCCTTCCATCGCGTCCATAGACGTCCCCTTGGGCATTTTCCACAAGGATGAGAATGGAGGACGCGGTATGGGAGAGATCCATCGGCTCAAAGGATGTGGCCAAACCACTGTAGCCTCTTCCGCCTAAATATTTCACCAATGTGTGGCTTTCCAAACCGCAGGTACAGGTCGTCTTTTGTTCTTCGTCCCCATTTACCTTCCTTCCATGGTACTACACAGCAGACGGGTCCATAGATCTATCGAAGTACCTTCTCTCGAAAGCACACATTGCTTCGTCAGTTACTTCTGATGTCGCCTAGGTTTCCCAGCCATATAAAGGTACCAGCTGTACTAGTGCCACGTACAGCTGTGTCTTATACATCTCTGATATCAGTCGTGACTTGAATAAACTGCGCGGACTATAGAACATCAGCGATTATTTTTAAGCTTTTCATTATGGTGACTCGTTCGACCCTAGTTTCTGTGTTATTTGGCCAACTGAAGACGTGCGGTTTCATGTGCTGCTGTGAACAACGGCCTTATGCGAGGAACTACACTCTTAATCTCCACTGCATGCTGGTCTCTTCGAAATCTTCGTTCAGAAACTTCTTGAGATGAGCCCTGACAGCAGCAATTCCTGTATGGTTTGAAAAGCGATTATCACTGACAAGGCGTGAAATTCGTCTCCGATCTCTGAGGGTTATATTTCAATGGCTATCGTTCTTACGGCGAGTTACGTGGCAGCCAGTGGTAAACGCCTTTCGTCGTAGTAACGGGTTTATTTTCCCGTGTTCACATTTGAAGACGCCTGGCATCACGTCTTCAGATCTTTCCTTACTAACGACATTGCAGAATTTTACAGTGGAAGGTTTCAAGACAGCTGTTGTACTAAAACGTCGTAATTAAAGCTACGATGCCTAAATAATTGTAGACGTCTAAGGATGAGGTGAACATAAAATGGATGTAATCTCAAAAACGCGTGGAATTGTTGCCATGGCGAGGCGGCCTACCTTAAGTGTCATTATATAGCCCGCGGGTCATCAAAAGCTGCTCATGTCTGGTAGTAGGCATGCTGAACAGCCTACGTTGATACACCATCATATCGGCCAACTTCATCCACGATGTGCCAAGTCAAACAACAGCAGCTTCTTTCTGCCATTCTGCCATGTCTACATGTCTACCTACTGTACCGCGCTGATCTCATACACCCGGCTTGCTCATACACATCCCTTCTCTGCCATGAATTACATCAGCTGTGGCGGGTCTGATGGCCGCCTGATACCAATACTACACCGTCCACTACGCTCCAAAACGACAAGTGTGCTCTTTTAAGGGGGGTAGCCAACATTATCTCAATTGAGCATACGTTTAAATTATGCAGTTTGTACATCACTATATTTGGTAAGATTGGTGGCGAAAATACCCACAAGTTTGTTAATTCATTCGCATTTAATATTTTCATTCGTTAGATGAGAAACAGCTCTCAAGATTTCACGCCTTCCATATAGATCGGCGGTACGAAATTGTACGCCGCTTGAAATTCGATTTGAACAGACTAGGCAAGCCATTTAAAGGTAGCACATAGACGCCGGCGACCAGTTAACAGATCGCGAATCACGTCTGTAGGTCATCTACACCGCCTCTAGCGGAGGTTACGGTCAGTAGTTAAGTAATTTTAGATATATCTCATAAGCAACTGAATATTGTGAATATTTGTGATCTAATATTTGCGACTTAAGAGTTGCAGTCTTTATACTATTAGCTTTCAGTAATACCAATCAGACCGCAAAGATATTTGTATCTTCAGTGGCTCTTCTGGCTTCTCAGTTGTACTTTTAAGATTGCACTGTATGCGTTATTTTGGCGAGTTACTATGAAACGTATTCAAATGCATGTTAACTGTACATGTAAATTGGTTTAAGCTTGTCGACTGTACAGAATCAGCACATTAGTACTTTATCCGGACTCGATAGATTCAAAGAAAGATATCATTTCTACCAGGCTGTTTTCTTAAAATGAGTATTTAATTTAGCACTGTTGGCCAATTTCAAGTGTACAAAAGGATTTGGACGTATCATCCTATTTGAGTACACTGTCCTACAAAAAAAGGGAAGCACCCAGAAGAGATGATCGGATGAAAATGTAAGAGTGCACGCACGTACACACTATCGGTGTGCATGTAAGTTATTAGAGATGCAATTCTTTGTGGCAGGTAGAACGGCCAACTGAGTGCGTATGTGTTGTTTTCGTTTTTAGTGTCGTTACCAGCCTTGGTAGGTTATATCAGGGGCGTGATCATATTCGGATCTTAAGTGGTCACTATGAAGGACATGGACATGCTGCATACTCCTATGGCGCAGCGTTATCGTCACCTGACGGACTTTGAAAGGGGACTCGTTGTAGGTCCTCCATTGCCCGTTGGTCGAGTTGTGCAATATCCAGATTTGTGGGGTGTCTGGAGGTGACAGTAGCCTGACGTCGGACTGCACGGGAACGTGAGTGATGGCATTCTCGTCATCACGGTTCAGGCCGACCACGTGTGACCACCACAAGGGAGTATCGACTTCTTGCGCACCAAGTACATCGTAACCGGTAATGGACACTCTGCACTATCATGTGTCACCCCGCAGCGTTTCTCAGATACTAGGAGCAACAGGATTCCTGCATTGGCTGACGTAAGGGCGTTCAAAAAGTTTTGCACAGCCGCCTCTAATTTTTATTTATTTTTTGCAGGAGGAAAATGAAATTTTTTGTGAACATACTCGGAACATTTAGCTATAAGTTGGTGTGTAAAAGTATTTTATTTACAGGTGAGCCATAATGGACCGTGAAGTAGATGTCAGGTTCCGGTAACGGTCGGTGATGGAGTTCCTCTTCAAGACCGGCGATGGTTCTGCCACATCGATTCACAGGAAGTTACTCCCTGTTTATGGGGAGGACACAGTGGATCGCAGCAGTATCCGGCGGTGGTTGCAGAGGTTTAAAGAAGGTGATTTCTCTCTACTGGACAATCCACAATGCGGTAGACCATCGACGGCAGTGAGTGGTGTGAATAAGGAGACCATTGACCAAATCATCCAAAATGACAGATGTGTGACGACACAACAGCTTGCTGAAATGATTCGTTTGTCATTGGGTAGAGTGGTATCAGTGGTACAGGCACTAGGGTACAGAAAAATCTGTTCACGTTGGGTGCCTAGATTATTGAAAAAAGAAGTGAAAATGATGAAGACTGTGTGCGAGGGTCTCATGAAGACCTTTGCTGAAGAGTGGAAACAGTGGAACATATGTGGCGTCAACTCGCACGTCAACGCCATCCCAGTGTCAGTCTTCAGCAAATAACATGGTTGTTTTTGTCCGAACCTGAGAGCAAACCCCAATCCATGGAGTGCTGTCATCCGGATTCCCCTCGGAAGAGGAAACCAAGACTTTCACGAACAGCTGGCCGAAAGGTGATGGCCTCCTTCTTCTGGGATCAGTGTGGTGTCATTTGCATTGACTTTTTGGAACCTGTCTCCACGTTACGGTTTGTCATTGGACAAGGTGCGACGTGCCATCAAGACTCACAGACCACAGCTTCACGGTCAGCTCATCAGACTACACCATGCCAAACCCCATACATCCCTTATGACACAGGAGAAAACCAGGAAAATGGGTTGTAAAATTGTTCCTGATCCTCCCTGCAGTCCGGACTTGGCTCCGTCTGATTTTTACCTCTTTGGTCGTCTGAAGGTCCATCTGCGCGGTAAAACATTTGACAGTGAGAAAGATCTTATTTCCTGCGTCAAGCGATGGTGTAAAAGTCAATCGCCATAATTTTACCAAAGTGCATTTACATCATGGAAAGAACGTTGGGCCAGATGTGTCACAACAGATAGAGGCTACACTGATTAGGCTCAATGTATAGCTAAATGTTTAAATTATGTTCACAACAAGTTTCATTCTCTTCCTGCAAAAGATAAAAAATTAAAGACGACTGTGCAAAACTTGTTGAACGCCCTTTGTACATCGTAACCGCTTCACTTCTGCGCCTGCCATCCGAGAACAGGTAATGGACCCTCTGAACTACCCTGTGCCATCCCGCACCGTTTCTCAGGTACTAGCAGGCAAGAGGATTCCTGCATTGGCTGACGTTAGCGCTACAGCGCAGCAAACGTCTGCATGTTGAGCGGTGCGTTGACCAGCGATGAGAGCCGGTTCTCCGTTACTCCGGGTGACTACCTTCGGCGAGTATGGTGGTGATCATTCTTCTAAAGCTGTGGAAGGGCACAGCGACATTACTCCTAGCGTCGTGGAGTGGACAGCCATTGGATACGGCAGGTACGAATTGAGGTAACTGTGAAGGCATAACGGTATGTCACGAACGTCCAGCATCCTCATGTGTCATTCCATATGTGACTATTTCGTGGCGCCATTTTTCGAACAGATCTCGTCCAGAGGTGGCACGTGTCTCTACGAACTGCCTGCCTGATGTTGACGTACGCACGTGGACAGTAAGATTCGCCAACTCCGACCGCGATGGAACATATGTGGCGTCAACTCGCACGTCAACGCCATCCCAGTGTCAGTCTTCAGCAAATAACAAGAACCATTTACAACAGTTGTGCGCCAGCTTGCTTCAGGAGAGGGAACAAGGGCTTTATGACACACTTTCCAACCGAATCAATGTATCCGTCCAGGCCAGAGAATGTGCAACGTCATACTACTACGTGGGCTCATACTGCCAAGTTTTTTTGTAGATCTGCCTCGATTCCATAATTAATGAAATATCATCAGATACCTTCTCAAACCGTCAAGTTCAATTCCCTTTCCTCCTCTCCTTCTGGGCCGGCCGCGGTGGCCGTGCGGTTCTAGGCGCTGCAGTCCGGAACCGCGGGACTGCTACGGTCGCAGGTTCGAATCCTGCCTCGGACATGGATGTGTGTGATGTCCTTAGGTTAGTTAGGTTTAAGTAGTTCTAAGTTCTAGGGGACTGATGACCTAAGATGTTAAGTCCCATAGTGCTCAGAGCCATTTGAACTATTTTTTTCTCCTTCTGGTTGCTTCATTTTATTGGCAGCCGGTATATCTATCGAGTGTCACAGGCCGTCCACATTTAGGCTTAATATAGTACTCAATAGACACAACCTCCGAATTCCCATTTTTGTATGTACTGTATGCTTTCTAGTTATTCATTCCGAGTTTAAGTTCGTTGACAATCAGACTATGTGTAAATGTGCAAGCTGTGTGACATTTATATGAGCTTATCAACAAGGGGCGGCCACGACGATGAGATCACGGATTTACTTCAGACTTTGTGCACCTTCAGTAGTTATTAAAATAACGTAACGTGTAAGTACTAAGGAGCACTATTCTGACAATCTCGAAAAATTTCGAAAAAATCACAGGATTTATGCAACTGATGTATCCGTGCGAAGGCGGTTGCCGTAATAAGTCAGTGTGGTCAAGTGATTAGCGTCCGCTCCTTGCAAGAGTGTCGTTAACACTTAATTTTTAATCTATATTTTTTCATCACTGGTCACATTATTTAATTTATATGACATTTGAGAGGTAATATAATGAAAAAACGCTACCCGCATTTTCATAAAGTTGCTCTATTTACTACTTGTAATTAAACTGTCAAGGACGAACGACGGCCTTGGAAAATGATGCGAATGACGTTATTCATAATCAGTAATATAGTACGTCACAATGTGCCAGACCACAAGGGTAATGTACAATTACTCGCCAGATGTCCTCTCGATATCATACGTTGCAGGATAGTATTTGTTATACAGACATGGAAAACATAAATTCAAACTTCATGCAAATACTCCATGGAAATGTAATCAGTGGTTCAAAAAATAGATTAATAATTAGGTTTGACCGGGAGTCGAACCGGCGCCTCATATACGTTCGTCTTACGAGGCTCGAACGCTGATCACTTGACCACCATGAACTCTATCGTCCGCCACCTACGCACAGATACATAAGCACACAACAGCCGCGCGAAACTTCTCTCGCGATTTTCTCGGAATTGCCACATTGGTGCACCTTACTACTTGCTCATTATATTGTTTTAATGGCCTACTAAAGGTGTACAAAGTCTGAAGTAGATCTGTGATCCCAACGTCTTGGCCTCCCCTCGTAAGATAACGTGTCCACGTCTTAATGTGCACTTGACAATGAGTCAATGCTCGAAACTGGTTGGTAGCGCGAAACAGAAGACTTACTTCAACAAAACAGTGTGGTGAAAATTGCATATCTTGGATTTAACAAGAGATACCGTAATTTAGATTGGTTGCTATTTGCTCGGTATTATTTTACAGAATTATTAATTTACGGAAATGTCAGCGACACATGACTCTCTGGTAGGCGATCTTTATGTGAAGCTTCTGAAATAGCTATTCGAACACGCATTGCAGGAGGTGAACAAACCACATCAGACACCCCTCCGAACACGAAAGCTACCGCCGGCTAGGAACATAAATCAAGCGTTTAAATGCATCGACCCGGTCCCTTTTCGGCGAAAGTTTTAAGCACTCTGCCTTTTCAGCGATCTGTCGATAACTGCGCGGAGAGCCTATCATTAATGGTCTGTGCATATTTAACAAGTAGCACCCAGAGCGCTGAGGTCATCACCCGGCCGGAGAAAGGAGAACAGAGAACTGCGAACAGAAACACGGCGACTCACATGCGGAAACAGCCTCGCAGCCTCGCTTTTGCCTATTAGGACAATTAAATAAACATTTCGCACGGAGACGTTATGTGTACGATGTGCCAACAGAAAATATAAATATATGATGTTTTATTTTAGGAGCTCAGTAACCTAGCATTAATTTTGCCTTAAGCGATTTAGCGAACCCAAGGCATAACTGCATGTGGACTGCCGGGCGGGGATTTGTATCCCACGTAAGGAACTTACAGATTCTATACGTGAGGATCTGCAACACGGTTTCCAGCGCACTGAGCAATGGACTACAGCACTGATGCAAGAAAACGTCCGAGATGAACACCGCGCTACTTCTGCTCATATATCTGTATAGACTGAAAGCGAGAAGTATTCATTCTTCTCGACAGGTTCTGGCCGCAGCTAGATGCCGACTAGAAATAAAATTCCGAACGAATCTTAAACACTTCAGTTATATTAAATTTCCCTTTAAGTTTGTACATTATAATATCAACGATAAAAGTAATTTACACGACCTTACCTAAGGTCTGTGGAAGCCCGAAACCTGAGACATATAGTTTTCAGCCCTGAGACCGGGATTATCATTACCACTGTGGAAGTATAAGAAGGCATCCAAAGAGTATAAAAATCGAACTATTACTGTCCGCACTCGTGCTACTGCCCATAGGTTGTACCATACATAGAATGAAATAGAGGATAAAAATTTGATTATCGTTCAACCAAAACGGATTATTACTCTCTCTCTCTCTCTCTCTCTCTCTCTCTCTCTCTCTCTCTCTCTCTACAACAGAAGAGCGCTCTGTGTCGTTACTATCGTACTCCCTAGTAGAATCAACTTACTCTGATGAGAAGTGTAATTTGGTTTATGGCGTAACAAACGACTTCCGACATAATAGAAGACAATCCCATTTTCCTCCCTGCCTATTATACAAACACTGCCATTTGTTCCACGACCAACTGCTCGATGCTGTTTGATATTTTCAAGTGCGTATTCCTATACTCGTACATTCACAACGTCACCTTTTGTATGAGTATACTCATATGCATCCGTCATTTTAATATGTAACCTATGTCGTAGTGAACTACTGGTTGCCATAGTCACAAATAATATCTATTTTATTTAAAAATACAAATTTAAATTTGATAATAACCAAAGAATTCAAATAAAAGTTTTCAAAATAGATTGCGCGACGCGAGAATCAAGCCCGCAAGCAAGCGATTACAAGACTGGAACGCAGCTAGGAGATACTCTTCTGAAAATAACCGAAATTTTTGTACCTAACAACGCTCCGAAATCTTAAGTCCACATTTTCGTGTGACTTTGGAAGTGCGTCACATAGCTGTAGGAAACGTTACGTCCGGGCAGTGACCTTCAAACCCGTCTGATTTACAAGTCCAGTGGCCATTTACAGCTATGCCTACCTTAATTTCATTCAACCGCAAGTGAAACCGCGTATAGAAACTGAAACAACTCTCAGTACTTGACCCCTTATGTTTTCAGTCCTATATTTTCCTAGCTACCAGCGGCGGAATGTAAAAAAAAAAAAAAACCGCGGGAGGAATCAACGACAATTAATGGAATTGTGGCTTAAACCATTATGGTTCTGAAGAATCTCTTACCACTTGGCGTAAACTAAAAAGAGGGAAGATCAATGTTTAACGTCCCATCGACGTCGAGATCATTACAAGGCAGAGTGGAAAAAGCTGGGAAAGACCCAGTCTTGTCATATTTGAACACAGCATCCCGAAATTTGCCTTACTCTGTCTAGGTAAACGACAACAACCTAAACCTCTTATCACGAATGCGAGTCAGTGTACTAACAAGTGCGCCACTTCGCTCGATGCATGAACAGCATGTGGGTTCTTCGAGCACAAAGACGGTTCCTGGGTAGGGGTTCCTCTGTCTGTCCTAACGTATTCGTACCCTGTCCCGTGCCTCGTGGTCGTTAACGCCATTCAAAGGGTAGTGCCGTGCCAGGGCGGAGAGACCTTTGGCAATTGACATTTTCACTGTGCGAACTTAGGGCCGCCCGAAACCTTCAAGCTTTTAAGATTCGGCTATCATTTGCACTGCAGTCGTTTATCATTGGCCTACGAGTTAAAATATGACAAATACGTCTTCGTTCGCTTCCAATGATAAGACATGTGAAATAAGTACCCACATTATGATTCATTCAAATACACCGGTGGCCACTAAAACTGAAATACCAGCACGTTTAGAAAAGGTCAAAATTTTACTTATTGTATTTATACGGCATAGTAAAAAGAACAGATAATAAAATTTGTAGACGATTTATCGGTATACAGGGTGCGAAATTTAGGACACTGAATTGCAGCAATAATGTCTCTAGCAAGACTGTGCATAAAGTCGACCTGGCCTTGATGACAGATAAAGGTACGTCATTACAAGTTGAGAGTTCATCAGTCGTAGTGGTTGGCGAATGATGGCGAGGTAGGTCAGGACAGCACGCTTAACATGCGGTCTTGCACTATTTTGTTGAAAGTTAGCGCCAGAGAGATTTCAACGGTAGGTTTGGTAACATCCACTGGCCTTAACACATCGGCCGGCCCCGGTGACCGAGCGGTTCTAAGCGCTTCAGGCCGGAACCGCGCGGCCGCTACGGTCGCAGGTTCGAATCCTGCCTCGGGCATGGATGTGTGTGATGTCATTAGGTTAGTTAGGTTTAAGTAGTTCTAAGTTCAATGGGGCTGATGACCTCAGATGTTAAGTCCCATAGTGCTCAGAGCCAATTGAACCATTTTGTAAATCCTCTTCACTTTCACTCAGGATAGCAATTTCATCAGTGAATTGTATCCCTGATATCCTTTCCCCTTGAATTTTAATCCCACCTTTCTTTTTTCTCCATCATTTCTTTTTCGATGTCGTCTTCGGAGTTGTGTGGATGACATTTTCCTGAGCGTCAGGTGGTATGTCGCCAGAATCAAACATTCTACACACCATCTTGAATAGTCGTTTTGTTGCCACTTCCCCCAATGGTTTTAGAAATCCTAATAGAATGTTATCGATACTCTCTGCCTTATTTGATCGTAAGTCCTCAAAAGGTCTCTTAAATTCTGATTCCAATACTGGATCCCGTATCTCATCTAAATCGACCCCTGTTTCTTCTTGTATCACAGGAGACAAATCTTCCCTCTCATACAGACCTTCAATGTACTCTTTCCACCTATACGCGCTCTCCTCTGCATTTAACAGTGGAATCTGATATTCCACGCCCCGACTCGTAGAACGTTAGCTTTTCGCTAGTTATTCAATATTTTCTCATGGTCACCTCCCTCTTGGCAGTCCCCTCCCGTAGATCCAAATGGGGGACTATTCCGGAATCTTTTGCCAGTGGAGAAATCATCATGACACTTTTTCAATTACAGGGGCCACATGTCCTGAGGATACACGTTTACCGCCTGATAATAACCACACGGTCTTAACTGCGATATTGGGTTTTACATATAAATAATTTTCCAGTCAAAAGGCGAACACGACGTTATTTACAAAATTTTACGTGGCAGTGAAGTTACTCTGCACGGTCAAAAAAACCTTTAGATTTGCAGGCACGCACTTTACTACCAGACAAACGAAGCCCACTAACAAAGCTTAAATGAAAAATATTGTCATCTAAATTCGATATTTTGAATTAGAAATAGGGATACTTCGCACCATATTTTCTCGTATTCAAAGTTCACTGGAGGCCAGTACTAGCGCCGCTGTAGTCCTCTGTTTCCGTATCGTAGCATAGATCTTGAACTTCTGATATTTTGGTGTTCTGTGGGAACGTCTTCAATTATTACCTGAATATGTTCTAATCTTAGTCTTTCCGTCAGTTCTTACTCTTTAGCGGTCCCTCAAGCACCGTGCAAGCTCTTTCTTCGTGTCTTAACACGTGTCCTCTCTTCCGTCCCTTAATCTTGTCAGTAGTTTCCACATGTTCCTCCCTCGCGGATTCTGCGAATAACCTCTTCTTTTGTTATCAGTCCACAGAATTTCCTACATCCTTGTGTAACACCGCAACACGAACGCTTCGGTTCTCTTCGTTTCGTGCATTCCATTTTGAAGATGCTGTTTAATATGCGGACGCGAAATGCGAGCGAGGCTAAACAGTGGGAAACATGGAGGGAGACGAAGAGTGCGCTCGGCGAGACTCTGGCGTTGTCGGCGGCACGCGTCATTAGGGGGTGGGGCGCAGTAAGCTGGCGGCGGCGGCGGCTTCTGCAGGCGGGTCGCGTCTGCCGGGAATCCAGTGTCCGCCGCGCGCCGAGATCGATGGCCTGCGTGTCCACCGAAAACAGAGCAGCGCGCGGCTCGCGGGTTTTTTGTTATGTTCTCCGCCGTGCGCTCCCTCTGTGGCGCGCACTCCACCCAGCGTCTACGCTGTTTGCGATCCGGCCAAATCCTCTGGCGCGTAAAGGGCAGGGGGCTGCCAGCGCGGACAATACGCGCAACGGTGCTTCTGTTTTCCGAGATTTTGATGTCAGTAGGTGCGACTCTAGCGTTTTAAATCACACTGCCAACTTTATCTTCTCTACTCGAGTTTAATATACGAGGTGTGATTGGAAACTTTTAAGAATGGATCCGCTACTGCTTCCTGGTTTGGCGGGCAGGTACACGGAAGGTGGGGAGTGAGTCACTGCCCTGTCCTTCAACGCCATCTGACAGGAAACTGCGTTTTCTTTATTCAGTTCGTTGTTCAAAATGGCTCTGAGTACTATGGGACTTAACATCTCAGGTCATCAGTCCCCTAGAACTTAGAACTACTTAAACCTAACTAACCTAAGGACATCACACACATCCATGCCCGAGGGAGGATTCGAACCTGCGACCGTAGCGGTCGCGCGGTTCCAGACTGAAGCGCCTAGAACCGCTCCGCCACCAGCGGCCGGCCTCAGTTCGTTGTGGCAGCTCGTTGAGCGCGGGTGTGTTAGGGCTTGTTGCCGGATTCTTTCTGCGTGGAAATGGACGTAAAAACGGAGCAACGAGTTTGTGTGAATTTTTTTTTTTAACCGGAAAATCAGCATCTGAGAGTTACGAACTATTATAAACAGCTTTTGGAGATAATTGTATGAGGCTGCCAAATGTTTTTGTCTGGTTCAACAGATTTAAAAATGGCCGCGAATCATTTGAAGATGAACCACGGTCCGGCCGTCCTTCCACCTCAAAAACGAATGAAAATGTTGAGAAAATTCGCACTCTGATCGTAGACTTACAATTAAGGAGATCGCTGATGAACTTTATTTAAGTTTATGCAATTCAGACAATTTTAACTGAAGATCTGAATATGCATCGAGTGTCCGCAAAATTCATCCAAAAGTGTTGTCACGTGACCAGCGACAATACTGACTTGAAGTGTGCCAAGAACTGACTAATCGGACTAAAAATGATCCTGATTTGTTAAATAATGTCATTACAAGTGGCGAATCGTGGTTATATGGATATGATCCTGAAACCGAAGTGCAGTCTTCGCAGGCAGTGGAAGTCTCCACGTTCACCGCGACCGAAAAGAGCACGGCAAAGTCGTTCGAAGGTGAAGACGATGTTGGTGATTTTTTCCGATTTTACCGGTATTGTGCATCATGAACTTACCCCTGGAGGACAGACAATTAACCAGGAATACTACAAATGCGCCCTTGAGCGTTTGCGCGAAAAGATGTGGAAGAAAAGGACTGCACTGTGGAAAGACAGAAGTTGGTTGCTACACCATGACAATGCTCCGGCTCATCGTGCCTTCTCCATCGCTGAATTTATGATCAAATCTAAAATTCCTGTGCTTCCACAACCGCAATATTCTCCTGATTTGGCCCCTGCGGACTTCTACCTGTTTCCTAAACTGAAATTTTCGCTGAAAGGGAAGCGATTTGACTCGATTGAAGACATCCAGGCAAACACGGAGAGCGTCCTTAACACACTTCAGGAAAAAAAAATTCCAGGAATGTTTCCAAAAGTGAAACACCGTTGGAGTCAGTGTGTTCAGTCATAAAGGGGCTATCTATTTTGAAGGAGATACATCACAGTACCATGTAAGTGCCACCATTGTACAATTACAAGCCCATTCTTAAAACATTCCAATCACACCTCCTACAACGTCGTCGCTGTTGTTGTTGTCTTCAGTCCACAGACTGGTTTGATGCAGCTCTCCATGCTACTCTATCCTGTGCAAGCTTCTTCATCTCCCAGTACTTACTGCAACCTACATCCTTCTGAATCTGCTTAGTGTATTCATGCCTTGGTCTCCCTCAACGATTTTTACCCTACGCGCTTCCCTCCAATACTAAATTGATGATCCCTTGATGCCTCAGAACGTGTCCCTTCTTCTAGTCAAGTTGTGCCACAGAGTCCTCTTCTCCCCAATTCTATTTAGTACCTCCCCATTAGTTACGTTATCTAACTATACAATCTTCAGAATTCTTCTGTAGCACTACATTTGAAAAGCGTGTATTCTCTTTCCTATTCTCTTCCTGTCTAAACTGCTTATCGTCCATGTTTCCATTCCATTCATGGCTACACTCCATACAAATACTTTCTGTGAAAGGACTTCCTGACTCTTAAATTTATACTCGACGTTAACAAATTTCTCTTCTTCAGGAACGCTTTTCTTGCCAGTCAACATTTTATATCCTCCCTACTTCGACCATCATCAGTTATTTTGCTTCCCAAATAACATAACTTATTTACTCCTTTCGAGATACTGTCCATTCCGTTCAACTGCTCTTCCAAGTCCTTTGCAGTCTCTGACAAAATTGCAATGTCATCAGCAAGCCTCAAAGTTTTTATTTCTTCCCCCTGAACTTAAAATTCCTAATCCAAATTTTTCTTTTGTTTCCTTTACTGCTTGTTCAATATACACATTGAATAACATCGGGGATAGGCTATAGCCCTCACTCACTCCCTTTTCAACCACTGCTTCCCTTTCGTACTCCTCGACTCTTATTACTGCGGTCTGGTTTCTGTACAACTTGTAAATAGCCTTTCGCTCCCTGTATTTTACCCCTGCCACCTTTAGAATTTGGAAGAGTGTTCCAGTCAACATTTGTCAAATGCTACAAACGTAAGTTTGCCTTTCCTTAACCTATCTTCTATGGCAAGTCGTAGGGTTAGTATTGCCTCACGTGTTTCTACATTTCCCGCAATCCAAATTGATTTTCCCTGAAGATCTCTTTTGTGTTGCCGAAGGATTTCTACTAGTTCTCGTCTTTCTACCTACTTATCCTCTGCATACTTCACTATTACATCTCTCACAGATGCAAAATTCTACCGACTTCCCCCAAGTCCATATTTACCTACTACTTCACCTTCTCTTTGTTTTCCTACTATTGAATTGCAGTCACCCATGGCTATTAAATTTTTGGCTCCCTTAACTATCGGAATAATTTCTTTTATTTCATCATACATTTCCTCAATTTCCTCCTCATCTGCAGAGCTAGTTGGCATATAAACTTGTACTACCGCCTACACAATGACGGAGAAAAACGTAACACTAAGAAGGAGTTATGCGACATAAACAAAAGTTGGTAGGCGTGTTTTTACATCTGAAGGATGATGTCTATTACAGTTTCGTGCCAGTCGCACAAAAGGGAGGAGGCAAATCAGGTTTAAATACAAGCTGTAATTGTTGTGACCGAAAGTTACCTTTGAGATTGGACTTGGTGAATCGATGTCAGCCAAAAGTGCCTTTCAGGCAACAACAAGCCATTATCAACACCTCATTGAGTTTGAACGAGATCGTGTAAAAGGACTACGAGAAGCGGAATGTTCATTCTACGATACTGCAGAAAGACTTGGCAGGAATGTAGCCACTGTACATTATCGCTGCCAGCGGTGATCAGGTGTTGTACGGTCGCAAGAAGACAGAACTGCGGACGGCCACGTGGCACTACAGAGACGGTAAATAATTGTGTTCGGCATATGGCTGTATCGCATCGTACTGCATCTGGAGCAGCAGCTTGAGGAGCAGTTAGCATCACATTGGTTACTTAAAGGGCACCTCCTAGCCAAATGCCCTGTACTGTGCATTCCTCTGACCCCAAACCACCGCCATTTGCGACTTCAGTGGTGTCGAGCCAAAGCTCATTGGAGGGTAGGTCTGTCTTGTTTTCTGATGAAAGCTGTTTCTGACTCGGTGCCATTTATGGCCGTGTGTTGGTCACATTGTGGCTGAGGGCCTGCAAACAACCTGTGTGTGTTCTAGACACAATGGACCTACACCTGAAGTTACGATTTGAGGTGCGATTTCGTATGCAACAGGAGCACTCTCATGG
This sequence comes from Schistocerca nitens, assembly GCF_023898315.1. Lineage (NCBI taxonomy): Eukaryota > Metazoa > Arthropoda > Insecta > Orthoptera > Acrididae > Schistocerca > Schistocerca nitens. The sequence continues at coordinate 395,195,434 of NC_064622.1, read as the reverse complement.
TTATCCAACACACCTTGTCAGCAAATTTGTATGTCAATCTGGTGATTCGATCTGTTGTGCTGCCATTCATGAACAGCACTACAGGGAGCGTTTTCCAACATGATAACGCTGGCCCACATACCGCTATTGCAACCCGACATGCTCTACAGAATGTCTTTGTTTGTTTTATTTTGCACTATGGCTCACAACGTCCATAGTTAGAATTCTCCTTCTTTGCTGTTGGAATTAATTTTATGCTTCTGAATTTCTACAGCCTCTCCGTTCTTTCTATGGTAGTAATTATTAGATCTTGTTAAAATCAGTGTCAGAGAAACGAAGTTGGTGGTTTCCCGTCCCTTGCATGGACACATATGAACAGTTCGGCTTGCTGAGCTTGTTTTGAGTGTTTCGGCGTCTTTATAACCTCTGATGAAGATTTCGGCATTGGAAGACGAAACGTTGGACAGAGAATTATACCTTGGACCGCAGACTGATGCCCAGAGATCAAATATCAGCAGTATCGCAAATGCCGACCACGAAAGCCTACACTGAATAACAAGACTTTTTGTTGCAGTGACTGCGTCTTACCATCTTTGACAAAGGATATCCAAGTGTGGAGACGCACGCTCACAATTGTATGGTTTTCTTTTGACTGCATTTGTAGTCACAATACTAACTCAACCCACAGCCAAACACATCTTTTATACTCCCTATATTGTATGCGCATGTGAACCGACCGAGGGGGTGCAGTGGTACAAAACTGGACTCTCGTTCTGGAGGAAGGTGGTTAAAACCTCTCCCCGGACATTCATATTTAGGTTTTCCGTTGCTCCCGCAATTTGCTTATTGCAAATGTTGGATGGAATACTTCCTTTGACCCTTCTTTCGCCGTCATTCCAGCAGACGAGTTTCTACTCCGTCTCTAAGGATCTCCTTGTAGACGGGACGTAAAACCATAATCTTCCTTCCCTTTTATTCGTCCACACACCGAGCATGTTATTAGACTACACATACACTTTAACTTTAGTTTCCAAGAGACCATAATTACCACAGTCGTATAAACCAATTTGAGCCGTTGCAGTGCCAACCAGTAGTCTAAAACTATTAAGGGGCGTATAATATGAAGCCGTATATGACTCGTTTATACCAGTGTCAACGCGCGATCTGCAGCAGTCCTTGGTATTTTTCGAATTTAACTCCTCGATAAATGCACGTGCAGAGGGTGTGCGGTAATTATCGCAGGACTTATTGCCGTTTTAAAGCTGCAATTTCTGATATAATTAATGAGAGAAACTGTAATTACAGAGACGGAAGAGCAAGCACATAGCTTTGTCAACTGTTCCTCCCCCCTTCTCCTCTATGTTGAACTGTGTGTTCCTGACCACCTTACCAGAAGAAAAAAGACAAGTTTATTGCCTACCTAAAGCGCTCATTTAGAAAGCAGTTGGCCCCGCATTGAGACTAGTAATTATAGTTGCAGCTGAACTCCGGTGCCTTTGTTATCATATTGGAGTGAATACACCGACGGAAAAAAAAATCGCAACACCAAGAAGTTGAGCGACATAAACGAAACCTGGCAGGCGTGTTTCTACATCTGAAACATGGTGTGTCTTAAAATTTAGCGTCGGGCGCGTAAGAGTGGCGCTATTGGCGTCACCGTGACGACACTAATCAGGTGCGCTTTAAATACCTCTGTAATGATCGTGAGACGTAGTTACCTTTGAGATTGGACACGGTGAATAGATGGTAGTCAAGAATTCCTTTAAGGCCGCCGTTATCAACACCTCACTGAGTTTGAACGAGTTCGTGTAATAGAGCTACGAGAAGCCGCATGTTTCTTTTGCGACATTGCAGAACGGCTTGGCAGGAATGTAACCACTGTACATGATTGCTGGCAGCAATGGCACGGGAATGTACGGTCGGCAGAAAGCGGACGGCCAAATGGCAATTCAGAGAGGGAAGACAATAGTGTTCGGCGTATGGCTCTGCCGCATCATACTACATCTCCAGCAGCAATTTGAGCAGCACTTGGCACCACATTGGCACAAAAAACTTACGAATCAGTTACTTCAAGGACAGCTCAGAGTCAGATGCCCTGTAGCGTGCGTTCCAGTGCCCCAAACCACCGACTCCAGTTGGGTCAATCGAGATCTCATTGGAGGGGAGGTGGAGATGTGTTTTCTGATGAAAGCTGGTTCTGTCTTGGTGCCAGTGATGGCGGTGTGTTGTTAGGAGGAGACCAGTTGAGTACCTACACCTGAAGTTATGGTCTGGGGTACCATTTCGCATGACAGGTGGAGCACTCTCGTGGTTACCCCAGCCTGACCGCAACTTTGTACGTCAATCTGGTGATTCGACGTGTTGTGCTGCCATTCATGAACGGTATTCCAGGGGGTGTTTTCCAACAGTATAACGCTCGCCCACATACCGCTGGTGTAACCCACAGAATATCGACATGTGGCCTTGGCCTGCTCTGTCACCAGACCACCAGATTGTCTTGAATCGAGCACAAATGGAACATCGGAAGGCAACGCCAGCGACACCCACAAACAGTATTAACCGTCCCTGTATTCAGTCACCAAGTGGAACAAGCATGGAACTCCATTCGACCAACTACTATCCGGCACCTGCACAACACATGCATCTCAGTTTGCATTCAACGTTTTGGAGGTTACAATGTTAGTAATATACCAGCATTTCACATGTGCAATAGCTTATCTCGCGCTTTCATTAATCTGTGATCTTGCAATGTTAATTACCTAAATATGTTACCTAGACAAACGTATTCCCGAAATTTCATTACTCTACATTAATTATTTTTCCGTGTTTCCATTTCCCTTCAGTCAGTGTACACAGTTGCTCCGCCACACACCGTCAGATGGCTTGCGGAGTATGGATGTAGATGTAGAATGTCAAATTTAGCAGTAGAGTTCAATCTCTAACAAAACATGAGAATGTGATGTTGAACCATTACAGACAAAAGATATAAAAATATTACTATCACCATCACCATCAATAACGGTACTGTAAGGACAGATGGTAAAACGCAGGGCTTCCGATTAGCCAACAGCTTGCGACGGACAGGGTAAGATACTTTTTCCTTCACCGGGATCTCCTGGGCGGCCCATTCATCAAGATACACGGGACAATCTCGGGATGAAGCTGCATGGTCGCCATAGAAATTGATACAACGGGGAGAAGGAAGTGAGCAATCGCCCTCGTGAGCATCCCTACCACAAGAAACACGTTTTTCCGGGTTTTGACAGGATATTCGAGTTTTATTGTAACGTTGGCAATGGTAGCAGCGCATTGGGTTTAGAATGTGTGGCCTGACCGTGATGACTTCATAGCCTGCTTTGATCTTTGATCCGAAGAGACGTGAGAAGAATGTGTGTACGCACAGAGATCCATCAACCTTTTTTCATCGTCCAATGGACTGCAGTGACGCCCTGATCACGGAAATAACTTTGAGTTTCTCCCTTAGTCATATCATTGAGTAGCACCTCTTGAAGAACTCAGCGTTCGATTGGCCTTGACACGAACAGGATAGCTGTGGAGTGGCGAAGTTTCAAGCAGTTGTTATGCTTGAGAATCACAGTCTCCAAAAGCAAAATGCCAGTGCGTAAACGAGAGCAAGACTTCACAGAGCAAGCAATTGCTTGAACACCTTTCTGGATAATAAATGGATTAACCTTATCAAAGGACTGAGTTTCTTCAGTACGTGAAACCGCAAGAGTCAGAGGTGCAACTGGGAGTCGTTGAGTCTTTAGCCTCATTCCGTTTACATTTAGTAGACGTAGACAGAGATGATGATTAGCTCATTGGGACAAAATCCCCATGATTGCCACCGTCTCCGATGGCACGCTCCTTCCGACTGACCCCCCCCCCCCCCCCTCCAGGGAGCCTTACACGCCTTCGGTGATTGTACACACCTCAGGTCACACCTTCCGAACTCCTGACAGAGGGACCAAATGGCAATTTGGGAAGGTAACAGCTCGCCTGTACCAAGGGGTACGTGGAAACCCTGTCTGTCGACCCGGGGCTGGGAATTACGCGTTACCCAGTCACATGTTACGATTCAAAATGGCTCTGAGCAGTATGGGACTCAACTGCTGTGGTCATAAGTCCCCTAGAACTTAGAACTACTTAAACCTGACTAACCTAAGGACAACACACAACACCCAGCCATCACGAGGCAGAGAAAATCCCTGACCCCGCCGGGAATCGAACCCGGGAACCCGGGCGTGGGAAGCGAGAACGCTACCGCACGACCACGAGATGCGGGCTGTTACGATTCAGACCCGTGTGCCGGTCTTCAGGAGCTCACAGGGAAGAAGAGGAAATGAACCTCAAAGCCGAAGCGGATGAAGGATAGCAAATAGAGAACGGAGGAAAAAGGAAAGAAAAGACAGTGGATGGATTGTTCTGACGTCAGCTACTGAAAATAAGAACACATTCCTAGAAATATCCCAGACATATTCCCCAAGGAACAGGAGAAAGAACAGCAGGAGGATAGACACGCAGCACGGAACGGAAAAGGTGCTGCAAAGGCTGGGGCCCGTGATAGCCAAGCACGAACTCACCAAAGAGTGCTGAGGCCCCTGAGGAGGGGGGCAGTCTTTTCTCTGTGTGTTTTAGCTTATGTATACGTTCTTCTGTTTTGATATGTCGAAGATTTGCCTTAGGAGCCTGTTCTTATTCATCCTGCTGATATGTCCACAGACTTTGACCTTCTCTTTCTAAAGGTGTCCGTTATTATTATTTCAATGTTCTGGTACTTCAGTTATCTCTTTCGCATACTTGCCTCCCAGTATAATGTTGCTAAGTGTTAATTATAATCACTTAATTTTTTACACTCTTTTAAATGTTCTTTGTTCATGATCGAACCAATCTTGAGACACAGAACACATTCTGGACACGACAATATGGAGACCTTATACAGCTGGACAGGCAGTCATGACCGGAATTAAAGCGGAGTATGGCCTCTGTTTCTCTTCTTGGTCCATCGGGTATTCTTGAGCCGTCCGTGAGGTTTCTCCAAATCTTTCACTCACATGAAATTTTATTGAATCGCTTTAATTCTCCCTGAAATGTATTGTTAATCTTCCTACAACAAGGTGAGGTCGGGTACGACACGTCTTCTTTATTTTCTTTTGCACAGGAAACAGCGCTCGTGTGTGTTCCGTATGAAACTCATTTATGAGGGGAAGAACAGTTTTCCAGATAAGTGTCTTACAACGCGCGCGGCCTTGTGACGTGTGTCCTGTAATTCCACCTTGTGGCAGGACGGTTCCCAAACAAACAACAACCGATTACTTGTAGGTTTCTGGTTGTCTTTAGTTGGTATATCACCAGTGAACACACAACACACAGCTCGTGCTGCATATGTTTGGCCGAATACAATATGGCGCATGTCAACAAGCAGGTACCCTGTTTTATTTGTGGGCACACTCACTACGATTTTTTCTTGCTTGCCGAGCGGTGGTTGTTCGCTCGTTTGGACTACGGACTATCAGCTTGGTATGCTCTTCACACATCTTATAACGAAATAATTCTGTCTGAGCTTCGTAACTTCTCACTCTTTAGTCCCGAACGTGTTAAATTTTAGTTAGATGGGTCACACATTACAACATGAACGCAATTTGCACGCAACGTACTAGGCTCTCACTTCGCATTGTCCTCCGCTACAAACTTCAGACAATATCTCGGGGACGGATGACCTCACTGTTTGGTTCCCTTCCTGCTTATCTACCAACCAACAATATCTCGAAAATACAGCACCCAGAATTATGAAGAAATTCCAGTTACCTACGCGGATCAGTTCCCACGCATCTTGAAGTAACCATGTGACCCGTTCACGATACGTCACAGGACAACAAATGCAACAGTCCGTCCTTCTCCACAACTGCTGTCGCTGAGGATCTAATTCCGAGGCTGTTCAGTTTGAAGCGTATGGCAGACCACGTTGGTCCCGAGATCCTTCTGGCCATTAACTGGACAAAGGCTCAAAATTGTGAGAGACACGATGTAAGTCGCTCTCCGTTATTGTGGGGTCGTCGTGAAATATTAGTTGGAAGCGTACGTGCTTTTCGGAAGACAAAACAAAGCGAGAGTTCCGGGAAATACAGTAAATCTGAGCAAGAAACTTGGCAGTGTTCGCGACCAGCAGATTACGCGGAGCGAACTGCTTGTCACCGCCTATATTGTGTCCTGTCCATACAGCGACAAGAAAATTCACTTCAAGACCGACAAAAGAAGGGCAGCGCCATAAAGGTACACCGGTTTCTGCCTTCGGAGAAAGACGGTCCGCAGCAAGTAGAGCACGTCACGCTCTCATGCAGCGCTGGAAAATGCACGTCATTCGCAAATTCCAGGAAAACCAAAGAAATGGGCCGCGTCAAGTTTCCAAAGCTGCCAACGGAACGAAATAAAACAGCCCCGCCTGTTCAGGACGCGAGGAGCAATCACAAAAGCAGATGAGACTGCTGCTATGTTTCGGACGATGACCAAGGAGCTGGTAGCATCAATTAACACCAGCAAAGAAATGTGTGGCTCAACATCCGTTACGGATGAATGCAACAAACGGGTCTAAGCCATGATGCGGTTCTCATCGAGTTCGGCGTGTCATGCTCTAAATTTCCACGGTTCTGCCTCATTTGCTGCACACAAATGTATCATCTCCTCGGCTTATACGAGACTCTTTCTAAACGTAATGAACGATTGTTTCTTTAGAAGTTTTATTCAAGTAAATGAAAGAAAACTTATATTACAAAGTATTTTGATATATTGGCCATTTATCTGCTTGTCAAATTTAAACACTGCCGTAGCAGACCACAAGTTTTTCTACGTCAATTGCATGCTCAGTTGCCGGCCGGGGTGGCCGATCGGTTCTAGGCGCTATAGTCTGGAACCGCGCGACTGCTACGGTCGCAGGTTCAAATGCTGCCTCGGGCATGGATGTGTGTGATGTCCTTAGGTCAGTTAGGTTTAAGTAGTTCTAAGTTCCAGGGGACTGATGACCTCAGAAGTTACGTCCCATAGTGCTCAGAGCCATTTTGAGCATACTCAGTTACCGCCAAGTGACTGGATTAGTCACAAGTCCTCTTTCAGCTCGTTGTCATTTAGCAGGTGCTTCCGGCTAAAAATCCTTCAATTTGGGATAAAGATGGAAATCACTCGGGACCAAGACCGGGCAGATGTTCTAAAACTTCCCACTAGTCGAATCACTTCCTTCGTCATCGCAGCACAGTACTGGCAAATGTTATGGTGAAGAAGCATAACGCCGCTGGACATCAATCCACGACGTGTGTTTTGAACAGTGCGCAGCAGTCTGTGGAGGGTCTAAGATAGGCCGCTGCTTTTATGGTCTCTCCTCCAGGTACATTATGGTCTCTCCTCTAGGTACAATGTCGGTGAGTAGAAAGCTCTTTCGATTCCAATGCACCATGACCATCATTTTTTAGTGTGTCAGAATCTTTATGGCCTTTTTGAAAAATTTTTGTTAGGAATCGTGAAATGATGTCCTTCTGTTAACTGGCGTTTTGTTTCTAGACTATTATGAGAAATCCATATCACGTCACCAGTGACAATGTGTTTCGAAAACTCCTCACCGTCCTTGTACTATGAGAGAAAAGCCAGTTTTTGTGTTGTTTTTTTTTTCGTGTTCATGCGTCAAAAGTTGAGTGATCCACTTGGCACACACTTTTTATAGCCCAAATCACCACTAACAGCTTGTCAACAAACAAGACAGGATTTGTGAACCAAAACGAACAGGAAACACAGAAAGACGTCGTAATTTCAAATGTTCAAATGTGTGTGAATTCCGAAGGGACGAAACTGCTGAGATCACGGGTCCCTAGACTTACACACTACTTAAACTAACCCATGCTAAGAACACCACATACACCCAAGCCGCAGGGAGGACTCGAACCTCCGGTGGGAGGGGCCGCGCAGTCCGTGACATGGCGCCTCAAACCGCGCGGCCACTCCGCGCGGCCGCCGCAATTTCAATATGTCTTCTATAAGTAGAACCAAAAAATCAGTTTAGAATGGCCTACAAGGCTGAAATTAGTTGAGAACAAATACAATTAATGCAGCAAAAGTGGAAAATGTCACCTTCTTTTAAACAGCATTACATCCTACAACTACAAGAACTCGTATCGTGTTTTTACTATAAGAGTTATGCTGATTTTTAAATGAAAGTACACTTGAGTGAACCCAGTATAATATTTTATTTGTTTATGAGAGACGGTCATAAAGTAGGTTGGAACTGAACAATTCAGTCTCTTTCACACATTAGAATACCAGATAAAAACGTTACCAGATTTTAATCATTTTTATTAAAAATGAAACTCCTACAGCTGTAGTTAACATTTCATATTTATTTGGGTACTAGTTTCGACGGTGTGTCAACGCCATCTTCAGGCCCGTACCCTTTGATGATATCAACTATGTGTGGCTGATTACTATAAGTCTGCGGTAAGAAAAACACGTGCTCCACGTGATTCATGTTGAGCACGTGTTAGTCTCACCGCGGACTTCTAGTACTCAGCCACACACAACTGATATCATCAAAGTGTACGGGCCTGAAGATAGCGTTGACGCCACGTCGACACTAGTAGCCAAATAAATATGAGATCTTAAGTACAGCTGGAGGAGTTTCAGTTTTAAAAAAAATTATACCAGCTGATGTCCCACTATCATCCAATTTCAATATGGATGTACGAAGATTTTAATCAGTCTGTATACAAGACAGCAACATTCAGATGAAACAATCAAGGCAGTTAATCAAATACTGAAGACGAAAAAATGAAATACCTCGTCTTGTAAATAGTACCGTCAGACGTCAGTAGATTGCGGGACGACCGAAAGCTCGAGTACTAGATGCAATCATGATCACAATCCTTTATTTATTTATTAGTTGCCGCTGTTACACATGACCTGCTCCCTAGAAGATATTTCAGTCCGTATTTCACAGTTATTAAAATTCATAGAGCATTAAAAACGCAAAGCTTGTTCGTTGTAATAGTACCAACAGAAGTCACTAGATCGCAGGCCGATCAAAACTTCGAACAGGACCTGAGATTACCCGAACTGTGACCTAAGCTGAACGAACAGCTCGAGTTGTGTTCAGATACAGTCCAAGAAGCAGTTGTGTAGCAGCAGAGACAGCAGGGCTCGTGACGCAACTTTGACAGCCAGCGTTCCGTCTCTTCCAAGCGCGGCTTTGCTTGGGCAAGGGAGACGCAAACGCGCATCGCATCGCAACGCCGTAACCGCCCAGCGGCTGCCGGGAAAAACACGAACAAGCGCACGCAGCAGTCGGCGCTTTTCGCCGACAAAAAGGCGGCCGCGGCGTCATCTGCGCGGCGCAGGGCCATGCACGCCTGCCTTCCCGGAAGCGGCGCGAGGAACAGAAGGCGCGCCTCAGAATGCTGAGCCTTCCCCACGCTGCGCTGCAGAGCGCCGCCGCCGACACCGCTAAAGCGTCGCCCGGAGACAGCTTAGCGCGGCTCCTTGTCTCTGGAGGGGAGGAAGGGGATACGGTGATGGTGGGGGGGGAACATGGGAGATGCTGCCGCGGCTGCGGAGCTATCCTCGGCCGCCGAAAACGTGCTGACGGCAGTCGCACACAACAGCAACTCCAGCCAAACTCCCACGCACTGCCAACATCCACGTTATGAGGAGAATTTTCGCACCTGAAGGCCTAAAGAACTACCCTGACTCGAATATCCGAGCGGGATAAAAGTACCACGGTTTTCTTGGCGTGGTAGATTTGTTTGTTAACTCCATCTTTCAACGAAGTCCTCTGTCAACATCGCCAGGATATAACAGTCATGATAACACGAAGTATACTACTTCCGTGTGTTACCAGTAAACCCTTGATCCTTTAAAGCATCGAACACCCATGTAAAAACAAACTGCCTATTGGCTTCTGTCTCGGGTTCTTCGGCCGACGTTCATCTAATGATTTTTCTGACGTTTCGCCAGCACGAGTGGCTGGCATTGTCAAAGCTTCACCCTCCATTGCCGGTGGTGGCAATGGAGGGTGAAGCTTTGACAATGCCAGCCACTCGTGCTGGCGAAACGTCAGAAAAATCATTAGATGAACGTCGGCCGAAGAACCCGAGACAGAAGCCAATAGGCAGTTTGTCAACAAGTGGCCACGAAAGCCTCAACAATTTTGTATCATGTAAAAACAGTTTTAAATGTCTGATTACTTAATACATGATGCGACAAATCCACTAAAGAGACAGCCTACATTACACTTGTCCGTCCTCTGCTGAAATATTGCTGCGCGGTGTGGGGTCCTTACCAGGTAGGATTGACGGTGGACATCGAAAAAGTCCAAAGAAGGGCAGCTCGTTTCGTGTTAATCGCGCAATAGGGGTGAGAGTGACACTGATATGATACGCGAGTTGGGGTGGCGGTCACTGAAAGAAAGGCGGTTTTCTTTGCGGCGAGATCTATTTACGAAATTTCAAATCACCAACTTTCTCTTCCGAATGTGAATATATTTTGTTGACACTCACCTACGTAGGGAGAAATGATCATCATAATAAAATAAATCAGATTTAGATGTTCCTTTTTCCCACGCGCTATTCGGGAGTGAAATGGGAGAGTAGTAGTATGAGAATGGTTCGATGAACCCTCTGCCAGGCACGTAATTGTGAATTGCAGAGTAGCCATGTGGATGTAGATAAACCAGTTAATGTGTTCAATATTTGCCTTTGAGTATGAAAGCGAGAAAAAACTTAAACAAGGTTTGAAATTATGCTTCATGTTCGTTGGAAGTCAGTAAGTGCTCTCATGATGAGCCTATGGATGAATATCGACTGAGTAATTTGTGCTCTATTTTAAGCAAACGCTAGGTTCTCACGCATCTACATGTTTACGATATCAGATTGTCGTACAATGATAAGATATCGCAGGTACATTTAGTGGCATATGCTGATGCTGTCTGTAAACAGTGTTGCGGATACAGCTAATAGTAAAGAAGTAATAAATTAAAACGTCACGCCTGATGCTGCCGACAAACATTGATGGAGGTTTGAAATTACCTGTAATGCTGGAAGTCGCCAAATACTGGGTGAATTAAGTCCGGGTGTTTGTGCGGCGTCAGAATATGAAGACACAAAACACCCAGTTCTAACTGTAGTACTTGGCTTGCGTATTAAACTTTTAACGTAAGATTACACCTCCCAATGACTAGATTATGACAGAAACTTATTTTTAAATTCAGTCAATAATCAAGCAAATTAGTGAAAATCAATGAACTTCAAGTCGACACCGACATAATTCGGCCAAACCCATTCAGAAGTATCACAGACTCCAATACTGGCGCATTTAAATCTTCATGATGGCTGTAAAGGCAGTCATTGAAAGCTTGAGTTCACGAAGAAATCTGACGCCGCAAGGAAAGAGATAAACATTTATCTAGGAATATCATTGGTACAGTATACTTTCTCTCTCGGATACAGTAGTGCAACATCACTCAGTGCAACGTGGAGCTAGGTTTTACTCTTGTTTCCGTTTTTCTGTAACTTGTAATCTGAGGCTACAGACATGAACTGGAAAGTTTAAACGCACCGTCGACGCCGATGGCGTTACAGGCGGAGCACAATCCCTATAAGGAAACAACCTAAATGTAAATAGCAACACACGTATTTGAATGCGATTCCTACCAAAGGCGAGACTAGCGCCTTAACCATTACGTCACATAGATCAGTGAATCAATTCATGTCATAACTGCGCCCGTAAGATAATAATCGTAAACTGCGACATTTCCCGCTTATTTGGAATCGTTATGAGGGCACCAACTGTTAAGAACACCAAATCAGAACCAAGCAAGCTACGCCCTTTCGTCGTGGCGGCAATGCTGTCATTTTTGTCAGTTTAATTCATAGTTACAGTCGGGAGGAACACGCAATGTGTTCTAACATCTGTGATACACTACTTGGGTTGCAGGAAGCATAAGATAACCTATTGTGCTGAAACCGCTTGTTCTTTACGTAGCTTCTTATTTTACACATGACGTTTTCTTCAAAAATGGCTCTGAGCACTATGGGACTCAACTGCTGAGGTCATTAGTCCCCTAGAATTTAGAACTAGTTAAACCTAACTAACCTAAGGACATCACAAACATCCATGCCCGAGGCAGGATTCGAACCTGCGACCGTAGCGGTCTTGCGGTTCCAGACTGCAGCGCCTTTAACCGCACGGCCACTTCGGCCGGCTGACGTTTTCTTACTTATTTATGAAATATTAGGTTCAAAAAGATCAAGGGTTTTATATGTACAACACTCTTATTTCGACTCATTAACTTTCAGAGCGTAAGTGAGCGTGACTTTACTATAGTAATAATAATAATAATAATAATAATAATAATAATAATCTGTGGTTTCGCCTGGATAGTTTGGAGGATGAAAAGTCTAAATAAGATGGCACGCTTTATGGTCAGTTTGCGTTTCGTATGCATTGTAAAACAAAATAAACATCGATTTGACGCGCATGCTTAAGTGGTATGTTAGGATGGGTTTCGTTATCGGCTATCCATGCACGTATATTTTTCACTGAATCGATACTGATGCGATTGGTTTTCCATATACATCTGAAGAGGGAACGTGAGTTTCAAATCGATCATGTACGTTCTATCAATAATGAACATCATCAAGTGCAGTCCGAGAAAGTCTGTGGTCTTGCACTGCGGCTGCATGCCTCTGACAGCCATCGTCAACAACGATGCCGCTATTAAAATATTTTAAATCAGTTTAGGTAAAATATTTTAAAAATTTAAAGGCGAGATGGCTTGAAATCGAAATTGCTGCCAGAGGATTACTGTACACACAAACAGAGAGACCAAGTGCATTTAAACAAGGGTTAAGAGTCAAGAATTAACCTCTATCACGTTCCCCGGGTTCGTATTTTGCAGTTATTAATCCGTCGGCTCCATCTTCCAGTATCAAAGCTCCGCCGCCTCTATTCATCAACATAGCATAAACTACTTGCGCTCGTCTGCAAATCTAAACTAAGTGGCTTGCTGGTCGGCGGTGCAATTAAAGTCCCCCGGCACAATTTAGCTTCATTTATTAGTCAGTCCTGATGGTCACGTCCGACTACACGGGACTAGCCGAGGCGCCAGCGATATGCAGTCGCAGGTTCAAAGTCCTGCCTGGGGGCTGGGTGCGGCACACACGTCCTGATCGATACTCAGTGTAAGCACATCCCGTTTACCAATCGGAATTGTGGCTGACTCAGTGATTCGTTTCCAGAGAACAAGACATACGGAATATTGGTTACATTTGCCGTGGTGTTGCGGAGCAAAAGCAAGTAATCGTAATACAGGGTGTATCAAAAAGAATCATCCGATTTAAAAAAAGAACCATAACTATTATGTCATTAGAGATATGTGCGTGAACAACGTACTGTTCTAGAATTTTACATGGTTCCCTCTAGGTAACAGCAGTGTACGCCCACTTGCATTCTAGTAAAAATGGTGTCGGGACAACAGAGAGCGTTTCGTGTTGTACGTATTGCGCAGTGCGGGTCAGTAATAACTGTTCAACGTGACTTTCGTACTAGGTATTGTGTGGATCCTGCTACAGCACAGAGAATTAGGCGATGGCATGAACAATCCCGAGAAACAGGTTGTCTGTATAAAGGCAAATCGCCGAACCATCCCTGAGTGTCTGATACTGAAGCTCGACAGCTCAACATGCGCCCGATGTCCGTCTGTCGTGAGTTGCGTCAACATTTACACATGAAAACCATACAAATTTCAGCTACTGCAAACTCTTCGTGAAGGTGACAAAAAAACAATGTGTGGAGTTCTGTAATTTCGTTCTTGGCAAGATGGAGAATGAGTTTTCTTTAACGCTTAGTGTTTAGTGACGAGGCAACATTCCATTTAAATCGAAAGGTGAACTGTTATAATGTGAGATTATGGGGTACGGAACAACCACATGACGTTGTACAACATGAGAGAGGGACTCTCCAAAATTTAATGTGTTTTGTGCAGTTTCACCAGAACATGAATGTGGTCCACTTTTCTTTGTCTGTTACAGGAAGCGCATGTCTCGATATGCATTAAACTTTCTTTTCCCACAGTTGGAGACTGATTCGAACGATTTCATTTACCAACAGGATGGGGCACCGCCACACTGGCATCTGGAAGTGCGGGAATTTTTAAATCAAAGAATTACTGAACGGTGGATCGGTCACACTGGACCAAATCATTCAGCCTTACATTACTGGCCCCCAAGGTCACCGGACCTGACTGTATGTGATTATTTCTTGTGGGAGTTTATATGCCTCCGTTTTATGTCTCCGTTACGAACAACAATGAATGAATCGAGACATCGCGTAACAGCAGCTGTGGAAGCTCAAACCAAGACATGCTTGCTGTGGTGTGGTAACAATTTGAATACCGCATTGACATGCGCCGTGCATCTCAAGGGAGGCAATATTGAAGACCTACGAAAAAAAAAAAAAAACTTTTTGAGTTTCCCGTTCATCAAAAAGAAAATTAATCGTATATGTTTATTAGTTTCATAAATGTAGACGTGCCAAATCGGATGATTCTTTTTGATAGACCCTGTATAATATGCAGTTATGAGTTTCACTTTTACATTACAATTTACTAACGACCGATTTCTGATAAAAAACAACCTTATCAAATTACAAGCAGTGATAAAGCCACCACTTCAAGGCTGATTGAAACATGAAAATAAATGCTTAGCATCCAAAAACAATAGTAAACTTTGGTGTGCAAATAGGCATGAGAGCTAAATACACTGCGCACTTTTTCGAAGCCCCGTAACTGTCTTCCATTGCAAGTCATAAGAGTGACAAATGGCTCGAAGATGACTACAATTTTCTTCTGTAATGGTGCAGAAGCGTGGCGCCCTGTGACGTCACGTCAGGGCTCGACGACGCGTCAGACAGCAAGGTGTCGACACATACCGAAAAAAGGCCAGATCTCAGAAGTTCATGTGACGTGGTAAGTGGATTAATGTTGTCAAAAAAATGGTTCAAATGACTCTGAGCACTATGGGACTTAACATCTGAGGTCATCAGTCCCCTAGAACTTAGAACTACTTACATCCAACTAACCTAAGGACATCACACACATCCATGCTCGAGGCAGGATTCGAACCTGCGACCGTAGCGGTCGCGCGGTTCCAGACTGAAGCGCCTAGAACCGCTCGGCCACTACGGCCGGCTAATGTTGTCACACTGGCACCAAATTTCACCACAATTCTGTCCAACATGGGAAGATCATCACAGCCCCTCCACATTCCACCCCGCGATGACGGTCAGAACCGCGAGTCACAGCTGGCCGTTGTGGCGCTTCAGTTTGGAACCGCGCGACCGCTACGGTCGCAGGTTCGAATCCTCCCTCGGGCATGGATGTGTGTGATGTCCTTAGGTTAGTTAGGTTTAAGTAAGTCTACGTTCTAGCGGACTGATGACCCCACATGTTAAGTCCAGTAGTGCTCAGAGCCACTTGAACCGCGAGTCACAGCTTTGAATCACGCGCCTTTCTTATGAATGACCTAAAAAACCATTTCAGACACACAGTGGCAATAAAATCTATGCCGAAGCAGGAACCCAAAATATGTCATAACAAATCAAAACCCGTTAAGCTATCCACACTATTTTATACAAAAGTGTTTGGATACTCTTAACACGGTGCCAGCCTCAAAGACCAAGCATTATTACCTGTATTTCTGTGTCCGCAGCTCGTGGTCGTGCGGTAGCGTTCTCGCTTCCCGCAACCGGGTTCGGTTCCCGGCGGGGTCAGGGATTTTCTCTGCCTCGTGATGACTGGGTGTTGTGTGATGTCCTTTGGTTAGTTAGGTTTAAGTAGTTCTAAGTTCTAGGGGACTGATGACCATAGATGTTAAGTCCCATAGTGCTCAGAGCCATTTTTTGTATTTCTGCAACTCCTGAGGAACAGAGAGAGAGAGAATGGGGATGAGGAGTCTCGTACATGCAACGCCTAACACATCAATGGCCCTACATAACAACAGCTGTATGATGTGATATGGTTTGCAGGAGACCGTGAAGTTATAGACGTCAATGCACACACAGTACTACCACAACAATCCGAGCAAACAGCGGAGATACTTTCGTTGACGTTTGGTGCTTTGTTTCAGACAAAGCGTATTTCAACGTGGCCCACAAAATCAGGGACTCTGCGGACTATCCAAACGTGTGCGTCTAATGTCTGTTCCTCGTGCCATCCACCCACATTTTTAGACCAGCGGACGCGATAGTAGGTATTGTGAAGGACAGGACAGACAACATTACTGTTATCGTTAAGACGAACGACCAAGCGAAAATCCTTCTCACACAGCTCTA
Source organism: Schistocerca nitens (assembly GCF_023898315.1). Taxonomy (NCBI): domain Eukaryota; kingdom Metazoa; phylum Arthropoda; class Insecta; order Orthoptera; family Acrididae; genus Schistocerca; species Schistocerca nitens. The sequence goes on along the minus strand of NC_064622.1, from coordinate 395,179,093 downwards.
TGATCCAAGGAATAAGTCATCTCAACAAAAAGATTATCTGTCCAGTTGAAACATTTGAAGAGCATTGTGATGCTTCCCCCCCCCCCCCCCCCCCCCTATTCGATCACTCGCTGGACGCAGATTCCACGAAAGGCTGTCTAAGGCCTTCGATGAACACGACACCGCGCAACACTCACATGTAGGTATGCAATTCGTCTGACCAGGTAACACGCTTGCACCATTACGTTGCCCACTGCTGGTGCCTTGTCCGCCGTTCAAAATCGAAGGCCGAAGTGTGTTAGACTCTCTTGTGTGCAATCGCTATCCATTCTTGCAAGCGATTCAGCTTCTTCTGAAGTTTGTAGGCATAGAATTCTGTTGACGGTGATCAGCCTGTCGTTAAGCTCTGAGGTCCTTCGGTGCTGTTCGAGAAGAACTGGGTCTATGTTCCATCTTCTGCTCAATCTTTCTGAAGAACAATACATACACTTCAGAAAATTCTACATAGCTTGATCACAGTCACTTGCACCCAACGTACGCGCTTTAGATACAACGTACCCCGCGAAAAAAAGTTGCCACTGTATGTGAAGAACTTTCTAATTACGCGGCTGAACCACACTAAGTCTCTCAGCCAATGCTACCATTCGACTTTACCTGTACAGAATGGTGAGAAACAGCCTGAAAACCTTGTCAGAGTGGTGGATGGTAAGTTGTGCTGAGAAATAATTATTAAGGAAACAATTCAATACTTGCGCCGATTCCGAATTAGTTAACATTGAATTTTGCCAGCCATGCCGTTGTGAGCGCAAATCAATCGGCCCGCCACAGGAAATATCGCCAAACATGTTCTTTGTTTAGTTTCCTAAACCCGAACGAGAAACCGATACAAAAATTGGACATGGGACGGTAGAAAGAACTAAACCGGAGTCAAAGGCTAAGCAGTCTGTGCGCTGCCATCTACGCTATGAGAACAACTGACACTGTATCTGGTGGGACGTTTGAGTTTGCGCGCGCAACCGCCTGACTGGCTAATCTCAATGCTAATTAACTCGGAAAGGGCGCAACGTATCAGATTTTTTCCTTAAGAATTTTTTCTTAGGACAATCTACCCTGCAGCACCCTTACAAGCTTTCCAAACTGTTTCTGACCAACCCGTCTATCCTTCGATGTGTTCCTCTGAAGAGTGGCCGAGAAAGACCAGTACATCATCCTCTACAACCTATCGGCTAGACGCGAAACGATTTTTAGCTAAAAGTGAAAATACTTGTCAACAGTCCGCGTGATGATATTGTGGCAGCAATTCTGACGTGAATTTCTTACTGGAATGTCTGCCGTGGTAGGCAAATACGTAAGACAATATGGAGCGATCCACCTGTTAAGTCACAGGATGATGCGACACCAAGTAATATCGCTGTTCTGCACCGTCTTACACACAGCCAAGGAGAGTGGAACTGCGCTTTGTGTACATTGAACAATATTTTACTTCAGCATTTTCTTCCGTTCTGCACCATCCCTCGCAACGTGCGGGTGCTTGAATTTACAATTATTTTCGACTTTCTTTTATGGTGGTGATGATGACAGTTATTAGTGGTTATGGGTGCTGAATGGCAGCGTCATCAGCACCCATGAATTATTTTTGTCCGTTGTCTTAGATATACAAGCTGAAGCACAAGTAAATCGATAAAATTTCGGAGGTTGTCCAAGAATATTTTTGAATATATTGACGTATGGGAATCATGGTCTCGGGTGCCTCGTTACAGAATAATAATGTAATTATGATTATTCGGTTGGAAGTGAAAAAGACTGTAGTAGACAAATGACAGAGTAATGCGAAAGTACTTTGATGTGGCTGACGTAACAATGGGAACAGCTCAGCATGGCGACGCTATACCGCGCTTCCATTGCATTCAGTGAACCCATACAAGAGGCGAATATCGACCAACTCTTCTTAATCCTATTAATACTGCTCTGAATGGCAGTTACCATTCTACTGACACTAGCACAAAAAACAAAGCTGTGACAGAACGCAGCAGTTCTGAATGCAAAAAAGAGGGTGACGAGTGAAGTGGGCATTACTGTTGTAAACAGCAAGTACCGAGCGAATGGAAAATGTTTGCTTCCAAACAAGACACACTTCGACGAAGCAAACCCAAATCGATACGTCTAGTGACGAGGGAGTTATTGATATTTCTTCGGCCGAGGCCACGCCGGAAGCACCTAACGAATGCCATTAACTGTGCGAAGAAAAGAGACTGCACAATAATCGCATGTTAAATTAATTTTTTAAATAGTGTCACAAAACTTTGCCAGCTTATGCGAAACTAAGCCAATGTCAAACGAAACACTTTTTGATCGCCCCTTTACATATAATGCTGAATGGACTTGCAAAAACATATCATTGTACGAGACACAATTCAGAAGATATGACTTCATAAACACTGAGATGCGTGAAAAACTTGCTTTTGCTTAAAATGAAGCGCAAATCTCCCAGTCTACTACATTCATCCAATGTTCCCTAAAGACAGCATTAAGCAGCTTGCAGCAGGTTTTGAACATAATTTCAGATATTTTCTAAAAATTTTCTTGCTTACGTGCTTAACGTCGAATATTTAACACAAAAAATCAGTTGTAATCAGAGTTTGAAGCTGTTTCATACGCATGAGTTCCATTCTTGAAAGAAACACAGGTTTACTGATATACAGGGTGCGTCAAAAAAAAAGTAAACACACTTTGAACTGTCATAGGCAATTTATTTCCCGTTCTACAAGATTAAATATCTGTGAGAAAGTAATGTTATGTTTCTTCAACAGGTGGCAGCAGTGGCAAGGAAGTAACTGCAGCATGGCGGACGTGCGTTTGACATTTGAAGCGCGGAAGCAGATAATTAAGTGGTACTGGAAGCTTGAGAATGTAGCTAGTGGAGAAGTGAGTATGGTACAGAACCACCTTCAAGGTTAACAATTACACGTCTACGAGACAAATTCGAAATTCATGGAACAGTGTGTGATGTGCATAAAGGTCGATCAGGGCGACCTCGTACAGCTACAAGTGATGATTCCACAGCTGCGGTCTTGGAACTGTTTCAGCGTTCGCCTAAAAAATCTACAAGGCAAACGGCACGTGAGAGTAATGTAAGTGTTAGTAGTGTGCTACGCGTTCAGAAGAAAGGCAAGTTTCGTGTGTACATTCCAAGGCTGGTGCAACAGCTAAGTGACGACGATCCAGATCGAAGGTTAGAATTTTGTGAATGGGTTCATGAGATGGTGAGACGAGAACCGGGATTTATGGCTAGCATAATTTGGTCGGATGAAGCCCAATTCAAACTCAATGGAACTGTCAATAGGCACAATTGTGTGTACTGGGCTGACGATAATCCTCACATTACGGTTGAAAAGGCTGTGAATTTGCCTGGTGTAAATGTGCGGTGTGGTCTGTCTGCAAGGGGACTCATTGGGCCTTTTCGCTTTGAAGGTACTGTTACTGGAGAAACGTACCTAACAATGCTTGCTGACTCCATATCACCTGCCATTCGTGCATTATACGGTAATGATGAGTTTTATTTCCAACAAGATGGCGCCCCGCCGCACTATCATAGGTATGTACGAGCATACCTGGATCACAATGCGCCAGGCCAGAGGATAGGACGCAGGGGACCAATCGAGTTTCCTGCATGCTCTCCAGACCTCACGCCGCTGGATTTCCTCTTATGGGGCACAGTAAAAGATGAGGTGTACAAACGTATACCACGTAACCTGGACACACTTTGGAATGAGATTCAGGCGGTGTGCGCAGAAATCGCATCGAACACTTTGGTACAATGTACGGAATCAGTGGTGACTCGTACTCAGAAATGTATTGATGCTGAAGGCCACCAGTTTGAACATTAACCACATTTGCAAAGTGCATTTATTTTTCCAACTGGACTTTAAGCTTTCCATTTCCAGAAATTTAACATTGTAGAACGGGAAATAAATTTTCTATGACGCTTCAAAGTGTGTATACATTTTTTTGACGCACCCTGTAGATAGACGTGTCAATATGGTAACTACACGGTCCAGCCAAGTTTACGTGACCGCCGCCTTTCTTCGACAACAACGTGCACGGACGGCAGGTGGCAGAACTAGCAGTGGAAGGTTGACTCCATATCAACCAAGGGGTCATCAAAAGTGTCTCCTCAACGACCGTTCAGCAAACGTTGCTGCATATGGGCCTCAACAGCAGGCGCCTGGTTCATGCACCCACGCTGACTTGTTCATCGATAATGGAGTCTCGAATTTGTCAACAATACTGCACTCCAACTGGACGTCCGTCGTGTGGCGAGAGGCGGCCTTTCCAGATGAATCACATTTATGCCCCATAAGACAGATGTCCGTTGGCGTGTATGGCCCTGCAACAATTGTCAGAAGGATCCAGGCTGGGGTAGGGAGAGTTGCGGTCTGGGGAATGTTTTCGTGGCTTTTCCTGTGTGATCTTGTCATTCTGGAAGGCAAAATGGATTAACACAAGTATGGATTTATCCTTAGGGACCATGTTCACTCCAACATGCAGTCTGCTATTCCTCGGCACGATGGGTTCTACCAGTAGGACAATGCAACAGGTCACATACGAGGGGCGTTTGAAAAGTCCATGCAAAAATAAAAACTACTTATGTGTGTGGGGTAAAGCTTTTCTATTTTTCGCCATAGCCGCCCTTTATACTTACAAACTTCGTGCAACGTTGTTCAAATTTGTTGATGCCTTCCGAATAATAGGAATTGTCCAAGTCTGCAAAATAGCTATTAGTTGCTGCAATCACCCCATCGTTTGAATAAAATCTTTGTCCCACCAGCCATTTCTTCAAATTGGGGAACAAATAGTAGTTCGAGGGAGCCAAGTCTGGAGGATAGGTGGGATGTGAAACGAGTTGGAATCCTATTTTCATTAATTTTGCAACCACAACTGCTGAGGTGTGTGCTGTTGCATTGTAGTGATGGAAAAGGACTTTTCTGCGGTTCAATCGCCGGCGTTTTTCTTGCAGCTCTGTTTTCAAACGGTCCAATAACGATGAATAATATGCACCTGCAATAGTTTTACCCTTTTCCAGATAGTTGATGAGGATTATCCCTTGCGAATCCCAAAAGACAGTCGCCATAACCTTTCCGGCCGAAGGAATGGTTCAAATGGCTCTGAGCACTATGGGACTTAACATCTGAGGTCATTAGTTCCCTTGAACTTAGAACTACTTAAACCTAACCTAAGGATATCACACACATCCCTGCCCGAGGCAGGATTCGCACCTGCGACCGTAGCAGTCGCGCGGCTCCGGAATGAAGCGCCTAGAACCGCTTGGGAAGGAATGGTCTTCGCCTTTTTTGGTGCAGATTCTCCCTTGGTAACCCAGTGTTCAGATTGTTGTTTGGTCTCAGGAGTATAGTCTTGTATCTATGTTTCATCCACAGTGACGAAACGATGCTCAAAGTCCTTCGGATTCTTCCTGAACAGCTGCAAACAATCTTTGCAACACTTCACACGTTTCCGTTTTTGGTCAAACGTGAGCAATCGCGGAACCCATCTTGCGGATGTTTATGCAAAATATTATGTACCCGTTCATTCGAGATGCCCACAGCACTAGCAGTCGCACGCACCTTAATACTTCTGTCATCCATCACCATATCATGGATTTTATCAATGATTTCTGCAGTCATTACCTCCACAGGGCGTCCAGAACGTTCAGCATCATTTGTGCCCATATGACCACTGTGAAAATTTTGAAACCACTTATAAACTGTCCTAATCGAAGGTGCAGAGTCACCGTAATGTTTATCAAGCTTCTCTTTAGTCTCCTGAGGCGTTTTGCCTTTCATAAAGTAATGTTTAATCCCCACACGAAAGTCGTTTTCGACTATTTTTTGACAATCACTCGTCTTCCTTCATTCACACGAATGCCAAACACAAAGAAATAGACAAATATGGCTGAAACTTGGTTTGCGTTCTTTCCAAAGATGAAACTAACTAAACATGACCTCGCCTGCCCGGTTGGCCGTGCGGTCTAACGCACGGCTTTTCGGGCACGAAGGATCGCCTGGTCCCCGGCACGAATCCGCCCGGCGGACTTGTGTCGAGGTCTCGTGAGCCGGCCAGTCTGTGGATGGTTTTTAGGCGGTTTTCCATCTGCCACGGCGAATACGGGCTGGTTGCCCTTATTCCGCGTCAGCTACACTATGTCGGCGATTGCTGCGCAAACAAGTTCTCCACGTACGCGTACACCACCATTACTCTACCACGCAAACATAGGGGTTACACACGTCTGGTGTGAGACGTTCCCTGGGGGGTCCACCGGGGGCCCAACTGCACAATAACCCTGGGTTCGGTGGGGGGCGGCGGAGGGGTGAAGTGGACTGCGGTAGTCGTCGTGGGGTTGTGGAGCACTGCGGCTGCGGCGGGGACGGAGCCTCTCCGTCGTTTCTAGGTGCCCGGTTAAGATACAATACAAACATGACCTCGATACAGGACGGTGGTGCAATCTCTCGGACCTTGTACAGACTTTTCAAACGCCCCTCGTGGCTCGTAGTGTATGTGCGTGGCTCGAAGATCACCGGGATGAGTTTACGGTACTGCTCTGGCCACCTAACTCCCCGGATTTAAACGCAGTCGAGGATCCGTAGGACCACCTCGAACGGGCTGTTCGCGCCACGGATCCTCAACCGAGTTACATACAGCAGCTGGCGACGGCAGTGGAGTTGGCATGACTCCACGTCCTTGTCGGTACCTTCCACAACCTCCCCGACTGCCGGCCGAAGTGGCCCAGCGGTTCTAGGCGCTACAGTGTGGAGCCGCGCATGGATGTGTGTGATGTCCTTAGGTTAGTTAGGTTTACGTAGCTCTAAGTTCTAAGTTAACCTCAGAGGTTAAGTCCCATAGTGCTCAGAGCCATTTGAACCTCCCCGACTCTTTTTCCTGCACGTATAGCAACGGTCCGCGCAGCAATAGGTGTTTATTCAGGTCTCTGGCAGGTCGTCACGTTAATGAGACTGTTTAGTGTAACAGGCCAATCCCGCATTAGACGCCAGCGCATTACATTTGCATCACGTACCAAGTCTGTCCCGCATTTCAAGTTGGACGCGTGGCGTATGCTGCTAAACAAGCGAGGCCAGAGAAGACTTCAGACGGGCGGCCGCAGTGACAGGCGGCGCGTCGTCTCGAGCAGCTCCTCTCAGCGCTACAGACGTCCCGCGTCGCCGCAGATTTAGTGGAGCAAAAACAAACAGCGGAGCAAAGAGCAGGGCGCGTCCGCCGGAGAGAGCGGTGAATTATTACGCGGCTGCGGCGACATTTTAAACACACAGCCGCGTCTCCGCGCTGCGTCGCCTTCTTTTTGGCCGCGCGGCGGAAAGCAAATAAAACGCGGCCTCCGCAAAAAGAAGTGGAATAGGGAGTCGGGATTCGTCACGCGCGGTTGGCGAGCGTGGCGCCGTGGGCGGCTGCGGTAATGGTGCGACCTAAGTTTAGGCTTCACCCGTCGCTCTGTCTTGGCTCGCCCTCCCGCGCGGTCGCCGCTCGTTCCGTTCCGCTTTTATAGTTCATAAAGCGCGCCGAGCAACAGTTAGCCACACCGAGCGCCCCGGCTAATTTCGTAGCAAGCGTGTCTAGTGTCGTCTGCGCCTTTATACGAATCACGGCCTAGAGGGGACCCTGTCCGTCTGCTCGCCGCGAAAACCGGGCCCCAGTCCCTGCGAAACCTCCCTTCCAGCCGCGCCGAACGGCTACAAACTCGTTCCTGAGCGACTTTCGGCTGCTCGTCAAATGCATTCAAGCGTTCGCACTATTCGAGAACAACAATCACGAAATGTATCTGAAATTAGCACGGCTTTAGAAAGCATCGCTCCTGCGAAACGCAGCTCGCCCTTTTTTCACATTATATCTTGCGAACCATGGATGAAGGGTATCAGACGGATGCCATATTCCTTGACTGCCGGAAAGCGTTTGGCTCGAGGCCCCGCTGCAGCCTCCTAACTAAGGTACGAGCATATGGGATTGGTTCCCAAATATGAGAGTGGCTCGAAGACTTCGTAAGTAATAGAACCCAGTACGTTGTCCTCGATGGTGTGTGTGTTCATCGGAGGTGAGGGTATCATCTGGAGTGCCCCAGGGAAGTGTGGTAGGTCCGCTGTTGTTTTCTATCTACATAAATGATCTTTTGGATAGGGTGGATAGCAATGTGCGGCTGTTTGCTGATGATGCTGTGGTGTATGGGAAGGTGTCGTCGTTGAGTGACTGTAGGAGGATACAAGATGACTTGGACAGGATTTGTGATTGGTGTAAAGAATGGCAGCTAACTCTAAATATAGATAAAAGTAAATTATTGCAGATAAATAGATGAATAGTAAAAAGAATCCCGTAATGTTTGAATACTCCATCAGTAGTGTAGTGCTTGACACAGTCACGTCGATTAAATATTTGGGCGTAACATTGCAGAGCGATATGAAGTGGGACAAGCATGTAATGGCAGTTGTGGGGAAGGCGGATAGCCGTCTTCAGTTCATTGGTAGAATTTTGGGAAGATGTGGTTCATCTGTAAAGGAGATCGCTTATAAAACACTAATACGACCTATTCTTGAGTACTGCTCGAGCATTTGGGATCCCTATCAGGTCGGATTGAGGGAGGACATAGAAGGAATTCAGAGGCGGGCTGCTAGATTTGTTACTGGTAGGTTTGATCATCACGTGAGTGTTACGGAATTGCTTCAGGAACTCGAGTGGGAGTCTCTAGAGGAAAGGAGGCAGGCTTTTCGTGAATCGCTACTGAGGAAATTTAGAGAACCAGCATTTGAGGCTGACTGCAGTACAATTTTACTGCCGCCAACTTATATTTCGCGGAAAGACCACAAAGATAAGATAATAGAGATTAGGGCTCGTACAGAGGCATATAGGCAGTCATTTTTCCCTCGTTCTGTTTGGGAGTGGAACAGGGAGAGAAGATGCTAGTTGTGGTACGAGGTACCCTCCGCCACGCACCGTATGGTGGATTGCGGAGTATGTATGTAGATGTAGAAATCAGCTACACAAAACCTTGATGATCCGGCAATACTAACAGTACATCTACATGTACATCTTGAATGTCTCCCACAAATCTTGCGACAAACTTCGAGGTGTTGTCGAGGGTATCTTGAGGAAAAAATCGAGCATAGGACCCAGTGTCCGGAAACGTCTTCCAACGACGCTACAGAGCGTTGAAGTTACAGGCGCCGGCAGCAAACATTACTTTGTGTGCTGACGGACTCGCGGTAAGAACTTGTAACACCTCGGTTCAGTTTACAGTGACAAAAGCTAAAGAAAGAATAACTTAAAATTAAGAATAGAATTTTTAGAGGGGAAAATAGTGTAGAATCAGAGTTCGGTAATGGTAGATCAAAATTATAGTATATCAGCAAGTAGTTTAACGTGTAAGTACAGCAATGTCACGGAATCTCCGTCATGGAGAAGGCAGTGACGTTAAACTCTTGTGATGAAAAACCTATAAAAAGGCCTGATCGTCATTATTGCCGCCTTTTTTCCTTGATTGTTTCGTTATAGGCGGGGAACCCGTGTCAGTCAGCGAGACAATAATTAGATTGGACTTTATCGTGTTAAGATCCACGATAAACTGTTAGAATATTACGGAGATTAAAAGTGATGTAGTGTACGATCTCTGACTGTTGGTAGCAACGGAGTATTAAGGGGATTTTAGGACTATAGTGCTAGATTGGAACTTTACGGACATACAGACGACAGAAACTCAAATTATCTGCTGATACGAGTGAATTCAGAGGTACCAGTATTCAATATTAACGTGTGGATTTTTGTAAGTGTAGTGTGCCGTTAGTTGCGAATCTGGAAGTAGAGCGCGTGCATATCGGCATTTGCGGACTGTTTAGATTCCTCCAGGCTAGGAACCTTTTAAATAGGCCATCATCCATCACCATCTCAAACTGTGAATATAGAGTGAAAGTGAAATACAAGAGTGTTGTACTTATTTCATTTACCTAGTACTAATTTGTGAAGGTTTTACGGAACCGAAGCTATTCAGCAGTAAGTCAGCACCATCTAGCGGAAGGCGTAGGCAGTAACTAACACGCTAACTGAAGTGAACGTTTACGTGTTTTAAAGATTGCTTAATATGAACTTTTGTGACTCTTTGACGTCCCCACTCCCTCCGAAAGGTGGCGCAAGCTGTCTTAATCATAAAAGGGGAGAGCTATAGCAGGGCAAATTACTAAATAAAAGCGATATTTACAAGACTCGCAGTAATAGCAAAACACAAGGCCGCACGTCATCGGAGAGTCGTCGCTGTCACATCGGGAAGTAAAGCCGAAAACCTACCGACAATACGTATCTACGAGCAGACGTCGACGTGGAGTACCTAAAAAGGGAACCACAAGAGAGTTGGGGATGCTTCAAACTATTGCCAGTTAGCCCAGGAATAGGCTCTAATCCTTCTAATTTTTACCATCACGGTCTTTTCGCCATATACGTAGCAGCAAACAATACGTTGGCTGACTCAAGTGAAGAAAAACTGATATTTTCATGAAATTTGCCACGCGTTTCTGCGGTAATCTTATTAAAATGCCTGAAATCGTTTGAAAAATTTCACTCTCACACAGCTAAAAAGCAGAAAATAATTATTAAAATACAGAGCATTATTAATGTAACACGTTTTTAAAACGGATTAAAATATATAACATAATTTCTCCCAGCCCTTTTCAGATTCCTAACCCCAAACAGATAGTCCTGAAACTTTGTGCTTGTGAATTTTTAATAGCTATGACAATATTTATAAAATTTAAAACGAAAATCGTGGGGTGCATGCAAAAGATAATAGAAAGGAATATGGGAAGTAGTTGTCATTGAGATAAATCAGGCAAAAGTTCATATCATTTGCAGTACAATAAAACTGCTAGCACTTAGGTGAATTACTCATGCACCAGTTATCAACCGTAAGCATCTCATGTCTTTCGTTTTAAATCTCGGAAGTTGTGTTATAGCAATTATAAATTCCCGAGGACAAAGTTTCAGGATTATCTTTAGTGGGTTAGGAAACTGTATGGGGTTAGAAAAAACTATTTTACACTTTTTGATCCGTTTTAAAAACGTATCACATTAAAAAGCTTTTTTACTTTAAAAATAAGAAATTAGACAAATTTCAGATCTTCATACTCTTCTGGCACTTGATAGAATACACGGCTGTTTATAGCTCCCTAGTCGAGATTTCTTACACTGTTACTGTTGTCACAGGATGGCGAGCAGTGACTGATCACTTTGGACGAAAAGGGACGCAGGGCAGCAGAAGGAGTCCTGTCCATTAATACGAACACTCACTACGTAATAGTCCTCGTGGACATTCACATACTTTTTATTCTACAGAGCAGCGGGTCAATGATATCACCGCCCTTTGTTGGGGCTAAAATCAAGAGGACGTAAAATCGACGTTTAAATTATTTTGCATGTCTACAGGGCGCTTATGATTGAATTTTCGCTACCTGAGCCAATGTAGACGGACAACTGTTTTCCGTTTGGGTACCCAACTTTATAGGAACGATCTATTTCATACTGTGCGCTGAAGGGTTTGCGTTGTCAGTAGTGTTCGTGTCATGACTTGCCATTATGCTACGTAGGTAGGTCCGAACATAAGCATCAGTGGGCATTATAGATGCGACAGTCAACGAGGGGGAAAAAAATCAGCAATAGTGCTGCTACTTTCCGTGAGTATCGACGCGTTGAAGGTCTACGGAGAGGTGCTTTCCGCACGAGGGTTGAAAAACATGGTTCGAAAGTTTGAATTGACTAGCGGTTGGGAAATTGCTCCTTGGGAGGGACTGACGGCCATTTGCGCCATAAATTGTTGACGAAGTTACTGTTGCCATGGCTGAGAATGCTTGACGCAATGTGCGGACAAGCAGTATACGAGCTGTGTCACGACGTCGAACATTCCATAGTCCACAGTTCGAAAAGTGCTACGAACAATTGTGAAACTGTATCTCTGGTGCGGTTCCAGGCAGTCGTGCACGCAGATGGACGTCATATTGACCGACGTTTTTAACCTGGGACGTAGACATGGTACGTAATTAACAAATGTTAGCCTCTCATGTGGAAATTAAAACGTGTTTGTTTCAATAGTTTGTTCGCTATTTCTCTTCCTCATGTCCGTACAAACATTTCCATGAAGTCTCACTGTTCTAAGATCACTCGTTTTCATGGTGGCCCTTTGAAGTTATGAAAGTTTAATTATAACCACCCTGTATAACTGAACTGGCATTGCATGACTGACGCGTGCTATCTTCATCAAGTACAACAATGCGCAAAATAAATAAATACATAAGTTACTAAAAGTTCCCCGATGAATGTACGCAACTGAAATCAGCATCTGTACCTTCAAAAATCCTGCGTCTTCCCCAGCTCCCACGATGCTCTACTTCACAAAGGGAATGACTTCATTGAAACCTTTTTTTCGTTTATTAACAAATTAATGCCTATTATCTACTCACTAAATGAATTGTGCATGTAACAGAAAATTTTACTTATTGTATCATTTACAAGGCTACCCAAATGGACAATTTAATAGTACAAATTTCGTTGCCTCCACCATGACATTAGTTAAAAATACCATAATGTATTTACGCAGGTAGCATTCTTGAGAATATAATCAAATTTACAAATCGAACTACGACCCTAAATAATTTACTAAAAACAAAACACAATGGAAGTGGAAAGGCGACCTTGCCAATTGAGTCCCTGTCTCAGAATCCTGACCTGTAACGTTTAGTATAATCTACAGCTACTGCTGTACTGAAGTCTACCAGTAAACGGTCGGATTTACCTTCAGAGGCCCCTAAAAATTGGAAATATCCTTAAATATTAACTGCTCCATTCCATTCGACACCTACCTGTAGCAGCGCGGATTCTGCTGACGGCCAGGTCGTAGTCAGACTGCCACAGACATAATCGGAGGCATGACTGCATGAGGGTCTCAACCGAGGGCAAACCACATCAAACCGGTTGTATGAAAGTATGAGAATGGCCTTTCGGCCAGTTCCCACATGCAACTTCCATTTACAACCCCTCCCTTCCAACACAGGTCTAGCCATAATACGCTATTCTTCTCAGTTGACAGGTGCAGCACACTGGTTTCTCCATGCAACATGTCAGCACCAGGGTGACGTTGAGTAAAGTAACGGAACAACTACAAATCTATTAACCAGCGCCGCTGTAACCCTTTAACCGTCAACCGAGATCATCTTTCAGATCATGGAGGGCAGACAACTGCTATTTTCTCGAACACACCTCACGAATGACAACCCAATCTATCCACATCTGAAAGTAAATAGCTAGTACTACTTATTTTTAAATGACTCAGTTTAAGATGTTTTAGAAGCGTGGTTGTAAACGGTAAGCTGTCGGACAGATAAAATCGAGTTGATTCTATTCTTGCGTATATGCCGTCATAATTTAAGTAAGACTTCAAAGTGAAACTTTTATCTTTGTTGACGGGTGTGAAAAAACATGTGTTTCCGTAAGTAATAGGATTTTGGATCGTCTAATGAGTTCCAACAATATAAAATACCTCTAAGAAAACGATCTATTCACCCACAGCCAGCACAGTATCAGAAAATATCGTTCTTGTGAAACAAAACAGGCCCCTTTGTTCACACGAAGTAATTAGTGCTGTCAACAAAATATTTCAAGTCGATTTCACATTTCTACGCGAGTCAGTCAAAAAGTAATGCTGCCTACTAAATTTTTTCTCAAGAATTTCAAATGCAACAACATAGTTGGAATTCACAACACTAATGATTAATTTTGAGACTTTTCAATATAATCTCTGCCCACTTCCATCTTTTTTTCTTGTCTTTTTATTCTGGTCGGTTAACGATCAAGTTGTACAATCCTTTGAGTATCCCACTTGTTGCATAATCGTCATGACACTATCTTTACTTTGGGAGGTAACGCGACACAAATCGTCTGCAGTCAGCCGCCAGTCACCAAGAATGATGTCATCGACTCGCTGAATGTTACGTGGAGTCACTTCAGTCACCAGCCTGCCGCTCCGAGTTTCGTCGGCGAACGGAGTTTGTTGGTTGGTTGGTTGATTCGGGGGAGGGGACCAATCAGAGAGGTCATTGGTCCCATCGGATTACGGAAGGATGGGGAAGGACAAGAAAGGACGTAGGCCGTGATCTTTCAAAGGAACCATATCGACATTTGCCTGAAGCGATTTAGGAAAATCACAGAAAACCTAAATCTGGATGGCCGGATGCGGGTTTGAACCGTCGTCCTCCCGAGTGCGAGTCCTGGGTTCTAACAACTGCGCCACCTGTTCGGTACGGTGTATGACATTCAGCTTCGTTACCCATTGTCTAACAGTGCTGATGTCCACGGCTGCATCATCATAGACATTTTTCTGTCTTTCATGAATATGAATGAGCGTTTCACCTTCTGCATACGAGAATTCTATCACAGTCTATACGAACATCGATGTCGGCATCTGTTGACGCAGAAAGTTACTACCGCAGTTGATTGGAGAAGGAGCTTTGTGGAATAGCGCCAAATTTAAATGTTTCCCTTAGATTGCCTCTGATTTGAAAGTGGGTTGTCAGGAACCCATTTTTACCAAGACTGTACGGAGACAAATGCACCGCATAGGCTTCAGAAGCCGATGGCAACGATCAGATCCAGTGGCCTTTCCGTATCTTTCGGTCACACTGTGTACAGTCTCATTTATCTTCCGCAAGCCACTTTATCGTGTGTGGCGGAAGTTTGTGTATCACTATCTCTTGTCACCTATTCTATTACCGTCGCGGATAGTGCGCGTGAATAACAATTGCTCAATTGCTGTTAAGCATCCGAATGGTCTCGAATATCTATAATTTTTCCTTAACAGTCTTCTCGCGAGATATATGTAGAAACGAGCAAGATACTGGTTGTCTCACCTTGGGGCGTATACACTTGTAATTTCAACAGTAAACCACATCGTGATATACAACGCCCCTCTTGTAGTATCTGCAAATGGAATTGGATGAGCATCTCCGCTTTCGCGATGACTAAATGAACCCTTCACGAAACACGCTGCTCTTTTTTTGGTTTCGTCCCTTTTCTTTATCAATCCAATCTGTTACGAATCCCACAATGACGACCAATATTCAAATGTTCGTCAAACGACGGTTTGGTAGGCTATCTCCTCTGTGGATGCATTACACTTCCGCAGCATTTCTCCAATGAATTTCAGAGTGGCACCTGCCTTACCTGCAATTAGTGTTATGTAGTCATTCCACTTTAAATATCTCTGTACGCATACGTAACAAGGAAGGTGCTATACATGTCACATCTAGGAAATGATCACATTACTGTCCCTCGACAGTTTACTTCGTTGAAAATAATTAACTTGCCGAATGTCCGCCTATGAAGACCAGCAGTTGCTAACTTTCACAAAAGTTAATTGTCTCATCCTCCTGTGTACTTCATTGGTTATGATTGGAAACATATGCTTACTCGCACCTTTGTAATTTAATGGAGACTGTATTTCCATCCGAATCTGAACATCAACTACCATTTTCGGAGTTGGAAAAATCGCTACTGCAGTCACTGTCTTCTATTTCTGATTCACGCGCTATTCTTTTATGTATAACACACATTTCTTCTTTATTACAGTACGTCTATTATTGACACCTGACGATACCGCTATACTGGCTACATTCATACCCAAAATTAGAAACAACGCGTAATCAGCTGCAGTACGAACCGCAAGTGGCTTCATACTGGCGCATTTTCAAAAGCTGTTGCAGACGCGTAGTAATCCGATCAGATTGCGAGACATTAGAGAACGGTGCGGATGCACTCCAGTCTGAATGGTCGGCAGTCAGTGTGTTAACCACCTCTGCATAATTACATATGCAATTCGTAAGCTACTGTACTGAGATTGACGAAGGGATCTTCGGTACAGCGATTGTTGCCCTATGCCATTGGGGTATGGAGCGAGGAACGAACTGACACTCGCCGTGACGCGCGCCCTAACCCCTCTCATATTTTTCATATCACCACAACGTGATATTTACGAGGAGGACAGGAGAACTGCGGTACGATGTCCTTAAATACCAGTTCTGTAAATGTGCCCAACACGGTCTCGTGAGAACGTCACCTTTCTTCCGAAGATTGTCGTTTAAGTTCCAGTCAGCGTCTATGTTACGCCTTCGTACGGACTATATGCCCTCTTACAATCCTATAGTCTGTCTCTAACCGAGCGAGGTGGCGCAGTGGTTAGCACACTGGACTCGCATTCGGGAGGACGACGGTTCAATCCCGTCTCCGGCCATCCTGATTTAGGTTTTCCGTGATTTCCCTAAATCGCTTCAGGCAAATGCCGGGATGGTTCCTTTGAAAGGGCACGGCCGATTTCCTTCCCCATCCTTCCCTCACTCGAGCTTGCGCTCCGTCTCTAATGACCTCGTTGTCGACGGGACGTTAAACACTAATATCCTCCTCCTCCTATAGTCTGTCTCTAAATTCGTCCGATGTCTATTGCCACTCCTAAGTGATACGGACTGCAAAAGCTGGAGCAATACACTCGAATTTCGTTGTCTATTGCCTTGTATGCGGGTCGCTTTGTACTAGAGTCATTCAAATAGAACCAAGCCGGAGACAGTAGAATGAAAACCGTTGAAGGGGTCGTAAATAAAATGTCGTGTGACCAGGGCCTCCCGTCGGGTAGACCGCTCGCCTGGTGCAAGTCTTTCGATTTGACGCCACTTCGGCGACTTGCACGTCGATGGGGATAAAATGATGATGATTAGGACATAACAACACCCAGTACCTGAACGGAGAAAATCTCCGACCCAGCCAAAAATTGAAACCGGGCCCTTAGGATTGACATTCTGTCGCGCTGACCACTCAGCTACCTGGGGCGGACGAAGTGGTCGTGATGCCATTGCTTACGGAAGAATATGTGGTTCCTGTAAGAACGCTGAGGTTCACGACTGGCCGCCAAGGGGATATGGACGCAAAGAGATGTGGTGCGTCTCGTGACAGCGGAGGAAGTGCGGGAAAGGAAATTCATGGAAGCGTACACAAGCGTACGAAGGAGCACTGAACGTCCGTTGAAATTTCACCGCTCAATCCGACCGCAGTGGCAATGACTGCCATCGTTAACTCGCCGGTCTTCAATAATTAGGGCATCCACATGCCGGACAATAGTATCGATGATGCAGAACTACCCACATGAACCATGGACCTTGCCGTTGGTGGCGAGGCTTGCGTGCCTCAGCGATACAGATGGCCGTACCGTAGGTGCAACCACAGCGGAGGGGTATCTGTTGAGAGGCCAGACAAACGTGTGGTTCCTGAAGAGGGGCAGCAGCCTTTTGAGTAGTTGCAGGGGCAACAGTCTGGATGATTGACTGATCTGGCCTTGCAACAATAACCAAAACGGCCTTGCTGTGCTGGTAGTGCGAACGGCTGAAAGCAAGGGGAAACTACAGCCGTAATTTTTCCCCGAGGACATGCAGCTTTACTGTATGATTAAATGATGATGGCGTCCTCTTGGGTAAAATATTCCGGAGGTAAAATAGTCCCCCATTCGGATCTCCGGGCGGGGACTACTCAAGAGGACGTCGTTATCAGGAGAAAGAAAACTGGCATTCTACGGATCGGAGCGTGGAATGTCAGATCCCTTAATCGGGCAGGTAGGTTAGAAAATTTAAAAAGGGAAATGGATAGGTTAAAGTTAGATATAGTGGGAATTAGTGAAGTTCGGTGGCAGGAGGAACAAGACTTTTGGTCAGGTGATTACAGGGTTATAAATACAAAATCAAATAGGGGTAATGCAGGAGTAGGTCTAATAATGAATAAAAAAATAGGAGTGCGGGTTAGCCACTACAAACAGCATAATGAACGCATTATTGTGGCCAAGATAGATACGAAGCCCACACCTACTACAGTAGTACAAGTTTATATGCCAACTAGCTCTGCAGATGAAGAAATTGATGAAATGTATGATGAGGTAAAAGAAATTATTCAGGTAGTGAAGGGAGACGAAAATTTAATAGTCATGGGTGACTGGATTTCGGTAGTAGGACAAGGGAGAGAAGGAAACATAGTGGGTGAATATGGACTGGGGGAGATAAATGAAAGAGGAAGCCGTCTGGTAGAATTTTGCACAGAGCATAACTTAATCATAGCCAACACTTGGTTCAAGAACCATAAAAGAAGGTTGTATACATGGAAGAATCCTGGAGATACTAGAAGGTATCAGACAGATTATATAATGGTAAGACAGAGATTTAGGAACCAGGTTTTAAATTGTAAGACATTTCCAGGGGCAGATGAGGACTTTGACCACAATCTATTGGTTATGAACTATAGATTAAAACTGAAGAAACTGCAAAAAGGTGGGAATTTAAGAAGATGGGACCTGGATAAACTTACTAAACCAGAGGTTATACAGAGTTTCAGGGAGAGCATAAGGGAACAATTGACAGGAATGGCAGAAAGAAATACAGTAGAAGAAGAATGGGTAGCTCTGAGGGATGAAGTAGTGAAGGCAACAGAGGATCAAACATGTAAAAAGACGAGGGCTAGTAGAAATCCTTGGGTAACAGAAGAAATATTGAATTTAATTGATGAAAGGAGAAAATATAAAAATGCAGTGAATGAAGCAGGCAAAAAGGAATACAAACGTCTCAAAAATGAGATCGACAGGAAGTGCAAAATGCCTAAGCAGGGATGGCTAGAGGACAAATGTAAGGATGTAGAGGCTTGTCTCACTAGGGGTAAGATAGATACTGCCTACAGGAAAATTAAAGAGACCTTTGGAGAGAAGAGAACCACTTGTATGAATTTCAAGAGCTCAGATGGAAACCCAGTTCTAAGCAAAGAAGGGAAAACAGAAAGGTGGTAGGAGTATATAGAGGGTCTATACAAGGGTGATGTACTTGAGGACAATATTATGGAAATGGAAGATGATGTAGATGAAGATGAAATGGGAGATACGATACTGCGTGAAGAGTTTGACAGAGCACTGAAAGACCTGAGTCGAAACAAGGCCCCGGGAGTAGACAACATTCCATTGGAACTACTGACGGCCTTGGGAGAGCCAGTCCTGACAAAACTCTACCATCTTGTGAGCAAGATGTATGAGACAGGCGAAATAACCTCAGACTTCAAGAAGAATATAATAATTCCAATCCCAAAGAAAGCAGGTGTTGACAGATGTGAAAATTACCGAACTATCAGTTTAATAAGTCACAGCTGCAAAATACTAACGCGAATTCTTTATAGACGAATGGAAAAACTGGTAGAAGCCGACCTCGGCGAAGATCAGTTTGGATTCCGCAGAAATGTTTGAACACGTGAGGCAATACTGACCCTACGACTTGTCTTAGAAAATAGATTAAGGAAAGGCAAACCTAGATTTCTAGCATTTGTAGACTTAGAGAAAGCTTTTGACAAGGTTGACTGGAATACTCTTTCAGATTCTAAAGGTGGCAGGGGTAAAATACAGGGAGCGAAAGGCTATTTACAATTTGTTCAGAAACCATATGGCAGTTATAAGAGTCGAGGGGCATGAAAGGGAAGCAGTGGTTGGGAAGGGAGTGAGACAGGGTTGTAGCCTGTCCCCGATGTTATTCAATCTATATATTGACCAAGAAGTAAAGGAAACAAAAGAAAAATTCGGAGTAGGTATTAAAGTCCATGGAGAAGATATAAAAACGTTGAGGTTCGCCGATGACATTGTAATTCTGTCAGAGACTTGGAAGAGCAGTTGAACGGAATGGACAGTGTCTTGAAAGGAGGATATAAGATGAACATCAACAAAAGCAAAACGAGGATAATGGAATGTAGTCGAATTAAGTCGGGTGATGCTAAGGGAATTAGATTAGGAAATGAGACACTTGAAGTAGTAAAGGAGTTTTGCTATTTGGGGAGGAAAATAACTGATGATGGTCGAAGTAGAGAGGATATAAAATGTAGACTAGCAATGGCAAGGAAAGCGTTTCTGAAGAAGAGAAATTTGTTAACATCGAGTACAGATTTAAGTGTCAGGAAGTCGTTTCTGAAAGTATTTGTATGGAGTGTAGCCATGTATGGAAGTGAAACATGGACGATAAATAGTTTGGACAAGAAGAGAATAGAAGCTTTTGAAATGTGGTGCTACAGAAGAATACTGAAGATTAGATGGGTAGATCACATAACTAACGAGGAGGTATTGAACATAATTGGGGAGAAGAGAAATTTGTGGCACAACTTGACTAGAAGAAGGGATCGGTTGGTAGGACATGTTTTGAGACATCAAGGGATCACAAATTTAGCATTGGAGGGCAGCGTGGAGGGTAAAAATCGTAGAGGGAGACCAAGAGATGAAGACAACAACAACAATGCAGAATGGCGTTCCTTATCGTGCTTCATCGACTAACAACATCCATCCATCCATCCATCTATCCATCCATCCATCCATCCATCCATCCACCCATCCTTCCTTCCTTCCTTGAATCACTTGTGCCACGCCTTGGCCCGTGCAACGGACCATGCACTTGTCCACTTGTTCCATTATCTGATGACTTTTCATACCCGTACTTATTCCGCTGTCAGGAAACGCACTACACTCCTTTGCTCTTCTTTTGTTGCCTTCTTATCTCTGTTTTCAACGCGACTGAATGCAGTCAGTGGACGGTCGACGCGCGCAGCGCTCGCTCTGTCAACATGTGGGCTTGCTCCCATGTCTTTACCGGCGAGCTTGGGACTTCAGTCAGCGCTGTTACACGGACCACACCTTCTCCCAAAAGCAGTGGCATTACGATCCCTTCAACGTTTTTCGTTTTACAGCCTCTGGTTCGTTTCTTTCTGAATGACCTTAATATATGCACATAACTTTTTGAGAAGCCTTCCAACAAAGTCCTTCATTCGCCTTTCCTACAACAAATTTTGTGTGCCGTCCATATTTCACACAGATTTTTAGTATTACACCCAGATTTTTAAACAATGTGAAGTGCTCCAAAAGTTGGTGACAAAGGTTGTAATCGAATACTATAATATTCTTCACCTTCCTCTTGCACTTGTGCATTTAGAGAGAGCCGTCATTCGGCACACTAATTGGAAATACTGTTGACAGCTTCGTGTGTTTCGTTACGATCACATACCCACTATCTCTCCTGCAGACAAACGTACCGCAAGTATACAATTAAATATTCCTGCTTTCTGTCTGCCATATAATTCAAGTAGATTGCGAACATTAGCGGTCCAGCCGGCCGCGGTGGCCGAGCAGTTCTAGGCGCTACAGTCTGGAACCGCGCGACCGCTACGGTCGCAGGTTGGAATCCTGCCTCGTGCATGGGTGTGTGCGATGTCCTTAGGTTAGTTAGGTTTAAGTAGTACAAAGTTCTAGGGGACTGACGACCTCAGAAGTCCCATAGTGCTCAGAGCCATTTCAACATTAGCGGTCCTACTACATTTCCTCGAACCACACCAGACGTTACTTTCATTTCTGTCAAACATTCACAGGACAAATGACGTACTTGCTTTAATATTTAGATATACTCGGGCCAATAACGTATTTGTGAAGATACTCCATATGATAGTATTTTGATTGAACTCTAAAATTTGGTACAGTGCCCAACGTCTCGTACGTCTAGGAATGTGAAATTCAACTATCTGCTTTCATCTACTATTTGGAAGCTATCATGCGTAAAAAGTCTTATGTTTGGACTAAACTGATAGAATTAGTGAAATTTAAAATTGAGAGATCACGTGAAAGTAGAGCTGAATTTTATGTCATTTAACGATGAGACACGGTTTATTATATTTTTCTCTTGTTTGTGGAAAAAAAAAAAACAGGCCATAATACCATCCTCAACCCGGAGATTACAATTCAACCAGGAAAATATCCCGTTAATAGCCTTTATTGCTTTTCGTATTTGTATAGGAATGAAGGAAAATTAAAGAGTTTAATGTCACGTCAACAGGTACGGTTATTACAGACTGAGCACAAGCCCAGATAACGGATGCATGGAGAAGAAAATCGCCGTGTCCTTTTGAACGAAACCATCGTGCAGTTTTGCCTGGAGCGATTACGAGAAATCACTAAAAACCGAAATCTGGATCGACAGGCGGAGATATGAACCGTTGTCCTCCAGAATGGGAGTCAATGTACTTACTAACCACTGCGCCATCTCGCTCGGTTACTCCTAGAAGAGGTAGGCCCCATACGATAGTTGTATAGATTAATGTTACGTTTCGCAATATCCATCCGACCGTGTCGCACCGAAAATTCAGTCTGTCTACAGTATGCCCTGCCTCCCAAGCAAAACACATTCTCCTGCACGGCAAACGACGTCTTCAAATGTGTATGAAATCTTATGGGACTTAACTGCTAAGGTCATCAGACCCTAAGCTTACACACTAGTTAACCTAAATTATCCTCAGGAAAAACACACACACCCACGCCCGAGGGAGGACTCGAACCTCCGCCGGGACCAGCCGCAAACTCCGTGACTGCATCGCCTAAGACCGTTCGGCTAATCCCGCGCGGCTCTTGAAACCTTGACTGGCCTCTTGTCTCTGTCTCTGCTCCCACTTTCATTTTCCAAAGATCTGATGCCGGCTATATGCACGTTGTGAGAGTGGTCTTCGCAGGACATAACATACGAATAAAATATACGACTGGTGCGGGAAATTTTCACTCGAAGCCCCAGGCAACCCGTAAAAATAGTCTAACCGTGCACACGATCCGTACTGTTACTTAAAAAAATTGAAATTTTACCCGTGGAAGCTACACAAGAGCCAGGAACTACACTACTGGCCATTAAAATTGCTACACCAAGAAGAAGTGCAGATGATAAACGGGTATTCATTGGACAAATATATTATACTAGAACTGACATGTTATTACATTTTCACGCAATTTGGGTGCATAGATCCTGAGAAAACAGTACCCAAAACAACCACATCTGGCCGTTATTACGGCCTTGATACGCCTGGGCATTGAGTCAAACAGAGCTTGGATGGCGTGTACAGGAACAGCTGCCCATGCAGCCGGCCACCACTGACCACACGTTTTCAATTGGTGAAAGATCTGGAGAATGTGCTGGTCAGGGCAGCAGTCGAAAATTTTCTGTATCCAGAAAGGCCCGAGCAGGACCTGGAACATGCGGTCGTGCATTATCCTGCTGAAATGTAGGGTTTCGCAGGGATCAAATGAAGGGCGGAGCCACGGTCGTAACACATCTGAAATTAACGTCCACTGTTCAAAGTGCCGTCAATGCGAACAAGAGGTGACCGAGACGTGTAACCAATGGCACCCCATAGCATCACGCCGGGTGATGCGCCAGTATGACGATGACGAATACACGCTTCCAATGTGCGTTCACCGCGATGTCGCCAAACACGGATGCGACCATCATGATGCTGTAAATAGAACCTGGATTCATCCGAAAAAATTACGTTTTTCCATTCGTGCACCCAGATTCGTCGTTGAGTACACCATCGCAGGCGCTCCTGTCTGTGATGCAGCGTCAAGGGTAACCGCAGCAATGGTCTCCGAGCTGATAGTCCATGCTGCTGCAAACGTCGTCGAACTGTTCGTGCAGATGGTTGTTGTCTTGCAAACGTCCCCATCTGTTGACTCAGGGATCGAGACGTGGCTGCATGATCCGTACAGCCATGCGGATAAGATGCCTGTCATCTCGATTGCTAGTGATACGAGGCCATTGGGATCCAGCACGGCGTTCCGTATTACCCTCCTGAACCCACAGACTCCATATTCTGCTAACAGTCGATGGATCTCGACCAACGCGAGCAGCAATGTCGCGATACGATAAACCGCAATCGCGATAGGCTGCAATCCGACCTTTACCAAAGTCGGAAACGTGATGGTACGCATTTCTCCTCCTTACAAGAGGCATCACAACAACGTTTGACCAGGCAACGCCGGTCAACTGCTGTTTGTGTATGAGAAATCGGTTGGAAAATTTCCTCATGTCAGCACGTTGTAGGTGTCGCCACCGGCGCCAACCTTGTGTGAATGCTCTGAAAAGCTAATCATTTTGCATATCACAGCATCTTCTTCCTGTCGGTTAAATTTCGCGTCTGTAGCACGTCATCTTCGTGCTGTGGCAATTTTAATGGCCAGTAGTGTAAGTTTGTGCGAGGAGATTGCGAGGAAGGAGGAGATACAAGATGACAGACAACGTAAAGGGAAGCGGAAATTACGTAGGCCTGAAGAGGACGGCAGAACACAGGAGAGAATGTAGAATTACCATGTGAAAACCTGCCTTTGGACGGAACACTGATGATGATGATGATGATGAATGATAAGTCAGTGACTATGATGTCAGCGTTTACGTTCACGATGGCACAGGGAACCTATCAGGCGTAGCTGAGCAAGTCAGAAGAAACGTGTTGGACAGTGCCGTAGAAAATATTACGAAGCTTTTCATGCTGGGGAACAGCATACGCGTCCTTGACCGACACCTACTAAGTCATGGAACCCGCCTTGTTTCGTTACATCACATGGAGTACTACAGAATTTGCTACGCAAAATTAGATCCTAGAGAGACAAGCGCAAAAAAACTGGCCGTATGGTGTGATTCCCTTGACGCCCAAGAGCAAGGAGTGGCAGACAGAGGACGTCTGTGATGTGGCTGCGAGTGTTTATGAAGCGTTTGTGGCACGCAGCCAGATCTGGAGAGAAGAGAGCTGGCAAGCAATCTGGACATGCTTGCGGGAACACGAGGCGGGCCGCCTCGCAGCGTGTAGCCGCGCTACAGCATTTCCCTATTCTCTGCTACAACAGAACACCTTTATCAGTTCTCAAGTGAATTTCATACGCGTCAGTCTCTCTATCTACGGGTATGATGCATATGTGTTATACGTTACCGAAGCCGGCCTTCAATAAAATCCAGGTGGAAAGTAGTCAATAAATCTACATGTACATTTATTTTAATGAGATTATCGAACGGTGTACAACATACTGTGTAAGATGCCAGTTACGCTTCTCCACTGTAGTCACAGGCGGTGGGCAGAAGTAATAAAAAATTGTTTCGACATGCGAATTAATTTATCAGTGCTTTTTAGGAACTTGTAAGAACGAAGAGGGAAGAATAAGAATGGAAGGCAAAGAACGAGAGATGCAGTCTTTCCCCTCTGCTGTTTAATATCTATTTTGAAGAAGCAATGACGGAAATTAAAAGTTTTAGAGTGGGATTAAAATTCAGCGTGAAAGGATATCAATGATAAGATTCGATGATGACATTCCATTGGAATGAACAGTATAATGAGTACAGAATTAGGATTTAGAGCTAACTGAGGAAAGTAATGATATGCCAAAGAAATGTGATTAGAGATAAACTGAAAATGAAAATAGGGGACCACGAAGAACATGAAGCGAAGGAAATCTGCTAACTTGGAAGTAAAATAACACAGGTCGGACGAAGCAAGTGGGACATAAAAGGCAGACTAGCACAAGCAAAGACGGCATTCCTGGCCAAAAGAAGTCTACTAATGTTAAACATCGGTCTTGAGGAAGAAATATCTAAGAGTGTATGTATGTATGGTTGGTTGGTTGGTTGTTTTGTGGGAGAGGACCAAACAGCAAGGTCAACGGTCCCATCGGATTAGGGAAGGAAGTCGGCTGTGCCCGGCGTTTGCCTGAAGCGACTTACGGATATCACGGAAAACCTAAATCAGGACGTATGAAGATGGTATCTTTTCTTTCGGACATGTCTCTCTTAGAATGAAATGATAATTGAATCAAGACCCTAAAGAACAGATACCATGCTGCTCTCTTAGAATGAAATGATAATTAAATCAAGACCCTAAGCTGTCGACAGGCGTTGATATACACTCCTGGAAATGGAAAAAAGAACACATTGACACCGGTGTGTCAGACCCACCATACTTGCTCCGGACACTGCGAGAGGGCTGTGCAAGCAATGATCACACGCGCGGCACAGCGGACACACCAGGAACCGCGGTGTTGGCCGTCGAATGGCGCTAGCTGCGCAGCATTTGTGCACCGCCGCCGTCAGTGTCAGCCAGTTTGCCGTGGCATACGGAGCTCCATCGCAGTCTTTAACACCGGTAGCATGCCGCGACAGCGTGGACGTGAACCGTATGTGCAGTTGACGGACTTTGAGCGAGGGCGTATAGTGGGCATGCGGGAGGCCGGGTGGACGTACCGCCGAATTGCTCAACACGTGGGGCGTGAGGTCTCCACAGTACATCGATGTTGTCGCCAGTGGTCGGCGGAAGGTGCACGTGCCCGTCGACCTGGGACCGGACCGCAGCGACGCACGGATGCACGCCAAGACCGTAGGATCCTACGCAGTGGCGTAGGGGACCGCACCGCCACTTCCCAGCAAATTAGGGACACTGTTGCTCCTGGGGTATCGGCGAGGACCATTCGCAACCGTCTCCATGAAGCTGGGCTACGGTCCCGCACACCGTTACGCCGTCTTCCGCTCACGCCCCAACATCGTGCAGCCCGCCTCCAGTGGTGTCGCGACAGGCGTGAATGGAGGGACGAATGGAGACGTGTCGTCTTCAGCGATGAGACTCGCTTCTGCCTTGGTGCCAATTATGGTCGTATGCGTGTTTGGCGCCGTGCAGGTGAGCGCCACAATCAGGACTGCATACGACCGAGGCACACAGGGCCAACACCCGGCATCATGGTGTGGGGAGCGATCTCCTACACTGGCCGTACACCGCTGGTGATCGTCGAGGGGACACTGAATAGTGCACGGTACATCCAAACCGTCATCGAACCCATCGTTCTACCATTCCTAGACCGGCAAGGGAACTTGCTGTTCCAACAGGACAATGCACGTCCGCATGTATCCCGTGCCACCCAACGTGCTCTAGAAGGTGTACGTCAACTACCCTGGCCAGCAAGATCTCCGGATCTGTCCCCCATTGAGCATGTTTGGGACTGGATGAAGCGTCGTCTCACGCGGTCTGCACGTCCAGCACGAACGCTGGTCCAACTGAGGCGCCAGGTGGAAATGGCATGGCAAGCCGTTCCACAGGACTACATCCAGCATCTCTACGATCGTCTCCATGGGAGAATAGCAGCCTGCATTGCTGCGAAAGGTGGATATACACTGTACTAGTGCCGACATTGTGCATGCTCTGTTGCCTGTGTCTATGTGCCTGTGGTTCTGTCAGTGTGATCATGTGATGTATCTGACCCCAGGAATGTGTCAATAAAGTTTCCCCTTCCTGGGACAATGAATTCACGGTGTTCTTATTTCAATTTCCAGGAGTGTATTTGAAGATGGTATATAGAGTTCAGGCTAACCGGCCATTGACCTTCTTCTTCTGTGCTGGATGCACACGCATTGCCCGAACTCTTACGGGACTCGGTAAGTTTGTCTGCTGCGAGTAATGAGTGTAATGGGCAGGGGCACTACGTATGTAGTGTGTGGACATTAAGTTGGGAATGTGGGCCTTAGGGGAGCGTGCAAGGGATAAATCCCTGCAGTCGCACTATCCTCTGTGCCCTCGGTGACTCAGATGGATAGAGCGTCAGCCATGTAAGCAGGCGATCACGGGTTCGAATCCCGGTCGGGGCACACATTTCCAACTGTCCCCATTGATGTATATCAACGCCTCTTGACAGCTTAGGGTCTTGATTTAATTATCATTTCATTTAAATCAGGATGGCCGGACAGGGGTTTGAACCGTCGTCCTCCCGAATGCGAGTCCTGTGTGCTAACCACTGCGCCATCTCGCTCAGTGAATTTATGTTTGAAGCACAGCAATGTTTGGAAGTGTGGAAACAGTAAGAAAAGAAAATCTGAGTCTTTGAGATGTGGTGTTATAGAAGGATGTTGAAAATTTGACGGACTGATGAGAAATGAAGTTATGTGGAGAATCGGCGAGGAGAGCACCCTGTGGAAAAAATATGGCAAGATGAAGGGGTAGAAATGGCTCTGAGCACTATGGGACTTAACTTCTAAGGTCATCAGTCCCCTAGAACTTGAACCACTTAAACCTAACTAACCTAAGGACATCACACACATCCATGCCCGAGGCAGGATTCGAACCTGCGATGGTAGCGGTCGCGCAGTTCCGGACTGTAGCGCCTAGAACCGCTTGGCCACTCCGGCCGGCTATCTTTGATAATTAATGGTTAATATTGCCGCGATCTACAGTGGATGCAGTACATTGTAGTGGTTAGCGTCGACACCAGCAATGACAAGGTCGAAGTCACATTAATGTGACCTCCGCCTTCTTCGATGTCGACGCGCAAAAACCACACATAGACTGCAGGTGGCGACTCTAGCAGCGGATGGTATATAAAGCGTGGCGGGGAACACGAAAAACGGTGCAGTTGTTGTCGTAATGCGGAAACGGAGCTATTCATCTGATACCCAAAAGGGCATGATCAATGGCTTTCGGGCCACGGGTGGAAGCATTTCCGAAACAACTAAGTTTATAAATTGTTCGCGTGCCGCCTTGGATAAAGCATACTGCCCATGGCAAAATTACACAGTCCAAAATCGGCGCCGAGCCAACTCCAGTGCACCACAGGCCATGGATAACAGTTATGAATGACGGCTGCTATGTACGAGTGAAAATACGTGCAACTGTCGAGGAACTCACCGCCCTATGAACCAACAGTGTCTCTCCAACGACTGTTTAGCAAGCGTTGCTGCGGTTTGGCTCTCCGCAGCAGGCGCCACAGTGGCGATATGGGGCCTTTTCAGAAGAATCACGTATTATGCTTAATCGGAAATATCGCCGTTGGCGTGTACGGCGTCAAACGTCTGAAAGCAAACACCCAGCAACAATCGTAGGAAAGGTCCAGGCCGGAGGAGGGAATGTTATGGTCTGGGAAATGTTTCCGTGGCATTTCCTGGCACTATGGATCAACAAAAGAATGCATCTATCCTTGGCACCATATCCACCCCGACATGTAGTTCGTTTTTCCTCGGCACGGTGGTATCCACGAGCAGGACAACGCAACGTGTCACACTGCTCGCCGTGTATGCGATAGTTCGACGAGCATCAGGATCAGTTTACCGTACTCCAGTTTACCGTGGCCATCAAACTCATGTAATTATAACCCACTCGAGAATCTATGGGACCACCTCGATTGGACTGTTGGCGCCGTGGATCCTCAACTGAGAAACCAAGTGCTGTTGTCCACGGCACTGGACAATGCACTTGTTGAAACTTCCTGACAGATTAAAACTGTGTGTCGGACCGAGACTCGAACTCGGGAGCTTTGCCTTTCACGGCAAGTGCTCTACCAACTGAGCTACCCAAGCACGACTCACGAACCGTCCTCACACCTTCAATTCTGCCAGTACCTCGCCTCCTACCTTCCAAACTTCACAGGAGCTCTTCTGCGAAAGGCAAAGGTCCCAAGTTCGAGTCTCGGTCCGGCACAGTTTTAATCTGTCAGGAAGTTTCATATCAGCGCACACTTCGCTGCAGAGTGAAAATCTCATTCTGAATGCAGTTGTTATTCAGTGCTTATCATTTCTGAAAGGTTCTTGAAATATCTTACGTTTGTAATGATTGTATATCCTGGAATATTCGGTATCTCTATAAATACTGGATGTTTGTATGAATAGCCACATTCTCCCTGCACGACGTCACTTCTATTGTGGCTGTATGTTAGTATTAGTACTAAACGTGCTTTCAGTGGTAACTGTTGCATTTCGTTGACAATCCAGTTTTCGAACTTGTACTTGATTCTGGTAACGACGTGATATTATCTTTATTTTACGAACGTATTGGTCCACACTTCCAGTCACGCATCATGCTGTTCTTCAAAGGTTTCCTCTACCTGGACATCTAGACCTAATATACAGGGTGTAAAAAAAACTACATACATAAAATTTGCGTGTTTTAGATGAGATGAAAGGAAGCACTTTCGCTAAGTGCCAAAAATGTCACAGGTTCACCGTTTCTCCGCTAGATGTCCTTGAAGGGTTTGAAGCTGTATTTTTAGGACTACGTTTAGCCATAATAGCCACGTTTGGGAGCTGGAAAATCCTAAGGCAACTCGTGTGTTCCACCATCAACAGAGACTCAACATAAATGCGTGACCTGGTATAGTTCACGAGCATCCGATTCGGCCGTATGTTCTGCCTAACACGCTCGGTGGAGGAAATTAACAGTTTCTTCGTGAAGTACTAGTGGAAATGTTGGAGAACGTCCCGCTAACAGTCACACAACGATGGCAGTGACGCACCACACTTCCCCTTTGGCGTCAGAGAACATTCAGACAACGTTTTCCACAACTGCTGTATTGGGAAGGATGGGCCAGTACAGTAACCATCATGTTCTCCCGATTTCAGTCCTACGTATTTCTTCTTGTGTGTGCGGTAGGGGGAGGGGAGGGGAGGGGGGGAGGGGAAGTCTGTTGTACCGAGACACCGACGGGCACACAAGAAAAGCTGGTTACCCGTTGGCTCAAACTGCAGCCGTCTCTCGTGACCCAGCTGGTTGCTTTGAACGTGTCAGACAATTATTAGCACGCAGATGTCAGTTGTGCATTAATGTCCATGGTAGACATTTTCAATAACATGTCCACAAAAATATTCATCATCCAGAAGTTTGAACACCGTCCCTGAATGTAACTAGCGTCAAAACCTTCATGTTTCCCTAGCGCTAAAACCCCGCAACCCGTAACACTTTTGTCAAATTTTTTTTTTCTTTTTATCTCTTCTAAACACTCTGAAAGTTTGAATACGTATTTTTTACATTCTGTATGTAGACCGTAAATAGATTCACCGAAGTCAAGAATTGGTAATGTAAAAATTATTGCGACCGCTACGGTCGCAGGTTCGAATCCTGCCTCGGGCATGGATGTGTGTGATGTCCTTAGGTTAGGTAGGTTTAAGCAGTTCTAAGTTCTAGGAGACTGATTACCTCAGAAGTTAAGTCCCATAGTGCTCAGAGCCACTTGAACCATTTTGAAAAATTATTGCAAGCGGCTTACAAAAACAAGAACATCTAAAAATTCATTTGCTTCTAACGATTTCCCACAGAGCTTCGTCTATTTGATTTAATCCTGTACAAAAACGATATCAAAGTATACTGTTCATCATTGCGCATTAATAGTATTTATTGACACTGTGAGCCATTTGCCAATTACTGCACAAACCTTTAACCTTCCTCGATTTTCGGCGTATCATTCCCAGTACACGAAGTCCACGAATGCTTTATAATGTAACTTACACAGCATGTCTGATCAGTAGTACATTCGCTAAATACGCGCGTGGAATAGTAAAAGTATCTTCGACTGGAATGAGCTGCACAGTCTTCCGGTATTCAAACTTAAACTTCAACCGCTGCCGATTCTCACAGATTTGCATTCCAGCCTTATGCAAAGTCGTACGTCATAAATTTTAACGATGCAGTGCCACGAAGTCGGCTTTCTTTTTATAATCACCTGGCGCGTTTCTACGTGCTCTTCATATCCATCTAGTTACGATAGGCCTACGTAAGGAACTTTTACAGAAAAAAGAGCATGAGTGTAGCAATTCTGCCAACCCAGTCTTTATCCCATAATCTTTTTATTATGAAGAGGCTTGAAGGCGACCTATTTCCTTCACTGACGATCACTCGAATTTATTTTGCTTAAGCTTCGTAATACGGACACTCGCGAGCCCCTTCCACCACATATCTCAAGAAACTAATGCTAAAGCATGGAACAATTGGAGAGCGGTAAAACACAACAATCTCTTTCCCAGTCTGTCTATTGCTAGAAGACTTCGAATGAAATACGATCGTCTCCATAGAACATACAGATTTTGATGAACAACTTGCTAGCTTACTAGTGTTGTGAAATAACGTTCCATTTTAATTAATAAAGTATTAATAAAATGCGCAATTTATGTCTGATTCGAATCTCTGTCTCAAACGAAGCAATTTCAGGAAGTATGATGAACTAGCTGTTACCTCCTTCCAAATGATTTCCCATCCTGTCCATACAGGCCGCCAAAATTATTTCTATGCGGCAGAAATTTAGAGAAATTTTCAAGCTTATACGCCATATTAACCTTCCCATCAACGTCCAGGTTAATGTGTTTGACGCGCTTTCGACTTGCATGGTGGTTTGCAGAGACACCGTGTTTTAAATTGCAAATTTTGGTTCTATGTTTGTTCGTTACACATCAGGGACAATGAAGCTGGAGTCCGGACCGGAGGCTTGCTCAGGCAGCCTATAAGTTAAGGCGATTGTTCGTAGTCAACAAGAAATCTGGGTTCGACTCCTGGTCTGGCATAAATTTTCCGATTCCTACTTAATAATCATTACTTCTTCCAGCCTAAATATGCCTAAAGTCTGTTTGTGTACAAACGTAATTTAACAGTACCAATTATGTTCATCACGTACGAGGTGTAATCAAAAAGTAACGGAAATTTCGGAGTTTCGTGGGTTTTATACATCCTATTTTCAAAGCTTTTTTATCTAATTTTTACCATGTTCCTGACGTTTGAATATGTAGTTTATTGTAGAAAATCGAAAAGTTAATACGTGTATGCCAGTGTTCGGGGAATTTTTACTCACAAAAAAATGGATCAAAGAATTTGCATTAAATTTTGCTTGAAAAATAGAATAAGGTGCAGAACCGCACTCGAAACATTGTCTGTGGCTTTTTGAGAATCTACTATGAGTAAGACAAGAGTTTACGAGCGGTATAAAGGTTTCAAAGAGGGTCGAGAGGACGTTGAAGACGACGACCGGCCCGGACGCGGTAGTTGATACATTACTGACGACAAGGTGGAAGAAGTTAAGGAAATGGTTCTGGAAAGACGCCGAATCACTGTCACAGAGGCAGCTGATATTGTCGGCACATCCTTTGGCTCATGCTAAGCAATTTTTTCGAATCTTTCGGGCATGAAACGTGTAGCATCAAAATTTGTTCCAAATTTCGACTAAAAACGAGATAGCGTAGACATCGCTCAGAAATTGCTGAATGAATTTGTCAACGGTCCAGAACTTCTAAAGAACGTTATAAGGGGTGATGAAACAAAGGGCCAATCGTCCTAATGGACACTGCCTGAACAGCCAAGACCGAAAAAAACTTCGACACGTTCGATCAAAAAAAAAAAATGGTTCAAATGGCTCTGAGCACTATGGGACTCAACTGCTGTGGTTATCAGTCCCCTAGAACTTAGAACTACTTAAACCTAACTAACCTAAGGAAATCACAGACATCTATGCCCGAGGCAGGATTCGAACCTGCGACAGTAGCAGTCCCATGTTCGATCACATGTGATGGTTCTGCACACTGTATTCCTCGATGTGGGATAGAACATCACGGGTTCATGCCTTATGGTCGTACAGTCAGTAAGTGCTACTTATAAGTTATGTGCCGTATGCATAAAGCAATCCGGAGAAAATGACGAGACTGTGGCAAAACCACTCGTGGAAAATGCATCACGGTAATGCTCCGGCTCACACCTCAATACTTGTTCGTGATTTTTTGGCAAAAAACCGTTATGTTGCCTCAGTCCCATATTCACCAGACATGGCCCCTGCGTCTTCTTTCTATTCCAGAGGCCGAAGAGAATCATGAAAGGACGTCGTTTTGCCACCACTGATGAGATACAAACAGAATCGCTGAAGGAGCGGAACACCAAAACGAAAAGCGAGTTTCAGAAGTGCTTCCAAAATGGGAAAAAGCGCTGGCACAAAGTATTATATCTGATGGCGATTCTTTTGAAGGGGGAAAACGTTGATTTTGGTGAATAAATAAGGATACTTTAAGAAACCAAAAACTTCCGTTACTTTTTGATCACATCGCGTAAACAAAAGAAATTCTGTCTTTTGTAACTAAATGATTGTTTTGTTTCTAACCAAACATGTTTTGTCTATTCATAGTAGGCATAATCAGTGGTTTGTAACATAAAGAAAATTATTATATATACATATTTTGTTAGTGTTCCTGGTCGAGCATTTAAATTATCTAATTAGAGACATATGGTTGTCATACATCACATTTTTTTTTATTTTTCTGATATTTTCATTTGCCCACTATCCAAATTAATAGTATTTATAAATTAAATGACCCAATTTCAGAGACTATACTGGTCTCATACAGATAAGATTTTATGTATATTATTTATATTTGCTGCCAGGCATCACTACAGAACTCATAATAAAAATATATAATTAAATAATTTTCTTTGTATCATAGACCACTGATGATGGCCAATATGAATAGGCGACACACGTTTGGCTAAAAACGAAATAAGTTTTCAGTTGCAAAAAATGATTTTTCTTGTCAACATTATAAACATAAGTTAAACAGCAACAGTGGAAAAATGGCTGCAAATATTAATGATATTAACTGGAACAATTATATTTTGTTCGTTATAAAAAGCGTAGTTATTTGTCCTTTTGATTCTGTAATATGTACACGGTCTCGTCATTGGAACTCTTCGTTATTGCGAATGTGAAGTAATTTTTCCTTAAACCAGAAAGAAAAATGAGGAAGAAAAGAATGGTAACACATTGTGAAACCGATGTCTTTTCCTCCTTGCAGTGACGTTCCGGAAGCAGTTTACTGTCTAACAAACATTATTTTCTTAAATCATTGTCGTTTAAACTTTTCGCAAGAGGACTGAGTAAACTAACTGCGCCATTGAAAGACAAAGGCGGCCTGCTATCAGAAATGAATAAACTTCGAGTTTCCGAAAGGAACAGCAGGCTAACATGAAGGCATCAGTGACGTCATACCTATTCCACTCTCGACCGAGGACGGCGGAAAGATTGCGAATCGCTTCGCCGAGCTCGTTCGGTGTCTTCCATCTTAATGACACCAGTTGTCCCCTTTTTGTTTCCATACTGGGACTCGGTGATTTTCTAACTACAAATTCAAATTCTGGGTTCAATTCTCAAGAGACCTAGGATTTTTTTGTCATTTATCGCTTCTTTCTCCACATTTGGACAGTGATTTGTTAATGTAAAAGTTATCAAGTTGAACCTTGGTTAACTGTCCACGTTAAACAATAAAAAAATGGTTCAAATGGCTCTGAGCACTATGGGACTTAACTACTGTGGTCATCAGTCCCCTATAACTTAGAACTACTTAAACCTAACTAACCTAAGGACATCACACCCATCCATGCCCGAAGCAGGATTAGAACCTGCGACCGTAGCGGTCGCGCGGTTCCAGACTGTAGCGCCTAGAACCGCTCGGCCACTCCGACCGGCCGTTAAACAATAGGAGCAGTAAGGTACTGTAGTGTTCAAATCAATCTGTGGGTTGAGAGCAGCTTGAAATTTTTACATCGCACTGGTGACGTTTACCAAAGCGCATGTTAATCGCAATTTACCTACATATAAGGACCGATCAAAAAGTTTCCGTTTGCGGGCATTGTTACAGCGTATATGCAACGTAGTGCGACTCCGGTGCGAGTTTATAAGCACCGATATGTAGGCAGTAGATTAGTGTAGTATTCGTGTCGTTCCGACGTCCATGCGGTAAATGCGGGAACGTGAACATTATTACCAAATGCGTCCAAACAGAACCAACGTGCTCGTGTTATTTTCTTGGCTGCCGAAGGACAAACGCCAGTAGACAACTATCGGAGAATGAAGAACGTGTATGGGGCAGCGTATCTGTCTAAAAACTGTTGTGGAATGGTACGCTCACAAGGGGCGCTGCTGCTTCATGATAACACACGTCCCCAAATCGCAAATGTCGTAACGCAGAAGCTACGCCATCTCATGTGGGAGATAATCGAGCACCCGCCCTTCACTCCTGCTCTCTCACCCTATGCGATAGTCACTCCTTCGGTCCCTTAAAAAAGGCCTGGAAGGGTCTACGATTCCTATCGGACGTGTATGTGGAGCAGACAGTTATGTACCCAGCAGGAGACGGTGTTTTACCACACGGGTATCTTCCACCAACTGCGTCGATTTTGCCTGATTGGCATACAGATTCTGGATGGTACGACCTTCGAACAGAAACGTTTTGCTCCACCTTCACACAATAATCGGGTACGTTACAAAACCTGTAGACTAGAATTACACGATTTATTTTGACAGGAGTTAATTAACTGGATCAGTATACGACAATTAACTATGCTAGGGAACTTCTGAAGAACTTGTTTTGACAATTTTCTTCGGTTTACGTAAGTTTACAATTGATTATAAAGACTTGATTTTAAATGCACACCCGGAACAGAGGAGGCTGCTTTCAATTACGGGCCGTCAATAGGGGTGCTGATACCATTACTACCGTCATATGATCATTAGGAAGAAACTGAAGACGTCATAGGTGAAGAGTCTACATGATAACCCACGTTGAAATGGCGGTCAACGTACGACATATTGAAGATTAAGATCGTCATTCTAGTGGGGGAGTAAATGTTTTGCCCAAAATGAAAATATACGGGGTGTTCAAAAAGTCTCTCCGCAGTGCCGTATGATTGTCAGCCGTGAGTGCCGTACGATTGTTCGCCTGTCTCAGTTACTTCCCTATACGTGGATTCTCCCAACATTCAACTGTTTCGTTTAACTCAGCCAGCGTCAGTAGTATCGTTGGTGTGTGTGTGTGTGTGTGTGTGTGTGTGTGTGTGTGTGTGTGTGTGTTGACGAGAACATTTAAGTTCAGTTCCTTTGTTCTTTTTTTTTCGTTTTTGTCACTGTTAAAATGCTAACCGTTGAGGAACGTGTGTTTTTAGTCGGAGAAGTGTTCAAAGCTGGCAGTAAATACACAGTTTCAGTTCGTCATACATTTAATTCCGTTTTCCAGGAGACAACACTCCCACATCGCGATACTGTGCGAGATTTGATTAACAAATTTCGAAGTACGGGTTCAGTGACATATGCACCGAGAAGTGGTCGTCCGAGCGTTTTGTCTGAGAATAAACTACTCGAAATTTCCGAACAAGTCAGTAAGAAAACATGCCCAGGAAATCGATGTTAGGGTCGGAACGGTCCACACAGCTGTAAGGAAAAACTTCGAACTTTTCCATAAACAAAGTCACAGTCGTGCAAGAACTGAAAAATACTGATCATGGCAAGAGACTGCATTATTGTCAATGGTTCAAAAATTTCGTTCAACGAAATGGAAGGGATACTCTTAATGAAACATTTTTCACTGATGAGGCGTGGTTTCATTTATCCGGGTACATGAACTAGCAAAATTCTCGTATGTGGAGTACTGCAAATCCATTGTGTATTCATGAGGAACCACTTCATTCTGTGAAAATAGGAGTTTGGATTGCAATTTCTAAAAAAAATGGTTCAAATGGCTCTGAGCACTAGGGGACTTAACATCTCAGGTCATCAGTCCCCTAGATGTACAAGTACTTAAACCTAACTAACCTAAGGACATCACACACATCCATGCCCGAGGCAGGATTCGAACCTGCGACCGTAGCAGTCACACGGTTCCGGACTGAAGCGTCTAGAACCGCTCGGCTACCGCGGCCGGTTGCAATTTCTAGACGTCGGATTGTTGGTCCCATATTTTTCAACGAAACAATAAACGAACAACGATACTGCAGTGATATTCTGTATCCGTTCATAGGAGAACTTACGTTAAGTGAAATACTGAACGGTTATTTTCAACAGATGGTGCAACCGCGCATACAGCTCGCGTTTCAATGTCACTGCTTGCTGATGTTTTTGGTGATTGCATAATTTCACAGGGACTTTGACCTCCACGATCGCCTGACCTACCACCACCTGAGTTTTTCTTCTGGGGTGCAGCGAAAGCAACTGTCTATAGAAACCGTCCAAAATCCATGGATGAACTGAAAACTCAATATCCACTTTCACTGCTTCTGTTACAGAAGAAATGTTACAGCTTGTGTTTGGAAACATGATTAGACGAATTGAATTGTACATTCGACAACAGGGGCGACACTTTCAACATATAATGTGGAAATTTGTAAGTAAAAATCAATATTCGATAAATTAATAACTTGTATTTCACTGAATTTCATTTCGGTATATTCACTGCGGCATACGGCACGCGCAGTGCGGAGAGACTTTTTGAACACCCCGTACAACATCCACTACAAGTGGCACTTGGATGCACATGCGCATCTGCAACATTCCTGCACTGTGAAAGACTTAACTTCGAAGAACATATACACAACAATATATTTAGCATACTGGTGGACATGTGCATCAAGAAGTAATGTCCACACTGACAGTCTACGACATCGTCAACCGTATGCATTATCTACGAGTTGACAAATGAACCAAATAAGCCAGGTGAAGTTAAGTGTTAGGACTCGAGCTGACATACTCGGCATGCTTTTATGGAACACAACGTAAAAAAAATGATCAACGTATAGCTGTTCAGCACTGTGGTTTGTCTTGGATGCCGCGCGATGGCGTCGACATGGCCCACAAGAGACACTGAGTCGATGGTGCTGTCTGATATTTCAGGCTAATGGAGAGTCTGCGCCTAACGTAAGTTTGCTAGCGTCAGTCTTCCGCTTCTCCTGTCGTCGTGTCTACCCATACAATAAATTATTTAAGACACCATAACCTCTGCTTTTTCTGTTAGTCACATATTGAGTTTCTTAAAGCCTCTACTACATTTAATTTCTGAAACGCAGTTTACGTATCTGTTAACTTTCCCGTTGCGCTGTCTCTTGATATATATTAAATTACTGTATTACATAATGTATAGCGACTAGTCATTTAATGTTTGCCCAGAACTTCGTCTCAGTGCCATGCATGCTATTACCTATACAGTTGTTGTTTCAATGGCGTTTAGCTTAGAATCTAGCTGCAGATCCGCGAAACTGAACGCCACTGAAAACGACGTACACTGACGTACCTCTAAAGACGATAGAACGGCACTCGAAACTAGCGCTAGGTTTCAGTGTTACACAATCTAAAATAACTTTTGATGGCCTGCATCTCTAAACACAGTTTTTTTCTAATACCTAAACATTTGCTGCAGATAGTCATGATATTATTTGTTCATCCTGCGCAATACACTTTTCAACAAATAATTCCCGAAATCAAACACGTTTTTGTACTACATCGTCATCATGAAGAGTTAGTCTTGCCAGGCCTGTCCCATCTCTCAAAGATCTCCAAATTTGTCTTTCCGCATTCTACTACATTTGATTAAGGATATGTAAAGATAATTTCTACATCTATTATCGCCCATTCTTTCAACATGATTATACCATTTCAATATTTTATGGCGATTTAAATGTGATGTTTCTGTGTCTGAGCTGCTGCGTGGTCACAATGCAAATTAAAAAAAAAACGCATTCGGAAATGGGAATTATTTCTCGAAAAACGCTGTGACTGGTAAATTGAAGAATATAAAATCGTGATCTGCAGCAGTAAATATACCGATGTGAAACCAACATTTGTTGTTGAGCATTACAAAAAATCAATGCCGTCAAGCTGTTCTAAATGCCAGCTTACGATAATATTGTTTCTACGGTGTTAAACACCGAGTCGAGAATTTTGATGCTTTTGTAGTCACAGGAGTTTGGTGACATCGAGAACGGTAGGAAGTCCTCGACGTTAGCAGAGGTCCAGCTCAGTTACCGGATCATTTTTCGGACGACTTTTTCAAAATTTGTAGTTCTCTCATCTGGCCTCCTTACACAGTCACTTCTTTGTAGTTTAACAATGAGATCGCTTGACACAGTGACCACTCTTTTACTCCGATGTTCTCCATTCCACCACAGCCAATAACGATCCATATCATCACTTCTGTAACATGTGACACTTCAGTAGATGGATCACTCCTACTCACTAGCGTCACTTTGAAGTGGAACGTTTGACAAGCACTGGCGGACCCGTATTTCGTTAACTGTCATATTATGGTCGATTTCTTGTACGAGCGTCGCTTGCCTTTGAAAGTTCCACAGTTGGTAACTAATGTCCCCGCGCCAAAAGTCGCAGCAACTCGAAGGCGTGTCAGCTGGCGTCGACACCGCACCCTGAACTACCAACATTTGACACACTGACTATGAGAGGGCTGATATTTGCCGCTGAAACTTCGCTAGTCGTGCTGCGCATACGCACAATGCTCTATCCTCTCCCCCTACCACTCGCAGATCTGATAGCAGACGTGGTGCAACCATAGGAGAGGCGTTTTCTTTCCGATGAGCATCTGATGATGAAGGCGTACGACGGTAATAATTTACTAGGAAAGGAGCAGATTTTACGTGCCACCAGGCAAAGTTTGAAGCGTCTGAGACGAAGGGTGACGGCAGAAGTTCTTGGAATGCCTTAAAACTCACCACGGTTTGGTACGGGAAGCCTGTGTGTAGGTGGGCAGAAGCATTCCGCAATCGAGCGAGTCTCTCGCGCCCACGCGCACCGGGCAGCGGATAACGAAGCGCGGGCTGGCGGGCTGCGAGCAGCTATCGCGGCACCGACCTGCGCGCCGCCGGGCAGCCATCCAATGAAAACCGCGGCCGCGCACACCAAACGCGACGACGCTCGCGCGCAACTTGCTGGCCCCGCGCGGCACCGGCACGCCACGGCGGTGGTAGGAGTAGGAGTAGGAGCAGGAGCCGGAGTAGGAGAGCAGGAGTAGCGAGGCAGCGGGGCAGGGCGGAGCGGAGCGGCAGGGAATTTTTAATAACAGCGACGCCAGGGGTGGGGAGGCGGCGGAGGGGAAGGGGAGGGGCGGCGGCTGCGGGCCCCGGGCTCGCGCCGGCCCGCCTCCGGCGCCGTGATTGGTGAGTCCAATATCGCGCGCGTCGCCGCCATCAGCACATTGTCCGCACGTGCGACACCGCCGCTGCGCGGCGCGGCGACACGGTACACGTGTGCCCCGCGGAGCCGCCACCTGCGCTGGCCGTCCGCTAGTAAAGGACCCAAGTTAACAACAAAGTGGCAGCCCCCCACAGCAGGTGGGCACGCCACTTTTATTTAGTTTCTCGTCATAAGGCCAAACGAACGCTGACGGATCAAGTTCAGCGTTGCCGCCATCACTATGCTCTAGAATATTCTGTCTCTACAAAATTCTGCAGGACACACTGTTAACATTCAACGAAACTAATATCGATAAACATTTTTAAAAATTTCTTCTAAACTAATTAACGTCTCTAGTGTGCAGAATGAAAACCACCACATTTCTTTTTACAACTAAATTTATACATTCCCATCACCTTACGCTGTGTGGCGGAGGGTACCTTTTGCACCGCTCTAACTAAACATACGGCACATTTCTCTTCCAGTCGCGAATAGTGCGCGGAAGAGCGATTGTAAGCTCGAATACCTCTAAATGATAATTAATTGAAAGCCTTATTCATATACCTCGATGGGGACAGCTGAAAATGTGTGCCCCGACCGGGATTCGAACCTGGGATCTCCTGCTTACATGGCAGACGCTCTATCCTGTTTTTTTTCTTTTCAAAGGTGTAGTAGGTCTGGGGGGAGAGTGTGCAGGGGTCGTACTTGGAGGCCTGCCCACGGTGTCCCCGTCTCCTGACATGGTAAGGGAGAGGCAGCGGGAAGGAAACGTTTTACATGTACGTAATTTTTTTTATTATGAACAATATTATTTGATTTATTCATTTAATTTTAATGGCCCAAAAGAAAAATCATATATGAAAAAGAAAGGAAAGAAATATAGGGCCGAAGCGACATCCTCGTCACTTCACTGGGAGTAATATACTATCCCTCGAAACAACGTAAGCCTGGGACTCCCCACCGCTTCGGGGGATTATGAAACGTGCTGCCTAGAAAGTTCGCAAAATGCGTTTTATATTTAGAGTGGCGTCGGATGATTTCGTGTTGTTCTAGTAGATAATGCCAATAGTCCATGAACGATGTCAAGGTCTTTTTAAAAATGGTTCAAATGGCTCTGAGCACTATGGGACTTAACATCTGAGGTCATCAGTCCCACGTAAACCTAACTAACCTAAGGACATCACACACATCTATGGCCGAGGCAGGATTTGAACCTGCGACCTTAGCAGTTGTGCGGTTCCGGACTGAAGTGCCTAGAACCGCTAGGCCACCAGGGCCGGCATTCTGAGCAACCGAGGACACAGATGAATAGCGCCGACTGCAGGGACTTATCCCTTGCACGCTTCCCGTGAGACACACATTCCCAACTGTCCACATTCTACATACATAATGTACCTAATATATTTTTACCCATCTACTCATTACTCGCGCACACTAAGGTGACGGTTCCCGTAAGAGTTCGGGTAACCTGTGCACATTCGCACAGACGATGGTCAATGGCTGGGTAGCCTGAAACTATATATATGAAGATAGTAACTATTCTCGAAAGAACAGATACCATTGATGACCGCGCAGCTGCTCTAGAATAAATGATAATTAATTGAAACCTTCAGCTGTCGGCAGGTGTTGTTCATATAAACAACACCTGTCGGCAGCTGAGTGTTTCAATTAATTATCATTTATTCTATAGGAGCTGCACGGTCATCAATGGTATCTGTTCTTTTGAGAACAGTTACTATCTTATATATCCAAAATACCTCCAATTTCACCATCATGCTCTTTTCGCGAGATGTTCACAGCAAAAACAATACACTGGATGAGTCTTCTAGAAACGTACACCTCGAAATTTAAACAATAAATCACACAGTGATGCGTAACGCCTGTCTTGTAGGATCTGCCACTGGGATTGGTTGAACATCTTCATGACTCTTTCGCGCTTACTAAACGTACCCCTCACGATATGCGCTGCTCTTCTTCAATCTCATCTCGTCTGTTTCCTCTACCAGCTTTATCTGGTAAGGGTCCCAACAGATTTCTAAATTGCACATTTCGTAGGTGAACTATACTTCCTCACGATTCTTCAAATGAACCTGTCCGAAATCTGACCATCCTACAACTAATTTTACGTGATCGTTCCACTTTAAATAGCTTTGCATGCATACTCTTTTATACCTGACTATAAATATCTGTTACCAACAATACGCTACGTCCTATCTGGTAGTGGCTTTTGATTTCAGTTACAAGCTTGGTTTTCGATTTCGTACGATAGTTTTCTGTAAGACTATACGACAGCGCGAATCTGTATTAACAACAGCGGAAGTGTAGAAATTTTGAGATAAAATTTCGACCAAGCATGCGTCCAATATTTATTTGTAGTGGAAAACAGCTGCTTGCACTTGATGTAAAATCAGATTCTCAGGCGTGCATGCTACTGTGTCTTATCCTAGAATACAACTCCGATGTTTCGCTGCCGTTAGGTAATTGGCAGGATGAAGACCATGAGAGAGATTATGAGATGCGCTAT
Organism: Schistocerca nitens; assembly: GCF_023898315.1. Classification (NCBI taxonomy): domain Eukaryota; kingdom Metazoa; phylum Arthropoda; class Insecta; order Orthoptera; family Acrididae; genus Schistocerca; species Schistocerca nitens. Next base: position 395,135,933 of record NC_064622.1, on the reverse strand, counting down.
TAGAAACATAACAGAAATTTTCAGACCATCCGAAAATATGACAACAATCCTTTAGGAACCTAACTGAAACTGCTGGAAGAATGGCACTGCTATTATCATGCTTCTGGGTAAATTCGCAGAACTGCTACCACCACAATTATTCTGCTTCAATCGTATAACTCGCTCAGCGAATATAAGATACGAGATCTACCACTCGTATTGAGAGTGGTAATAGTAGCATGCCACGTATTGTTCATTGGTTTACGGAGTACTTGTGTCAACGTACGTCACGCATAGCCCGAAGCCCTTCCCGGTAATAGAATAACGCTGCACCCGTTCTTTTCTGACAGCAGATGTAAATTACAATTCAACCTATGACTTGCATTCGCGACCCTGGTGTCTGTTTGTATTGCGACCACAATTTGAAGCAGTCCGCCCACGTAATACAAATAATTAAAATAGTCTCGCGTATCTTTATACCTGCTGAATACGCCGACAGGTATACAGGTACTAAACATGAGCAGTACTGAATCTTACGCCCAGCACCACGTGCATGAACAATTCTTTTAAGGGTATTTCTCAGGGGAGTTGAAAAATGGCAGAGGCTAGGCAAAGCGAAGCTCGGTTTGGATTCAGAAGGAGATAAAGAACAACAGAGGCGCTTCGGGCACTGAGGCTTCTTATCACAAAATAATTACAGAAAAATAAATCTACTTGTGTTGTCTTTGTGGACCTGGAACAGGCGTTTGATAATGTTATCTGGCAAGAGACTTCGGAGAACAGGTCTAAAACAGAAGAAATGCTGTTGATATCCGGTTTCCAGAGAAAGAACTGGCTCGTATTACGAATTTTCATAATGAATGAGAAGCAAAAATTAGAATAGGTGTGAGATAAAGACGTGATTTCGCTCCTCTTACATTCTATCCAGGAAGCTATAGAACAAGTTCGCGAAACTACTGAAGTGGAGATCAAAATTAATGGACACAAGATAGCCACTCCGCAATACCCAGCTGATGATATTGCTCTGGTCATCTAGAGAAGGTCCTCGGCAAAATGGAAAGGATTGGCTGTAAACAGTATGGCATTTGAATAAACAAGAGAAAGACTAAAGGAATGGTACGCAGTACTGAAGAAGAATATGAACCCTCCATCACACACACACACACACACACACACACACACACACACACACACACACACACACTAATCCGCATGCTGCTGTTGCTGCTGATGCATGTGAAGAACCCCATAGATGGAATTCTAACTGCAAAGTAATGCAACCATGGCATTTACTCTGTTTCAACGGATTTCCTGGGCATATACATATCTCTTATGCGCATGTAAATGACCAGAATATGGAAGAAGTAGAAGCTGTTCTGTAGGTTTTGGATTTTACTCCTATACAAGCACACGAAGAATTTTAATCAAAGATTATAAATTGTCTGGTATATTTATGTTTAAAGTGATAATGTAAGAAATATTTCGTTCGCTATTGTTCTGCGGCAGTAAGACCGCAAACATGGACAAATTTATCAATTCTGATACCAAAACTTGTGACACACTGATGTCCTACTTATCGTGAGCAGTTGTCTTAATCATCAAATCCACCTGAACACGTCTGCGGCACTAAATAAAAAATTCAGTGTCACTGATCTTCTCTAACTATTATTTATGGACGCCACAGCCAATGGAATACGTGACAATAGTGGTACGGTGAAACGGCGGTAATAAGCTGGTTTCTTCGGTTTAACTGTTTACATAAATGTCTGTGGACAATTTTAAGTTTATATTTCTACTTGAACTGCGTATATGATGTGCCACATCGGATTTCTAGTACGTGATGCACCCTGGTGGCTAGTAAGAAGCAACTCTGTTGCGAAGCTGATGCCGAAAAATGAATATTCAATTACTACGAAGTGGCACGATCACAAGTGTTGGTTCCTCAAACAGTCAGATGACACACCTCAAACATCTTCCTTAATGTATTCAAATTTATTACATTTTGAGTTAAACATTCTGCGCGTCTATAATTTTGGTGTGGTGGATTGCTCCCCTTGACGGAATGAATTTAATCTTTGTATTTATGTTCAAGCAATTCGCTATCCTCCAGTTTTTTGATAAAATATTATAAATCGCTTTAACTCATTGGCTGCGATGGCGCTCTGACACTAGGCTTGCGGCTGGTCTGAATGTTCTTATGCGGAATGAAGCGGAATTCGTAATTTGCACTCCACAGACTAATGGGTCGATCACGTTCAAGCAAGTAATGATGACACAAAATCGAGAAGTAAGAATAATATGTGGTGTTCATCCGTGATCGTTAGGAGTTTGGCATTTTAACTGCGCCATCACAAAACATATTTTCGTCAATACAATTTGTCATAAGCAATCCATTACAATTTTAGAAGAGGAGTGATGTCCATACCTACAACACCAGAAGAAAAAATGACATTTATTATTCTTTATTAAAGCCGTCAGTGACTCAGAAGGGAGATCAATACGCAGCAACCATATTTTTTTATTATTTGTCTAATAACCATGAGTATCTGACAGGTAGCTAAACAACTTTTAAACCTACCTTAAAATCATTTCTTCTGGACCACTCCTTCTATTCTACCAACATCTACATCGATACTCTACAAATCACACGTAAAGTTCGTGGTAGATGGTACATCGAACCACTTTCACAGTAATTCTCTATTATTCAACTCTCGAACAGCGCACGGAAAAATCGACCAGTTATATCCTTTCATGCGCGCTCTGATTCCCCTTATTTTATTATGATGATCGTTTCTCCCAATGTTTGTCGGTGTCACCAAAATATTTTCGCATTCAGAAGAGAAAGATGTTGGTTGAAATTCCGTGAGTAGATTCGCCGCAACGAAGAACGCCATTGTTTTAATGATGTCAGCCCCAAATCCTGTATCATGTCCGTGGCACTTTCTCTCCTATTTCGCGATACTACAAAAGGTGCTGCTCTTCTTTGAACTTTCTCGATGTAGTCCGTTAATGCTATCTGGTAAGGATCCCAGATCGCGCAGCAGTACTTCAAAAGAGGGGCCGACCGTGGTGGCCGAGCGGTTCTAGGCACTTCAGTCCAGAACCGCCCGAGTGCTACGTTCGCAGGTTCGAATCCTGCCTCGCGCATGGATTTGTGTGATGTCCTGAGGTTAGTTAGGTTTAAGTAGTTCTAAGTTTTATGGGATTGATGACCTCAGATGTTGAGTCGCGTAGTGCTCAGAGCCATTTGAACCATTGAAGAGAGGGTGGACAAGCGTAGTGTGGGCAGAGTCTTTAGTAGATCTGTTGCTTTTTCTTAGTGTTCTGCCAATAAATCGCACTCTTTGGTTTGCCTTCCCAACAACATATTCTATGTGTTCTTTCCAATTTAAATTGTTCGTAATTGTAATTCATTAGCATTTAGTTGAATTTACTGCCTTTAGATTTAACTGATTTATCGTGTACCGAAGTCTAACGGATTTCGTTTAACACTCTTATGGATGACCTCACACTTTTCATTATTTACGGTCAATTGCCAATTTTCGCACCATACAGATATCTTTTCTAAATCGTTTTGCAATTATTTTAATCTTTTGATGAATTTACTTGCTTTTATTAAGTGTTTTAAGTTGCCTCACTGCTCCAACGGTATCTGCTTCTAAGTTACTCATGTTGGCTGACATTTTTATTTGAAAACTGGTAGCCTGGAAAAACCACACCTTAATTTTACAGTGTGGTTGCATGAGCAGGACTAGAAAAATAATATGTCCATTGACGTATATCCCGCAAACTGAGTCTTACCACATTTCGATAGATGAATCTTTCGGATGATCTACAACAAGTAACTAACTAACCAACCATATTTTAATACAACATGATCAGTTCTATTCTTGATACGCTCCTGAAGTTACAACTACCTGTCATAATTCCACATCCACATCTATACTTCTCAAGCCACCTTACGGCGTGTGGCGGAGAGCACTTTGCATAACATAGTCAACTTCTCTTTCTCCTGTTCCACTCGCGCACGGTTCGCGGGAAGAACGATTGCTGTGGTTCTAAACACACTAATCTGATGTTCATGACCTTTCCGCGAGACATACGTAGCAGGAAGGAGTACATTGCTTGACTCTTCTAGGCACCAACGCACTCGGAATTTTAACGGTAGGCCATACCATGATGCAGAACGCCTCTCCTGCAATGCCTGCCACTGGTGTGAGATGCTTTCGCGCTAACTAAACGAACCTTTAACGAAACGTGCTGCTCTTCTTTGGATCTTTTCTATGTCCCCCGTCAATCTTATCCGATTCGGATCTCTAACTGACAAGCGTTATTCAAGCATTGGTTGAACGAGTGTTTTGTAATCTACCTCCTTTGTGAGTGGACTACATTTCCTAAGGATTCTTCTAATGACGCTCAGTCTGGCAGCTGTGTCATCACGATTAATTTTACGTGGTCGTTCGCCTTCAAATCGCTCCACAGGCATATTCCTAAGTATTTTATGGGAGTAACTGCTTCCAGTAATTGTTCTGCAATCGTTTAATCATCCAATAAAGGTTCTTGCTGTCTTCGTGTATTCTCAATACTTCCTTCCGAAATCACTGAAACCAATTTTGCAAAGTCTTCTACAGAATACTTCCGCAAAATGGGAAAGTCAAATCCAGTTGTTACAAACTGTCGATGCATATTGCGTACTGTCAAGTATCTATAATGTAGTTCGTTTTCCAATTGTACGTTAATTCATCAAAATACTGAATTATGTTAACGTCGTACATTTCCCAATATAATAAGCGTTACATTGCGTACATGTAAATATTTGTATAGAAACGTTGATAGCATCGCTAATTTTGCACCGAACGTCATTTTGCGTACATGTAAATATTTGTATAGAAACGTTGATAGCATCGCTAATTTTGCACCGAACGTCATTTATATCGTGTGTCATACACAAACATGGATCAGATCACGAAGCGAAGATTCTATTGGGTGGAGGTCGCAGAACAGCTGGCAGTTTTCAGTAATTACGTAAGTGACCTCTATTACTGTAAACTAAATAGTAGTGCGTCAGATGTAAAGCAGCTGCTGGCACGACAGAGTAGGATGCAAGTAGGCCTATAATTATGTGGAAAAACAGGAATATCGCCATGTTTAGCACTTGCAGATATTAACAACGCTCTACCGTACCAGTGAGATTACGCATTCATGTCAAAATTACGAGATTAGTCATGCACATGTTGTAACAATGACTTAAATAATGAAACTTCCTGGCAGATTAAAACTGTGTGCCGGACCGAGACTCGAACTCGGGACCTTTGCCTTTCGCGGGCAAGTGCTCTACCGACTGAACTACCCAAGCACGACTCACGCCCCGTCCTCACAGCTTTAATTCCGCCAGTATCTCGTCTCCTACCTTCCAAACTTCACAGAAGCTCTCCTGCGAACACAGTTTTAATCTGGCAGGAAGTTTCATATCAGCGCACACTCCGCTGTAGAGTGAAAATTTCATTCTCGACTTAAATAATAGTAGCTATCGAGCACCTGTAACACGAAAATAGACCACAATCGTAATATTTCCACTGTTCACTGCTTTTAGCCATAAAGTATTATTGCGGATATCCACATCCGTGCTCGCATTCATTAGCAAAATCAACATCTGTGGAGACCGGACGATACATCCGCATCCTCACTGAGCTTTAAATCCATAGTGTAGAGTCTCAGAATGTATTCTGAACTCAAATTTAATAAGGTATCTCTAACAGATTACCCCTCCATACCAACCAGCGTGGATTCCGAAAATAACGAGGCCTCGATCATGTGAAACCCAACTCACACTTTTCTCACACGTCATCTTGAAAAAAGCCATGGCTCAAGGCAGTCGTATAGATGCAGTGCATTTCACTAAATACCAAGCATAACGCTTTTTATCAAAAGTACGATCGTATGGGGTATTAGGCGAAATATATATCTGGACTGAGAATTTCTTGGTGTGTGTGTGGGGGGGGGGGGGGGGGGGACACAGCGTGTTATCTTGGATGGAGGACAGTCGTCAACAGAGATAGAAGTAACTTCCAGTGTGCCCCAGGGAAGTGTATTGGCATCCTTGCTGTTTATGCTGTAATATTAATGACCATGCAGACAACATAATAGCACCCTCACATTGTTCAGTAATAAAGCAGTTATCTGCAGTGAAACACTGTCTGAAGAAAGCTGTACAAATATTCAATCGATCCTAATAAGACTTCCAAGTGGTACAAAGATTGGCAACTTGCTGTAAATGTTCAGGAATGTGAAACTGTGCACCTTACACGACCAAAATAGGTAGTATCCATAACTAGGAAATCAATGAGTTACTGCCAGAATGTATCAATAGAATATACATGAATGTATCAATAGAATATACATGAACAAAAAAGCACAAATAACTGATATAATTAGAAGCACCCCGTGCCATGCGCTTCACAGTAGTTTGCAGAGTGTGGCCCTAGAAGAAAACCTTCATCGATCCTCTGTCGTCAGTCAGAGCACAGTACTTGCAAAAATCCGTCGAACATCACGGAAATATCTGCTATCACCTCCCTCGAGCACAAGGATTTGGTAAAATGTATCTCAAAAACTCGGGAAGTCATTAATGATCTGATCGCTCACGTATCCGGACATTAACGGCTGTAAGCGTCGCATCGATTGTGGACACGTAGATGCGAGGGGCAGCAGTTGAAGTCTGGCTTCAGTAAAAGCCTGAAATCTGGCTTCAGTAAAAACCAAGAGCGCTAATGCGAGCTATAGTAACTGTCAAATAATTGTACACGATCCAGTAAATTCAGCCAGACCGTGTTATTAATATTTTTGTTTATTTATTTCTAACATTAACAGTGGTGTTAAACGACCCGAAAGAAGCACACACGGTTCAGTGAAATTCTCAAAGGTCATATATTCTAGGTAGCTGATAATTTCTTTTGGCGAAGTTGCTCTTCGACTACGAGGGGCAGTCAAACAAAAGTGTGACAGATGGAAAAAAAGTAAAATGTTTTTTGTTTCACCACAGCTGTTAATACATTTATCAGTGCGAGTCAAGAAGGTCAATGCCTTCATGGAAAAATGTGGTTGCCTACGGAACCATGATTGTACCGAGGCTCGCACCACTTCGTCCCAAACATGTGGGCGGGCCCATATGTTGTCAAGGTCGTTTCGACTGCGCTGCATAAGTTTCGCTGAGCAGCTCTTACACATACTCCATACGGTTCCGATCTCTCCACGTGCGATTTCCATATTTCTGAAGCCCTGAATAAAGATGTTCGTGGGCGTCGATTTGCTTCGGACGAAGACTTGCACACCTGGGTAAGTCGTGGTTCCATAGCCTACCTCAAATATTTTTCCATAAAGGCATTGACCGTCTTGTCACACAGTGAGATAGCTGTATTACCTATGGTGGCGTTTACTTTTGAGATAATAAATAGTTTACCTACTTCTTTTCCATCTGTCTCGTATTCGTTTGATTGCCCCCTATACCACTCCTCCGACGCCATGCGCTTCAGCGGAGTTGCCACAACTCTTCGAAATCGCCTCGCACGAGTTTAGAGAAATAGGAAATTCACTATTTCCACGAAGATCCTCTTATTATAGGCTTGTCTCCTAATCGCTTTGTTGTGCGCATCGCAAACTGACTACTTTCCCTAAACAAGAGCTCCACATAAAAGAGAGCCGCAGATTTATGCGGTGCTTGTGGTTCATCGGATACATCAGAACTGGCTGAACTCTTGCGTTCCATCTGTCGTGGGTTTCTTGAAAAGGCATCCTAATATTATGTGAAATTTCTGGACACAGTCCTCAGTGAATTAAGAATTTACCTATAACCACACAGTGGAAAACTTAGATCCTACGTCGTGTTTTCCCGCTGTAGACATCGCTGTAAAGAGACTTCGGACCAGGAACCAACCGGACAACACATGCAGTACGAAATCAAACGCTCACTTCGACATGTCGGTAACAAGACGGAGAATAACAAAAACGAAGGAAGGCATCGCTTGTAAGACAAACTACAGTTACCCTAAACGATAGATGACGAAATGGACATAGACGTTCCAGTACATATATATGGAGCGAATTTTATTCCGTCGTTAAGAAAATATATTAATTATTTTTATTTTTTGTCCTGTTTAATTTGCAGTAATGTAGCTACTATCAGTTACGAGCCAGAACATAATGACCCTGTCCACCGCGAGATCGAAGGCCGCCTGGTAACGTTGCGGGCACGTAACACTGTAAAGAAAATAAAAAAGGCGGAGTAGAGGTGAATGGAGATTCATTCAAGCAACAATAATGGCCGCTAAAGGAGAAATCCACTGACGTTGCGACTTTAAGAAAGAGTAGATTATTATGGCCCGGCGTCTGGAAACGGACGTCTCGGAAATTGCGAAGCTTTTCGGCTGTTCGCGTGCTACTGTCGTGAGCATCTATGTCGAATGTTGAAGGACGAAGACCCCACGACTAGACGACAAGATGTTGGATGTCCACGCCTCATCACACAATCTACAAGTCGGAGGCTTGCCCGCACTTCGAAGTACACTACTGGCCATTAAAATTGCTACACCAAGAAGAAATGCAGATGATAAACGGGTATTCATTGGACAAATATATTATACTAGAACAGACATGTGATTACATTTTCACGCAATTTGGGTGCATAGATCCTGAGAAATCAGTACTCAGAACAACCACATCTGGCCGTAATAACGCCCTTGATACGCCTGTGCATTGAGTCAAACAGAGATTGGATGGTGTGTACAGGTACAGCTGCACATGCAGCTTCAACACGATACCACATTTCATCAAGAGTAGTGACTGGCGTATTGTGACGAGCCAGTTGCTCGGCCACCATTGACCAGACGTTTTCAATTGGCGAGAAATCTGGAGAATGTGCTGGCCAGGGCAGCAGTCGAACATTTTCTGTATCCACAAAGGCCCGTACAGGACCTGCAACATGCGGTTGTGCATTATCCTGCTGAAATGTAGGGTTTCGCAGGGGCAGGGATCCAATGAAGGGTAGAGCCACGGGTCGTAACACATCTGAAATGTAACGTCCACTGTTCAAAGTGCCGTCAATGCGAACAAGAGGTGACCGAGACGTGTAACCAGTGGCACCTCATATTATCACGCCGGGTGATATGCCAGTATGGCGATGACGAATACGCGCTTCCAATGTGCATTCACTGCGATGTCACCAAACACGGATGCGACCATCATGATGCTGTAAACAGAACCTGGATTCGTCCGAAAAAATGACGTTTTGCCATTCGTGCACCCAGGTTCGTCGTCGTTGAGTACACCATCGCAGGCGCTCCTGTCTGTGATGCAGCGTCAAGGGTAACCGCAGCCATGGTCTCCGAGCTGATAGTCCATGCTGCTACGAACGTCGTCGAACTGTTCGTGCAGATGGTTGTTGTCTTGTAAACGTCCCCATCTGTTGACACAGGGATCGAGACGTGGCTGCACGATCCGTTACAGCCATGCGGTAAGATGCCTGTCATCTCGACTGCTAGTGATACGAGGCCGTTGGAATCCACCACGGAGTTCCGTATTACCCTCCTGAACCCACCGATTCCATATTCTGCTAACAGTCATTGGATCTCGACCAACCCGAGCAGCAATGTCGCGATACGATAAACCGCTATCGCGATAGGCTACAATCCGACCTTTATCAAAGTCGGAAACGTGATGGTACGCATTTCTCCTCCTTACACGAGGCATTACAACAACGTTTCACCAGGCAACTCCGGTCAACTGCTGTTTGTGTATGAGAAATCGGTTGGAAACTTTCCTCATGTCAGCACGTTGTAGGTATCGCCACCGGCGCCAACCTTGTGTGAATGCTCTGAAAAGCTAATTATTTGCCTATCACAGCATCTTCTTCCTGTCGGTTAAATTTCGCGTCTGTAGCACGTTATCTTCGTGGTGTGGCAATTTTAATGGCCAGTAGTGTAGGATAGACACTGATCTGTGGCAAATCTGAAACTAAGGACACTGCTGGGTCAAGTATAAGTTTTCGAAGTACATCGTTCGGCAGACATTGTTGTACCTGGGGCTCTGCAGCAAACGACCCCTATGTGATCACCGGTTGAGGCAACACAATCATTGACTAAGAGTGCCGTAAGTATTGGATCACTGTTATTGGACTTTGGATCAATAGGAACCTTTCGTCTGTCGTCAAGTTTCTTGTTGCACCAGGCTGGTCGAGAAATGCCTTGCGCCACGAATGAAGGCCGGTGTGGAAAATATTACACCGTGGGAGACATTGACCTGGGCTTCCGTGGTTGAAAATAACCGCAGGAACCATGATTTTTTGTGGAACATCTACATCCCCTCAAGTTTAATGTCTTTCCCGACGGCGACAGCATCTTTCTGGAGGATAACAGTCCACGTCACAAACCTCAATCGTACTACAGTGGCTTCATTGACATGACAGTAAACTGACATTGATCCAACATTTGTTTAATCGACATGTATTAACAAGGACAATAAAACATCAGTATTCCAGCAGCGACTGACTAGCGCTGCATGGTGGTAGTGGTAATCGCGGGCCGGGGCGGCGCGCGAGTTACTGCATTACTGGTTATTTTATCTATTTTACTGTCCCTTCTAATACGTGTTAATAAAACGAATCACCGTCAAAAATTACTGAGTGAACTTCAAAATAATTCTTCATTGAGAAAATTTTCAAGTCTTAATAAGATTTTATAGCAGTCATTCCTTCCGTAACCCATCGATCAGCAATGTGCTCAGAGGTAACTAATTCCTACTATAAAAATTGCATTCTGCTACGCATCTAGCAGTGTTTTGCACAGTACAGCTCCTGATACGGCAATGTTTCATGAGGGCCACTCATCTAACATTACCTTCTCCTCCCTCCTTCTTCTTCTTCTGCTCTGTATTTTCGATGGTTCTATATTGTTTTAAAAATATTCAGTTTTATCAGCAAGTCAGTATTTTTAAACGTATCTGCTCTCGTGCAATTTTTCACGGTTCTCAGTAATCACATTTCTGATACCTGTATCATACCAAGATATTTAGTACTCGATATCCAAGAATCAGAGCCATAGAGAAAAACTGGCACTGTGATCACTTTATGCAATGTCATTTTGTTTCTCTTCTTGTTTTCGTAGATAATGTTCTTCGGATTGTACCACACACGGTCGGGTACTTACCAAGTTTGTGAAAGATATCACGGCCAATGCCGTAAGTTACGTGACAGCCAAGGTATTGCAACAGAGACACTTGTTCAACACATCTATTATCTGAGAGTTACGTTCACCTGTAGTGGCATCTAGTGCTGCGTTTTGCAGCTGGACGAGTTAACCTGTCAAGAACAATCCGCTCTATGTCGGGAACTCCTATAGCTGCGTTTGGGTGCCTCTAGGTAGATCACCCGATCCATTTATAGCGTGTGTTTTAGCGTGGCAAGCTCTGCAGTGAGCGGAAATTCATTGTATCTTGTCATTTAATATGGTCAAAGAATTTTTCCGTCAGATACAGTGTATTCTGGTGTATCATTTCAGTGAAAATAGGGAAGGGCAGTGAGTCCTCTCGCACTATACATTCTTAACTTTAGAGCGCAGACGCAGGAAAAAGAGGCCCGCAAATGAACAGTTGCGTACAGCATTCTTTGATGTATTATTTTAATTCCTGGACTTACTGTGAGCGTCCACTCGCTAGTCATATTATCTATGTAAATACTCGTATTTAACAAAAAAAATGTAGGGGATAATTTATAGGGCTGACATGTTACGTGACTGATGCAGATACCTATTATTTGCGTACCATGATAAAATCCTTTTATGACATCAACAAAATACGGAGGATCTTCTTGTGCCACCGATACTTGCCTCACACAGTCGAAGAAAAATTAAGTTCTCCTACAATTTCAAAAGAACAATTTCAAATGTTTACCGAAAATTGCGAAAAAATATAAAAAATAAAAACATCGGCAATCGATATTGCCATTTCAATATCGATATACTGGGAAATAATATATCGCTGATATTTATCGATACTTTAGAGAAAAATATTGATACATCGATATTTCATAGACAGCCCTAGTCGGAACCACAAGTAAGGGTCAGTCGCTGCCCGACGCAGCAGCGAGTGAAAGAGATCTGCCTAGACGCCCTCAGTATGTTTCATTGATTGGAGTGCGGTTTTGGTCCCCGGCTCGGCAACCATTGCTAAAGACGACCTTTTCGTCTTATAGTCAGTCACATCCAGCAGCACAAACTGTATTAGCAGTCAGAACCTTATCGAAGTTTTTCAAATAACTTTCGTGAATTCAACCAGGTAACACTTGAGCGACCGCCGATATTTCGGCGGGAGAACACCCCGCCATTTTCAAGGCAAACTGCAACGGACAGGCGACGTACACGAAAATTTAAAACCTCGGTTCTCGGACTAATGCGGGAAAGATAACACACACACTGAACACTAGTGTCACCAAAGATGACCAAGTCAGAGCTATCGATAATGAGACTACGAACTCGCAGGTGAGGTAGCATTGACTCCGTCCCTCTGTTTTTTGACAAGGGAGAGAGCCGGATTCCAAACCAACTTTAAACAAAAACCTCTATCCCTGTTAACGAGGATGCTCGCTAATTTAATAACTGTCTCCTTAAGGCAATGCTGGACGTGCATGCCAATGTCTCGGTGTTATTATACAAAATGGGGTGACCAGTATCCAAGCAGTGTTCGGCAATAGCAAATCTACTTGGCTGCTGTAATTGTGTGTGCCGTTTATGCTCAGTACATCGGTACTCCACGGTCCTGATAGTTTGATCAGTATATGCCATGCCGCAGCTACAAGGAATGCGATATACATCCGCCTTACGCAGACCAAGATCATCCTTAACGGAATTCAAAAGCGCTCTAATTTTAGATGGAGGTCGGAAAACACATTTCACATAGTATTTCCGTAAAATACGACCGATCTTGTTGGAATGTTTCCTACGTAAGGCAAAAAGGCACTAGACTTAGGTGTCGACTCATTAGAATTATCATCAATCACCCGATGTACAGTTGGTTGATATGGCAAAGTCTCAGCATCAGTCCGAGAACCGAGGTTTTAAATTTGCATGTACGTCGCCTGTCCGTTGCAGTTCGCCTTGAAAATGGCGGGGTGTTCTCCCGCCGAAATATCGGCGGTCGCTGAAGTGTTACCTGGCTGAATTTCCGGAAGTTATTTGAAAGCTGTATACGCCAGGAGAAACTCAGGTCTCTTATCGAAGTTCATAATCAACTGTACACTGGGATGAAAGTTTCATTCTGTATTATATCATGTGATAAAAGTCATATGTTCAGCGGCATTAACATAGACATTTCTGTGGATATGGACTGATTCCACGGTAAGTATTTCAGACTGTTCAAGTTCTAGTAAATACCTCCTCCAGAAGCAAATCTAGGCTTGCCAGGATCCACTACAGTGCCATCGCGAGTGGCTCAAGTGTTTTTTCGTCCGGCATTGCAGTTTTTGTAATCAATGAATGAGAGAGGTGTGACGCAAGGTGAAATTATCTTCTTCTTTCAATCAGCATTTGCAAGTAAAATACGTCATCTATGTATGATCGACTGTTCATTAATGCAGCTTATTCTTTAAGTAACAGTAAAATATATTTTATAACTTGGATATGGAGAAGTGTAAATCACGCTGTAGCATTTCTCCAAGAGGAAGCCTAAGTGGTGGTATAAAAAGAATGAGCGCAACGGATGAACAGTTTAGCATGGCTTCTATTGCTCATTTTCAACATCGGCGGCTAGCCCAAACTACCGCGAAAGAACACACCTGATGCACAGAAAATGTGCAAGATTTTGCGCGTTGCACAATGGGAAACGAGCCCTCGCACTCGCTAACTACAGCCTGGGAGCCGTGTCAAGGACTACCGGCTCTCTCTGCAGCTGTTGGTTCGCAACCGCTCACAAATCACGACCGGCGGAATCGCCATCAAAACTGCCAAAGGAAATTTATGAGTTTACTGTGACCAGTCTATAGTCCCTTGTAATCTGCGTAAATATATCGAATTTTTTTGAAGGCGAATTGCTGGTAGTCGTTTCAATTAATTTCACGAAACCTACACACACACACACACACACACACACACACACACACATATATATATATATATATATATATATATATATATATATATATATATATATATATATATATATATTGTTGCTATTCTCATTTGCAATTGACTTTAGTTCTATAGTAAGCTCCAAGAGAGCTAAAGGGAGGGGGATATAAAGAGCAGGTGGGGGCTGTTCTCACGCTCTTGACTGGAGCATGTGTATATAGAGATACTGCGTTCAACGTAATGTCGGTAAATTCGCATCAGATGAGGAGTGATCGGATGACAATCCCGATTGAAAGGATCCACCGATATTAATATATCAGTCATGAGATATCGAAGAGAACGCTGTACGATGAAACTACCAGACTTACGCGATGTGGCCTACCTCAATGTTATATACTCCAAAAGCAAACTCTGCATCATTGCCTTTCCTACTCCATTCCCAAGGAACGCAAGCTCCTCTTAACTCATTCCCTTCATAATGTATGCGGAGGAGGTAGTAGAATTTTTTTTCCAGTTTATCTCAATTACGGATTCTCCCAATTTACAAAAAAGAATTCGAAATTATTCGCTGACTGCGAATTCCTTAACATCAGCTGTATGAGATATAGATGTACTACCTGTTACCGACATATGAAAATTTGTTCTGGACCGGGAATCGAACCCGGATTTCCTGCTTATAACGAGCGGGCGCCTTAAGCACTTCGGCTATCCGTGCACGCTCCTCGAACCGACCCAAAGCTCCACATGCCACGCTGTCTACATACGTATCATATGTTTATTCATCACCTATTGCTCGCCAACATTATTAATTGTATTCTCTCGTCGGGAGAATGAGACTACGAAGAATCGAGAGCACTGTTTTTATCGTCGTACACCCGTCTAGTCTTTCAAAACATTCAGGTGACGAATGTCATGTGATGTGATACCTCCTAATATTGTGTCGCGCTCCCTTTAGACCAGCGTTGTGCAACAACGGCGGCTGTGGCAGTGGACGGAAATGGGCGCGACATCCCCGTGATGATGCTGGGAATGGCTGGAATAGCGTTGTGATGGCGCAGTTCGTGTGAAGCGACCGCTCGTGGCAGGCCACCAAATGTCAGTCAGTGGTAAACAAGTGTGTTGCGCAGTGCATAACCAGCAAGTTCTAGGTGAAAAAAAGACACCAAACGTGAAAATTTTGAAGACGATTAGCGCAGTTTGGACAAGAAACCCATTCAAAGGCTTAAATGTATGAAGCGGTGGAAACGAGGCGAATCCGGACAGTGTAAGGCCGGAAACGCATGGTTCAAATGGCTCTGAGCACTATGGGACTTAACTACTGAGGTCATCAGTCCCCTACAACTTAGAACTACTTAAACCTAACCAACCTAAGGACATCACACACATCCATGCCCGAGGCAGGATTCGAACCTGCGACCGTAGCGATCGCTCGGCTCCAGACTGTAGCGCCTAGAACCGCACGGCCACTCCGACCGGCCGGAAACGCATGTCAACTGCAAAGGTACTCGTAGCCCTGTTATTAGGACTCCGGGAGCGTTCTGCCAGTGCACTTCCTGCATGACCTCAGTACAGTGAACCCAGCCTACAAGACAAACGCTGCAAACTGCAACAAAGGACGACAGCAACAAAGGACGACAGCAACAAAGGACGACAGCAACTGAGTCTTCAGTAGGACAATGCAAGGTCGCACTCTGCTGCTTTAACGATCTTAAAACTGCCGGAAGTACATCGGCAAAGTCTGCAATATCATCCTTACATTCCATATTTATCACCCTGCTTCTGCCACATGTTTGGATCACTGAAAGAACTTCGCGAACACTAGTTCGATGGCACGGTAGAGGAATTCGAACGCAAAGAGAGAAGTTCGAGCGCAAGTAGCTGGCACTTGTCCCTCTTCCTTCTTCGAGGTTGGCATCACAAACTTGTCATTTCGATGGGAAAACTGTGTGGGTAAATCACGAGGGTATGCATATTAATGACGAGTGGGCATTTTCCTTTTGGTTGATTCAACAAAAAAAAAAAAATATAATATCCGTGTTCATATTTGATCTTCCTTGTATTATGATTAATAAAAGGCACTGTAAACGAAATCGCCCCCTTGTATTAACTGACAACTGTGGCGACAAAGTTAAACAAAAATAAATTTACTAAACCATGAAAACAACGGATCGCGTTATAAGAGGTAAACTCTAGGTAAGAGAATGTTTCCAGGTCAAAACCCAGAATGGCACTCTACAACCGTTGGCAGCTAATCGTGCTTATCCTTAGTAATCAAACCCATTTAATAATTCAGTAACCAGCCACTACCGCAGAAAATTTTCATTATTTCTTTCTGAAAGTGATAATATCGATAAAATTTCTGGTTCTAAGGGAATTTATAGAAACGAAACAAAATACGACGACCATCCCGTTGGGAATTAAGACAGTTACATAGGCGGAAAGTATGCGAGTCTGACGAATCTCTTCACGGTGAGGCCTTAAGCTTGTGCGCTTGGATGCGTGTAACAGAATTCGAATAACGATCCACGGAAACACGAATGCACGCGTATGAGCAAAAGGGTTTGTGGACGGCCGCGGGTAGAGGAAGGGGAAGCCGAGGTAAATGCTTAACGTGGAAAGGTGTCGCGAGCTTTACGAGCGCCGAGACTCAAGTGCCACTAAAGCGCGACAATGGGCAATTTGGCGGCATAAAGCGACTATTAGAGGCCGCTGCCGGTATCGTATACGGCTCCTCCAGCGCGCCCCGCCGCCGTAAATAAACCCAGCGACGCTACCTTGTCCGCGCCGCTGCTTATGGGCCACCGGTTGTAGTTACCCTCACATCTGACGCGCCAAAGCGACGATCAAATTGTAAACACTATTTATGTCTCCTAAGTCTATGATTATTTGTAGGCAGCAAGGTTTCCATCAATAGGCTGTAGCAGCATCCACACGCTCTGGAGGAATCGATTACAAAAGACACCGCAAAACTGATTTTCGTACGCCTAAATACTGGCACATTCTAAGCTAGTCGGACTTTTCACAACAGGTGTACTGAAATGTTATAATATTTTTGATAATTTAATATGTAACACCACGGATTCATATATAGAGCGGGCGGAAAGTGTCTACGGGAAATTGCTAATATTTCCTAAAACAACTGGTCTGTTTGATTGAACCGAGATTTATTACAATCAGAAGGATATAGCACTTCGTCTTCAGGCCACAAGTGGCCCATCGGGACGATCCGACCGCCGTGTCATCCTCAGTTGAGGATGCGGATAGGAGGGGCGTATGGTCAGCACACCGCTCTCCCGGTCGTTATGATGGTTTTCTTTGACCGGAGCCGCTACTATTCGGTCGAGTAGCTCCTCAATTGGCATCACGAGGCTGAGTGCACCCCGAAAGAAGGATAAAGGCACCTACGTTTTCCACCAATTTCTCCAATAGTTTGCGAATGTTATCAACATATTTCAACAGAAACTCTTCTGGTACACTGGTGAAAACATGCCAGACGCGGGCATCCAAATCATCCAACTTACGTAGTTCGGTCCCATAAACTTCCTCCTTCGACCAGACACACAAGACGTAGCTCGTTTTGAGATCGGGGCTCTACGGTGGCCACTCACGAGGACCTCGGCAACCCAGCCACCGTCCCGGAAGCCGGTCGTAGAGCTGTTTCCGTACAATGTCTGCAAAATGTGGATGAACACCAGCGAACTAAAGATAAGCTCATTGGTACTGTAAATGGACGCAATTGCGAAATCTGAGTGTCCAATACGGCTTTGTACCGGCCTCAGTTCACCGTGTTCCGAAGAGGTAACGGAACAATACGTTGTTTTGATGCCAATGTTGCAATTTTCTCAACGATTGCACGTCGAGAATCTTTTACCCATTAATGGGAATCATGGTAATTTGCAATTCCTTCCATGTGAAACACAAATACATCACTCGAGATTATTTTTTAAGATAGCTGGGGATATTCTCTGAAACATGCTAGATAGTATGATTTCTCCGTACTCAATCCCACGGTCACAATCTTGAATAGATACACTACTGGCCATTAAAATTACTACTCCACGAAGATGACGTGCTACAGACGCGAAATTTGACAGGAAGAAGATGCTGTGATACGCAAATAATTAGCTTTTAGGTTGGCGCCGGTGGCGACACCGACAACGTGCTGACATAAGGAAAGCTTCCAATCGATTTCTCATACACCAACAGCAGTTGACTGGCGTTGCCTGGTGAAACGTTGTTGTGATGCCTCATGTGAGGAGGAGAAATGCGTACCATCACGTTTCCGACTTTAATAAAGGTCGGATTGTAGCCTATAGCGATTGCGTGACACTGCTGCTCGCGTTGGTCGAGATCCAATGACTGTCAACAGAATATGGGTTCAGGAGGGTAATACGGAACGCCATGCTAGATCTCAACGACCTCGTATCAGCCACGTCTCGATCCCTGAGTGAACAGATGGGGACGTTTGCAAGACAACAACTATCTGCACGAACAGTTCGACGACGTTTACAGCAGCATGGACTATCAGCTCCGAGACCATGGCTGCGGTTACCCTTGACGCTGCATCACAGACAGGAGCGCCTGCGATGGTGTACTCAACGACGAATCTGGGTGCACGAATGGAAAAACGTAATTTTTTCGGATGAATCCAGGTTCTGTTTACAGCATCATGATGGTCGCATTCGTGTTTGGCGACATCGCGGTGAACGCACATTGGAAGCGTGTAATCGTCATCGCCATATTGGCGTATCACCCAGCGTGATGGTATGGGGTGTCACTGGTTACACGTCTCGGTCACCTCTTGTTCGCATTGACGGCACTTTGAACAGTGGACGTTACATTTCAGATGTGTTACGACCCGTGGCTCTACCCTTCATTCGATCCCTGCCCCTGTGAAACCCTACATTTCAGAGGGATAATGCACAACCGCATGTTGCAGGTCCTGTACGGGCCTTTCTGGATACAGAATATGTTCGACTGCTGCCCTGGCCAGCACATTCTCCAGATCTCTCACCAATTGCAAACGTCTGGTCAATGGTGGCCGAGCAACTGCCTCTTCACAATACGCCAGTCACTACTCTTGATGAACTGTAGTATCGAGTTGAAGCTGCATGGGCAGCTGTACCTGTACACGCCATCCAAGCTCTGCTTGACTCAATGCCCAGGCGTATCAAGGCCGTAATAACGGCCATATGTGGTTGTTCTGGGTACTGTTTTCTCAGGATCTATGCACCCAAATTGCGTGAAAATGTAATCACATGTCAGTTCTAGTATAATATATTTGTCCAATGAATACCCGTTTATCATCTGCATTTCTTCTTGGTGTAGCAATTTTAATGGCCAGTAGTGTAGTTCCTGGCTCTTATGTGGCTTCCACGAGTAAAATTTCAATTTTTTAAAATAACATTACGGATCGTGTGCACCGTTAGACTATTTTTACGGGTTGCCTGGGTCTTCGAGTGAAAATTTCCCGCACCAGTCGTATACTTTATTCTTATGTTATGTCCTGCGAAGATCACTTCTCACAGCGTTCACCACAGGCCCGCAGTCATCAGTTCCGTATGGCAATTTGTGATGGTCCTTGAATGCAAAGTAGATGTAGGACATGGCCGAAAGAACGGATACCACACATATAATAGTAGTATCTATGCGCCTTGACGGCATTTCATGACATATTTTCTTCAGCGCGTATGCACCCTGGGTCCGACGTCTTGCGGGAATGGTGCCTGCTGAGAGCAATCGGGATGGTGGTCAGGGGGGCGCTACGGAAGTAGTGTGCGTCAGGTTGGGAATTTGGGTTAGACGGGAAGCGTGCTCAGAACGCGGAGGCGGCTGTTGGGTGGCCGCTCGCGTATAGCGGGGAGTCTGGCTTCGAGTCCCGGCCCGGCCCGGCACAAATTTTCACTTGTCGCCAATGAATTATTTCAATGCGCTCACGCTGCTGACATCGGTATTTCTCTTTTTCGTCATGTATACACGCGACCGCATAATCATGAATGTGTGCTGTCAGTTTTTCGGACGTGTCTCACATGTAACAGTAATAGGTCCTCTACGACTTTCAAGGGAATCTTATACCATTCTTCCTGAAAAAGTCCAGATAACGATGATGGACGTGGATGGCGGTTACGGACCCGTCTCTCCAAAATAGACAGTAAGGCTCAACAATATTGAGATTTAGTGACTAATGGTCAGGGGAGATGCGATAACTCATCCTGCTGACAAAGCCGATCCTGGATGATGCGAGCGGTGTGAACAGGTGCCACGTCGTCTTGGAACGCAGCGTCATTATAGGGGAACAAACAGTGTACCAGGGGATGAACCAGATCATCGAAATGATCACATAATCCTTGGCAGTAGCGTGTCATTGCAGAGTACCCAAGGAGACCATGCAATACCACGATATGGCTGTCCAAACTATCACCGAATACCATCATATTTCACTATCGGGATGTAAACTCGGCCAGCAATCAAAAACAGTGTGAAACAAGGCTCATCCGACCAAATGATATTCTTCCATAGTTCTGGTTTTATGGCTTCGACAGCACGTTTTCCTGTTAAGTAAATGTGCACCACTTATGAGTGGTTTTGGAATTCCAGCTAGAATTACAATTTCCAGCTAACGAAACTCCCTTCGTGTTGTTCTGATGCTGACACTGTTCGAGAGTGCGACATTCAGTCTTTGCAGCTGACGTTCTCTTTATTTTTCGTCACGCCTCTCTTCAATGAGCGCCCGTCACAACTGCTCAATACACACTTTCGTCCACATTGTGACTTAGCGGATGATGATTCTCCGGTTTCCGTGCATGCGATATAAATCTTCGATACGGTGTCTCTTTAAACACCATAAACTTCGGCTTCCTTAGTTACAGTAGCTCTCTTCATGCGAACACCAACGATTTGTCAGGTTACAGTAGCTCTCTTCATGCGAACACCAACGATTTGTCAGGTTCGAGTTCATTTAGCTTCAACATAATGCATTGAACACTACACAGAACACAACCGACACTTGCAACATTTTGAGGAAATTACACACTTGCCGTTCGTGGTCAAATACAAACGAGCCTTCTGCAGGCTTGGCTAGTATCTTCATTTACGCTCAAGCACGCATTTCTCGCGGTGTTTTCATATTTTTGTACAGTCCCTGTTTATGACGTCCTGGTGCTACCAAGGCGCACTGTGAGATACTCAGCTTCCTGGAGGTCTGCACCGATGCGGATATTAGTTGATATCAATAGTGATGCTTACTTATCGAATAGAGGTCTGCGCCAGTACGGAAATCCGCGTGGTTAAAAGTATAAGATTGTTGTTTATATCACTTGACATATGAATAATAACTCATGTAAGTCACTGTTGTTCCCCATTTAGGGCAGAGTGCCAGTACTTCGGTTCAATGCGCAAGAGCCCTTCAAAGGATACATACGTTTCTGGCGCCTGCAAAGGCTGAAGATGGCGACATGACCTTCCTTTCTGGTTTTCCGTACAATTACACGCAGTTCCTGGCACCGTGGACCCAGTAGCTGGCTTACGTGTGAGTCATTTCACTTGCAGTACCAGGGGCCACTTCGGCAGTTGCCGAAAGCTGCCACAAAGCGACATGGTGGCTATTCTAGGAAACTCCATCGCTTGGGACCTTCTCTCATTGTTCTGACTCACATTTGTGCTTCATACGATATAAATAATGTATAGTGTAAAATCAGTCCATCTCTAAAAATTTCCGTTAAGTAAGTTTGACGTACACATCAGAATGCTTACTATACTGAGAAGTGTGGAACACATTAATGTGCTACAGTTAGGAACCGCGCGACCGCTACAGTCGCAGGTTCGAATCCTGCCTCTGGCATGGATGTGTGTGATGTCCTTAGGTTAGTTAGTTTTAAGTAGTTCTAAGTTCTAGGGGACTGATGGCCTCAGATGTTAAGTCCCATAGTGCTCAGAGCCATTCGAACCATTTTTACACTATAATGATTCAATGTTGTGCTGAATTAGTATACACTGATGTCGCAGGATAGCGAGATGGACATATACTGCTGTGCGGCAGTATCGTGTGCACAACGTATAAAAGAGCTGGGCATTGGCGGAGCTATCGTTTGTACGCAGGCCATTCATGTGAAAAGGTTTCCGACGTTATTATGGCGGCACGGCGGGAATTAACAGACTCTGAAGGCGGAATGGTAGTTGAAGATTAGACGGATAGGACATTCCATTTCAGGAAATTGTTAGGTAATTCAATACTCCGAGACCCACAGTGTCAAGAGTGTGCCGAGAACACCAAATTTCAGGCATTACCCCTCACCGTAGACAACTCGGGGCCCGACGACCTTCACGTAACGGCCGAGAGCAGTGGCGATTGCGTACAGTTGTCAGTGGTAACAGACAAGCAATAATACGCGAAATAACTGCAGAAATCAATGTGGGATAAACGACGAACTTATCGTGCAGCCCGCCTCCAGTGGTGTCGCGACAGGCGTGAATCGAGGGACGAATGGAGACGTGTCGTCTTCAGCGATGAGAGTCGCTTCTGCCTTGGTGCCAATTATGGTCGTATGCGTGTTTGGCGCCGTGCAGGTGAGCGCCACAATCAGGACTGCATACGACCGAGGCACACAGGGCCAACACCCGGCATCATGGTGTGGGGAGCGATCTCCTACACTGGCCGTACACCACTGGTGATCGTCGAGGGGACACTGAATAGTGCACGGTACATCCAAACCGTCATCGAACCCATCGTTCTACCATTCCTAGACCGGCAAGGGAACATGCTGTTCCAACAGGACAATGCACGTCCGCATGTATCCCGTGCCACCCAACGTGCTCTAGAAGGTGTAAGTCAACTACCCTGGCCAGCACGATCTCCGGATCTGTCCCCCATTGAGCATGTTTGGGACTGGATGAAGCGTCGTCTCACGCGGTCTGCACGTCCAGCACGAACGCTGGTCCAACTGAGGCGCCAGGTGGAAATGGCATGGCAAGCCGTTCCACAGGACTACATCCAGCATCTCTACGATCGTCTCCATGGGAGAATAGCAGCCTGCATTGCTGCGAAAGGTGGATATACACTGTACTAGTGCCGACATTGTGCATGCTCTGTTGCCTGTGTCTATGTGCCTGTGGTTCTGTCAGTGTGATCATGTGATGTATCTGACCCCAGGAATGTGTCAATAAAGTTTCCCCTTCCTGGGACAATGAATTCACGGTGTTCTTATTTTAATTTCCAGGAGTGTATTATGACCACTGCCCACCGCGACGCTAGATGCCGCCTGGTGGCGTTGCAGGCGCCTGGCGCGGCAACGAAAGTATGTAAGCGGAGCAGACACGGATGAGGGATAACCCCACCGAAGATATGGGCTGCAAATGAGGAAATCCACTGAGATAAGCGACTTCGAGAAAGGGCAGATACAGTGAAGAAATATCTCGAAAAAGGCGAAGCTGGTCGAATGTTCACGTGCTACTACCGTGAGCATCTACGGAAAAAGGTAGGACACTGAAGCTACCACTAACGCGCTAAATGGTTGGACGTCCACAACTCTTCACAGAACATGGGGCTCGGAGGCTTTTCTGTTCTGTAGAACAGGGTAGATGGTGGTCTGTGACATCTCTGCCGACAGAACACAATGCTGGTGCACACCGTTCATAGTACGTTGTTGAACATGGAGCTCTGCAGCAGACCATCCGTATGTGTTCACATGTTGACTATACGACATTTTCATTTACGATTGCTGTGGGCACGGGGCCATCAGGATTCAACCATAGATCAGCGCAAACGTGTCAGCTCTTCGGGGATTCACATTTTTGCTACACTAGGTCGATGGTCGTCTTCACAAACTCCGCCATCGGGGTGAACGGCGGATCGAACGTGCAGCGCGCCAAGGACGCAGGCTGGTGGGAGCAGTATTATGCTACGGAAGACATTCTCCTGCGCTTGCATAAGGCATGTAATAGTAATCGAAGAGTCGCTTACAGCTGCGAACCATATGCATCCCTTCGTGCTTGATGTCTTCATATTTCAGCAGTATAACTGTCTGTGTCTCGGAGCTACAGAACCGTGCTATAGCGGTACGAGGAGTATTATAGTGAACTCACGTTGACCCCTCGGCGACCATATTCACCTGATGTAAGTCATATGGGACCCATCTGGATTGCTATCGGACGCCATCACCGCGTACCCAAATCAGCGGATCGTTATTTACGCCAATTACATGACCTGTGCGTAGACATTTAATGCCGCATACCTCCACAAACATACCAACAAACTGTCGGATCCCTGATACGCAGAATCAGTGATGTACAGGGCGATTATAATTAAAGTTAAACTTTCAAACCGCAGTAGAAATAACATCACTGGTCAGAATGACTTGAAATTGCAACGGAATATTATCGGAGAATGGGGGAAACGTATGGCAGAAGAAAAAAATAGTGTGAAAATTGATCAATAGATGGCGCTGTATGTGTCAGAATACGTAAATAAAAACACCTGTCATGCGCACGACCCACTGAAGTTGGTATAAACACGCCGGGTACACGGTTTTTCCTCCTTTCGCGTCTGTGACGTTCGCCATGACTGTCTCAATGCAGGATCGGGCTCTGCTTGTAAAGCTGTATTACAAGAATGATGACTGCGCACAGGTCGCTCTGCAGAAGTTCCGGTCTCTGAAGTGTTTGACAGAAGGCGTTGGTCCAATGATTATCCTGGGTCTAGAGAAAATGATTCGGAAATTCGAAAAGACGGGTTCTTTTGGTGTGCGACCTGGTAGAGGGAGGAAACGAACTGATTCGACGTCAGTGGACGCAGTGGCCGCAGCAATGCAGGAGGAGACGAATGGTGGTGTGCAAACGTGTAGTGCACGTGGAATTGCCCGAACATTGGACATACCCGTGAGCACGGTGCGTAAAATCCTACGAAACATCCTTCTTTGCTATCCATTCAAAATTACCCATGTGGAGGAGTTGCTTCCTGTTGACCTGCCAGCAAGAGAGACCTTTGCTTTAGAATTTCTTGCTCGCATGGAAGAGGACAATGATTACCCGTCGAAGATTTTGTGGACTTCCGTCTGATAGGATATGTCAATACACAGAATTGTCGAATATGGGTTACGGGAAGTCCACACGCAAATCAACCAGTACCACTTCATCCTAAAAAGGTCACTGTGTGGTGCCGGTTTACGGCATCATTTAACATAGGGCCATATTTTTTCGAAGAGACAGGTGCTTCTGGTCCTGTTATCTGTACCGTCACTGGTAGGGGGCTTTGAGTGTCTTTTGCGCAACCACGTCATTCCAGCTCTCCAACAGCGTGGATGTGGGGATCGGATTATTTCTATGCAAGATGGCGCGCCTCCGCACATTGCACATCCAGTTAAGCAGCTGCTGAAGCGCCTTTCGGAAATGCTAGAATTATCAGCCACCGTTTCCTTACAGCCTGGCCGACCCGATCACCTGATCTTAATCCGTGTGACTTCTGGCTGTGGGGCTGTCTGAAAGGTGTGTTCAGTGTACCGATTGCAAACTTAGTTACACTGAGGCACGAATTGCACAACACGTTCTGAACGTGACCCCGGAAATACTTCGATCGTTTGTGGAACATGACGTTTCTCGATTTCAACTTGTTGCACAAAACGGTGGACAGCATATTGAACATGTTTTGCGCCAGTCACACGGAAATTAATAACTCGTATTGATTTTGATTGATGCTTTTGGTGCGGTTTTCGGCCTCAGGACAATTAAAAAACGATTTTTCCCGTCCGATATGATCTGACCTTGCCATGATGGATGGGCTTACGAAACTAACAATATCACATCTCTACTCCCATGCTCACTGAGTAGTACAGTTTGTCTAACGTCAAACCTACACCGTACGCATTGTTGTATGATTCATTTGTCATTTTTAGTCGACCACTATTAAATTATGATGATTACAGCGCCAACTATTACGACATTTTGTAACTACTTATTTTTCTTCAGCCATACGTTGTCCTCCTCCTCCGATAACATTTCGTTGCAATACGACGTTGTTCTGACCAGTGATATTATTTCTACAGCGGTTTCAAAGTTTAACTGTAATCACACTGTATTTCGTTGTAAAGACGGACAAACAAGCTATTAAGCAGGTTGTCATAATGTTTTGGCTCATCAGTGTAAAGTCAGACGCGTCTAAGCCAGGCTTCTCGATGCAGTGTTTCGGAAAAAACAACTTAGAAAAATGAATATGTGAAATTAATGCAATGTCATTCCTTCACCGAAGTGTCGACAAAAAGCTCAGCAAATAAGCAGACGATACGTGCCTGGTCGCCGGCGTGAACGGTCTTAATATGGACGCGTCTCTCGTTACCTGTAACAAAAGGAAGATGGCGTTAGTTGTGAATGACAGTGTGTAGGGAAGATCAGAGACGAAATAATTTCTGAATTATCAGTACAAGATCTTAGTCACTAATATTTTTTTCGGCTATAATTGTCACAATTCTAGAACTATAGACCCAAAGAACAATGATCCGATAAAGTGCAATGCTCACAAATCCTTTGGAGAAGCAAACTCAAGCACAGAAAAGCGATGATCTGAAGCATGCTTTGCAACCCCCTGCCCCTCACACACACACACACACACACACACACACACACACACACACACACACACACACACACGCAATTATTATAGTCTCCACCGTATGTGCATTCAGATCAGTACTGTCAGTTCTTCCGAAATGTAGAACGTACAAGTGTCCTGAAGTGTAACATCCTCCCAGAACAGAATCATTAGATACTGAGTGCTGCTTCAGTTGACGGACTGAGCGAAAGATTTTGTTGAGCAAGCGTTCCAGAATTCTCTTGAAGTCTATTACAGAAACAACAGACAACCCAAATCAGCGTACAGTATCTCTGTCGAGATTTGAATATCATTCTTCCCAAATAAGATACTAGGAACATCACAGAGAGGCAGACAAGCAGTGGTGATGTGATCGCTCCTAACTCATGAATGTTGCCGATTTCTGTCCCTGTTCTTGGTAATGTGGAATTCTTACGTAACACCTTCAACGCTACTACTCCTAAAATGTCCGTCACACAGGAAGTATTTCAATATACAGGGTAAGTCAGCTAAGCTGTTCGCCTCAGCTATTTCTTGAACCTTTTAACAGCTTAGCAGAATCACGCCGTATAAACTGCAACATTAAAATTTTATTTAATTAACTGAAGAGTCGAAGCTTATTTCAAATTATGTACTATGGAAAATAGGGACACAAATCAAGATTCTAGCCTTATCGGCAGAGTCATACAAACACGACCGGCGCCAGGTACAATATAAAGTTCCAACAGAGCGTACACTCCAATACAAAGTGAAAGATTCATTATGAATATAGATCTAATACTTCTGCTGTCGTTCGCGAGGACATTACTTCACCCTACAATGATGCATGGTATCCACTGTGGTAACTAAGAAGTCGAAAGGAAATGTAGGGATAATGATGTGGGGCAGTTCGTCAACGTTTCCAGAATGGATCAGTCGCTAATAACGACATGAAGGTTGAAAATCAACCTCCCGTCGACAGCGAGGACCTTCGAGATTAATGCAAACTCACAAAATCAGTTTCAGGGAAGGAAATCAGCAGTGTCCGTTTCAAGTAAAAAAATCCCGTAATTCGCATTAATAGTTTAGGAAAACATGGCAAATCTTAATTGCGCGTGGTCCGACGGGGATTCGAACCCCGCTCCTCCCGAGTCTCAACAATTTCACAACGTCACTTGGGCTGTTGGTAACGACGCTGCCTGCTAAAGAAGGAGTACATGGATTGGGTACATAGTTTCAATTAGCCAGGAAGTTTCATAACAGCGCAAACATGGTCGCAAAGCAAAATTCAATTTGGCAACTAAAGGCTGTAAAAAAATGGCTTGACGCAGCTCCTTCCCGCCATGACAGATAATAGCCAGTTTGATCACACTACGGCAAAGAATTATATTGGTGAATAAGGGTTCATTACGAAAAACGCAGAAAAGAAGCGGTGGGGAAAATAACTGAAGCACAAAACCGAAGGAAATTAAAAGTATGGAATGAAGAATTAAAACACGCTGTAAAAGATTAGCAAATGCAAATGAAGAGCGTCTGCAGAAGGACACACCACTTGGTGAAGACTGTTATCAAGAAAAGCGAAATTATGGTAGGCAACGTACGCCACGTAAATTGAAATTTGTGGTAAGGAGTATGGGACCAAACTGGTGAGGTAATCAGTTCCTAGACTTATGCACAACTTAAACTAACTTAAACGCCAAGGACAACATACACACTTATGCCGGAGGGAGGACTCGAACCTCCGACGGGGAGAGCCGCGCGAAACCGTGACAAGACGCCCAGACCGCACGGCTACGCCAAGTACATAAAGAAACTTCAGTCAGAAACATGTCCCACAAACACAAATTATAGCACACAGGGAGAAAAATAAATCCGTTAGAAGAAGGTACAACAAAAATTAACATAATTAAAAAAGATCAACGGATTAGCCATTATCAAAAGTTATGGTACAGACAGTATGATGTTAGGATGATGGGTGTTTGATGAAGAAAAGGAATTTGAATCCTGCCTCGGGCATGGATGTTTGTGATGTCCTTAGGTTAGTTGGGTTTAAGTAGTTCTAAGTTCTAGGCGACTGATGACATCAGAAGTTAAATCCCATAGTGCTCAGAGCCATTTTTGAGGCACTTATTTAACAAAGTCAAAGTGGACTTATAAAAGGACGTTCGTGAAGTGACAGTATTTTTAGTACTACTCACTGAAAAACAAGTAGCATTTAATCTTGAATCTCACGCTGCTATATTAATTTTGAAAAATCTCTCATTGTTGATAAGCGCAATAAAAACCTTATATCGTGAAACGAAAATGGTGATAAACGTAGGAGAGGAAAGGATACATGAGATAAAAATAAATCATGTGAGGCAAATGGTTCAAATGGCTCTAAGCACTATGGGACTTAACATCTGAGGTCATCAGTCCCCTAGACTTAGAACTACTTAAACCTAACTAACCTGACATCACACACATCCATGCCCGAGGCAGGATTCGAACCTGTGACCGTAGCAGAAGCGCGACCCCGGACTGAAGCGCCTTGAGCCGCTCGGCCACAGAGGCCGGCCATGTGAGACAGAGGTATTCTTTTTCACCTACTCTTTTTAACATTTATACTGACAATGTCCTTAGAATTGGAAATCTGACAACTATCCAGAAATTAAATGAACAAATCAATTAAAGCAAATTACCATTTGCAGGTGATAAAGTAATACTACAACAAAATGATGATGACTTCCAGTTACCAGTTGGCTTTCTCTAAATCAAGTATGTACAGGATCCAGTCTTAAAGTACCACTACGTAAGACGAAAGTTATGCCCTTTGAAGGTAAATAGCCAACATGATGAAAAACTATAATTAGCAACGAAATTATTCAACAGCTGGCAGATTTTCAATTTCTGGGCTGCGACACAAGTTATGATTATGATAATGACGTAGAAAATCAGCAAGAACTTCAAACCATATGTGCAGCAATAAACAGAGCACTACAAGAACCGAAAAGGGACAGAAATAAATTTTATGAAACTATGGACATAGCACTACCACTATGTGGAAGCGAGAGCTGCCTAAATAAAATGAAAAAGTAGCAAAATGCACGGAGCAGATACGAGACTCTCGAGGAGAGTAAGAGCTGCAAAAGATGAGATTAAAAAGAAAAAACGAAAGAATTCGAAATGAGTTCAATGCACAAACTATTAACGAAGAAACAGCTGAATAAAGAAACATGTGGAAACAACATCTGAATATGACAGATGAAAGACTACCAAGGACAATCTTGAACCCTCTAGATATCGTGTGCGTGAAAGTCTCCTGAGACACCGCGTGTGGACGAAGGCGCCGCGTTTCCAAAATGGTACAATCTGCATAATTTTGTGAGCATATTACTTGTCTAAAGACAGTACAAAACAAGGACATAAAATGTCACCAAAAAATAATATTTATTTTAACTTCGGTACCAATTTATGGGATAAAGATAAATGGATACATAACTATGCATTATAACAGCAATACTTTTGCTTTCAATAATGTATAATATTGAATAATTTCAGTATGAATCATATACATGTGTTTCTCATGTTAACTGAAAACTAATGATGTTACAAATTACAATATATATGAATATGAAAACAATAAGTATCAATAGCTCTGCACTTCCATTTCCCCATCTTCTCTTCGACTACAGCAATCGCAAACTACTACAACACTACCAAGGACAATCTGCTCAGTGATTCTTACAGACAAAGTGTTCGTATGTCGAAAAATGTACAGTAGTCTTGTTATTCTTGTGTTGGCCACATTCCTGGCACAGACATTCTCTTTTCACATTCGATTGTCCTGTCGATTTGGTATTAGTTACGTGCATTTATTTCTGCCATGTTCAAAAATTTGAAGAATATTACCAGCTGCCACCTTTCCGTTTTGGTATTAGTTACGTGCATTTATTTCTGCCATGTTCAAAAATTTGAAGAATATTACCAGCTGCCACCTTTCCGTTTTTCTTGAAGTCTAATAAAGCGAACACTTTTGGTCAACTATATCCATGCCCCCTTTAGTACGGTTACAGTCCGTTATTGGAGCAGGTTTTCCCGTTCCTGTGTCTATTTCGCCCCAATTATGCATAATAAATAACATGAGGACACACTTTTTTCCTTCTTTGGCATACCGGATACCAGGGTGCAATCGTCCTGCAATCCAAGTAGCGAAGAGCCCCTTTCTCAGGATTTCAGATCCAGAAAAACTGCGAGTATTTCTTTTTTCATTCTTTTCCATTGTACCAAAAAATGTTACATCGTTCTCCAGAAGAAACTGCACCAGTGTAGTAGTTGTCAGTGGTCACGTTTCTATGAGACCCTAAGATGGGCTGAACAAGTCGCTTCACGATGTCAAACGGTTTGTTGTACGTAAAGTACGGAGTTTCCCCTTGTTTGCCGCAATATATCTCAAAACTGTGCACATAAAATGTTCTACTGTCGCGCGTGGAGTACAATTTCAGACCATACCTTGCCGGCTTGGCAGGCATGTATTGGATGGAACTACACCAACCTCGAGAGAAAAGCAGCATTTCATCAGTGGTCACAGATTCTGATAGGGAGTAATTGTTTCTACAGTTACTTTCAAAGTCCCTAATTGCTGCTCATTTACCATATTTCCTCATATTCCCCTGGTCGTCCTCTCATCAATCCTGATGCTTCTCAGCACGAATATAAATCTATTGTAGGAAATTACAGCTCGGCAAGCCATCACTCCTAAACCATTACTTTTACAAGCTCTCCGGGCACTGGAGCGGCTACTTTTGTTGAGAGCGATCCAGAAGAGAGCTCCACAAGGAGTTTTCATCTCCGAAGAAGTAGTAAACCTAGAATCTCTTTTCCTCGTATGCTGAATTGTACATCTCCATTCTGAAATATATTGGTTTGTGTAACCAACAATTTTGTCAATCATATTTGTAGGAATGAATCTCATAAACGCGTCCAATTCCGAGGAAATATTTCTGGCCGCGCGGGTTGCGTCTAGAAATACTTTTATAATGGTTTGTAATTTCGTTTTAATCCACAGAGAGATGGAATTGCTTATCCAAAGTGTATCCCTGTCTTTTCCTGCGTAAAAACGGTAATCATTGCTTTGAATATCATCGAAGGGAATGTTCGTCTCCCGATTGTTCTGAGTCGCTACTGTGGCAATCCACGTTCACACTTTCTTCCTTCCCTTCACTTTCATCGGTGAAATCGCATGCAGGCTCCATCCCTTCCTCTTCGTCCTCAGACAGCCCACGAGGTATTTGAGGTATAACTTCATCACGTATATAGTCTCTATTCCTAGAAAAGCAAAAGGGAGCAAAGACGTAATTATGTAGGGCGGCTGCTGTGACCGAACGGTTCTAGGCGCTTCAGTCCGCAACCACTCGGCTGCTACGGTCGCAGGTTCGAATCCTGCCTCGGGCATGGACGTGTGTGATGTCCTTAGGTTAGTTAGGTTTACTTAGTTCTAAGTCTAGGGGACTGATGACCTTAGATGTTAAGTCCCAAAGTGCTTAAAGCCATTCGAACCTGCGCGGTATGGAGTGCCGCCAGTGCGATGTTTTCAGTTCAACGGATAG
The DNA here is from genome assembly GCF_023898315.1 of Schistocerca nitens. NCBI lineage: Eukaryota > Metazoa > Arthropoda > Insecta > Orthoptera > Acrididae > Schistocerca > Schistocerca nitens. Next base: position 395,103,699 of record NC_064622.1, on the reverse strand, counting down.
TTTCTCATTGCCTACACAAGGAAAGAGGAGGCAGGTACGTGAAATACTTGGAGAAAGGGCGAATCTGGGAATTCCCATAAGCAGAAAGTGAAGGGATAATGACTAACACGTACTTCCGCGAACACTTGCGCGCGCTTTTTTTAGATGGTTAACTACAACTCGAACAGAAAGAAAGACATACACTAACGAGCCAAAACATTGTGACCACCCGATCAATAGCGTGTTGGTCCACCTTTGGAATCCAATACAGCAGCGACACTGCGTTCCATCGATTCGACAAGACACTGGTAGTTTTCTGGAGATGTGTGGCCAAGTGTCTATGCACAGATCACACAATTCCCATAAATCAAGGGTCACTGGTTTGTGGACGCAGAGTTGGTGCCCAATAACGTACAAGATTTGTTCTACCGGGTACAGGCCAGTCGAGTTTGGTGCACGAGACATCAACTATCATGCCTTTTGACGCAGACAGTTATCCTGCTGAAACATGCCATCGCCCTCGGGGAAGAGAGCAAGCATGAATGGATGGATGCAGGTGGTCCGCAACTGTCATGGTGCCTAGGACTGATACCACACGTCTCAAGAAAGGCGACGTAAACGTCCTCCATAGCATATATTGCCAACATCGACCTGCGTTCGTGTGTTTCGAGTAGTCGTTCGCCTGAATATAGCGTGTCTGGACATGACCATCAACCTGTTGTAATAAGAAACGTGATTCAGCTCAGTGGGAACACACTTCCATCGATCGACGGACCAATCTTGATGACCCCCTTAACACTGGCTCTGAGCACTATAGGACTTAACTACTGTGGTCATCAGTCCCCTAGAACTTAGAACTACTGAAACCTAACTAACCTAAGGACATCACACACATCCATGCCCGAGGCAGGATTCGAACCTGCGACCGGAGCAGTCCCGCGGTTCCGGACTGAGCGCCTTAACCGCGAGACCACCGCGGCCGGCCTTAACACTAAATTTTTAGCTGACAGTGTTGTTGCATCAACACACGAACACCTAGGGGTCGTTTGATGAGGAGCCCTATGTTCAACAACATGTGCTGAATGGTGTGCTCCGTAAAATTTGTGGCTGCTCCAGCACTGTACCCAGTTGTCACATGTGTCACAGATCGCGGTTTGTCCTGCTTTATACAGGCGGCAAGTCTCCGACCTACACGTTCTGTAACGAGACGTGGACGTCCAACATCTTGTCGTCCAATCTTAGTCTTCTCGTTCTTCAACTGCTTTCCATTGATGCTCACGACAGTAGCAAGCGAACAACCGAACATATTCGCCATTTCCGAGATGCTTGTTAGCAGGCGCTGCGCCATAGCAACCTCTCATGTGGGTAGTTTACCCACTATGTGGCCTGTATCGTCCTACAATCATCCCCCATCTGTCTCTGATCCGCTTACATACTTTCCTTACCGCGTTACGTTCCCGCAACACCACCAGGCAGCATTCAACCGCACATTGGGCAGCGGTAGTAATATTTAGGCTTGTCCCTGTAAATCGATCAAGGAAGCGATGGACTTGAGCTTTTCAGAGAAGGAACAGGCAGATGCCTAATCCCTGTATATAAGACGACGGCGCCGCCGGCGACGACGATGACGACACCGTCGGAAACTATAATACCCATAATATGGCCGAGATGCGGAAGAGAGGTGGTGCCGCCCAGTTTCGAGTACCATGCCATATATCGACGCTTTTCGTTATACCGCCGACCGCTGTGGCCGAGCGGTTCTAGGCGCTTCAGTCCGGAACCGCGCTGCTGCTACGGTCACAGGTTCGAATCCTGCCTCGGGCATAGATGTGTGTGATGTCCTTAGGTTAGTTAGGTTTAAGTAGTTCTAAGTTCTAGGGGACTGATGACCTCAGATGTTGTCCCATAGTGCTCAGAGCCGTTTTTTGGTTATACCTTTCAGCAAAGCCTTACGGAGTTGTGGTATTCGGCACTATTGACATCATCATTACACTAGTTTTGAGAGACGTAACGGTCGGTGGTCCCTTTCTTCTCTTCCAAAACATATGCGGACATCGGACCATATCCTACACATTCTATGATCCAAACTCGTTTATAACAACGCAAAACCACCGCTGGCCCGCATTCCACTCACTACAGTCAGCTGCTCTACACAGTCAAATCATTTTACACATACGTAGTTAATGCTATAAACAATATGAGTTATCCAAAGGCGATCGGCGGGCACGGCGACAAAAACTGACTTGCAGCGAAATGTAATGGATTCAAATGATTTTGGAATGTTCTGCCTACGAATGGAATACGGAAGAGACCGCAACTCATCTACTACATTCTGAGTGTTCGTAAAAGGCAGGGAGAAATAGAAGCACTACAATAACCATGCGTCGTGTTATCGCACACACCTGTGCCAAAACTGTTTTGTGGAGAACACAACGAGAGGAGGGGCATAGCGATGTCGTATACTTGTCCCCCTGACGCCTCTGTCGCTGCAAGTGTGTCAGAATATGCAGCCTCGCATCCCAAGGGGGACATTCCGGTCAGAAAAAAGCGGCAATCGCACTGGGCGATAGCAGTTTTTCATCAGCGCGTCGCCTGACCTGGGAGTATGGGCGTCGTTCGTCACCGGAGGGTTCGCCCTATCTGCTACAGCATCATCAGAGTTTAGATTCACAGATCTGTTTCGCTAAAATCATTCCATTAATACAATTCCATTTCCTCTTTGGCTTTTAACACGGTAATGCTGTTTTTGCTATTACTCTCACATTGATTTTTTTGAGAAAGTAATAAAGTCTTCTTTCCTTATTACCGATGAAGTCCAATGAGTTCAGTTTCAAACTTCGGTGAAAAAAATTCCCATTCGTATTGCCTCAATCCTACTTTTGTAGCTGACTTTCGCACTCTATGTATTTTCGTAGAGAGTTTTGTCTTGACTCTGGTTTTACATCACTGTCCGAATTATCATGGCGTCAGAGACTAACGAGTCCTCTTGGCCGGAGTCTCCTTCTGGGGAATTCGGTCACCTGATGCTAGCCTTTTTATTCGACATCGTTTGTGAGAATTGTGCGTCACACACACACACACACACACACACACACACACACACACACACACACACAGTACTGAGTAGAGAAAAATCCTCAACCTGGCAGAGTGTCGAACCTGGGGATCCGTGATCGAGAGTCAGCAATGGTAACCACAAGACTACGACCTGTTGACGGCGTGACATTAAACGCAAGGTAATCACAGTTTCGAGCTTTTTCAAGGCAGGTACGATTCATGTATATTATGGGTCTTAGAACTGATAGCTCCTTATTTCGTTCTTGTTCCGAAGTTTCGCTATGTTATCCTGCGACAGACAGATTGTCATTTGCGAAATATCTCTGTAGTAGTGTCCATGTCTTACGAGGTTTTATGGAAAGATTTTGATTTTATTTGTGAACCTGAATGCTACTTGGAAGTTGAGTTTTCTATTGTTTTTCCATGTCGTGTTTATTACTACTTAGATTCCCGACTATTTTTGGTGGTGACACTCTAGTCGCACGGTCTACAGTAGGCTTTTTAGGGAATATCTGCTACTATATTTTTCCTGGCAGTTATCGAAAAAGGACAAAATTTTGTCAGATTCAGAGCAAAACCAATCGTAAGTTACATAATGTTCTTCTTCCAGTCACTGAATATTTGTCATCTGTATCACTGAAAAAGTTCTTCATTGGCACTTACTTGCTAAAAATATGCAATGGTGAAAATTAATAATTAGTCACCAGAGCAGCGTTTCCATGAATGTGCCACGGTGTGAGCCAATGTGTGAAGACACTGTCATTAGTTTCGTGCGTGTACTCACTAGGTTCCGCAGTCCGCTTTATTTCTGTTACAAATATATCTATACCTTTATCGAGTGGTCGAGAAATTTTGGAAGCTCAAGAGAAATAGTTCAGAGATTATGGATCGAAGGGAGCAATAGTCCTCAAGAGGAATAGTTCAATGATTATGGGTCGAAGGGAGCAATAGTTGAGTGGAACAGTCTGATGAAGATTCATATTCAGGTAAACTGCAATCTGCAAAAAAGAAGAATGATTTGGTGGCATTGTTGGCCGTGAGGCCCCATTCGGGAAAGTTCGGCCGCCGGGTTGGAAGTCTTATTTCACGCGACGCCACATTGGGCGACTTACGTGTCGCGATGAAATGATGATGACAACACAGCACTCAGTCCACGAGAGGAGAAAATCAAACACGGTCGGAAATAGAACCAGGGCCACTTAGCTATGCAGGTGGACAATCTGCCACAATATTGCTGCTACAGATACCATTGCTGTAATTTCAATTTAGTTCCGTTTTATTTGTCTCAATTTTTTAAAGATGACGTCATGACGAATATTTGTTTGGAAAGAAACAAACTAGTATTGCCTTGATTGCCGGCTTATCTCTCAGTATACCAAAGTATTTCAGACTTTTTCATACAACAGCGAAATACGTGTGAAATTGCACTTTTTTTTTAAGGATGATTATACTTCCTGTCATTATTTTAAAATTTGTAGTCTATCAAAGAACTAAAATAATACCAAAAATAAAGTTTGAATCTTAGTCTTTTTAGTATGTGTTACCCTTTCAGACATGTCAAACACATATGTACCAGTAACACTTCAAGTAAAGTTATAAGTGACAAACTGCCTATTGGCTTCTGTCTCGGGTTCTTCGGCCGACGTTCATCTAATGATTTTTCTGACGTTTCGCCAGCACGAGTGGCTGGCATTGTCAAAGCTTCACCCTCCATTGCCGGTGGTGAACTGCACCACCGGCAATGGAGGGTGAAGCTTTGACAATGCCAGCCACTCGTGCTGGCGAAACGTCAGAAAAATCATTAGATGAACGTCGGCCGAAGAACCCGAGACAGAAGCCAATAGGCAGTTTGTCAACAAGTGGCCACGAAAGCCTCAACAAAGTTATAAGTGGCTGGTTTTCTACGGCGGAAATTCTGCGTGGCTAGACTTCAAAGTTTTAAACTGGTAATTATGATAAAGGTACGTCAATAGAGATTAAAATTTAGTGGAACGTAAAAAAAGGGAGCAAGTTTCATTCAGCGCCGGTGTTGGTTGTGCAGTTCTTATGTATCATGAAATAAACTGCTCAAGTCAGCAGCTGTCATCAAAACCCTGAAGCATCTGATACGGTCTTTAATGATAGCGAACAGTGCAATATAGTTTCTACTTTTTTACTGTAAAGGTGCCTTCTGAATTTTAGTTTAACTATTTATAGCGTCAGAAGTATATTAAAGACGAAGTTATAAAGTAAGCATTAAATCAATTTAAACTATTTTTTATTCTTGACGGCGTGAGGGACAGGCTTAAATTAACGTAAAGCAATGCCCGAATTAAATTACAGACGCAGCAATGCTCCTCTGAACTCCGTCTCTCCAAGCTCGTATCGCTTACCCCCACAATACGTTTCGTAAAATGACTACGACTAGAAAAATCAGATAAAATCAAGTTCATACAGAGGCTTACCAATACTAGATCTCTCCACGCGCCGTTCGAGAACGGAACAAGGAATGGGGTAAGGCTGTGGTACCGAAAGTCCTCTCCGGCGCACGGCGTGAGATGGTTTGCGGAGTAGACATGTAAAAGTAGACTTTACAAAGCCTCTACCCTTATCACATCCCCCACACTGTATGGACGTCTGTCCTTAAGGTAGGAAGACAAGTCAGTTTTAGATGAATTTTTGCCAATTGTCCTCCACGCAAGAGACGGCAACAACAAACAGGGCGCAATGCACACAGAATGGATGTGGCGCGGACGTGTGGCGACACCGTAGCGCAGTTTCGAGAGAGGTCCGTGTAAGGAAATGGGTCGTCGCACGAAGAGGTGCTGTGACGGCCAGACTTACGTGATATAAATTCTTAGCTGCTGATGTATGAAACCTGATATTTTTGTAACAACTTTCATGAAATATTTTGACAAGAAAATACATTAGTGTGATGTACGTGTCCCGGGTTCGATTCCCGGCGGGGTCAGGGATTTTCTCTGCCTCGTGATGGCTGGGTGTTGTGTGCTGTCCTTAGGTTAGTTAGGTTTAAGTAGTTCTAAGTTCTAGGGGACTTATGACCACAGCAGTTGAGTCCCATAGTGCTCAGAGCCATTTTTTTTTATGTACGTGTGGTTGTTGTTGTTGTTGTTGTTGTTGTGGTCTTCAGTCCTGAGACTGGTTTGATGCAGCTCTCCATGCTACTCTATCCTGTGCAAGCTTCTTCATCTCCCAGTACCTACTGCAACCTACATCCTTCTGAATCTGCTTAGTGTATTGATCTCTTGGTCTCCCCCTACGATTTTTACCCTCCACGCTGTCCTCCAATACTAAATTGGTGATCCCTTGATGCCTCAGAACATGTCCTACCAACCAATCCCTTCTTATGGTCAAGTTGTGCCACAAACTCCTCTTCTCCCCAATCCTATTCAGTACCTCCTCATTAGTTACGTGATCTACCCATCTAATCTTCAGCATTCTTCTGTAGCATCACATTTCGAAAGCTTCTATTCTCTTCTTGTCCAAACTATTTATCGTCCATGTTTCACTTCCATACATGGCTACACTCCATACAAATACTTTCAGAAATGACTTCCTGACACTTAAATCTATATTCGATGTTAACAATTACTGAAAATCATTAATCTTGTTTAGTTCAGGTCGCTTATAATACATTTAGCTTGTTTATAAATGATTACTTTTGTGTATGAACTTAGTGATATTTACACTTCTTGACAGACAACATTGCTACACGTTCCCAGTTGGAGATTTCACAAAGCTGTATCACTTTTCAACATAATCTCCCCCATACTCAATGCAAGTCCTCCAGCGCTTACAAAGTGCATAAATTCCTTCAGAAAAAAATTCTTTTGGTAGCCCGCGCAACCACTCGTGCGACGCGTGGTGTACCTCATCATTAGAACGGAACTTCTTTCCTTGCAATGCGTCATTCAGTGTCACTTGGCGGTTTTCCTTCACTATGGCTTCAACTGCTACAATGTTCTGTGGAGTCGCAACTCGTTGTGCCTGGCCTGTTCTTCTCTGGTACAAGTCGCAAGTGGGGCGGCCATCTTTATACTGATACTGCGACGGTATGTGCGCATCTGCACTATACTGCCACCTACAGGCCATTCTGCACGCTGTTTGTAGCACGTTTACCAACTTACAGGATAACGGCGCTAAATTTCGATTTGTTATTACAAATTTAAGGTTTTCATGTGACTCACCTTCGTAATTTTATTGTAATCATGCTGAACTTGTACAACACAACACACGCACAATTACACCACACGTTGCAAAGAGGTGGACGAAAAGATCTTGTTGATTGTTTTTGGCCTCGCAGGTCACCAGATCTGACACCTTGCAATCTTTTCTGTGTGGTTGCATAAAAGACAAGAGTCTTTCTTCCACCTTTGGCAGGAACTCTTCAAGAGCTGAGGAATCGAATTGTTGATGCTGTCGATTCCATAACCAGGGACGTGTTGATTTGTCTGTGGAATGAAGCAGACCACCATTTCGATGAAATTTCCTGGCAGATTAAAACTGTGTGCCGGACTGAGAGTCGAACTCGGGACCTTTGCCTTTCGCGGGCAAGTGCTCTACCAACTGAGCTACCCAAGCACGACTCACGCCCCGTCCTCACAGCTCTACTTCTGCCAGTACCTCGTCTCCTACTTTCCAAACTTTACAGAAGCTCTCCTGCGAACCATGCAGAACTAGCACTCCCGAAAGATACTGCGGAGACATTGCTTAGCCACAGCCTGGGGGATGTTTCCAGAATGAGATTTTCGCTCTGCAGTTTTAATCTGCCAGGAAGTTTCATATCAGCGCACACTCCGCTGCAGAGTGAAAATCTCATACCATTTCGATGTTTCTCGAACAACGCATGGTGCTCACGTTGAGTGTATTGTACAGTGTCTGTGCGAACTTATACCTTCGGACTTTCATCTATGCAGATACATGCGCAATGTGTTTGTCTTTTATAGTTTGTCTGTAACAAACAATTGAAATAATTTTTTTTCTTTTTTAATCTTACTTTGAAATACACGGGGTATTTCGGCATTCGTGTTTCTGATAACCGATGGAACGACGAACCACAAAACAAAAAATTAGGAAACTACAAAATTTCACGAGTTGCACAACCAAACTGACAGCAAGAAATATGACACTCGCGATACGGTGACGGCAACAGCACTTCTGCGACCAGCACGGTCATGCGCTAGGTGGGTGCAAATACGCGCAGTCACATCCTAACAAGAATATTTTTAAGTTTGCCGGATGAAGCTCGGGACGGTCACGACACTGTCACGTCACGGTTTCGCGTGAATCGACCCAACACGCTCTTTTGTAGCAGGCCGTTCGCTCGTAGACACTATTCTACGACGCCTTTCACATCCGGCACCCAGCGAGCTAATACAAGAGACTGGCCTCCGTAGCGCTGTCGGCGCGCATTAGCCCTTCCTCTGGCTCCGCTATGCACCAGGATGCACACCACATTTCGCCAACAAAATGGCTCTGAGCACTATGGGACTCAACTGCTGAGGTCATTAGTCCCCTAGAACTTAGAACTAGTTAAACCTAACTAACCTAAGGACATCACAAACATCCATGCCCGAGGCAGGATTCGAACCTGCGACCGTAGCGGTCTTGCGGTTCCAGACTGCAGCGCCTTTAACCGCATGGCCACTTCGGCCGGCTATTTCGCCAACAGCTAAAGCTGCAGCTCGCTAGTGAAATGCCCCGCAACTGGCCCTCGGGGCGTTTCGCAGGCTCATCGGTGCAGTCGCAGGGCGTCGGAGGGCGGAACTGCCTCCCGCGGGCCTCGGCGGCGAGCAAATTGGCCTGCGGTGAGTGATTGTGGAGCGGTTCCGGGTGTCTGGCGGGCGGGCGTCGCGTTGCTCGTCGCGGCCGCACGCTCCGGCGCCCCTGCTCGCCGTGGTCCGCGCCGCCTCGCCTGTTAGACGTGTTTTTCGCCGCCCCCCGCCTGCGGCGGCCGCGCCACCTGCTTTCTATTGCCGGCCCGACTCCTAGACTTCCCGCGGAGATCGCAGCATCTTGCAGACCTCCCCTCGCGTCTGCCCTCCTGCCTCGAGGAGGCAGCAGACTAACTGCCCGCCGCTATTGTGGCTAGCGCCAGATAGCCCTTTTGTACGCAGAGAGGTGGCTTTGGCTTACTAATGTCACGCCTCTGCACCGGCCGGTTCTGGGAATTTAGTTGAATGTGCGTCTCGCACTACTGCACAGAAAACTAACTGTAGCGAAACCAGATGCCAGGCTGAGATTCGCTGGAAGTATCTTAAGGAAACAGATTTCAGTCAAGAAGTAAGTGACTTAAGAACAACCGAGACACAAACGAATTAAAGAATTAGCTGGCCGCTCGCTCGCTCAATAGGGAAAGCTGAAAATTTCTGCCGAACCGGGACCCTAGCCTCTTGCTTACCAGGCAGATGGGCTGGCCATTACGCCATCCTGAGACAGTGGCCAACACAACTGCACGGACTACCCTACCACGCCTCCCGTCAGACACAAATTCTCAACGTATCCACACTCTCTGGAAACCCAGAATCTACTCACAAGGTTCAAATGGTTCAAATGGCTCTGAGCACTATGGGACTCAACTGCTGTGGTCATCAGTTCCCTAGAACTTAGAACTACTTAAACCTATCTAACCTAAGGACATCACACACAGCCATGCCCGAGGCAGGATTCGAACCTGCGACCGTAGCAGTCGCACGGTCTACTCACAAGGGAACCTCCCCATCGCACCCCCCTCAGATTTAGTTGTAAGTTGGCACAGTGGATAGGCCTTGAAAAACTGAACACAGATCAATCGAGAAAACAGGAAGAAGTTGTGTGGACCTATGAAAAAAATAAGCAAAATATACAAACTAAGTAGTCCATGCGCAAGATAGGCAACATGACGGGCAGTGTGAGCTCAGGAGCGCCGTGGTCCCGTGGTTGGCGTGAGCAGCTGCGGAACGAGAGGTCCTTGGTTTATTTGTACATGAGACCCAGAAAATATTAGATACAGGCTCCCAGGTAGATGCCATTTTCCTTTCCGGAAGGCGTTCGATACAGTTCCGCACTGTCGCATGTTAAACAAAGTGAGAGCCTACGGAATATCAGACCAGCTGTGTGGCTGGACTGAAGAGTTTTTAGCAAACAGAACACAGCATGTTGTTGTCAATGGAGAGACGTCCATAGACGTTTAAGTAACCTCTGGCGTGCCACAGGGGTGTGTTATGGGACCATTGCTTTTCACAATATACAGGGTGAGTCACCTAACGTTACCGCTGGATATACACTCCTGGAAATGGAAAAAAGAACATATTGACACCGGTGTGTCAGACCCACCATACTTGTTCCGGACACTGCGAGAGGGCTGTACAAGCAATGATCACACGCACGGCACAGCGGACACACCAGGAACCGCGGTGTTGGCCGTCGAATGGCGCTAGCTGCGCAGCATTTGTGCACCGCCGCCGTCGGTGTCAGCCAGTTTGCCGTGGCATACGGAGCTCCATCGCAGTCTTTAACACTGGTAGCATGCCGCGACAGCGTGGACGTGAACCGTATGTGCAGTTGACGGACTTTGAGCGAGGGCGTATAGTGGGCATGCGGGAGGCCGGGTGGACGTACCGCCGAATTGCTCAACACGTGGGGCGTGAGGTCTCCACAGTACATCGATGTTGTCGCCAGTGGTCGGCGGAAGGTGCACGTGCCCGTCGACCTGGGACCGGACCGCAGCGACGCACGGATGCACGCCAACACCGTAGGATCCTACGCAGTGCCGTAGGGGACCGCACCGCCACTTCCCAGCAAATTAGGGACACTGCTGCTCCTGGGGTATCGGCGAGGACCATTCGCAACCGTCTCCATGAAGCTGGGCTACGGTCCCGCACACCGTTAGGCCGTCTTCCGCTCACGCCCCAACATCGTGCAGCCCGCCTCCAGTGGTGTCGCGACAGGCGTGAATGGAGGGACGAATGGAGACGTGTCGTCTTCAGCGATGAGAGTCGCTTCTGCCTTGGTGCCAATGATGGTCGTATGCGTGTTTGGCGCCGTGCAGCTGAGCGCCACAATCAGGACTGCATACGACCGAGGCACACAGGGCCAACACCCGGCATCATGGTGTGGGGAGCGATCTCATACACTGGCCGTACACCACTGGTGATCGTCGAGGGGACACTGAATAGTGCACGGTACATCCAAACCGTCATCGAACCCATCGTTCTACCATTCCTAGACCGGCAAGGGAACTTGCTGTTCCAACAGGACAATGCACGTCCGCATGTATCCCGTGCCACCCAACGTGCTCTAGAAGGTGTAAGTCAACTACCCTGGCCAGCAAGATCTCCGGATCTGTCCCCCATTGAGCATGTTTGGGACTGGATGAAGCGTCGTCTCACGCGGTCTGCACGTCCAGCACGAACGCTGGTCCAACTGAGGCGCCAGGTGGAAATGGCATGGCAAGCCGTTCCACAGGACTACATCCAGCATCTCTACGATCGTCTCCATGGGAGAATAGCAGCCTGCATTGCTGCGAAAGGTGGATATACACTGTACTAGTGCCGACATTGTGCATGCTCTGTTGCCTGTGTCTATGTGCCTGTGGTTCTGTCAGTGTGATCATGTGATGTATCTGACCCCAGGAATGTGTCAATAAAGTTTCCCCTTCCTGGGACAATGAATTCACGGTGTTCTTATTTCAATTTCCAGGAGTGTATTTCGTAAACCACATCAAATACTGACGAACCGATTCCACAGGCCGAACGTGAGGAGAGGGGCTACTGTAATTGTTTAATACAGACCATACAAAAATGCACGGAAGTATGTTTTTTACCACAAACCTACGTTTTTTTTAATGGAACCACGTTAGTTTTGTTAGCACATCTGAACATATAAACAAATACGTAATCAGTGCCGTTTGTTGCATTGTAAAATGTTAATTACATCCGGAGATATTGTAACCTAAAGTTGACGCTTGAAACCTTCGACGTTCAGTTGCGTGTTGTAACAAACACGGGCCACAGTCGGCGAGCAGCATCTGCAGGGAGATGTTTACGATGACGACCGTGTTTACGAGTGTGGCTGTAGTGCACTGTTGTGGTTTGGTCTAGCTGTCGCAGTGTCCGCATGTAGCGCTTGCTGCTATTGTTATTCTGCATTCGTCTCCGCACGCAGACCAACTGTAGTACACCGTGTTACCAGACGTCTGTGATAGTGTAGTGTTGTAGGAACTGTGACCATGGTGTATTCGAACTCTGAAAAGGCGGAGATGATACTCATCTATGGCGAGTGTCGACGAAATGCAGCTGAAGCCTGCAGGGTGTATGCAGAACGGTACCCGGACAGAGAGCATCCAACGTGCCGCACATTGCAAAACATCTACCGCCAACTGTATGCAACAGGTATGGTCGTAGCACGCAAACGGGTCCGTAACAGGCCCGTCACAGGAGAACCGGGTGCAGTTGCTGTGTTAGCTGCTGTTGCCATGAACCCACACACGAGTACACGGGCCTTTGCGAGAGCCGGTGGACTGAGTCAAAGTAGTGTCATGCGCATACCGCATCGTCACCGCTTTCACCCGTTTCATGTGTCGCTACATCAACAATTACATTGTGATGACTTTAATCATCGAGTGCAATTCTGTCAATGGGCATTAACAGAGAATGCGTTGCAGTTCTACCTGTTTACCGATGAAGCGGGTTTCACAAACCACGGGGCAGTGAATCTACGGAACATGCATTACTGGTCCGTGGACAATCCTCGCTGGCTCAGACAGGTAGAGCGAAAGCGACCGTGGACTGTAAATGTATGGTGCGGGATCATTGGCGACCACCTCATTGGTCCTCACTTCATTGTAGGGGCCCAAACAGCTGCAACATACACCGCGTTTCTACAGAATGATCTGCCAACGTTACTCGAAAATGTCCCACTGGAAACGCGTCGACGTATGTGGTATCAGCTTGATGGTGCACCTGCACATTCCGCACTAGGCTGACCCTTGCCAGGATGTTCGACGGGCGTTTCATAGGACGTGGAGGACGCATAAATCGGCCAGCCCGTTCTCCTGATCTTACACCTCTGGACTTCTTTCTGTGGAGTACGTTAAAGAAGAATGTGTACCGTCATGTGCCTACAACCCCAGAGGATATGAAACAACGTATTGTGGCAGCCTGCGGCGACATTACACCAGATGTACTGTGGCGTGTACGACATTCATTACGCCAGAGATTGCAAGTTTGTGCAGCAAATGATGGCCACCACATTGAACATCTATTGGCCTGACATATCGGGACACACTCTATTCCACTCCGTAATTGAAAACGGAAACCACGTGTGTACGTGTACCTCACCCCTCATGGTAATGTACATGTGCGTCAGTGAAAAAGACCAATAAAAAGGTGTTAGCATGTGGACGTAATGTGCTGTTCCAGTCTCTTCTGTACCTAAGGTCCATCACCGTTCCCTTTGGATCCCTACGTAATTCGGTGCTCTCCGATACACACGATCGAACAGCGAAGGAGTGGTACTCAAGCGTCAACTTTAGATTACAATATCTCCGGATGTAATTAACATTTTACAATGCAACAAACGGCACTGATTACGTATTTGTTTATATGTTCAGATGTGCTAACAAAACTAACGTGGTTCCATTTTAAAAAACGTAGGTTTGTGTTAAAAAACATACTTCCGTGCATTTTTTTATGGTTTGTATTAACCAATTACACTAGCCTCTCTCCTCACGTTCGGTCTGTGGAATCGATTCGTCAGTATTTGATGTGGTTTACGAAATATATCCAGCGGTAACGTTAGGTGACTCACCCTGTATATAAATGACCTAGTAGATAGCGTCGGAAGTTCCATGCGGCTTTTCGCGAATGATGCTGTACTACACAGAGAAGTTGCAGCTTTAGAAAATTGCAGCGAAATGCAGGAAGATCTGCAGCGGATAGGCATTTGGTGCAGGGAGTGGCAACTGACCCGTAACATAGACAAATGTAATGTATTGCGAATACATAGAAGGACCCCTTATTGTATGAGTATATGATAGCGGGGCAAACACTGGTAGCAGTTACTTCTGTAAAATATCTGGGAGTATGCGTACGGAACGATTTGAAATGGAATGATCATATAAAATTAATTGTTGGTAAGGCGGGTACCAGGTTGAGATTCATTGGGAGAGCCCTTGGAAAATGTAGTCCATCAACAAAGGAGGTGGCTTACAAAACACTCGTTCGACCTATACTTGAATATTGCTCATCATTGTGGGATCCGTACCAGGTCGGGTTGACAGAGGAGATAGAGAAGATCCAAAGAAGAGCGGCCCGTTTCGTCACAGGGTTATTTGGTAAGCGTGATAGCGTTACGGAGATGTTTAGCAAACTCAAGTGGCAAACTCTGCAAGAGAGGCGCCCAGCATCGCGGTGTAGCTTGCTGTCCAGGTTTCGAGAAGGTGCGTTTCTAGATGAGGTATCGAATATATTACTTCCTCCTACTTATACCTCCCGAGCAGATCACAAATGTAAAATTAGAGAGATTCGAGCGCCCACGGAGGCTTTCCGGCAGTCGTTCTTCCCGCGAACCATACGCGACTGGAACAGGAAAGGGAGGTAATGACAGTGGCACGTAAAGTGCCCTCCGCCACACACGGAGTATAAATGTAGATGTAGATGTACTGATGTTCTGCCCCTTGCCCATTATACTCGTTACTCGCGGCATTTCACCGATTGCCGTAAGAGTTCGAGCTTAATGTGCATCTGCACTGAAAGGACCATTAATTGGGTGTCATTTGAATAGTCAATCCGTTACAGATATTTCGACCATTCTGAAGCTGCCCAAGTCGACTGGTGGCGATGTGGTTGCGAACTCGACACGGGAAGGAACAACCACAGATAAACCAAGATCAGTCAGACGTCAGGTACTGCCGGACAGAAACCGTCGAGCACAGAGGATGGAAGTTGTAAAAAATCGCACGAAATCGGGGGAAGGAATCACTCGAAAGTGGTACCAGAATTGCAGCTAGCATAATAACTGTACACAGAGCGTTAACAGCTCCTCATACGCCATACATTTCTGTACTCAACGCTAAGAGGTGATATAAAGAGCGATTCCACTGTAAAGTTAATGACTGTAAACTAGAGATTCGGAGTCATGAAACACGATATACCCTAGAAGTGTTTGAGTTTGGCGAATGCCTAGAGAATGTTGTCTGCCATCGTACGTAGCGCCAACAGTGAAGTACGGAGGAGGTGGTGTTACGGTGTGAAGGTATTTTTCCTCGTTACTACGCTTAATAAAACACTAACTGCGGAAGGATATGTCCACATTTTACGGCACTGTGTACTGCATACAGTAAAGGAACAGTTCGGAAACGATGACTGATTGTTTGAACCTGACAATGCATCCCGTGATATGGCAGCATCTGTGAGATGGGTTTGTGGACAATAACGTCCCCCAAATGGTCTGCCCTGCCCAGAGTCTCAATGGAACAGCTTTGAGCTGAGGTAGAATGTAAATGTCACTCCAGGCCACGGTGTCCTTCATCACTACCTTGTGTAGTTTCGGCTATTGATGAACAATGGGCTGCCATTACTCCACAAACGTTCAGACGTCTCATTGAAAGTGTCCACAGCCGAGTTCAAACCGCCATAGAGGGGAAGAATGGACACATGGCATATTAATGTCCACAAATAGGTGTCCGGATATTTTTGATCGGATAGTGCAAAAGAGACAGAAGACGAACCAACGAAGAACGGCGGGTTTCGTCACGGCGTCGATTATGAGCGGTAATCAAACTTTTAATTTTCACATCGAACAAATAAAGTTACGTAATGAATTTGTGTGTCTGCATGTTCACGTCTGCAGTCCTGTTACGCACTGAATCCCTCTGCCACAGCCCAGCGATAACGTGGTGATGGGCTGCACCAGTTTTGTTTTAGGTCCTCTAGCGGTATGATGCGGTACCGTGGCGCGGGGACTTCCATGTGTAGCTGCAAACCAATAAAGAATTAATCAAGTAACTTTGTTTTATCGGTTTGGTTATTCAAACTTAATGACTGATCTCCATAGTTAAGCTTGAGAGCTTATGGAGCTGTACAAGAAACTCAAGAGCCAGACGTAAGAACAAAGGCTTTGGGTATCACTGCTGAAATGTTGAGAGCGTACGTCCCTAGGAGAATCTAGCTACATCTACGTCGCTCTATATGACCACGGCGAGATAATCAGAGATATTAGGGGTAATACGGCGCTTTATCGACAGTCTTTCTTCCCACGTACCATTTCCGAATGGAACAACGAAACGGAGAAACGATAGCGGTACCAGAAGTAACCTCCGCCAAACATCATAAGGTGACTTTCGGAGTACAGATGTAGATCTTGTAGAAAACATGTCTCATCACCAGAAGAAGCACTATAAAATGGATGTAAGGTAATGCTCATCAGGATATTTAAGTTGTCGTCGTGGTCTTCAGTAAGAAGACAGGTTTGATGAAGCTCTCTTTGCTGATCTATCATGTGTAAGCCTCATCAACTTTGCTATCTACATCCCTTCGAACCTGCTTACTGTAGTAGAGTCTTCGTCTCCCACTATACTTTTTACCCCCCCCCCCCCATTTTAACGTAGTCTTCACATCTCAGTAACGTAAAAATTCTCCAGAAACAACACGTGTTTAAGATCCTCAGTTAAACTGCAGGTCCTTTTCCTCGATAGCATTCCTGTAGTATGTTAGGGATACGCGAGTTGCCAAAGTGGCGTCCAATTGTGATACTTGTATAAGACCGTTGACGCACGCGGAATTAGCCATCATGAAACTCACGTCTAAACGAGAGTGGAACCTCCAGGAACTTCTACGCACAACCAATGTACATGATATGTTAAGTGTCTGAAATGGAGTCTTCAGGGTCCAAAATGTATCGTGTATTTTAATAATATACAGTTGGATTACTAAAGATGGTCGTTTTTCATTCTGGATTTTACAAATGTCATAAGAGCATAGATCCAACAGGAACAACGTACAAAATTAACAATTGTAATAAAAAAGTGGGACAAATCATTTCCCCTCTCTGTAATAACCTATCGTCTCCCTATCAGTTTATGAAATATTGATGATTGAGCATTGAATGAAAAACATTGTATAACACTCGCCCCTGTAACGCGCAGAACCGGCGAATCATGAACCAAATGCTGTTATTTAATCTTGTGTGCTTATGAAGTACAATAGTTGACACTTACGAAACGGAGCCCGAGTCTCAAGGCATGATGCTTTAATTTTAACGCCTTTACTACAACCTCTTTTTGCACGAAATTTTGCAGACACAAATACTACTGAATGTATCTGCGCAATGGTATAATTCTGCGAGTCGTAGTTCAGGACGTCTATGGTCATGGGAATCGGGCCCGCCATGAAAGTGTTAAATAGTCTGAGACTGCTATGTAACTAACGGGCTTGGTACATCGCTGAAATCTCTTTCTGAAGCAGATACCAAAGCATCACATACCATATAAGCCATTTGGAATAACACTGACTAGTCAGTCACTAATAACTGCTAACGTGAAGGTTTATTTACTTCTTACATTTATTTTTTTGTTTTACAATCCAGATCTTTTGTCAGATTTCCGTACTATTTGCAAATTATTTTCTCTTTCGAGGTAATCACGCACACCAATGCCTTTTTTGCTATATAAACAACTGGCTATATTCATTCTGGCAGATTCAGCCTGGTTTTTTCTCCGTTCAAGCTCTTGACTTGGACACACGACATAACGATCTTAACAGATCGGAGTACAGAATCCCTTAAATTCTTTTTAAAACGGTGAAAATATGGATGAAAATTTCGTTTTTCACTCGCTTTTGTTAAGCATTCCACAAACACGGCAAAATACTACAATGCTTTCTCTCAGTTCATTCTTCAAGTAACATGTACCATACTTTCTCTTTTTTTAACAGCCGATATCTGTTCTATACGTTCATCATATTTTTATCTGTGGTTTCAGTTTTAGTACGTACTTCATCTTCAACAGAAATACAGCTGCTTTACAATGCAACAGTCCTTTTTTAATCGATGAAACTGAAGGAATGAATTCTATACAATTTTTCATCAGCTTTGGATAAATTTCCGTCAGCGAGAATGGTCCAAAACATACAAAATAATGACTGCCTGAAAAAGTAGCATGAAAATATTCCACAGATCAGGTCAATCTGTGCCATACACTAACAAAACAAAAACCAAATTTCATCAATGTATATTTGTGCCTGGGCGGGTAATTCTTATCGCGCCATTGAATTGTACTAAGCTGAGCTGTACTAGTCAATATAAAACAAAATCACGATGTACCAAGAAAAGACCCTGCTTCTCTTGTTTCTTCGGCAGAATTTACAATGTTAGCAGCCCCCCCCCCCCCCTGCCCCCTCTCACTCAACATCGGTTCCCATGGCTTCCTTCTGTACGCAAGGCGCTGCACCCTCAATCCCCCTGTTGTTTTCCATAGCGCCTCTTCGTTACACATTCTGTTCACCCTTCGCCGAGTCACGCCCGCATCCGGATGCGATGAACGGGTATTACGGATGTCGACAGCGACGTTCGTTCTTAACTTTAAGGTAAGAAGCGAGGGATGGTGGAACACGCTTCCTGATTTCGGCCGCGTCGCTCGTGCCTCGAAGGCAAATGTTTCGGGCGTTCGATGCGCACGCGTTGGTCCGGAATAATGGAGTTTCCCTAGGACTGCAGCTTCCGGTGTGAGACAAACGCCCAGTCACTATACGGCACGATCGAGGCATGCATTCATGCAGTAACCTCTAGCGCCTGGAATGAAACGCTGCAGTGGGCCAGATGATCTGCTTTCACTGGATTAATTCAGTACGTTGATGCTGTTAGTGACTTATTGCCAGAAAAGCTTCAAATTCACGAAAAGTAGCGTGTGCTACAGACCCCTTGTAATGACGATACTATACTCTCTACTTTCCTTTTCACGAATAATGTTGGAGCCCGCCCTGCACAATATGAACAAACTAATATTATAGTCGCGTCCCTACAAAGACTTTTGAAAATCCTTTGATAATGATTAGCCGTCGTCACCGAGGCCAGCAGAGGACCACCACAGGATACAGAAAAAAAAATGTGTGTGAACTCTTATGGGACTTAACTGCTAAGGTCATCAGTCCATAAGCTAACACATTACTTAAATTATCCTAAGGACAAACACACACACCCATGCCCGAGGGAGGACCCGAACCTCCGCCGGGACCAGGATGAAGAGCTTAAGATCCAACACATTATCACCAACTTTAGCACGTTACTGAACTGTAGAATGAAAGACTTTTCTTGGAACAACTTTATTTTTAATATTATGGAAGATGAATGATATTTAGTTTGTGTGTGTGTGTGTGTGTGTGTGTGTGTGTGTGTGTGTGTGTGTGTGTGTGTGTGTGTGTGTGAGAGAGAGAGAGAGAGAGAGAGAGAGAGAGAGAGAGAATGAATGAGGAATTTGTGATGTATCGCAAATGTTGTTACGCACCACTCCTTCTCAGATAAGAAAACTACCTATGCATAGTGAGGGAGACTCATGTTACAAAACATACTTCCCCTGCATTACTCCTCTCCTTTGTGGCGCTTGCTCGGTCTGCACACTTCAACCCCATTTAAAATCAAACAGAACCACTGGACTAAGTCTATATCCCTCAAAGGTGACTACGTCGAGAATTAAAATGAGCTGCTTACGAAACAAACATTTTTTCCCTTGCTTTTTTTACCAGACTCATAAAACCACCCTCGCATCTCATGCTTCGGCGTACTATTCGGGGAATCATATAATCATAAAACAATTTCATCCGTTCTGTCTGAAACAGACAACTACTTGAACACCATGAACATATAGGACGTGCAGTCACAAAGTTTGTCATTTAGCATACCGATGGAAGGAAAGAATACTAGGCTTTAACATTCCGACGACGACGATGTCATTAAAGAGATATCATAAGCTCGGATGTAATGACGATAGAGAAGGAAACAGGCTGCCAATTTTTTGAAAGAACAGTGCTGGCATTCGCCTCACTCAATTTTGGGAAACCACGGAAAACCTAAACCTGGATTGGAGAAAGAGGATTTGAACTCCCTTCCACCTAAATGCGAGTTCGATGCCTTAAATCACTGGGCCTCGCTAGATCGAGCCTACCGAGGCTAGCTATAAAGCGCAGCGTCTGCAGATTAGCATGGAACTAGATGGTGATGCAGATGGTTGTCGTGGGACGGAAATTGGAGGGGCAGACACAGAAACCTGCTTGGGAAGTAATACTATGAATAACATGGAGAGGGACCCAATGTCGATGTCCCGGAATGGCAAAAGGATATAATCTTCTACAGCCATAACAACAGATACTTGGTACAAAAGTGGTGGAAAGCATAAGCACACAGGGCAAAAAATTAATCACCTGCGGGAAACATCACGGTAACGCCGTTTAACAACGTCTCTTGCCTTGAGAATGATCTCAGTTCCGTTAGGAAGAGTGTCCCCAAGTTTCTTTCGGTATCCCTATTCAGGGGAAGCCACTCATTGCTTATTAGATCCATTGAAACAACCAGATTGCGAGGATGTTGATTATTACGTTTCACTAGTGTCCCAAACAGCGCCCAATATTTTCTGTAGGATTAAGATAAATTATGTTATCAGCCCAGTCAAGGTGTTATAGGATTCTCGAGTGTTCGTTAAACTGGGAACTTAACGTGAAGCCCCGTGAACACTACTGTTATGTCCAATGGCCGGCCGGGGTGGCCGAGTGGTTCTAGGCGCTACAGTCTGGAACCGCGCGACCGTTACGGTCGCAGGTTCGAATCCTGCCTCGGTCATGGATGTGTCTGATGTCCTTAGGTTAGTTAGGTTTAAGTAGTTCTCAGTTCTAGGGGACTGATGACCTTAGAAGTTAAGTCCCATAGTGCTCAGAGCCATTTGAACCATTTTATGTCGAAGGCATACTCATCAACGACCTGGAATTTCACTGACTGCAGTAAAATTGTCTCCAGTGACGAGTCCCGCTTCGAACTGAGCCCCGACGAGCAGCGAAGACTTGTCTGGACACGCCCCGGACAGTGGCGGATACCAACCTGACTGTGGCCCGTCGTACAGCCCCACAACCAGGAGGGATGGTCTGCGGAGTCATTTATCTTCATAGCAGTACCCCTTTGGTTGTCGTCCGCAGCACTCTGACAGCACAGCGATGCGTAGACGATATTCTACGCCCCCGTTTTGTTCCCTTCATTGCAAGCCATCATCAGCTTATGTTTCAGCGAGGTAACGCCCGCACGCACACGGCGAGAGTTTTTGATGCTTGCCTTCAATTCCCTGGCCAGAAAAGTCGCTGGATTTCTCCCCAGTTCAGAACGTTCGGAGCAAAGTGGGCAGGGCCCTCCAACCAGCTCGGGATTTTGACGATCTAATGCACCAACTGGACAGGATCTAGCACGATACCCCACAGGAACACAGCCAACAGTTCTATCAAGCAATGCCAAGTCCAATAATGCTTGCATAAGGGCTAGAAGTGAACCAACGTGTGTTGACTTGCTCGATTAGTGAAATTCTTCCTCTTGAATAAATCATCCAATTTTTCTGAAACTGTAATTAATTGTTTGTATACATACGTAGATCCCATATCCCGATTTCTATACTCCTTTTGGATAATTCCTTCCTGATGCGTCGTTTTTTATCTTATTTGAGTGTATTTGAATTACATATTGAATTATATTAAGACAAATACTAGGACAGACTGACTGTTTCTATTACAGTGATAGCAAAAAATACTAAATGGGCCTAAGTTAAATCACATTTAATTTTGTTACGCAAAGCCTAAGAATAATACAGGTGTTTATGGTATTATCGAAACAGGCAATAAACTGCGTATTTTTTTGAAAAAAAAACTTATTTCCATATATCGGTCATTCATAAAAATTTGTGGTTCTTCGTGTACCTAACTCCATTTCAGAGCCTTAGTCCACGCAAAGTAATATTTGAGGATAATTTTCAGTTATTTGGAACAGATGTCCAGTGACTTAATCTGGTTGACTATGACGATTCGGAGTAATATTGTTACTATAGTATGCATTGATGTCTTCACTGCATCGTTTACGAAATATCTCCGAGTTTGGTCTATATTCAAAGCCACAAACAATTCCGTACATGCCGCACTGTGTGCACGTATCAGTATGTGTGTGGATCTTACGTCTAAGGGTGTGCTGTAGAGAACAGAAGTTTTTGACATGTGGTGCTACAAAAGAACTGTGGAGAAAAGAAATTTATAGCACAGCTTGACAAACAGAAGAGAACAAGGAATAGTCAATTTGGTAATGAAAGGAAGTGTGTGAGCGGTGGGACGGGGGGGGGGGGGGGGAATTGAAGTAGTAGAGGGAGACCTCGACTAAATACACTACTGGCCATTAAAACTGCTACATCAAGAAGATGACGTGCTACAGACGCAAACAGAAAGAAGATGCTGTGATATGCAAATGATTAGCTTTTCAGAGCATTCACACAAGGCTGGCGCCGGTGGCGACACCTACAACGTGCTGACATGCGGGAAGTTTCCAACCGATTTCCCATACACAAACAGCACTTGACCGGCGTTGCCTGGTGAAACGTTGTTGTGATGCCTCGTGTGAGGAGGAGAAATGCGTACCATAACGTTTCCGACTTTGATAAAGGGCGGATTGTGGACTATCGCGATTGCGGTTTATCGTATCGCGACACTGCTGCTCGCGTTGGTCGAGATCCAATGACTGTTAGCAGAATATGGAATCGGTGGGTTCAGGAGTGTAATACGGAACTCCGTGCTGAATCCCAACGGCCTCGTGTCACTAGCAGTCGAGATGATAGGCATTTTATCCGCATGGCTGTAACGGATCGTGCAGCCATGTCTCGATCCCTGAGTCAACAAATGGGGACGTTTGCCAGACACCAAAAATCTGCACGAACAGTTCGACGACGTTTGAAGCAGCATGGACTATCAGCTCAGAGACCATGGTTGCGGTTACCCTTGACGCTGCATCACAGACAGGAGCGCCTGCGATGGTGTACTCAACGACGAACCTGGATGCACGAATGGCAAAACGTAATTTTTTCGGATGAATCCAGGTTCTGTTTACAGCATCATGACGGTCGCATCCGTGCTTGGCGACATCGCGGTGAACGCACACTGGAAGCGTGTATTCGTCATCGCCATACTGGCGTATCACCCGGCGTGATGGTATGGCGTGCCATTGGTTACACGTCTCGATTGCCTCTTGTTCGCATTGACGGCACTTCGAACAGTGTACGTTACATTTCAGATGTGTTATGACCCGTGGCTCTACCCTCCATTCGATCCCTGCGAAACCCTACATTTCAGCAGGATAATGCACGACCGCATGTTGCAGGTCCTGCACGGGCCTTCCTGGATACAGAAAATGTTCGACTGCTGCCCTGGCCAGCACATTCTCCAGATCTCTTACCAACTGAAAACGTCTGGTCAATGGTGGCCGAGCAACTGTCTCGTCCCAATCGTCACAATACGCCAGTCACAACTCTTGATGAACTGCGGTATCGTGTTGAAGCTGCATGGGCAGCTGTACCTGTACACGCCATCCGAGCTCTGTTTGACTCAATGCCCAGGCGTATCAAGGCCGTTATTACGGCCAGAGGTTCTGAGTACTGATTTCTCATGATCTATGCACCCAAATTGCGTGAAAATGTAATCACATGTCAGTTCTAGTATAATATATTTGTCCAATGAATACCCGTTTATCATCTGCATTTCTT
Source organism: Schistocerca nitens (assembly GCF_023898315.1). Classification (NCBI taxonomy): domain Eukaryota; kingdom Metazoa; phylum Arthropoda; class Insecta; order Orthoptera; family Acrididae; genus Schistocerca; species Schistocerca nitens. The sequence goes on along the minus strand of NC_064622.1, from coordinate 395,079,917 downwards.
CTTGGTGTAGCAATTTTAACGGCCAGTAGTGTACTTCAAGCATGTCGAAATGGATGTAGGATGCAACAGTTATACTGAGATGAAGAAAACTGCAGAGGATAGAGTAACGAAAGCGTCAGCATCAAAGATGTTTTAGGGCTGATAATGAGGAAGAAGAACAACAACAACAACAACGATGACGACGACAGCAACAACCTATAGTTGGCGAGATGTGAGTCGGGCAGTACCTGCAAGACGTAAGGAGCGGGTTAAATATTTTTTGCACAGTAAGGAGGCCGCCGGCGTAGTCTGCAAGTTTGGCGACCGTGCCGGCGCGGTCCGGCGCCGCCGTCCCTGCGTAATGAGCGAGGAATGCGGGAGAGGCGGCTCGGCTTGGCTAGGCTTGGCTTGGCTTGGCGGAGCGCGGGTCAAGTGCTGGCGACCCCGCCGCCGCCCAAAGCCCGCCGCTGCCTGCGCCGCGTCCTGCTTACGTCACCCACCGCCGCGCGCTACACTGCTTGCGCTCGACTTGCATCCCTTCCCTCATTACGCTTGCACTAGCTGTACGTTCACACAATCTTGCTGCATTCCTCCGTCTTGTTGTCCTTTATTTTCTGTTACCTTTCTTATCAGTCATTCCACTCATACCACGTCAGATGCTGCAGTTGTTTTAGACTCGCATTCGCGAGGTCTCTATCGGCAGTCTAGATAGAGATTTTGCGTGGTTTTCCTAAACCGCTTACGGCAAATGCCGGGATCGTTCCTTTGAAAATAAATCGGCCGATTTCCTACCACAATCTTCCCTCCATTCTTAGCCTTTTCTCCGTGTTCCAGGACGTCTCTGATGGGACGTAAACCATACTCATTTTTTTCCTTCCTTCCTTTTGAACTTTGCTGCCCTCCATACTTTGTGACAATTTTTTGGCTCTAAGTAAGTACTAAGGTTCACATCCTCTACAGAGTGAACCGCAATTCCATTGACAAACTTTCGGAGGTAGTTCGAGGATATTTTCTGATGTAACGGACTCGCAGTCTCCGGTGGCCCGTTTGTAATATTATTGGGCTTTCCGTCGTATGAAAGCTCCAAGTACCCTTGGAAAATCGTTCACCAGCTACGTATTAAATGATCAACTTACAAGATGAGACTTATTCTTTGAAAGACATTTGGCTTGGCGTACCTGTAAAGATGCACATCTACCGCAAACGCTAATACATCGACTGCGCATTCAGAGAAACATTTTAACAGAAGCTGAACTGAGCGTTCCGCTTCGATCTAAATAAAAAATATGACGGTAAAAACTTTTGTAGATCTTCAGACTTTATCGCACTACTTCTTGTAATGTGAAAGGGTAAAAAAGGTCGATTGCGAGCCATAAAAATGAGCGGTCTTGCCAGCGTGCAGACAAGTTATTAATTGGTAAAATTCAAGTAATTTATGTTCGATACTGTAAATCGGCAAGTTATTATAAAAGTGTTAAACAGTGAAAGAGTTGCATCGAAAGAAAGAGAAAGATAATGAGTGTAATTTGTGATATAGACGTGAACCAAGAAGCGATCACAGGACAGGCTGAAATCTTATCGCACCAACACAGTCAGAAAATTACTTATGTAAGTTATACTGTTTATAAATAAGACCTAATTGCTTGTGAGAATTATTTGAATATGTTTAGTGTTTACCAGAATTCTTATTCTATTCCTTTCCTTTTTTTTACCTCTAAGTCATTATTTTTATAAACGTCATCAACCTTTACTATAGCAGAGAATACTGCGGCATCCTGGTCGTAGACAGAAGGCCGTTCCTTGTTTCCTATACAACTCATAGCCGCCTCATTTATTAATGATTTCATTTGCAAACGCAATTTTTATTGTTCATTGTTAAAGGCCCCTTAGGTAATTATAAAATTAATACTGATCACGTAAAGGAATCCGGGTTGTTCTTTTCCAAATAATAGAAGCCTTTGCGTAATCAAAAATTAGCCTCCTTCTGACAACGATCAGGAGCCGACCAGAAGACGGACGTCTTCGGCCTCTTTCGTATTTCCGTGGCAAAGCTGTGCCAAACTGGGAACACGACATTCTAGTATGAACTTATATGGAGGGAGGCGTGCGCGAGATAGTCCTTGCAGTCGCACTATCATCTGTGCCCTCGGTGGCTCAGATGGATAGAGCGTCTGCCATGTAAGCAGGAGATCCCGGTTGATCTATATCAACGCACGTGCGCAGCTGACGGTATTAATGTAATTCAAATTTCGTTCTAGTATGAAAGACGACACCTATATAAGTATTCGATTAAAGTTAAAAAATTGAAATATATCAATATTTAATGTATTTTTTATCATAGGTAGACGTTCCAGAGTAATAACACAATCTTACACTCACTGTGTGAAAGTTATTAGCGTCTGACAGTTGAAGACACACGAGCGCCCGTAGCGACAAGAAAAATGTGTGTGAATTCCTACGGTACCAAGCTGCTGAGGGCATTACGACAGGATACTAACTAAACAATAGCAGGCTGCTCAATCTTGGCAAACGAACGAATATTTGGGTTTTACGTCCAGGAGAGAAGGAGGTTATTTCAAACGGAACTCGGATGGAAGAAGTAAATAAGCTGCGTCCTTTTAAAATCCCAGGGTTAAGGGAAAATCTGAAGCAGGATGGCTGGGTCAGGTTTGAATTTCGGTCTTCTTGAACGTAAATCCAGCGTTTTACTAGCGCAACGTGTCGCTCGGTAATCTTGGTAGGGCCACTATCTAAATAGACGCACACCTTTAACGGCATGTGCAGGATTCCCTGTATGTTATCCTATCTCTCCATCGCACGGTACGAGCATATACATACAGCAGTGACACTAAATGAGGAAACATTATCTTGAAGCACCAACGGAAACGCACAACAGCCATGCCGCGCTGTACACACCGGTTTCCCGTCAGGTCACCGGAGTCAAGCACAGTCTGGTATGGCAGGTACTTGAAAGGTTGACTGTCCGAGTATGCCGTGTGCTACTGACAATTTTCTCTTTGCCTTTATGGCAGAGGTTGCAGGAGGGATGGTGGCGACACCGGTGACAGTGATCGTCCGTCGGATGGGGACGTTCAGTTCGGCGGCCACCTTGATGCTCGAAGAGACGAGTGCGCTAAGGGCCGACACATGGTTTCACCCTTTCCGTTCTCTTATCATCTTCAACAAGAACATGATTCCACACTGCGCACACACACACACACACACACACACACACACACACACACACACATATATATATATATATATATATATATAATCCCGACTTTACATTTTTATTGCTGTCACAGGCCCATGTAATGGAAACATCGATGCTAATTCGGCTCAGAAGAAAGCACAGGAATCTGTTCGTATAAATATTGCATAACTGGAATCCTGGTATCAATACAGCACACGCTCAGGAAATGACTAAAATGACCCCTTTGTCGTCGCTAGAAGGATGATGGGAATAGCAAACGAATGAAAGTAATACGTGGCCACAAAAGAGCATGGTTCACAAGGCCTGAGATGGGGGATGGTGGACTGAGTGTGAACGAAGAGGTCCATGATAATCAAATCACGATGACCAAATATAGATTTGAATACTGCTCTTCCATACGTGAGCCCACTTCTGCTAGGAGATTACTCATACCGACTGTTCCGCTACCTTGATACCGAAACAAAAAATAAACCATATAATGCAAAGAATCCTGTTCCTGCTACACGGCGGAGCCAAGATATTCGCGCTTCACTGATTCTGGCGCCATTAAAAGCGAACTGTTTCTCGTGGGCACTGTAATTTTCAGCGCCCACTAACAAGGCCTTTAAAATGCTTTACACAGCACCTAATGGACGCTCGCAACGCATTTCCTTCCTGACATCTGTAGCGTGCAGCACAAGGGACCCTGACGAACTGCACACGTACTACAATGCGCCCGCAAGCTCTGTAATATTATCGGTAGTTTACCCTACTACGATACAACGTTGCATCTCCTCTATTCTGTTCTGATAATAGGCATAGTAGTAAAATTTCACTAAAATCTACCGTGGATAATCACGTTCAGATTTTGAAGTGTGACTGTCGACACACTCAGTGACACTTACTAAAGAGTGAAAGCACTCCGTCGCTTTGAAACGTGCTTACATAGAAATGGCTACTTTATACTGACTATGATAATCGGGAAATCTAAGGTATTGCTTCTCTGGAAACTTCAGTAACACGCAGGTTCTCTCTGAGCCACAATTACAAAACTTAACTTCTCCAATAATACTTTTATGCTGGAGATTCTACTGTGTTGCAGGATAGCTGGCTTATGGTATTTTTAGTCCAGAATCTGTTGTCCTACTTTAGAGGTCTCACTGACATTCTCTCATTTATCTAAAGTTTTATTACTGTCGGGAATGTGTTTTTGTGTGTGTGGCCGGCCGCTGTGGCCGAGCGGTTCTTGGCGCTTCAGTCTGTAACCGCGCTGCTGCTACGGTCGGAGGTTCGAATCCTGCCTCGGGCTTGGATGTGTTTGATGTCCTTATGCTAGTTAGGTTTATGTAGTTCTAAGTCTTGGGGACTGATGACCTCAGATGTTAAGTCCCATAGTACTTAGAACCATTTTGTGTGTGTGTGTGTGTGTGTGTGTGTGTGTGTGTGTGTGTGTGTGTGTGTGTGTGTGTGAGGGCGGGGGAGGGGGTCGGCGTCCCGCACGAGTGCTTTTAGGCTATTATTATATTTTGAGTCCGCTGAGTTTTAATCACACTCGTCTCATTACGGATGTTATTGCGGGCGGTAAGGACCTGGTTTTTTGTGGAAGAATTACAATATATCATCATCATCAATATCGTTCAGTAACACTGTTCACTTAACAGCAGAAAAATTAAGACGTGAGTCTAATGTACAGTACACATAGATGTTGTTAGTTGTGGAACACTTGCTCAAATGGACCGCACAGAACGAAGCAAAACATAATATTGTAAAAAGGAACCATCCCAACATAGGCCAGTTGGGTTTCAGGAGCGCCACTTAAAAGCTAACTAAGGATGGGCGGGTAAGATGAAGCTGTCCTCAACCAAGAGCTTGGTTAAAAAAAAAGGTTCAAATGGCTCTGAGCACTATGGGACTTAACATCTATGGTCATCAGTGCCCTAGAACTTAGAACTACTTAAACCTAACTAACCTAAGGACATCACACAACACCCAGTCATCACGACGCAGAGAAATTGGTTTTAACGTTTTTGGGTTTTACTAAACATGGCCCTACTGGAGGCTGTATGCCCCAGCCTTCCCCAACCTCCATAATGACAGCAAGTTATAGGGGGACTTCTAATTTTACACGAACTCTGAATTACGGTACAACAGCACTTTTTTTCACATTTACAAATTATTCCAGAGATCAAAGCAGCGTTAAGAGAGACACAAATTCCTAAGACGGACTGAGGATCGAATGCCGGACCCTTGGATCTGTAGTCTGAAACTCATCCACTTACAACTAGCCACCGAGGCAACAGACAGGGCTGCAGACCTCGTTCCTCCAGAATGCTAGTCCAGTGCTATCGCTACTGCGCTTAATTGCCGTGTCGATTAAGCCCTATAGATGTCTCTAGGTACTACCGAGCATTCCAAATAACTCTCTGAACTCCGCGTTTTCATTTCAAGGCTAGAGTTCTCTAGATAAGATGTGAAATAGCAAGAATGAAGTCTCCGCTCTTGTATTCTGATTGTCTCATACAAAACTACATCTTTAGTAACCGAAACATGAAAACTCTGAGTGTCTCGAAAGCGCCACATTAAGAAATTTACAAATTACAAGGAATGTTCAATAAGAAAAGCAACACTTTTTTCCGATAGCAGGTTGGTTTTATTCAGGATTCCAAAACATCATATTATTCCTCATTCTTCTGGCTAAAAAACCCTGTTTTCCAACATAATCTCCATTCAATGTGACGGCCTTACGCCACTTTACTGGGTCGTGCTGTACGCCCCCTTGGTGCCACTCTGCTGATCTACATCGGAGCCAACATCTTGCTGCATCAGTTCAAATGGTTCAAATGGCTCTGAGCACTATGCGACTTAACTTCTGAGGTCATCAGTCGCCTAGAAACTAGAACTAATTAAACCTAACCTAAGGACATCACACACATACATGCCCGAGGCAGGATTCGAACCTGCGACCGTAGCGGTCGCTCGGTTCCAGACTGTAGCGCCTAGAACCGCACGGCCACTCCGGCCGGCTGCTGCATGAGTAACCTCCCACATCCATATAGTGCTTACCGCGGAGTGCATCCTTTATTGGACCAGACAGTTTGGAGTCGGAAGGTGCGAGATCCGGGATGTAGGGGTGGATGAGGAAGAACAGTCCAACGAAGTTTTGTTGAGTATCTCTCGGGTGCGCAGACTTGCGCGAGGCCTTGCTTTGTCAAAGAGAAAGCGAAGTTCGTTTGATCGTTGCACCATGAGGGGACATCAAACAGAATGCCGGCCGAGGATGCGGCTTTGAACTTTGTCTTCGGAGAACAGGTGGTGTGGCGCCATTTCACAGATTGCCTTTTGTTTCCGGATCGAAGTGATAAACCCACGTTTCATTGCCTGTGAAGTTGTTCGACAAAAAATTATCACGATCAGCCTCGTAACACGCAAGCAATTCCGTACAGATGGTCCTCTGTTGATCTTTATGGTCTTCCGTTAGGCGAGGAACCTAGCGGTCACACACCTATCACTACCCCAACTGGTGACGGAGTGTGTCAGCACTACCAACAGAGACGCCCAGTTGTACAACGAGGTGTCTGATTGTGATCCGTCGATCACCTCGAATGAGAGTGTACGTACGTTCCAACATTGCAGGAATGACGCTGTGTGCGCCCGCCCGGCACGCGGGAGATGGATAGGTTTGCGCGACCTTGTTACAAAGGTGACAGCCGCCTCACCCAACGATTCACAGTGCTTTTGTTAACTGCCAGACCTCCGCAGACAGTCTGCAAGCGCTATGAATACTTGCGATGCTCTAGTTTTCCGCCAAAAGAAACAACGACAGCACCTCTTTGCAGACGCCATTTTGAAGGCAAAGTGTATCTCCAGGGGGAGCCCTATTAGACATAACGGAGCTCTGCCCCCTGGACATCAAAATTAGAGAGCAATCTGCATGGTTCTGGGTTAAGACGGAACATCACGAAGACAGAAGAGATATTAGGCACTGGGGCTAGGATTAGGGTGAGATTCGGCAAAGGGGCGAACAATTGTGGCAAGAACTATGGGAGGCGGATGAAACAGGGCGTAGAACATTTTAATTTCTTCCAAACATTAGGGAACGACTGAAAATGAGATACTTTGAACCCACTAGAGGACTGATCCATTTTCTCACTGAACATGGGCCATACCCGACATCCTTATGTCGGTTCGGGAAAAGGGCCACACCCGCGTGTGAATGTGGTGAACCAGAGGGTACACCCGATCATGTAATCAAAGAGTGCCCCCTTTTCAATGATGTTGCTTCCACATTACGTGACCAATTACCTGACTGTGACACATACCAACTAATAAGACAAGAAGACACTTTTCAAACTCCCAATAAACTAGGAGATGAGGTATCACGAAAAGTGTTAAAGGAATACCTGAGGGACATAAATTAATGTAAAAAATTAAGACATACTTAATACTGAATAAGCGCCCTACTCCTATACCGCCTGCGCGTGGATAGGCCGACTTTTCTTGTAGTCTGGAATCCGCCACTTACAGGACTAGGGGAAGTAGGGAACAATATCACCAATACTAGACAAAGCACCGGATTTGACTTAGGTTAGAACTAGTTAGTAGAACTTAGATTAGGAAATTATTTATTAGGAATCTGCAGCGAATAACGTCTTGGCTGCCCAGTGTCAGGGGCACGCCCATCGGGATTAGCTCGATGGGCAAGGCACTAAAGTGGGTTTATATATCTCTGACACAACTGTGACGCTGCAGGCAGTAGAGTTTCTAGCTAAGAGATTATACACTAAATACTAATAATAATACTCGTAGGAATTTAGCTGCCCATTGTCATTAGTTATAGCTGTAGCTCACAAATTAATTAAATTATAATTAGCAGAATTTGATGTTTAAACAAATTAGGACCCACTAATCATATAAGGAAGTGGGTTATGTTGTATAATTATTATTGTTATTGAAATAAAGATTTTTTTTTAAAAAAAAGGTATACCGCCATCTGTAGGAACTTTGTGAAACTATAGAGGCTGAAGCGGTAATATTCCACTTCGCCCCACACAAAATTACAGACTTTTTCAACCGAAATTTGCCGACAAAAAAACGTGTTGTATTACTTATTGAACGTCCCTTGTATAACATTTTAAGAAACAAAATGTTTTTCTTTCACTAAAACTGATTACTAACACAGTTCTATGCGAATTTCAGCACAGAATTAATTCTCTCTCACTGACTCTGTAGCTAAAGGAAATAGGGACAAGTGATAAAACATATCATCGACATTAGTGAGAGCTTATTTTTTTAATAAGTACTAGTGCAGCAAAGTGATATATGCCCCTAACCATATCGGCAAAAGCAGGAAGTCGTAAACTTGCCGATGAGACAACGGACGCTGGTCTCAGATGAGACATCACTTTTCCTCAAGGTCGCGAGCGCGCTGCCATGGCTCGCTAATGGAGTCCTGTCCAACAGATCAGTCTTGTACCCCGACACTCGGCGAAACACTCGAGCTCTACCCAAACACGCAGCCCTGGATGAGTGCGCCACTCGACAGAACGTTTTAAGTGCCGTCTATTTATTTACCACTTATGCCTCAGCGGGCGCGGTGTTCACAAACTGAAGAAAGAGTCTTTCTGAGTCCGTTGCATCATGTAGCAACGTTTGCACCGCCCTTTATACTGGTACACCTTAACGAAATTCGAGCCTTTGCCAGTCATCAGCTAACATTCAATATATTCTTCCACTCGTCTTGCATGGAAAGTCTACTTGATACAATCTCAGCGGTAAGAGTACAATGGGAGTTGTAGGTAGATCTACCACGTTACTCCTGCGAAGAGTAATACTTTCTGTAAGAGATTCGGTAGTTAAGATATTGAACATATATGTCTGATAACAAGACACCACATGAACCATTGCCCTTCTTCGTATGTAACAAACAACTTCTTATGTTTTCGGTTAGACGTGACTGAAGCGAGTTGCGTGCTTTGATGCAGCTCAGAACATTTGGCTGTCAATACCTGTCTACGATTAACTACACGTGTCCTTAAAGGTCATGAAACGCAGTCACCCATCTGATTCTCTTATTCTTGTTGGCATAACAAGAGACCCACATTTCAATGCGGCGATTCCTGCTACTGAACATATTTCATGAATAAACCTTGGAACAGGACAATATTCTTTGTTGGTTGAAAGACACTAATCTGTATATTATTATATATATATTTCATGTCTGTATTACTTGGACAATAGTCTAAGTACTAAAAAGACTGTAAAAAAAATGACGGGGGACTGTGTCGGGGGAACTGGCGTATGTATTATAAATCGAACTTCTCTGTCTTCGCGAGACGGAAGATGGTACGCAAATTTTTGATCATGACGTTACTTGTTAAATAATTTTTTTAAGTAGACGCACACGTCATCTTTCTGTTATCATCGTTGTTTTTCACACAATCTAGACGCTGTAATACAATGAAATAACAACGTCTTTCGTAGGCTTATCGCCGCCGTTTGAGAGTTTTATGGCCCAGCATGTTCAACATGTAAAGCTTCTTATTTTCCTACGATACACTCCGCCACTTTCTTCTTCCCTTTTTAAAGATAACCAACTGACATCGAATTGCACCAAACGTTTGTGCCGCAGACACTATTGCTCACAGTACACTTAACGATTACTCGTGGATATCTTTATATTTTACAATCAAAAAACTAAGTACTTGTTACAAACACGACACGCGGTGCATCCCTCTCACCTAGTATGGCGAAAAGTGTGACAGCTCAATATCACTGGGTACTAATAACAAAAATCCAGAAGGAAGAAAGGCTAGAGTTTAGCGCCATGGCGACAGTGGCAAAGTCTCGATTAGACAGAAATACGGGTAGAAAATCGCCCGTTGAACGATACACTCAAAATGCGTCTGAAATTATTTGGATTGTAGTACTGCAAAGCTTCTTGTTACCAGCTGTTACTACATTTACTAGCTGATACATATTCTGATATGACCAATTACATTTGTTTGTCATGTTGGTAATTGAGTCTTGTCGTCTTCTCCTGTTTAGTCCATATATTTGTGCTGTAGTTTAGAGTAGGTGTGTAAATTTCGTTAAAGTGAAGGAGATTATTTTTGTTGTAAGTAATGCAGCACTAAGGGATCAGTATTTAGTTGGGTTCGTCGAATTTAAGAAGTGTTCGTTATTGTCCTTGGCTGAAGGGATTGTATGTAGGTTGTTCCACACAATAGTTCAGTGCTTGTGCTGGTTGTGTTCTTGTGGTTACTCTCAAATGCCGTTCTACACTTAGCACTGAAATTTTCCGTGTATGTTGTGTGATACCCAAAGGGACACATATTTATAACGTAAATATAAGGCTCCAAGTGTAGTTTATGAAATAAGTTTTTAATTAATGTATCGAAATAATAAAATTCTGTCTTTTCTCCAGACGAGGGAGAGACAGAAATAAGATAATGTGTTTGTTTCGTAAGGAAGTATTTTTGAATGAGGTTTGTAATATAACTTCTCTCAATTCGCAATTCACTTCCACCAAGCTGGCGGTGACCGTTCGATAGTTTCCTTTATATAAAGCAGGACATTCAGAGAACAAAGATACGTTTGCTGGGATAATTTTGGTGGTTACGATAAGCCAGGTAATGCCCACGTCATCAACTTCCCGTGTACTTTTCTTAGAACTCGCTTTTAAAAGTGCTGTCGGTTTCTTTTCTTTCTAGGCACTCCTACTCGGGTGGCAGTAGGAAATAATGATAACCACGACCGTGTGCTAGTTTCTTGTCGGAACATTATCTTTAAATACGATCCAGTAGGACCAATCAGTCTCACTTTTGTCGGTTTTCTGGAGCAGCCCACGCCTGAAGTTTGCGTTGAAGTAGTCCGTGTTATCAAAACGTATAAGGGACGATCAAAAAGTTTCCGTTTGAGAACACTGCTGCAGCGTATAAGTAACCCAGTGCGACTCCGATGCGGGTATGTAAGCTCAGACATGCAGGCGCAAGCGGTTAACGTGGCCTTAAGAACGGAAACTTTTTGATCCCTGATACCTCCTCGAGTTACGTGCCATATAGGCGAAAGTCTTGCACTATGGGCTCACGCAGTCAGAGGAGCAGTGTGAGTCTCTAACGTAGACCATAACGCTAAACTGCCTTCGTGATTTACGCGATCGGATGGGAAAAGTGTGCCGCGCGGGATTAGCCGAGCGGTCAGAGGCGCTGAAGTCATGGACTGTGCGGCTGGTACCGGCGTGTGTGTGTGTGTGTGTGTGTGTGTGTGTGTGTGTGTGTGTGTGTGTGTGTGTGTGTGTGTGTGTCCTTAGGATAATTTAGGTTGTGTGTGTGGAAAAACTAGTAGAAGCGGACCTCGGGGAAGATCAGTTTGGATTCCGTAGAAATGTTGGAACACATGAGGCAATACTAACCTTACGACTTATCTTAGAAGAAAGATTAAGAAAAGGCAAACCTACGTTTCTAGCGTTTGTAGACTTAGAGGAAGCTTTTGACAACGTTAACTGGAATACTCTCTTTCAGATTCTGAAAGTGGCAGGGGTAAAATACAGGGAGCGAAAGGCTATTTACAATTTGTACAGAAACCAGATGGCAGTTATAAGAATCGAGGGGCATGAAAGGGAAGCAGTGGTTGGGAAAGGAGTGAGACAGGGTTGTAGCCTCTCCCCGATGTTATTCAATCTGTATATTGAGCAAGCAGTAAAGGAAACAAAAGAAAAATTCGGAGTAGGTATTAAAATTCATGGAGAAGAAGTAAAAACTTTGAGGTTCGCCGATGACATTGTAATTCTGTCAGAGACAGCAAAGGACTTGGAACAGCAGTTGAACGGAATGGACAGTGTCTTGAAAGGAGGATATAAGATGAACATCAACAAAAGCAAAACGAGGATAATGGAATGTAGCCAAATTAAATCGAGTGATGCTGACGGGATTATATTAGGAAATGAGACACTTAAAGTAGTAAAGGAGTTTTGCTATTCAGGGAGTAAAATAACTGATGATGGTCGAAGTAGAGAGGATATAAAATGTAGACTGGCAATGGCAAGGAAATCGTTTCTGAAGAAGAGAAATTTGTTAACATCGAGTATAGATTTACGTGTCAGGAAGTCGTTTCTGAAAGTGTTTGTACGGAGTGTAGCCATGTATGGAAGTGAAACATGGACGATAAATAGTTTAGACAAGAAGAGAATAGAAGCTTTCGAAATGTGGTGCTACAGAAGAATGCTGAAGATAAGATGGATAGATCACGTAACTAATGAGGAGGTATTGAATAGGATTGGGGAGAAGAGAAGTTTGTGGCACAACTTGACTAGAAGAAGGGATCGGTTGGTAGGACATGTTTTGAGGCATCAAGGGTTCACAAATTTAGCATTGGAGGGCAGCGTGGAGGGTAAAAATCGTAGAGGGAGACCAAGAGATCAATACACTAAGCAGATTCAGAAGGATGTAGGTTGCAGTAGGTACTGGGAGATGAAGAAGCTTGCACAGGATAGAGTAGCATGGAGAGCTGCATCAAACCAGTCTCAGGACTGAAGACCACAACAACAACAACAACAACAGTGTGTAAGCTTAGGGACTGATGACCTTAGCAGTTAAGTCCCATAATATTTCACACACATTTGAACTTTATTGGTAAAAGTGTTGCAAGTCAAAGAAATGGATGTTTGTTTGTCAGTGGAACCTGATAATCATTACTAGCGGAACCTCGTCATGCTCCATGGCAAAAGATTTGTTAACCAAACTACACGTAATTCTTTAGCGCTCAGTATATTCGAAGCAAGACTTAACGAAAATCATGCCATGTTTATCGAAGTGTAGACCTCAGAAAGCGTTCCACAATGTAAAATAGTGCAAGATGTTCGAAATCCTCAGTAAAATACGTGTAAGCTGCAGGGAACGATGGGTAATGACGGACAAAATACGCCGGTTCAGGAGTGAGATAAAAACTGAGAAAGAAAGGACTGCACCGTCTTCAGCGCTCCATAGCGACCACTTCGCCCTTTTAATGTGGTGACTAAAATTTCGTCCAGTGGGCTTGCTTCGCCTTGTACAGAATTAAATGGTGTTTCTTTTTTCTAAAGTAAATGTACACCATTTTTGATTTTCGTTTATTGGTACCCCTGAATCTATAAGTTTTTCCGGAGTAAAGAGTGTTTCAAAGTTTCGAGATTGTATCAAGACGATGTCGACATGTGAGCCGTCTTCAGGTGAATGTTTCAGACTGGAGAATGCTAGTCACATCGCTAACTTTATACCACAAATTGGCGCGGAGACGCGTACGCATAGGCTGCCGTTACATGAGCACTCTCTGTAGAGTTCAGCGCCCTCTTTGGATATTGCTTCATATATGAAGCGCAGGTGCTTGAGTAAAGGTGATACTATACGCACGCTCTCTGTCGGATTGCGCGCTCCGGTAGTTAACATTCAGATATTAAAGAAATCGCCGGGTACCACGCCCTATCCAGTGGAAAGGTGCCATCTCCACGCGACATTCAATGCATTATTCTGCCGCGGCACAGAAATCTTGGACTCGGCGACATCCTTCTATGATTCAGTTAGTTAACGAATCTGTGGTAATACGTTTGGCAGGAGATCTTAATCGTGACGGCAGCTTTCAACTAGATCAGGCGTGGGACCCAGTGATTTCTTTAATATCTTCAGAAAGAAACCATTTTAAGCCTAACGAAAGTCTAGACGCAATTAATTTTTCTATTTTGACATTTGAATTTTAGCTCCGCGAGCTCGCGTTCTGAAAGAAGGTGTTCATATACACGGTCCAGTAACATCAATGTGACCACTGCCTATGTTCGACGTCGAAGTGTATTAACCTCCTCCTGCTGGTGGGTGGCTGTAGCCGCGAAGATCTTGAACCGAATATCGAAAGGGATACAACAATACTAACACAATGGTGCCAAAGGACTAAGATGAAAATTGCGCCCAAAAAATCAATGTACCCGTTACTGAAGGGGCAATTGGCCAGAAATCCGACAGTGAGGATTGAGGGCTCAACAGTTATTTGGCGTCGCGAGGCCCGGTATCTGGGTGTTATTACAGATGAGAAATGGAGCTTCGCCACACGTATAGAAACGGTAACCCACAGGTCGTTAAGAGGCCCTGAATAACCTCATCACGATTGGGCATGGGAGATTTCACCTCTCCCCCAGATCTGATTAGACTTTATCACAACACCATTCTCGCCTCCGTCGTGGGTTACGGGTCCGGGATCTGGGCAGACATGCTCACTAGGGCTCGTGTCTGCCATGGCAACGAGGTGGGTGCAGCGCAATATGCTTTTACACTCGATCGGTGCTTACAGAACATCTCCTGGGGGGAGGGGTGGCACTATTAATTCTCTTAGGATTATGTCCCTTGGACATTAAAATCAAAGAACAAGCAGTCTGGTATTGGGTTAAAAGCGGGAAATTTGAAAAAAAAAAACAGAAAACATTCTGGGGGTGCGGGTGGGGGACAAATTCGCAATTAGAAGGAGAAGGGAAGAGCTGTGGCAGGAATTCTGGGGCAAAGAAGAGACAGGAAAAAGGACATACCATCTGCTGCCAAACATAAGGAACGACTTCAACTCTCGCACTTCAAACCGAACAAGGGATTGCTGCACTTCCTTACAGGTCATTGACCCTACCCGGCATATCTTTGCCGGTTCGGAAAGAGGGCTACCCCCTCGTGTGACTGTGGTGCTGAAATTGACACTCCGGACCACGTGATATACGAGTGTCCCATTTTCGATGACGTAGCCACCGATTTAAGACGCCAATTGCCCAATAAAGACACATACCATCTGGTTAGGGACCCAACCATATTCACGATCATCGATAGTCTTGTCGCCAGCCGGAGTGGCCGAGCGGTTCTAGGCGCTACAGTCTGGTACGGGGTGACCGCTACGGTCGCAGGTTCGAATTCTGCCTCGGGCATGGATGTATGTGATGACCTTAGGTTAGATAGGTTTAAGTAGTTCTAAGTTCTAGGGGACTGATGACCTCAGAAGTTAAGTCCCATAGTGCTCAGAGCCACTAGAACCATTTTTGATAGTCTTGCCAGCGAGGTATCGGCAAAGGTACTCTTTTTTTTTTCACTTCACTTGCCGCCCTGATTTTACGATCCACCACCTAAGTGCTTACGGTGGGTCTATTTTGACCACTTGGCCGCTACGACCGGTGTACGGGTGCTGATGTAGTTGATGAAACTCACACCAGTTCCCGCATCCGGCCGTACCGTTGCCCGTGTCCCGCCACGTGGAGGCGGGTCTTTCCTTATTTTTTTTTTCTTCTTCTTATTTCTTTCTTTACTTTGGCAGTTTTCCCAAAACCGTTTTAACAAAATTTTACGAAATTAAATTTGGATTAGAAGAAGGAAATACAAGGAATAGTTTAGACTGAAGAGGAGAAAAGACGATAGGAAAGGAAGAGATGATAGTCCCTCCACCTTAGGGTACTGAGGATGAGCGCCTTGGGATTTATCTTCAAGCCTCTGATCCTCAGTCTCCTAACCTTAGCCTAGGAAGTTCTAATCTATTCTATTTATAACAACTGATATCTCTATTTATTTCTAGCAGGTTATTTATATACAGGTTTAAAGTGCCGTGGTAGCTGATGGCAATTGCGACGGTGCGCCGACACTGTTTATACCTAATTTCATACATTAATCTAATCGGTATTGTCCATTGCAGGACTACTTATGTAAGTCTATTGCGTGTCAGTTGTTTTATATTGAGTCTTAGTTTACCTCTTCCACACTATGGTGTCTGTCTGGGTGCTGCATATGGGTTTACCGTCTGTGTGGTCTTCCGTTCCTGTACTCTTTGTGGCATTCATCAGAAATTTTGTCTGTTAGTGCGTTCAATTCGTCCCAAAGTTCAGGTGTTCTGATCGCGTCGTATATGTGTTCCTCTGTCTGTAGGTGTTGTATCCCAGGTGTGTTCCTGTGCTGTCTGTATTTCCCGCAGAATAGGATCGTGTGTTCGGGGGTTCCCATACCTCCACATGTACATGTTGACGTGTCTCTAAGACTCACGCAATTTAAGTGCGTGGGATAAGGTCCGTGGCCAGTCAAGAAGTGCACCATGCACTGGTACTGCAAAAATATCGTAGGGGCAATCTACAAATCGTGATCAAAATATAACACAACCGCACATATCCCATTCTGCCGGGGCGTGGACTGGCCGATCGCCGTGACGGTCGGAATCCGCCACGTCTTGCAGTAAGAGGAAGATGCGAAAAATCCCGGATTTGACACAATGCACACCGATAATGAATCATAGTAGGTAGGTAGTTTTTTAAGTAGACTGTAAATTTAGGACACCTATTAACAGTACCTGCAGAGATTAAAGGTTAAGGCCAGCGCAGTGCCAGGGGCACACCAACTGGGGTTAGCTCGGTGGGCACGGTTAAATGTTGTAGGTTTATAGATCATCTGGCACATCTGTAACGCTGCAGGAGTAGCCTGTTAGGACAGTAGAGTAGATAAAGTAGAAAGTAGAATGTTGACTTACCCATAGCAAACAAACACTCTCACATCCTGTAGCAAGATAGAAGGTAGAAAACCTGTAATTGCAATAATGCTGCGATGTAAATAACTAGTAATTAAGATCCACTAATGTATAACGTGGTGGGTTATTATGTATAAATATCATTGGTTGAATAAAGAATTTAAAAAAAAATAACCACTCAGAGACGACGGTTAGCACAACACTCGCAGTGGAAGGTATACAAAGCGTGTCGGGTGACGAAGAAAACAGTGCAACGTTGTCGTAATACGAAAACGGAGTGATTTGTGTGACGTCCGAAAACACATGATCACTCTCTCTTGGCCAAGAGTGGAGCCGTTTCCGAAACGGCCGCAGTTAAAGTATAATATGCATCGCAAGATAGCGCTATGTAAAAAATCGGCGCCGAGGCTGTGTCACCGCGGGCCATAGATGACAGGGGTGAACGACGGGTGGGAGATGTGTACGGGCGAACAGACGTGCAACTGTCGAGCAACTGACCGCCCAGATAAACCAAGGGACTACCACTAGTGTCTCCTCAACAACCGTTGCTGCAGAAGGCCTGGTTTATGCACCCATGCTGACTGCTGTTCATCGGCGAGCAAGGTTGAATTTTGCCCGTCAATACCGAAACTGGACGTTCTCCAAGCGGCGACAGGTGGCCGTTTCAGATGATTGACTTGTATGGACGTTGGCGTGTACGGCGTTAAACGTCTTAAGGGAGGTTGGACGTCAAACGGGCTGACTTGGAGCAGGAGAGGCACCAGAGGACATTTTAATTTCCACTGTCTATACTTTTACAAATAAATTCATAAAACTTTGTCAGCATGACCAGGAAGGATTCAGGATTCACACTCGTAGCAGCGGAAGCTCAAAAACCTAACAAAATAATTTTTTTTTACATGTGAAATTTCATGTTTTCACTTACTATTGGCTGCATTTCTTCATAAGTAAGAGTGTTCGATGAATTTTGCACAGCATACAAACCATACTTACAGGTGTCTGAAACTCTGGAATCTATTTAATTTATGAAAAAATGAATGAGTTGTTACGTTTTAAACTTTATGTTTAGAAAAAAATCAAATTTTGTAGTTAATTATCTCAATTTTTCCCACAGTTTTTAATACATTTGGAAAATTCTAGAGTTTCATACACCTGTAAGTATGGTTTGTATGCTGTGCATAATTAATCAAAGAATCTCCCTTACTTGTGAAGAAAAATGTACCTATAGCAACAAATGCAGTCCACAGTAAGTGAAAAAATTATGAAATTTCATATCTAAAAAAATTATTTTGTAATGTTTTTGCACTCCCACTGCTATGAGTGTGAATCCTGAATCCTTCCCGGTCACGCTGACAAAGTTTTATGAATTTACTTGTAAAAGTATAGACAGTAGAAAATAAAATGTCCTGTGGTGCCTCTCCTGCTCCAAGTCGTCCCGTTTGACGTCCTACACCCCTTAAAACAAACACCCTGTAACAGTTGTCGGAAGTGTCCCGGCTCGAGGACCATCCCTGGGTGATCGTGTCCTTCTCGTTGGAAAAATGAATCAACACAAGTATGCATCTATCCTTGGGGACCCGTCCACCTCTACGTGCAATTTATTTTTCCTCGGCACGATGGCACCTCCCAGCAGGCCAACGCAACGTTTCACAGCAGTGTATGGTGTGATTCGAAGAGCGCCAGGATGAGTTCACCGTACTCTCCCGGCCACCAAACTCCCCAGACTAAACCTAATCGAGAATCCGTGCCACCACCTCGATCGTGTCGCACGCGCCGTGGATCCTCAGCCGAGAAACCTGGCACAGTTGACCTCCGCCCTAGAGACGGTATATCCCCGAATTTCTATCGATAGCTCCCAGCATCTCACTCCCTTCCTGCACGTCTTGCACTGGTCCTAGCTGCTGCAAAAGGTGGTTATTCAGGCTTTTGACACGTTTGCGCATTAATGTGATTGGACACTGTAGTATCGCGTTTATGCATGCGCCTGCGCGCCATAGATGGAGCAATATTCGAAGAGGGCGCTAATCCAACACCGACTCAAAGGAAGGCTTCGGCGCTTGTTGGTGACGTCACGTCAGCTAGGCACGGCGAACGCCAGGTCTGTTGCAGGCAGAAACGCCTGGGCGTGCTTATCACTATAAATCTCTTATTTTTGGACAAATTGTTTGGTATTGTTCTGGATTCTGCAGTTTTATTTAGATGAAAGATTTTCTTTCTATCGTAAAGCTACAAATGAAGATCATAGTTCTGTGTTACTGAATCCTGTCGAAACAAACGTAGATCAATATGAGAAGATGCTTTGCCCATTGCAAGCTTCGCAAATGTTACATTGAAGCAACTATATTTACTTGATCCATTTTGCTATCGAAACTTACCCCAACCCCCTTACAATGAACTCATTTCTTTTATTTATTTTGGCCGGCCGAAGTGGCCGTGCGGTTAAAGGCGCTGCAGTCTGGAACCGCAAGACCGCTACGGTCGCAGGTTCGAATCCTGCCTCGGGCATGAATGTTTGTGATGTCCTTAGGTTAGTTAGGTTTAACTAGTTCTAAGTTCTAGGGGACTAATGACCACAGCAGTTGAGTCCCATAGTGCTCAGAGCCATTTGAACCATTTTATTTATTTTCGTTTGACATCGTCACTGGAAATGTGAACTAATTTACATGTGTAAATGTCCAACTATTTCCAGTCATTAGATTACAGCGTTTTCAACGAAAGGAATTCTAAACAAGAAACAAAATAGCTTCATACATCGAAAATACTTCTGAGCTTAAACTTTTTTAAACAAGCACATTAGAAAACATAAATATTCCCCTCATGCAACTGAAAGGAGAAACTTTATAAGATAAAAAAATTTTATTTGATAAAACAAGTATCTCTCTTTTGCCTCTTCTTCTGTCCCCCACCCCCTCCCCAACGTGTACAATCGCAAGCTATTTCATTAACATTCAGTGCTCCTCACCCCATAGTCAACCAAGATACCTAAAGAAGAGCACCAATATGTTCACAGTTTCTTGTAAAAGCAACCCAGTACAAGCGTAACTTCCTCAGATTTACAAATAAGGTAAAGAAGCACGAATTCTGTTGCTGCTGGACCATGAAGTTGTTTTTGTATGTCAATCCTTAAAACAGGTGGAAATTTAAGTTCAGGAGTACACTATTTTTTAAGAACTGTAATGAACTGTACAATTAATTGATTGCAGAAATGTCTCAGAACAATGTGCGTTGGTCAACTACCGCCAATAGTTTCACATTTTCCTGTGTCAGAGAGGGAGACACCACCATTATGAGTATGCCTGCAACAGACCTGGCGTTCGCCGTGCCTAGCTGACGTGACATCACGAACAAGCGCCGAGGCCTTCCTTTGAGTCGGTGTTGGCTAAACTCGATACAGGACGCTCATGTAGCGGCTACCTATGCGCATGCGCCTCCGTGATTTGGTATAAAGTTTGTTACGTGCACTACCAATCTCCAATCTAAAACAATCACCTGAAGGAGGCTTAACGGTTGTCAGCCGAAGTACAGTGACAAGACGTCGATGTCATCTGGCTGCAATCGCAAAACCTGACAGAATATTGCTACCGCCGCTGTTGCAGATAGTCGTGCCCGCATCGCAGTGCCTGGCCCACCATCCTGGCTCTCGAGATAACCGCCGCATTCTGTTCGTGCTTGTAAAAGTACAGCCTCGTGAAACGGTGCAACAGTTCCGCGCCGGCGGGTTCGGCCAGCTTCTTCCGTTCGGCCGCCAGCCTGCCGCGTCCCCGTGAACCGCACTCTGCTCGCTCGGGTGCCCCGCTGCCAGCGCCCGCACCCGGCCGGGATTCAATTAAAAACGCCCCCCTCTCTCCCTCCCCCGCCAGCGCCAATTACCGCAGCGCCGCCTTTTTTACTGTTATTAAACGGCACAGATCGCGCTCGCCCACGGCCGCTATCTAACGTATTAATCATCCATCAATTATTAATAATAAAACAGTTTACATCCAGAAATTAAAAGGAGGAAACCCGTATATTTAACCTCGGACGGGGAACTGCGAAATAAGCTGCGATCGAAACAGGTTAACAGCAATTTCCCTCTGTTTGTTTCTTTTCTCTCCATCCACCCGCAGCCACTCAGAAAGGTCACTCCTCCGTGAACAGATGAAATACATATTGCAACAGTACCTGTAAGAGTTGTTCGTCCCACAGCCAGTGGTTCTGATCAACGGAAAACTGATACTGTAGTCACTTACGAGCTGTCCTGCAATGACACAGCCGGCCGGTGTGGCCGTGCGGTCTAGGCGCTTCAGTCTGGAACCGCGTGACCGCTCCGGTCGCAGGTTCGAATCCTGCTTCGGGCATGGATGTGTGTGATGTCCTTAGGTTAGTTAGGTTTAAGTAGTTCTAAGTTCTAGGGGACTGATGACCACAGATCTTAAGTCCCATAGTGCTCAGAGCCATTTGAACCATTTTTTGCAATGACACAGACTAGTTACCCTGGCCTTTCCACACCGATGACCTACAACTTCAGCGGAATTTCTTTGCAACAAGCAGCAAAAGGCTCTAAAGCCTAAATGTCCCCTGGATGCTTACTTTCCAAACACAGGTAAGGAAACGTGCATAACTAGACACTGAAAAAAGAAGGCAGTGGAGATGAAAATAGCTCAAATTTTTTATAAAGTGATTCAAGGGTGTAAAATTATAAACAGCCGACCAGTTGCAATGGATAAAGAAATTCTTTACCTAGGTTTCGGCAAATATAAATTTGTCTTCTTCAGTAGATAACAATTTTAAATTAGTAAGGACTAATGTATCATCGCCGTTTTAAAAATTGTCGGCATAGATCCGTGTGTCAAAAATAAAATATAGCCCTAGAGTTAGGGTTTGTTGCGTTAATATAAAATAGCTCATGGATCTTGCAGAACTCACAACCGAAGGTGTTATGTAGACACTACGTGCATAATTCAAGGAATTAGATAAACCGAGTGACTTACTGTTGTTGTTGGTGCTGGTTCAAATGGCTCTGAGCACTATGGCACTTAACATCTGAGGTCATCAGTCCCCTAGAACTTAGAACTACTTAAACCTAACTGTCCGCAGCTCGTGGTCGTGCGGTACCGTTCTCGCTTCCCACGCCCGGGTTCGATTCCCGGCGGGGTCAGGGATTTTCTCTGCCTCGTGAGGACTGGGTGTTGTGTGATGTCCATAGGTTAGTTAGGTTTAAGTAGTTCTAAGTTCTAGGGGACTGATGACCATAGATGTTAAGTGCCATAGTGCTCAGAGCCATTTGAACCATAAACCTAACTAACCTAAGGACATCACACACTTCCATGCCCTAGGCAGGATTCGAAACTGCGACCGTAGCGGTAGCGCAGCTCCAGACTGAAGCGCCTAAAACAGCTCGGCCACTCCGGCCGGCTGGTGGTGCTGCAGTAAATACGAGGTTCAATAAGTAATGCAACACATTTTTTTTCTCGGCCAATTTTGGTTGAAAAAACCGGAAATTTCTTGTGGAATATTTTCAAACATTCCCGCTTCGTCTCGTATAGTTTCATTGACTTCCGACAGGTGGCAGCGCTGTACGGAGCTGTTAAAATGGCGTCTGTAACGGATGTGCGTTCCAAACAACGGGCAGTGATCGAGTTTCTTTTGGCGGAAAACCAGGGCATCTCAGATATTCATAGGCGCTTGCAGAATGTCTACGGTGATCTGGCAGTGGACAAAAGCACGGTGAGTCGTTGGGCAAAGCGTGTATCATCATCGCCGCAAGGTCAAGCAAGACTGTCTGGTCTCCCGCGTGCGGGCCGGCCGTGCACAGCTGTGACTCCTGCAATGGCGGAGCGTGCGAACACACTCGTTCGAGATGATCGACGGATCACCATCAAACAACTCAGTGCTCAACTTGACATCTCTGTTGGTAGTGCTGTCACAATTGTTCACCAGTTGGGATATTCAAAGGTTTGTTCCCGCTGGGTCCCTCGTTGTCTAACCGAACACCATAAAGAGCAAAGGAGAACCATCTGTGCGGAATTGCTTGCTCGTCATGTGGCTGAGGGTGACAATTTCTTGTCAAAGATTGTTACAGGCGATGAAACATGGGTTCATCACTTCGAACCTGAAACAAAACGGCAATCAATGGAGTGGCGCCACACCCACTCCCCTACCAAGAAAAAGTTTAAAGCCATACCCTCAGCCGGTAAGGTCATGGTTACAGTCTTCTGGGACGCTGAAGGGGTTATTCTGTTCGATGTCCTTCCCCATGGTCAAACGATCAACTATGAAGTGTATTGTGCTACTCTTCAGAAATTGAAGAAACGACTTCAGCGTGTTCGTAGGCACAAAAATCTGAACGAACTTCTCCTTCTTCATGACAACGCAAGACCTCACACAAGTCTTCGCACCCGAGAGGAGCTCACAAAACTTCAGTGGACTGTTCTTCCTCATGCACCCTACAGCCCCGATCTCGCACCGTCGGATTTCCATATGTTTGGCCCAATGAAGGACGCAATCCGTGGGAGGCACTACGCGGATGAAGAAGAAGTTATTGATGCAGTACGACGTTGGCTCCGACATCGACCAGTGGAATGGTACCGTGAAGGCATACAGGCCCTCATTTCAAGGTGGCGTAAGGCCGTAGCATTGAATGGAGATTACGTTGAAAAATAGTGTTGTGTAGCTAAAAGATTGGGGAATAACCTGGTGTATTTCAATGCTGAATAAAACAACCCCTGTTTCAGAAAAAAAAGTGTTGCATTACTTATTGAACTGCCCTCGTATCTTCCTCTTGTTCTTCTTCTTCTTCTTAGTGCCGTACCATTGGAGCGGGATCCGCTTTTTGGGTCAATGCACGCCATTTATTACATCCAACACTTCCTGTGGATTTAGGCCTCTCGATATTAGATCTGCGTTTATACAGGGCGATGCACGGGAGACGGACGGTTTTGAACTGCGTAGTACTGAGGGCGCGGTGGTGGGAGGTGGTCGTAGTGGGGATAGTTCTGATCCACACAAGACGCCATTTCATACTCAGTCACTATGGAGCAGTGGGACTTGCGAAGTCGAGTGTTTGTCTATGACAGTTTCGTGAAAAGTGGTGAGTCTATTATTGCTACGCAGCGATTGTTTCGTGCGCGGTTTAATGTCGGTCGACATGGAGCTATTCCGAGCCGTAACACAATCCTGAGATGTATTTACTAAGATGGTATCTGTTCTTTCGGACATGTCCGAAAGAACCGATACCATCTTAGTAAATATATAGTTAAGGCCCACCGGCCAATTGACCATCTTCTTCTTCCGTGCGAATGCACAAACAATGCCCGAACTCTTACGGGAATCGGCAACGCGCCGCGAGTAATGAGTATAATGGGCGGGGGCACTACGAATGTAGTGCGGGACAATACGTTGAGAATGTGGGTTTCGTGGGAGGCGTGCCACAGATAAATCCCTGCAGTCGCGCTATCCTCTGTGGCCATCCTCGGTGGCTCAGATGGATAGAGCGTCTGCCATGTAAGCAGGAGATCCCGGGTTCAAGCCCCGGTCAGGGCATACATTTTCATCTGTCCCCGTTGACGTATGTCAACGCCTGTAAGCAGCTAAGGGTGTTCATTTCATTGTAATTTAATCCTGAGATGGGTGGAAAACTTCAGATCAACTGGAAACGTACTGGATAAGAAGCATCCTGGCCCGAGACGCAGAGTAACGACACCAGAAAATGTTTAAAGGGTAAGGCAAGCGGCAGTCAGAAGCCCAGGACGGTCAGCTAGACGCCATGCTAGTGAGTTACGAATCAATCGTGAATCGGTTAGACGAATTTTGCATAAAGAATTAAAATTCCACCGCTAAAAAATGCTCATTGTCCAACAACTTAAGGAAACTGATTTTGCTGTACGAGAAGACTTCGCTTACAGAATGCAAGTGATTTTGGGATCGAATGAAAATGAAATTTTAATGATGAGCGATGAAGCTCAATTTCATTTAAACGGGACCGTGAATAAGCAAAACCTACGTTACTGGGCTCCAGAGAATCCACACCTTATCCACCAGCGTCCTCTACACTCAGAAAAAGTAACAGTCTGGTGTGCTCTTGGCTCTGTTGGCATTATTGGACCCTATTTTTTTTGAAGAGAACGGAGCCACAGTTACTGTTAATTCGGTTCGTTTCATTCGTATGCTTGAAACATTCTTGAAACCAGAACTAAGAAGGCGACGAATCTTGTATCACTCTTCCTGCAAAAAAATGGCATGTTCAGGTAACGAGGGTGTAGGCAGATAGCGACCGCGCACCCTTCTCTCCAAAGCAGACCATAAAGGCTTAATAATATCGCCGTCTGGGGACTGTGGTGGCCCGGGCAATGCGACAATTCATTCTCGTGCTTATAAAACCAGTCCTGGGCGGCGCTGTGTGAACAGGGACCCTGTCGTCTTGAAACACAGCATCATCGCTGGGGAACCAACATGATCAGCCAAAACGGTTACATAATCCTTGGCAGGGAATGCGATCTTGCAGACTAATCATGGGATCCACGAAATACGACAAATGGCTGCACAATCATAACCTTGAGACGTCAACTAAAACAGAAACTGGAAAGAGTGCGAGACAAGACTCATTCGACCAAATTATTTTCTTCCACTGCTCCGTAGCCCAGGTATTTTGGCTTCGATACCACGGTTACTGGCATTTCTATCACTTGTAAGTGGTTTTTGAATTCCAGCTCGCCCTGCAGTTCCCTTCTTATAGAATCCCTTCGTGTTGTTTTGGTGCTCACGGGTTCGCGAGTGAGACATTCACTTATTCTGTGTTTTTGCAGATGTCGTCCTCTTTTTTTCATGACTATACTCTTCAATGGCCATCTATCACGATCACTCAACACACACTTTCGTCCGCGCTGTGACTCAACGGATTATGTTTTTCCGCTTTCCCCGTATGCGGTATAAATCTTCGATACGGTAGCTCTTGAAATACCAGACACTTGAAATCCCTTCATGACGGAAGCACCTACCATACGAGCACCATCAATTTTTCCGAGGTCGAATTCACGGAGCTCCGACGTAATGCTCTCACAACTACACAGGACAGTGTCCTGACTACAAGTGACACTTGGAACGTATTGAGGACATGGCACAGTTGCCACTTGTGGTTAAAATACAACAGCGCAATCTGTTGGCTTGACTTGCACTTACAACTGTATTAGACCATACATTTCTCCCTGTGTTTCCATATTGTGTCTTGCCCTACTAAAAAAAAGTAGGCGTTTCTCATGTCGCACATTAAGTTTTAAGTAAATGATTTTCTTATCGCATTGCTATGCTCACACTTTATTTACGCTTACTTTTTCTTTCCTATGTAGATTCGAAGATAATATGTAGTAAGTAAAAAAAAATGCGATCTAGAAATTCAGTCAAAGTTTATTCCCCCTTTCCCCTCACTTGCAGTCATTCTCTTTGTAATCTTTGCAAGACTGCTTTTCCTACAGTGGCATTACTTAACGCCAGTTGATTGCGCATTGAGTCAAGGCAGTCTCCTCACAGGTCTGTCTGAGTGTTGCATGTATGGTCTCGTTGAATGTTCCAGAACTTCTAGAAAAGCAAAAGTCGACCAATCAAGATTTCTGAGGGCATTTATCAGTGGCAGGGTACGGGCACCGAATGTACGAGAGGCAAGGAATCTGGTACATCTGCCTAACATCGTGTAGGGCCCCCGCGAGCACGCAGCCCCGCAACACGACGTGGCATGGACTCGACTAATGACTGCATTAGTGCTGGAGGGAACTGACACCAAGAATCCTGCAGGGCTGTCCACAAATCTGTAAGAGTACGATGGGGTGGAGATCTCTTCTGAACAGCACGTTTCAAGGCATCCCACATATGCTCAATAATGTTCATATCTGGGGAGCTTGGTGGCCAGCGGAAGTGTTTAAACCCAGAAGAGCCATTCTGTAGCAGTTCTGGACGTGTGGTGTGTCACAATGTTCTGCTGGAATTGTCCAAGTCTGTCAGTGTGTACAATGAACATGAATGCATGCAGGATGCTTACGTACGTGTCACCTATCAGAGTCATATCTACACCTATCAGGAGTCCCGAATCACTCCAACTTCAAACGCCCCACACCATTACAGAGCCTCCACCAGCTTGAACAGTCCCCTGCTAATATGCAGGTCCCATGGTTCAAATGGCTCTGAGCACTATGGGACTTAACATCTATGGCCATCAGTCCCCTAGAACTTAGAACTACTTAAACCTAACTTACCTAAGGACATCACACAACACCCAGTCATCACACAGGGCCCATGGATTCATGAGGTTGTCTCCATACCCGTACAGGTCCATCCGCTCGATACAATTTGAAACGAGACTTGACCGACCAGACAACATGTTTCCAGTCATCAAAAGTCCAATGTCGGTGTTGACGGGCCCAGGCGAGGGGCAAATCTTTGTGTCGTGCAGTCATCAAGGGTACACGAGCGGGCCTTGGCTCCGAAAGCCCATATCGATAATGTTGCGTTGAGTGGTTCGCACGCTGACACTTGCTGATAACCCAGCACTGAAATCTGCAGCAATCTGCAGAAGGGTTGCACTTCTGTCACGTTGATCGATTCTGTTCAGTCGTCATCGATCCCGTTCTTGCAGGATCTTTTTCCGGCACCAGCGATATCGGAGATTTGATGTTTTACTATATTCCCGATATTCATGGTACACTCGTGAAATAATCGTACGTGAAAATCACCACTTCATCACTACGTCGGGGATACTGTGTCCCATCGGTCGTGCGCCGACTATAACACCACGTTCAAACTGACTTAAATCTTGATAACATGTCATTGTAGCAGGAGTAACCGATCTTACAACTGTGCCAGACTCTCGTTGTCTTATATAGGCGTTGCCCATCGCAGCTCTGTATTCTGTCTGTTTACATGTGTCTGCATTTGAATACGCATGCCTATATTCGTTTCTATGGCGCTTCAGTATATAAACTATCTCTGTGAGTTGATGATCTGAGGAGAGTACCTACTAAACGTCTGTGGCTGGCGGAGTGTCCTGATCAGTATGTGATCAGGAAATCCAGCTAATCAAAAACACAAGGAATTCTTACTTTCTTTCCTTTAATTCGTAAAGAAACATCATGATGTCAATGCACTTTAACCTAATTGCCGAGCTACACAGCATCGTACGAGGTTTTTATTTTTGTTCAATGAAAGTTATTTCCGCCGGCGTTATTACTGTCTGCGCTTTCACAACGAAATCTTAAATTTTACGTGCTGCCACTTTGGATGTGCGTTCCTCGGTGAAAGTGGCGTGCGGTGTACCGACGTCCATTTTCCACTCTTCGTAGTCCATATGTAGAACGTGTGAATAGCGTTTTTACGAGCAGTGCAACTGCAGGGTATCGTTCAGTGTAATGCCAGTGGACAGCGCGCGAGAGGCCAGCAGGCAGTTTTGACACCTTTTACTGGCCTGTGGC
Source organism: Schistocerca nitens (assembly GCF_023898315.1). Taxonomy (NCBI): domain Eukaryota; kingdom Metazoa; phylum Arthropoda; class Insecta; order Orthoptera; family Acrididae; genus Schistocerca; species Schistocerca nitens. The sequence continues at coordinate 395,051,807 of NC_064622.1, read as the reverse complement.
GGGCTACTCATCACCGACATGCAGAGCCTCTAACCACCCCTTTTATGGCGTCGCAACTGCAGCATTACACACCACATAACGTCGCGAGGAAGAGGACGAGGAGCCAGTCTGCGGTTTCTTGGACACCGTTTAACACAAACGCCTGTCACGGACTCTGGCATGCGAAGGTGTGCCAGGGCGCTGCGGGAGATTCTCCGCGAGCTCTATGGGATACGAGTACTACGACTGTTTTATATATATATATATATATATATACTCCGCGAGCTCTATGGGATACGAGTACTACGACTGTTTATATATATATATATATATATATATATATATATATATATATATAAAACAGTCGTAGTACTCGTATCCCATAGAGCTCGCGGAGAATCTCAGATGTGGAAAAAGATGTACATAAAAATGAATATGAACAATCACAACCGCAATAAACTATTTATATAAGCTGACCGGTTTCGGTCTGTTTTAGATCCTCTTCAGACCTACACTGAAATACGTACATACAATAGAACTAGAGGTAGCTATGTAGTAATATACAAAATACACCTTACATATCAAATAATAAAACAAGGAATTATACCCATGATGGTTGATGGTGGGGGTGAACGGAGCAGGCGCTACACCCCACGAACACTTCCCGTTAAGGAGAGGTTTTGTGGAGGTTTCAATACAGCGTCACGGTCTTGTTAAGGAGAGTGATGCCGCTTTGCTTAAATACGCGATGCTCCGCCCACTGCACACCAATTACATCTGCGATAGCCACTCAAGCATACAGGACGTCAAACGGTTTTTACAATAAAGTATATAGAAACCCGTCACACGAAAGCTAACAACATATCAATATATACTACCTTACATTATATTAAGTAACTGCTATAATCAGTATTACGTCATTCAATGATAAAAAATATATGTAAAAGAGATATCCAATCGTAAGATGCTGTGAGTACATCGACAGCCATCTGTAGGCATTTATTGTAAACTCGTAGAGTGTATCGCAGCAAAGATGGTGGTTAGGCGGCGCTAAAGGTTCCCATGGAGACGGCGTGGTCATTTCGATATGTACAATCAGCAGCAAAGGATCTGAGAGCTGTAAAAGTGGCTGGATGTCACATACGTACTGGTAAGCTGTACATGTTATTTAACTGCAAACAATTTAATAATGTGAAATATTACTGTCGTTACGTTTTTCCATCAAAGTTTCGTTACTTCGCTTTAGATTCTGGAGTCTTGAAATGTTTTACGGATCAAACCCAGGGCTGGAGGACTAGGATTTGACATCAGAGCTTCACTATGCCTAAAGAAATCCTCTTCCACCGGGTAGACTCAAACACCGCAGACCACGAGTTTCTTGGAAGGACCACATGAACCAAATAATGAGGCAGGGGTGTACGGAGGTAGGATATTTTCTGACCAGAGAAGCCTGGCAGACGATAACAGGAAAACGTGGCTATTAATTGATCTTTGTATTAACTAATACTGTGTAGTGGCTGGTTCAAATGGCTCTGAGCACTATGGGACTTAACATCTGAGGTCATCAGTCCACTAGAACTTACAAGGGAACCTCCCCATCACACCCCCCTCAGATTTAGTTATAAGTTGGCACAGTGGATAGGCCTTGAAAAACTGAACACAGATCAATCGAGAAAACAGGAAGAAGTTGTGTGGAACTATGAAAAAAATAAGCAAAATATACAAACTGAGTAGTCCACGCGCAACTTATAACTAAATCTGAGGGTGGTGCGATGGGGAGGTTCCCTTGTTAGAACTATTTAAACCTAACTAACCTAAGGACATCACACACATCCATGCTCGAGGCAGGATTCGAACCTGCCACCGTAGCGGTCGCGCGGTTCCAGACTGTAGCACCTAGAACCACTCGCCCACACCGGCCGGCTACTGTGTAGTAATAAAAATAATAGTATTATTATATTCCAGTGCTAATGTTAACTTAAAACAACTTAAAACAATTTTAAAAGTCCCTATTAAAATTTCAAAGGAACAGAAAGAGTTGTCCAACAGACAGCTCTCTAATAGAAACTAAACTTCCACCGTACTGCTTTCAAGACATTTAATATACTCTAGCAGTTTGTTTAATACAAGTGTAGCCATTTATCAAACTCCTTTCTGTACTAATATTAAGCCGTTGATGTCTTTGTAGACGTTGTTTCTGGCCCTAGTCTTATATTAACGCTTTTTTAGTTCTCGAGCAAAGGGAAAAATCGGCAATGACAAAGAACATTAGTGGATATGTACAGAGTGATTTCGTTATGGCGTTACAAACTTTCAGGGGTGATGAAGGGTAAATGAATCAATTTGAGGTAGGGTACTCTAGTCCTGAAACGGCCAAGTCGAAAGGTATAAACGAAAATCTACGCAAGTTAAGCCTTAACCTCATGCAGCGCTACTATTTCCGAGCCCTGATCATTGACGTACAGGGTTCCCGCTAAGTGCTCCCCAGTGCCCTTAGATAATTTCCCCTGTTCATGGACTAGTAACGGCGTACGTAACGTGATGTCAGAGAGATAGAAAATCTTAAGTCTACGGTAAAGTAATAATGAATTCTATTTACCAGCACAAGTTACACAAGCAGCTACATTTACAACAACTGGTCAAAATGGCGTCCCACAGCGTCAATGCATCGTCACACAAAGTTCTGTCCTACCCATTCTAATATCCCCGGCGTTGTCTGAACAGTATCGCAGGCAACGAGAATTCGTGCTATGGTATCCTCTTCAGTCTTGGCAGGCGTCTCGTACACAAGACTCTTTACATGGCCCCTAAGGTGTTTCATTTTGGAATGAAAAAAATAAAATTTACTCTGCTTACTCTCCGAGTCTCAGTGATGTAAACGATGTTACGCCAAACTTCACGGAGAATGGACCATTTTTAGAGGTAGCACACTTTGATCAAATTTGTAAAATTAGGAAAAAATATGATTTTTCAGTTTAAATTACTCTTATTGGGAAAACTAGAAATCAAAACTTAATACTGAAACTACGCACTAAGAATAATAGGTATCGTGATAGGCAAAACCTGTGTCATATTGATCATCTTTGAACGATGCAATCCCTTCTTTTGTTCACTTGGGGACGACTTTTCTGTGATGCCCGACTACCCTGAGTTTTCGTTGTTCGTCCCTGAGCGATTTGTTAAACATTTTTGTCTGAGCAGTTTCTCTTTCTGCGATATCATTGACTACCTTAAGACCATTCACATGACTTCTTCGAGAATCACTGCAATTTTCTGTCACGTCGAGGATCCCAAACAATTCAAAGAACGTCTTTGTTTTATTAGTAGCGAAATGGCTCATGTCTTTTCCTTTAAAAACTAGATTGTTACCTCCTAATCGTTTTATTGGCTTTTTCTTTGCAGGTTTAGTGTCCAAGTAATCTTTTCCTTAATAGCCTGAGTAATATGTTCGTCCAAAAAAGCCGTATGTTTGTTTCTGACAGATACGGTACTAAGAGTGTCTCTTAGCAAATGTGAGAGCACTTTTTCTGACGTCTGCACGTGCGTTAAGTGATCAGAAGCTGTCGCATTCCCACATCATCCTTTGGAGCATATTGACTTACAATTGTCTTGTGGCGAAAGCGAACAAATATGGAGCTGACAAAGTGTACAACCCGTCTCATTTCTTTCAATTCTCGATGAGAAATATTCAACTGTTTTGTGAAAATGACAATATTAAGTGCATATATTGCCTCTGCGATGCATCTTGCTTGATCTAGAGCCCTTGTTTCAGGACATATAAGACTTTTTTAGACCAGCCTTCTGTTTACAGAAGGAGCTGTAATAACTCTTTGTAGTTTTCTCTTGGTGGACTTTCGTCTTTTAGGACATTTTGGGTGTTGTTAACCATTTTCACTCATTGTTCTTCTAGTAAGCTGTCTTCATCCAGCATTATCGCATATGACTTCCAATCAAGTAAAGCCCAGTGACTTTGGAACTTCCGCAAAATCTGGATGTCTGAACAACTTGATGGTATGCCACACACTTGTCGAACACTCCTTTCGATATTAGTTCGTGGGTGTAATGACAATGTTCGTCCGAATTCCTTTTCAGTTCTGGGCATGTAGTATCAACAGGTATACTGATGATATTGCCACACAGCCCAAATCAATCAACTCCCCGAATAACTACTTCGGCCATCTGCTCACCAGAGCATTTCTGAGCAACGGCTACGACAAGCTAATGCTCAAAATCTTTGCCAGTCACTAGAACTGGAAATTTATTTTCCAAAGTTCTGACACTCCTTTGGGCAACTGAGGATAACATTTGCTGTCCTAATTCAAGGCCAAATGATGAGGATTTTCAAAATTCGACTTTTCGATATCCTTTGCTATTTCACTATTGACCGCCCGAGCTCGGAAAACGGAAGCTGGAGATGGGGAAATTTGTGGATCATCTTGACCGAGGCTCTTTGCATTTGCTGTAAATGAAGTACTTGCTTCTCGAATGGAGCTCTGTCCTCGATCCCAAGTATAGTGCCGGATCAAAACGTTTTAATCTAGGATTTGAACGTAATTTTTTCGTTGCTGGAGACGATAACTCTGCCTATTTGTCACTAGGTGCTGATGATGATAGCAGTGAGTCTTCCAGCATAACTGTCTTATTGATTTCAGCGTTAGCTGTGTAATGTTTATTCTTATCTGAATCTTGTTTTTATTATTTTGTACGGTTAGTTCTCGTTTCCGAGCCGAAAACCTTGTCCATTTCAATCATTGAGAGCTCATAGTTTCTTCTCTTTGTAACCGAAGAAATTCTTTATATTCTTCTGATACGCTAGTCATGTCCATCACACTGTGCGTGGAAATGTCAAGTAACTCGACAAGATAATCTTTCCATGCCTGGCCTTTCATATTTGCTTCATCTGTGTTCTCACTTTCTCTTTACCCAGATTTTGGCATTTTTCGTACAGCTTGTATAGCAGCGCAGGTATTCTCCTCCGTCTTCGCAAGGATATTTGCTTTCCTCCAAACTTCCTATAGTTTAGTACTAGTAGTTTCAGCGGTGTCCGAACGTGTTTCTTTCATTTCCTTGTGACAGCAAATAAAAACTAAAAATACTTGTTCCTTTGAAGAAAGGTGGTTTTAAAACTCACCACTAGGCACCTTTTCCAGCAGCCAAATTCCTCTTTTTGTTCCCAGCTTGAAGTTCAGTTACCTGGAAAAAATGAAACAAGTAAATGAGAATCCCATTACTACAAAGCACTTAAATATTAGAAATTTCGATAGTTTAAGATAAAAGTGATAAATGTGTGCAGCCCCTAAATATTATCCAATGTTCTTGCAAACTGGCATATTTATCTTTTACAGCACTGGGACGGGGCTTAAGCAACATCATAAGAAAAGTACATCTTTGCAAAAATGAAATATGCTAATGGCTTCATAAGAAATGAAGTGAGGTGAGGTCAGGTGAACGTGCTGGCCACGAAATGGGACCTCCTCTCTATACACGTTTTAGGGAATGTTTCATCCAGGTGTTCATGAACCCTCAGTCCAATGTATAGTGGGGCTCCATCACGTTGGAACCACGTCCGTTGGCGAATAACAAGTGCTATATGTTACAGGAATCTGTGTAGTATGTCTAGTGTACACTGGTGTGGAGAAAGACGATGCGGGCCTAGTAATCGCTGACTATGCCTGTCCACACGTTGACTGGTGGTCTGTGTGGATGGATCTTCATAACTGTAGTGAGAATATTCTCATCGATCCAAACACGATTATTGTGATTATTTAGCATTCCGACTATGATGAAACAGGCTTCATCCACGAAAAGTATGTACGCAGGAAAGTGAGAACCGACTGTTAGGAGCTAAAAGAACCGTTGTCTGAACACGATACGAGGGCCGCCGCCGGCAGGAGCCAAAATATTCACTTCCTGTGGATGATAGGGATGTAGCTGCATTTCCCGTAATACTCGCTACACAGTACTCTGCAGAAAATTCATTTCAAGTGCAGCTGGTCGAGTGCTGATTGTAGGCTCCTCATCCACTCGACCACCACAGCATCTTCTAAGTCGGGAGTCTGTTTCGTTCGTCGTCGGTCGTTGTACTGTGTTCCTAATTGCCCTGTTTCACTTAATCGTTGGAACAGTCTTCTTCGCGGATATCTGGTCCTACACGACCTTTCCGCTCCTCTGCTGCTTCCATTTCCTTGCCTAAATAGAAAATCATATCTGCAAGTTTCGTCACCGGATACTACCGAATCTGGTTACAGCAAACACAGACTACAGTCTACTGCAGTACAACAGGACTGCTCATGTCAGTATATAGCACGCCATCTGCATTGGATCAGTTGATTGGTTGATTTGGGGGGAGGGGCCAAACAGCGAGGTCATCGGTCCCATTGGATTAGGGGAGGCTGGGGAAGGAAGTCGGCCGTCTCCTTTCAAAGGAACCGTCCCGACATCTGCCTGAAGCGATTTAGGGAGATCACGGAAAACCTAAATCAGTAGGCCGGACGCGGTTTTGAACCGCCATCCTCCCGAGTGCGAGTCCAGTGTGGGATTAATTGAGTTTTTATCCCAACCTCTACACTTAAGTGCTCGTCAGGATTGCCTACCCTAAAATCTCAGCAACAACAGTGCCGTTACATGTATTCCTCTATGAGAAGTATCACAATCATTTTCGCTTATAACTTTCGACTCTGTCAATTCTGGACCAGAATCGCCTACTTATTTTTATCATTCTCCATCATCCCTGAAAGCTGTATCATCATCACGGAATCGGAATGACATTGTATATTGTGAAGCAGTTGGCAAAATACCACGTTTTTAAGGTCTCTATATGATGATCTAGAACTGATACAAGACACAACATGATTCTGTTCTCTTAAATAATATTCCTGAAGCTGAGTTCATCATAAAACCGATTGTATATGACATTTGGTAGCGGAAATACGTAGCATAAACTAGCTTCTTCATTTTCAAATCTCCTGTACTAGTAAGTATGTGTACTTCAAATGTAGCCAAAATAAGACGAGTCATTATTTTCAAGCAGTTGGTTTTCCAATTGAGGTTCTATCTGTAGTAACAGACTTCCTATTTCTTGTATTTCGTTGTTGGATTAGATAATTTTACAGCCTGTGGAGTTCTACGAGTAGTATTAAACGATATGTACTGCGTCTCGTTGAAATTTAATGACAATACACTTGCCCTGCAAGATCCGCGAATGTTTTCAAATATTTCATTAGTTATCTTTTCAGTAAGAAGACTGACAATACGTTTTAATACCGATACATTTAAAATCTGCAAAAAAGGCAAAATTAGTTGGTGTGTACCTCTAACTTGGTACACACTAAACACCCCGAGAGACCGACACCACACAGGCACAACCACTCGCCGGGTGCCTCTTAGTTCTCTGCATAAGGCCCCAGATGGTGCTCAGGAACCCGGAAGTCTTTCTACTTCTGCACCATGTCCTCCACCGCGTCACCGGCCGGAGTTGCCGTGCGGTTCTAGGCGCTACAGTCTGGATCCGAGCGACCGCTACGGTCGCAGGTTCGAATCCTGCCTCGGGCATGGGTGTGTGTGATGTCCTTAGGTTAGTTAGGTTTAATTAGTTCTAAGTTCTAGGCGACTGATGACCTCAGCAGTTAAGTCGCAAAGTGCTCAGAGCCATGTGAACCATTTTTTTCCACCGCGTCGTATACGTTCGTCAATAGTGTTGCAACTGCCAAAGGGAGCGTTGTCAACAGTGAACTACAGTACTTCCGTCAGGCACAGAAGACGACACGCCGCGGGCTCACTGGCAGTTTTGAATTGGGACTTAGTTCAGTGCCAGCAACAGCCCAATACAGTTCTCTGATTACTACTTTTTCGACTTAGCAGCCGCTATTTACGGAGTAACAGGGCAACCAAGGATGCCTGCAATATTACTTTCAGTCATAGTGAAAATACACTGAAGCGCTAATGAAACTGGTATAAGCATGCATATTCACATATAGAGGTATGTAAACAGGCAGAATACGGCGCTGCGGTCGGCCACGCCTATATAAGACAAGTGTCTGGCGCAGTTGTAAGATCGGTTACTGCTGCTACAAGGACAGGTTATCAAGATTTAAGTGAGTTTGAACGTGGCATTATAGTCGGCGCAAGAGCGACGGGACACAGCATCTCCGAGGTAGCGATGAAGTGCGGATTTTCCCGTCCGATTATTTCACGAGTGTACCATGAATATTAGGAATTTAGTGAAACATCAAATCTCCGACATCGTGCTGCCGGAAAAAGATGCTGCAAGAAAGGGACCGATGACGATTCAACAGAATCGATCAACGTGACATAAGTGCAAACCTTCCGCAAACTGCTGCAGATTTCAATGCTCGGTCATCAGCAAGTGTAAGTGTGCGAACCATTCAACGAAACATCAATATGGTCTTTCGGAGCCTAAGGTCAACTCGTGTACCCCTGATGACTGCACGGCACAAAGCTTTACGCCTCGCCTGGGCCCGTCAACACCGACATTGGATTGCTGATGACTGGAAACATGTTGCCTGGTCGGACGAGTCTCGTTTAAAATTGTATCGAGCGGATGGAAGTGTACGGGTATGGACACTGCTCATGAATCCATGGACTCTGCAGGTCAGCAAGGGACTGTTCAAGCTGGTGTAGGCTGCGTAATGGTGTAAGGCGTGAGCAGTTGGAATGATAAGGGACACGTGATACGTCGTGATACGTCTAGATACGACTGACATATGACGCGTGCTAAGCATCCTGCTTGATGATCAGCTGCATCCATTCATGTCCATTGTGCATTCCGACGGACTTGGGCAATGAGACAGTACAATGCTACAGAGTGGCTGCAGGAATACTCTCCTGGGTTCACACTTACGCTGGCCTCCAAACTCCCCAGACATGGGGGATTATTGAAGTAATTTTTTTCTTTTTGTTACCGCCCATTAGACGAGGCGCGACTGGTAAAATTTTCTTATTGTCAACAGACACGAATATACAACAAAACTAATGTAAAGAGGGATTCATCGAACCAACAAAAATGCCATTTCAGAATATTTCTTTATTCATTTTTTACATCATCAGTGATGCCAGAGAAGCTAATACGAAAGCGAGTGTTATTTGACGGTTTATAGTGACTGGCAAAACTGCTCTTTCATAAGCTTTACGAAATAATTGCTGAGTGAAATGTGCTCCTTAATTTATTTGTTTGATCCCAAACATGTGAACAAATTTACAAACATTTGGGATAAGACTTTGGCACAAAGCAAACGAGATTGGTGCATTAGTAAGAAACTACTTGTCGTGCGTTGTAAGTGCGGCAGTTTTTCTGGACCACCGTGCCACCAGTTTCAACAAACTCTATCAACGCAGTGGTAGTGGGAGAGCAGTTTACTACAGATGTTTTCCTGCGCTTCTCTAGGTAATGTCGTGTATGATACGTAGCACACATATAGGATGTCTTAAAAAACACCGGCAATGCTTAGTATCTTGTGCGAGAAGGCACACTGATTGGGCCGACCGGGATGGCCGAGCGGTTCTAGGCGCTACAGTCTGGAACCGCGCGACCGCTACGGTCGCAGGTTCGAATCCTGCCTCGGGCATGGGTGTGTGTGATGTCCTTAGGTTGATTAGGTTTAAGTAGTTCTAAGTTCTAGGGGACTGATGACCACTGCAGTTAAGTCCCATAGTGCTCAGAGCCTTTTGATTTGAACCACACTGATTGGTTTTCAAGAAGGAACCCACGTCCGGAAATGCACGGACTGGGCGCTAGAGAGTGTCAAAGTCTGAGAGGAGTGTGCGTTTCACATTACGTCAATAAACCCATCATGAGTAGCACATTGTACTACCTGCATTAAAAACAGGCTTCGATCCGGGTACCTCCTACGACAATGCAGAGCCTACATCGGCGGTGCTAAGCCTCAAGCACATGAACTAGTACATGCGGTTGAATTTGAAGCATTTTCAGCCATTTCATGGACTCTAGCAATAAGGTCTTCCGCTGACATTACAGGTGTGTGGTACATCATACTCTTCATACTATCCCACAGAAAATAGTCGAGAAGTGTCAGATCTGGTTACTGTGCTGGCCACGGAACTGGTCCACCTCTGCCAATACATCAACTGGGATGTGCGACGTTGAGGAGATTCCGCACACAGACATCAAAGTGTGCTGGAATTGCGTCGTGTTGCAGCAACATGTCCATCCGAACATTTGGTGACACTACATCCATTAGGGTAGGCAGAACATTTCTAATAAATATGGTAGGTCGGTCCTGTTAGTACGTTCGCCACTAAATATGGCCCAATGATATGGCCAACGTTTATCCTGGCCAGATGTTAATACCTGCGCACGCGGATTTTCGTCTGCATAAACATGCATGTCGTGCAAGTTTAATATACCGTCTCTAGTACACGTGCATTCATCGGTGGACAGCACGAAGCTCGGGGATTGTGGCTGGAGTATGCACTGTTGTAAATACCACTGCGCAAACTGCTCCTGTAATGTCTGGGTTTTCTGCAGATGGTATGGATGGAGTCGGTGTTATGGACAACATACCACATGACATTTTCACCCGCGTGTAGCGCCTGTGACACCTGCCGAGCGTTGCTGGATTGGTAATCTTCGAACACTAACAGCAAGTCTTCCTCCAACTTCAGTGTTCGGACCGAGAGTGAACGATCCGCATCACGTCTCGGCACCTACCAGACGATAACCAGTAGACTGGGAACAGTATTCGCAAGTACCAAGCATAAAATTCTACTACTTTACTGTACAATGGACACACCTCAGGGAGAAATTACCTTTGTGCAACTCTCCGGCTTCTCTGAGGCGTATCTCGATGGCCGCGAACGTGAAATGATGTGGGCTACGTCTGTTTGGAAAACGTTCGGCTGACAATCTTGCAGCAGCTCTCTCACTGCAATCCGCTTTGCCATATGTTAGCACCATGTCGGTCACTTCCGCAGCTGTGTACTGGTAAATGTTGCACTACTGTCAACAACGTTGCTGCACTGGCAGACCACACAAGGTCCGTAGTAGGACGCGCACAAGGTTCAAAAATGGCTCTGAGCACTATGGGACTTAACATCTGAGGTCATCAGTCCCCTAGAACTTAGAACTACTTAAACCTAACTAACCTAAGGACATCACACACATCCATGACGAGGCAGGATTCGAACCTGCGACCGTAGCGGTCGCGCGGCTCCAGACTGTAGCGCCTAGAACCGCTCGGCCACTCCGGCCGGCTGCGCACAAGGACTGTATGGAGGAATGTAGCGCATCCGCAAGAACGCTATTAACAGGCTCCTCCAAGGATGCGCCCGGTGAGCGCGCCCGCACCCCGCGGGCGCAAGACAGTGTAGTTCAGCGCCCCGTCCGCGACCGTGTGTCGCTGGTGTCGGCATAGGAGCGAGAGAGCGAGAGAGAGAGAGAGAGAGAGCGAACGAGAGAGAGAGAGAGAGAGAGCGAGAGAGAGAGAGCTGCAGACCGAGTGAGACCGCACAGCACTGCTCTGCGCTGGGCTGTCCCGCGGTCAAATCTAACGTAAACAAAATATTCCATTTTAGAATTAATTTTATGTAAGGGATATAGAGTCTCATTCTTACTGTCAGTAGTTACAAGTAAGTATTTTTTGTTGTACTTCGTGCTACAATTTTTTGTATCCCTTTTCAGAGTTTAGAAATCGGATCTTTAGTTTGCTGTTTTGTACGTAATAATTTTAACTGGCCAAGTTTGGAAACTTATTAAAATAGAATTAAGGTTGTAAAGCACTTTAATTCTTACAGTCAACATTGTTAAAGAAGACAATTAACATTTTACAAGTTTTCCTTTTTCGAGGAAACGATTTTGTCTAGGCTTGGTACAATATTCCGTGAGACTGCTAACCTCAAAGAATTGGTCAAATTTTTATCGCCAAGGAATGAACGGTTCTTAGTTTTAGCAAGCTTTAAAAGAGAGAAAGAGCGCTCACAAATATACGTGGAACCAAACATTGAGAGAACTTTGGCCGCGTGCTTGTGCAAAAGAGGATATTTCTCTCGTGGAAGAAAGCTCTAAAAGTCAACCAAAGTTTTACACATAAGAAAGCGGTCCTTGAGGCGGATATGGCACTGTAGGTCAATCAGCTCTAGCTGAAGCACTTGTGAGACATCCTCTGCCCGAAGGGAAAACGGGAAAACAAATGTATCTATCGGCTGGCGTTCGGGCGGTCCGCACGGCCATCTAAGCGGCGCGGCTCGGCCACTGTGACAACACGATCGCGGGCGATCGCGAACGCTAGCGTCCCAGGGGCACAGTTTGGACGATCCTGGCTATTAGAGTCAGATCGTCCATTCGCAGTACACAGATGGCTAAACCTTCCGCAGTAAGACACCGAAACGAATCGCAACAACCACCACAATCGTTCGTTCTGAAGGCTTCGACGCTCTCCAATACCCAAGCCCTGTGTTTCTGGATAGGGGTTTCTTCTTGAAAACCGATCAGTTTGCCTTCCTCCCCACAACATACTCGTACCAAACGTCATCGGCGTTTTTTTAGTACACCCTGCATATCAGAACATATTGATTTCACAAACAAGAAGTGTGAGTGATCATTCGCATGTCTGTGCAAAAAAGGCAGAACAATACAATGCAAACTTCCTGCATAACAATTACATAAATACAGGGTATTTATAAATGAATATCGGGGTTTTAAAGCTGTATAATATTTATTATATTTAACTTACAGTTATAAATGATATGTCGAATGAAAGAGCAACCCATACAGTTTTACCAAGAACCTTATAAATGTTCAATGTCAGCACCATTTGTCACACGGCACACACCAAGTTTATAGACGAGTTCTTCCCAAACGTTGGTAAGTGTGTCTTCAGTGATTGTAGCAACAGCGGCTTCAATCCGGTATCTTAATCCAGGGAGGTCTGCTGGTAGCAGAGGCACGTACACACGATCCTTGATGAAGCCCCAAAGCAAAAAATCGCATGGCGTTAGGTCGGGTGAACGTGGAGGTCATGCAAAGCAAGCACTGTCATTGGGCCCCTTGCGGCCTACCCAGCGCTTGGATACATGGGTAAATAGACTTGATGTGTGCCGTGTGACAAATGGTGCTCACATTGAACATTTATAAGCATCTTGGTAAAACTGAGTTGTTCTTTCATTTGACATATCACTTATAACTGTAGGTTTAATGTAATAAATATTATAACGCGTTAAAACCCCAATATTCATTTATAAACACCTTGCATTTGCACTTGACACTGACAGTTGCTGACGTAAGATGATATCTAAAGTGCCAATATGATGCATGATGGATACGTCCAGCAGGGCCTGTACTGGAGCCTCCAAAATTACATGACGTCAATCCTCTGGGTTTTTGTCAGCGCTCATATCAAAATCGAGGTGCACAGTGCTCCCTATAAGGCTTAAGAATTGGAGCAGCGAATTAAATACAGTCATGTGGAGCTTTACGAGATGATTTGGGAGTGTTTGATAGAATTCGTGACTCACTTCAGTACCGCGTCGAATGCGAAGACGACACTTGTTCAAAATGTTCAAATGTGTGTGAAATCTTATGGGACTTAACTGCTAAGGTCATCAGTCCCTAAGCTTACACACTACTCAACCTAAATTATCCTGAGGACAAACACACACACCCATGCCCGAGGGAGGACTCGAACCTCCGCCGGGACCAGCAGCATAGTCCATGACTGCAGCGCCCATGACCGCTCGGCTAATCCCGCGCGGCGACGACACTTGGCAACACTTCTTTTTAACATGTACAAGTGTACAGTGAACTGTAAGCTGTAAGATGCTGAAGCAGTATTGTACTTCTTAATGTAGGCAGCGGGTGAAATTTGAGCCCAATTAGGTGGTAACTTAATGGAAAGGCTTATATTTCAAATAAGTTGGCCAATATGATATTTAAGGGGCTCCCGAAAGGCTTAAAATCATGAAAAGTTCAATTTTTACTTTTTTGCGTTTTCTGAATCTGCAGACTATTACCTTTTAATAGATATATAATTTATTCAATTCCGAAGACTACAACTATTTTTAAATTTTTTTTGAAATGTGTTCTACATGGGCGTGACCCACTGTGGCGCTGTTAAACTGCTGTCAAATGGTGTTATTATTAACGTCCGTGTTCATCAGGTACATTTTAGTGATGTGAGATAAAGTATAAAACCTATTTTCAGAGACTTAGCAGCACCTGAACTGTTGAAAAAGTGTATTCACGGAAAAACTCAAAACCCCAATGAAAGTGTAAATAGTGTTATATGGTCGAGAATCCCCAAGACTGTATTTGTTGGAATAGAAACACTTCACTTTGGTGTGTATGATGGCAACATTGTAAGGTGCAAGGTATTTAGAAATATGGGAATGAAGATAGGTTCTAACATGGTACGAGCGATGCTTGCTTTAGACAAGGAACGCCTTCGGGCTGCAGACAGGGCTGTAAAGAGTCTAGAAATACAAGCAAGAGTAAACAGGAGGAGGAACAAGAGGAAGCTGGAGGAGGAGTTTGCAGAGGATGAAGATAATCCATCCTATGGACCTGGAATGCACTAAAAAGTTAATCCAATCTTTGTCGCTCGATTCCCAAAACTTTTATTTTCTCATACTAATTACATGTTTTCTAAGGATCTTCCAAACATATTTGTTTCGAACTTTCAGTAAATGTTACACAGTACCTTCCGCATAATTTAACACAGCCTTTTTCCAAAAAACTGCATATTTTGAATATATAAATAAAAAATTCCAAAAAAATGTTGTGAATTTTCATTACAATTGAAAAAAATCATCTTTAATAACTGAACTAAAATTTTGTAAAATCCCTGTGTTAAGTTGTAGCCCATATTCCAATAAATAATCTGTAAAAAGTTCAACTTCCTACCTCAAATACTTTGTGAGGAAAGATGTAATTTATAAGCGTTATTTTAACATTGCAAGTATAGGGCGTTCCGGAGCCCCTTAAGTCAATAGCGATTTGTGACCACACACTGGCAGTTATCTCGCAGTGTTCGTTTGCGGACGCATGACAACTGGATCGACTTCACTCATGTCAATTTTTATTCTTAATTATGATTTGTCTGTGACTACGGATAGTCTGTTGTCAACAACAACCACCCAATCTCTCTTCTGACTGCCTTGTGCAAAATTCTTGAAAAAGTAATGTATTGTAGAGTAGCTTCACACCTTTGTAAAAATAAAGGTTTACAAAATGTCAGTTTGGTTCCCAGAAAGGTTTTTCGCCGGAAAATGCTATATATACTTTGACTAATGAAATATTAAATGCTCTGAGTAACCGGAAGTCACCCGTTGGGATTTTTTGTGATCTCTCAAAGGCTTTTGATTGTGTAAATCATGAAATACTTCTAGATAAGCTCAAGTAATGTGATATGAATGGGACTGCGCTCAAATGGTTTAAATCATACCTAACTGGGAGAGTGCAGAAAGTTGAAATAAGCAGTTCACATAATATGCAAAAAACTGGTGATTTCTCAATCTGGGGAACAATCAAGAATGGGGTGTCGCAAGGTTCGGTCTTGGCTCCTCTGCTGTTCTTAATATATCTAATGACTTGCCATCCTATATTCACGAAGGTGCAAAGCTGCCGGCGATACAACTATAGCTATCACACCCAACAGACAAGAATTAACTGGTGAGATTGTAAACGATGTTTTTCAGAAAATCATTAAGTGGTTCTCTGCAAATGGGCTCTCATTAAACTTTGACAAAACACAATACACACAGTTCCACACAGTAAATGGAATGATACCATTAATGAATATAGACTTCGATCAGAAATAGGTAGCTAAGGTAGAATATTCAAAATTTCTAGGTGTATGCATTGATGAGGGTTTGAACTGGAAAAAGCACACTGAGGATCTGCTGAAACGTTTGAGTTCAGCTACTAGGTCATTGCAAATTTTGGAGATATACATCTCAGTAAATTAGCTTACCACGCCTATTTCCATTCTCTGCTTTCGTATGGCATCATATTCTGGGTAACTCATCATTGAGTAAAAGAGTGTTCATTGCACAAAATCGTGTAATCGATGGAGCTCATCCAAGATCATCCTGCAGACACTTATTTAAAGAGCTTGAGACCTTCACTGTAGCCTCACAATATATATATATATATTCACTTATGAAATTTGTTATTAACAATCTGAACGAATTCCAAAGTAATAGCACTGTACATGGCTACAACACTAGGAGAAGGGATAATCTTCACTACTCAAGGTTAAATCTAACTTTAGCTCAGAGGGGGGTAAATTATGCTGCCACAAAAGTCTTTGGTCACTTACCTAACAGCATCAAAAACCTAACAGATAACCATATAGCATTTAAAAGGAAATTAAAAGAATTTCTTAATGGCAACGCCTTCTACTTATTAGATGAATTTTCGGATATAGTAAGTGGGTAATTACCCCAACTCCCCCCAAAAAATTTAAGTGTCATGTAATATTTTGTGTAATGTAATTTCTTGTATAGACACCTTTTATTAACCTGACACGTTCCACATCATTACGAAGTGTCGCATTCATGATCTATGGAGCAAGTACTAATGTAATCTAATCTACTGGTGATTACATAACAACGAAGCCACACACATTCACGTTGTAGACGGAGCGCCAATTTGGATCTTCGTCCTACGGCAGCGCGTAGACGTCGCCGACTAAAACTAATCGGCAAGCGCTCCGCTGCAAGAAACGCTGCGCAGAATTGAAAAAGCTTCCGAGACGTCCTGGGGGGCAAAGCACAGCAAAGTTGGCGACTGCGCGCCAGTAAATCTGACTGCGGGCACTAAATCGATGGCCGTGACAGGCGCGACAACCGGTTTTCCGAACTGCGTCCCCGCGACGCGATCTCCATTTATAACGGCACACAATTTATCGTCCATGGCCGCACCGTACGGCATGCTGCAATAGCAACAGTAGGAGCGGCTATGCATTCACAGAGGAGTCTAGGAATATCAGTTTGGTAATGGAGTGTAGTGGCAAACAACAACAACAAATCTTCTGCTCGAATGAAGATAGAAACTTAGAGGAAATTTTAACACATTCACTGGTTACAGGGTCTTTACTTAAAAAAAAAAAAAGCTATAAGCTTTTACAAGAGTATACCTTACGGGCATGCACACAGACTGACCAGTCACATTAATGTGACCAGCTGTCAAAAAATTGAATAACTACCTTTTGCAGTGCGGACTGCAACAAGACGTGTAGGAAGAGAGTCAATGAGGTTCCGGAAGATACAGGGATGTGAAACCATGCCGACTCCTGTGCCGTGGCTAGCTGCGCGAAGTTTCTCAGTTGTGCATCCGCGGCGCATACAGTTCGATCGAGGTGGTCCCACAGATTCTCCAATGGGTTTAAAACCGCAGTGTTTGGTGGCCAGAGAAGTATGGTAAACACAGGTGCTCTTCAAACCACGCACGTATATTGCGGGGTGTGTGACATGTTGCATTACCATGCTGGTAGATTCCATAGCGACGAGCAACTGCTTGTATGGGGTGGACATGGTCCCCAAGGATAGATGCATGCTTGGGTTGGTCCGCAGTGCCTTCCAAAATGATCACCCAGGGAACTGCCACGAAAACATTCCCCGGACCATAACGCTCCCTCCTCTGGCCTGGATTACATAGACAACTGTTACAGGGTGTTTGCTTCCAGAAGTTTCGCCTCGATGGCGCGTAAAATTGTGTCCACCTGAAAGGGCCACCTGTCGCCACTCACTGGACATACACTCGCGGTATTAGCGTGTAAATTAAAGCCTTTGTCGGCGATGAGCAGCAGTCAGCAGGCGCCTGTTGTGCAAGCCCATGTAGTGAAGGGTCATTGAGGAGATACTGTTCGTAGACCCTTTGTTGATATGGACGCGCAGTTGCTCAACAGTTGCCCCTCCACTCGCCCGTACACATACCCACAGTCGTCGTTCATTCCTGTCTTGTATGGCCTGTGGTGCACCACAGTTGCCTTTGCGCCAGTTTTCGGTAGCGCCATTTTTCCATGCACGGTATGCTTCAACCACAGCGGCACACGAACAATTTACAAAATTAGCCGTTTTGGAAATGCTCCCATCTTTATCTTGAAAGCCAATGATCACGGCCTTTTGGACATCAGATAAATAGCTCCGTTTCCGCATTACGACAAATATGCACTGTTTTCCGCGTCCTCCGGCGCGCTCTGTATACTCTCCACTGCTAGTGCTGCCAGCTACCGTCTGTCAATGTTACTTGCCTGTTGATGTCGAACATAGGCAGTGGTCACATTGAAATGACTGGACCATGTATAACATGAAAGCACTTTTTACAATTACGTTTAAGAACAATGCTTTCATTTACTTCCACAAATGTTAAATGCGCCCTCCACCGGACGCGCGACAAACAACCAGGCGATAGTCATACTTCTTCAGTGCCGTGGTGTACCAAGCAAGATGTACACAACAACAAGATGTACACAACAATGTACACAACAGGCACAACCACTCACCTGGCGCCTCTCAGTTCCGATTAGCAGCCTCCAGATGCCACTCACAATCCGATCCTCTTTCTGCTTCCGCATTACGGCTTTCAGCGTATCGTACTCTTCTGCCAACGGTAGCACTGTCAACTGCAAACTATATTGTTTCCGCCTTGCACTGCCGGACATAGGAATCCTTCCGCCGACAGGCAAGAAACACAACGTGTCGTGTTCACACACACACACACACACACACACACACACACACACACACACACACACACACACACACACACACACACACACACAGAGTTGCAAATCAGCAATTAGACAGTTCAGTTCTGTGGCTGCAGCCAACAGTATAGTTCCTACAGGACTACTTTCCGAATTAGCAATCATTACTATATGCTGTAGTCAAAATATCATTATATTTCAGACATCAATACCACGCACCAAACTGTACCAAAGTTTAGCAGCATTTTGTTACATGTTATTAATAAATGTTATTCGTTTATCTTATTGTGCTGCCACATTTCTGTTCTAACGCCACCCTGTAAGCATGCAATCAACAGCCATCTTTAAGGAACGGTAGCAGTAAACCACGTTTCTGCTATTGAGGATGTTTGGGTTGAATATGTAATATTCATTTACAATATTCTCAATAAATGGGTACATTTGAGTTACAGCATTCACTACTAACGTTCACCTTAAGTTGTTGAAAGAAGAACATAGACGGAGTGTATCACATATCCAGCTCATTTTTAGGAATGGTCTTATATGCAGGTACTAGTGCGTTATTCTTGTTGAAAATGCAGTTTTAGGAGTGTTCTCTCACTTCGGGTAATCAGCGAGCGAGCTATCTGTACCAAGGAAACCTGTACCAGCAACCGCATAAACTGCCACCAAGGTAAACTTCACCCCAAGTTTCTATCTTCATTCATGTAGAAGATCCAAAAACCGAAATGCAGGGAATTCGATCGTTTGTAGACGATTTTTTTTCCTTACAGTTACACTATCTTCTAATCAACTACTACGAAAACAATGAAGCTGTGCTGTGCTGGACCGAGACTCGAACTCGGGGCCTTTGCCATTTGCGGGCAAGTTCTCCACCGACTGACGTTATCCAAGTACTGACTACCAGTTCTCAATGTCCCCGAGTTCGAGTCTCCGTCCGGCAAACAATTTTAATCAGCCAATAAGTTTCATTGCCCATTGCGCTCAGATTTATTTCGCCAATGAGCTGTTTCACTGTAGCATGTAGGTGGGCTTCCACCCATCACACTATTCTGAGTTCACCCCTGATGTCAACGGCCCGTTGAGACCCATATGTACCTGATTGGTTTTCTTACAATGAGTGATCAACCGTAAAAAGTAAAGGAAACCTGGATCCAAAAATAGATCACAAAGAGCAAGAAGGATGGAGGTGCTCACAAAGAAATTCTGGAATCCTCTGAGACAGAAACATAATGTCGAGGCCAACGTAAGGGAATATTAGCGCTGCACGGAGTGGAGACGTGGACAACTGCAATGTGCCCGAGAAGTCCTTAATCATCATAGCGTGTAGGCTTTCACGGCCGGCGTCTTCAGTAATTAAAACTTCCGGGCTAAGAGGCCGTGGTCCAATAGTAGAAATGCTATTGGACCACGGCCTCTTAGCCCGGAAGTTTTAATTACTGAAGTCCTTAATCATGTTTGGGACAACGCTACTTTTTGTCTCTTTACTGAAAGATGTTGATCACGGAACAACGAATCAGCGTGGTGTTGGAGACTCAATAGGCTGTCCTTTGCAGACGTTCAAGAACGGTTTCGTCGACGTTACCGTACAGTAGCCCGGGCCGCACCATGTGCCAGTTCCAACGTGAAAAACAAGTTCCTGCGAACTGGGAATGTTTGTGACGAGAAACGTTCTGGACTGACGTCAGCACTGCAGAAGACTATATGGATACTGTACAACTGGATACCGACCGGAGTTCGAAAGCGCCGATACGTCCTATAAGCCGAGAGCATTGCACGTCCAAGTCCACCGTGTGGCAAACCTTGCGCTTCCGACCGAAGAAAAGGCCTGTCGCATCCAAGTGTTCCATATACTGAACCTGAGGACTATGCAGCAGCCGCGCAGGGTAGCCGTGCGGTCTGAGGCGCTTTGTCACGATTCGCACGGCTCCCCCAGTCGGAGGTTCGAGTCCTCCCTCGGGCAAAGGTGGGTGTGTCGTCCTTAGCGTAAGTTAGTTGAAGTTACATTAATTAGTGTGTAAGCCTTGGGACTGCTGACCTCAGCAGTTTGGTCCCATAGAACCTTACCACAAATTTTCAAAACTATGCAGCATGCTTGGCCTTGTAACACCACTTAACTGAGGCACTAAGCAATGAACGTTTCTTGTCAGACGTCCTGTTCAGCGATGAGCCTGGCTTTCATACCTGTGCTCCCGTCAGTCCTCACAACAGCATGATATGGACTGATAAATAACCACACAACGCCGTGTAATTGGAAAGTAACATTCAAAAGTTAAATGTGTGGCAGTGACTCACCCACCCAAAAGCGTATTTACAGTCCTTTCTTTTTTGCTGAAGCAAGAATCGTTTTATGATCGTATGTGGATATGTTTGAACAATTCCTGCAGGCTAGCTGTTTGCCTACATCTGGATTCGGCAGTGTTTCAATTTGACAGCGCCTCATCGAACTGTAGGTAATTATTTCTACGAGACGTTCCCAGGGCGCTGGACTGAACGAGGTTCACTACGGTTCTGGACAGCAAGCTTGCCTGGTCTAAAGCCTTTGGACTTCTTTGCAAGGGGTCATTTCAGAAGTCAAGTGTACAAGGTGAAGATTAAGGATTTACAGCACCTGCGTAAACGCAATGTTCCAGAGGGGGTTCAGGTACACTGAGGAGAGACTGGCAACTCTGCTTCGACATGGAGGGCTATCATGTCGAACGACTGTGATTTCACTGAATTACGATGTGTTCTTCCACATCGCATTTCTATTCTTTCATATTGAGAACATTTCATGAATTACAGTGCGCCATCTCAGAAATAGTTAGGGACTTCTCGGCCACCCTGTACACCAAAAACCAGTGCAACATACCAGATGGAGAGCTGGAAGTTTTGGTACGATCTTATGGGACCAAACTGCTGAGGTCATCGGTCTCTAAGCTTACACACTACTTCAATCGAACTTAAGCTAACTTACGCTAAGGAAAACACACACACACCCATGCCCAAGGGGTTACTCGAACCTCCAACGGGGGGAGCCGCGCGGACCGTGACAAGGAGCCCCAGACCGTGCGGCTACCCCGCGCGGCAGACCCGATGTAATTGAGATTATGATGCAGAAATGGATGTCTGTTGACGCTAGAAGGGAGATGATTCCGAAGGGTAAAATGCCTAATTGTTAAGGCTTTCGTGACCACTTGTTGACAAAAGGCCTGTTAGCTTCTGTCTCGGGATTCTCCGGCCGAAGTTTGTTTGGTGATTTTTCTGACGTTTCGCCAGCACGAGTGGCTGACATTGTCAAAGCTTCACCCTCCACTGCCGGAGTCGAGCTCGCGGGCCGCAGACTGTATGTACCTGGCGCGCTAACGTCCGAGGGCTTTTCCGTAGTCGTTTCCTGTGAGGTTCTCCTCGTTCGTAGCAGCACAGGAATCCAGGATCCGTTCAACTTGAGGCTTTCTTCTTTCGTGTTGAAGCTATTCTCATGTTTCTGTATTCCTATAGCTTCTCCTAACAAGTGGGTATGACAGCTCTTCTCCACAGCCAGAACTTCAGCGTCGGCGAATTTTACTACGTGGTCGGCCTCACGTAGCGATTGCTCTGCCAAACAAACGTCGACCGAAGAACCCAAGACAGAAGCCAACAAAAAGGAAAGAAACTTACTAGAGACGTAGACTTTGCGTAAGTAACAACAGAAAAGGTACAAACTTCTGGTAGATTAAAACTGTGTTCCGGAACGAGATTCGAACTCTGGACCTTTGCCTTTCG
The DNA here is from genome assembly GCF_023898315.1 of Schistocerca nitens. Taxonomy (NCBI): domain Eukaryota; kingdom Metazoa; phylum Arthropoda; class Insecta; order Orthoptera; family Acrididae; genus Schistocerca; species Schistocerca nitens. Next base: position 395,029,404 of record NC_064622.1, on the reverse strand, counting down.
CAGGCAATTGGCCCTTCGACTGGGTTACCCAAGCACGACTCACAACCCGTCGCCACAGCTTTAATTCCGCCAGTACCTCGTCGCCTACCTTCCAGGAGAGCTTCTGTTAAGTTTAGAAGGTAGGAGACGAGGTACTGGGGGAATTAAAGCTGTGGCGACGGGTCGTGAGTCGTGCTTGGGTAACTCAGATGGTAGAGCACTTGCCCGCGAAAGGCAAAGGTCCCGCGTTCCAGTCTCGGTCTGGCACACAGTTTTAATCTGCCAGGAAGTTTCATATCAGCGCACACTCCGCTACAGAGTGAATATTTCATTCAGAAAAGGTACAAATTATTTATACGCTTGTTATGTTTGTTTCAATGTGTCCCCCCACCACACACACACACACACACACACACACACACACACACACACACACTCAAATACTCTACGTCGCCCGAATGATTACTAGGCAACAGCGTAAGCAGTATTCTCTATCCGTTTTATTATCTCACAACAATTTTGCGGACCATTTTCTTACTTATTTCCTCTCGCACAGGCGACCTAAACTGCAGCAACCGAAGCGAAGCGGCCGCTCGTGATTAAGCGCGCCAGGGAACGCGTCGCCATTTTTCCTCATTTTCTTCTTTTTGTCGGGACGTGGATCGACTCGAGGTGGGTAAGGGTTAACAGCAGGTGACCGAGAGGCAAACCAGTTTGCCGGCGCAGCTAGTTGACTGCGATTTGCTGGGCCACCAGTTTCGCACTAGCTACTAATCACCGTAATCGCCATTTTCCACCACCGGAATGGACAGCGGAGCTCGCGAAAGCAATCTGAACCAATGAAAAGGTACGCGCTACTTTAATCTGCTCTCCAGTGCATGACCCTCTGCGAAGCGCCTACTATCGTAACCCTTAGGGCGACATCAAAATCGCCGGCAACAATAATAATGGTTCAAATGGCTCTGAGCACTATGGGACTTAACTTCTAAGGTCATCAGTCCCCTAGAACTTAGAACTACTTAAACCTAACTAACCTACGGACATCACACACATCCATGCCCGAGGCAGGATTCGAACCTGCGACCGTAGCGGTCGCGCGGTTCCAGACTGAAGCGCCTAGAACCTCTCGGCCACACCGGCCGGCTCCGGCAACAATAACCTAGCCTCAAAGCATACTATACGTGCGCCACGAGAAGTGGTAGTAGCAGTTTGTACTCCCGTCAGATGGCATCGACCTTACCGCTACTTGTTTTTTAGCGCGTGCGCACATGGTCCTTTTCTACTATCGTAACTTTCGCACCTCAGACAGTGGACAACACGTCGTGCGATTACAGTAATTTGACGTACATAGAGTTCTGCGTACGCCAATGAAGTCTGAATTTTTATCACAAAATAATTGCATGAGACGGTATCACTGTTCTCAAGAATAATGACCAGCGGCAACACTGTTAAAGCTAGGGGCACACTGAGTCGCAGGATAGGACACGTGCAGAGACGCATTTATGAGCGCTCGCATGAGCTCAAATAACAAATAATTAAAATCAAATTTATATTCCTATTGGATATTTGATACCCTCGTCGCAATTAACACTGTATTGTATTTCATTTTTTGTATCAATTTCACTTTACATGCAGATTTCCGCCTTAAAAAATCGGAAGGTACAGAGACAATCACAACCCTATTCCCTACATACTGCAGGGCAGTATGAGAAAACTTTGTAATTTCTCCAAAGTCTGTAATCGATGGAACCCGCTGAAAATTCTAACGATTCTTAGAAGAGGAGTTTCGATAAGTAAAACGGCCTCCTCCGCCTCAGTTGGCGCCTACACAGGATGGTAAATAAGTGAGGAACGAAGGTATTATTTGCTTTTTATGGCCCACCAGGCGGCCAACGGCCTTGCCGCTGTGGTAACACCGGTTCCCGTCAGATCACCGAAGTTAAGCGCTGTTGGACTTGGCTAGCACCTAGATGGGTGAACATTCTGCCGAGCGCTGTTGGCAAGCGGGGTGCACTCAGCCCTTGTGAGGCAAATTGAGGATCAGCTTGTTTGAGATGTAATGGCTCCGGTCTCGAAAACCGACAACGACCGGGAGAGTGGTATGCTGACCACTTGCTCCTCCAATCCGCATTCAGTTGATGCCTTTAGGCTGAGGACGACACGGCAATCGGTCAGTACCGTTAGGGTCTTCCAAGACCTGTTCGGACGGAGTTTAGTTTAGTCCCACCAGGTAGAATCTGGCCCCTGTCTTTCGCAGCAGCAGCCAAGAGATGTAGTTTTTGAGGTTGGAAGCATACCGACTAACGGACATTCCGAGGATATCCGAGGGTTGAATGAAAAGTAATGCATCCACCTTCGTTAATTGGGTTTGGATGGGAATATTTTAAAAAATCAAACGCAGAAATAATCCTGTAATGGAGTACTAACCGTTCACAATATACAGGATGAATCACCCAAAACTTCCACCGCAGGTATTGCGGTAATAGAAAGTTCTACTGAGGTGCGATTTTCAAAGGGTGGATTGGTAGTCAGGGACTCGTATTGTTAGCCAATAAACAGACTGCAATAATTTCTTCCTTTTGGGTAGCCATATTGTCCATAACTGCCTTACAATTCCTGAGGGTATTTTCGTTCTGTCGATGCAACTACAAGAAATTGTGTGTTTTTTCCCCCTCACCAGACGCGTTTCGCTTTATTGAGATAAAGCATTATTAGTAGTCTGCAATTGAAGATATTTATAATTTGATTTGGCTATAAGCTCCAAAAACAGTTCGTTAAAAGTTCAAAAATGGATCAAATGGCTCTGAGCACTATGGGACTTAACAGCTGCGATCATCAGTCCCCTAGAACTTAGAACTAATTAAACCTAACTAGCCTAAGGACATCACACACATCCATGCCCGAAGCAGGATTCGAACCTGCGACCGTAGCGGTCGCGCGGTTCCAGACTGTAGCGCCTAGAACCGCTCGGCCACTCTGGTCGGACGTTAAAAGTATGCTGTTTTTTACTTAAGGTGATTTCCCGCTTAGTTTCTCGCCTGCGTCGGGAAATGCTGTCTGCTAGCACATCTTTAGCGTTTTCCTTCGTTAGAACTGCAGAATTAGGCATTTCTCACGTTTTACACAGCACAATTTTTTCGCACACAACTGTTTTTTGTTTATTTTTATACTTTTAAGTATGTATCGTGATTTGTGTTTTGTAGTAGTTGCCAACATAACATTGTCTCCCATCTATACTCTTTTGTGTGTTTTTTGTATTTTAGTTAATTGTATGTACGTAATTCTACTCATTTATGTTGCTGTGTATTTATATACTGTGTAAGAGTCGTGAAGAATAATGATTTTTTGTGTGGGACGGAGAAGCCATGATGAGTGGCCAAAAGTGTATAGTGGTGGGTGTGAGTTGGAGGAGAAGGTGAGGAGCAAGAAGTGAAATGAAATTTGGAGAGGGGGGGGGGGGGAGGGGCGTGGGTTGCGTGGGAAAGGGAGGTTGCTTAGTGGGTTACAGGGACAAAACTGCATGATTATCGGACCCTTTTTCCTTAATCACACAGTTCTCGAATTAACAACATATCTCAAAAGAATCCCGTCGCAGGAAATCCAGGGAACCTCTTCCATGTGACATGTTCAATTTTTTTAATACAGTGTCTGGTTTCCCATATTTATCTAGTCATTGAGCAACTGTTTATTTTGTGTTAATGCTTCGTGTATGTGGAAATTTTCTTGGAAAGGGAGGAGGTGTCTGTCTTTACTGATTCTTACGATGTTCTTATCTTTTTCAATGTTGCTTTGTCTATGGTATTCTTGTTTTAGATGATCTGCAAATGTTGACTGGTTTGTACCGTATTTAAATGCTTGATGTGTTCTTTATATCTTGTGTCAAATGTCCTGCCAGTCATTCCAACGCATATTTTCTTACAATCTCTCGAACTGAGCTGGTCGATACTAGACAGTTGATATCTGTCTAGTTTTGATTTCAGTTTTGGGATGTGCTTTTTTATTGAGTTGTTTATTTTGTAAGCAACGTTTACGCCTTGCTTTTCGAATATGTTACCTGTCCAAGTGTGAATTTGTTGTGGTATGTCACTGAATGCCACTTTTTTTTAGTAGTGCAGGTTGTATATTTTGGTGTGGCTTGATTAGTGCTAGAAGAAGGCATTTCCCGAACTAGGCGAGAAACCAAGTAGAAATCACCGTAAATAAAAAGTAACATATTGTTAACGAACTCTTTTTGATCTTAAAAACAAATCAAATTATAAATACCTTTAATTATAGACCACTGATGGTGCTTTACCTCAATAAAGCAAAACGCGTCTGGTGAGGGGAAAAAATCCACGCATTTTCTTGTAGTTGCAAGACAGAATAAAAATACACTCACGAATTGTAATAATACTGGAACAATGCCTATTGACATAAAAAACCTAAAAGTAGGGTAAATTAGAATGTTAGTTGTGTTTGTTGCAGCATTCTTGTGCGAGTCGTTTATGAGATAGCATGTTTTGAAACGTTTCCGCACCGACACTTGCACAATGCCTGTGGGAGCATACACTAAAGGAGAATACAAGTACGTACACTACTTATGTGGACTCTGACCAGTAACTAAGACTATTCGCAGATGATGCAGTTGTTTATACCAAAGTAGCAACGCCGGAAGATAGTAAGAATTTGGTTCAAATGGTTCAAATGGCTCTGAGCACTATGGGACTCAACTGCTGTGGTCATAAGTCCCCTAGAACTTAGAACTACTTAAACCTAACTAACCTAAGGACAGCACACAACACCCAGCCATCACGAGGCAGAGAAAATCCCTGACCCCGCCGGGAATCGAACCCGGGAACCCGGGCGTGGGAAGCGAGAACGCTACCGCATGTAAGAATTTGCAAACGACCTGCAGAGAATTGATGAATGGTGCAGACTCTGGCAGTTGGTCCTGAACGTAAATAAACGTAACACATTGCGCACACATAGGAAAAGAAAACCACTACTGTACAGCTACACTATTGATGACAAACAGCTAGAGACAGCGTCTGCCGTAAAATATCTAGGCGTAACTATCCACAGCGATCTTAAGTGGAATGACCATATAAAACAGATAGTGGGAAAAGCAGACACAAGACTCAGATTCACTGGAAGAATCTTATTGAAATGTAACTCATCCACGAAAGAAATGGCTTATAAGGCGCTTGTTCGCCCGATTCTTGAGTATTGTTCATGTATCTGGGATCCCTATCAGGTAAGACTGATAGAGGAGATGGAGAAGATCCAACGAAGAGAGACGCGTTTCGTCACGGAATCGTTTAGCTGGCGAGAGAGCGTTACGGAGATGCTAAACAAACTCCACTGGCAGACGTTACAAGAGAGACGGATAGATTTACTATTCAGATTTCGGGACAGAACTTTTCAGGAGCAGTCGGGCAACATATTACTTCTCCCCACATACATCTCGCTTTTATTGACCAAGAGGAGAAAAATCGAGAAATTAGAGCCAACACAGAGGCTTAACGACAATCATTCTTCCCACGCACTATTCGCGAGTGGCACAGGGTTGGAGGGATCAGACGGTGGTACCGAAAGTACTCTCCACCACACACCAATAGGTGGCTTGCAGAGTATGATGTAAATGATTTAAATGGCTCTGAGCACTATGGGAATTTTCGAGGTCATCAGTCCCTAGAACTTAGAACTACTTAAACCTAACTAACTAAGGACATCACACACATCCATGCCTGAGGCAGGATTCGAACCTGCGACCGTAGCGGTCGCGCGGTTCCAGACTGTAGCACCTAGAACCGCTCGGCCACCTCGGCCGGCTGATGTAGATGTAGAAACAACTGACCACCACACGGTGTGTTCAAAATGACCACCAACAGCGACAATACACGCTTCCAGTCTGGTATAGAGTGACTGCTGCACACGCGCTAGCATTTCAGTGGAGATGTTCGCGCAGGCTGCTGCCATACGTCGTTGTTTCAAAAATGGTTCAAATGGCTCTAAGCACTATGCGAATTAACATCTGAGGTCATCAGTCCCCTAGACTTACAACTACTTAAACCAAACTAACCTAAGGACATCACACACATCCATGCCCGTCCGCAGCTCGTGGTCGTGCGGTAGCGTTCTCGCTTCCCACGCCCGTGTATCCCGGGTTCGATTCCCGGCGGGGTCAGGGATTTTCTCTGCCTCGTGATGACTGGGTGTTGTGTGATGTCCTTAGGTTAGTTAGGTTTAAGTAGTTCTAAGTTCTAGCGGACCGATGACCATAGATGTTAAGTCCCATAGTGCTCAGAGCCATTTGAACATCCATGCACGAGGCAGGATTCGAACCAGCAACCGCGTGGTTCCGGACTGAAGCGCCTAGAACTGCTCGGCCACCACGGCCGGCGCGTCGTTGCTTGTTATCGGATGGAGTTAGTATATTCTTGTACACAGTTTCTTTCAGCTTTCCGCACAGAGAAGAGTCTACGGGCGTCAAATCCGGGGAACGGGCCGACCAAAGTACAAGTCCAATCCAACGATTTGGAAATAATTCGTGAAGACATGTAGTACTTCGTGCACTGTGTCGATACCACAAGTTCCTCCTAGTCTGCACAGGAATGTCTTTTAGCATCCTTAAAAGATGGTCTGTTAGTTGCGATACTTGTGCGCGTTCAGTGTTCCGTCTTCTATGAGCTGATGGTTAACTATCCACACCACACGTCTACACTCCATGGACGCTAACGTTCCACCTGACGAAGCTAATTCGGGTTGTCATCAGAGCAATAGTTCGTCTTTCGGAGGTTTACCTGCCCATGATTGGTATATCTGGCTTCATCACTAAACAAGAAACATGATACGTATGGTGTATCCTGTCTTAATAGCCACGTACATAAGTTAACATGGTTCTCATAATCGTTTCCATACAGCTCTTGATGGAGAGAAAAATGTAATAGGGATGGAACCTATGTCGATGAAGAATGCGTAGGACACTTGCCTGACTCATGCCACTTCCTCGTGCGATTGCGCAGGAGCTAACATGTAGATATAATGCAACAGCAACAAGAATACTGATTTCCCCATCTTCTGTCGTCCTCTATTTCCTTCTCTTACATTGTCTAGGTGTTGCACCACCATTTTCACGTAACTGGTTGAAGAGGTCGATAAATAACAGCCGAGATGGGATATCTCGCAGCATACACAGTACAAGAACGAACTGCATTCTCCCTACACTCTCCATACACCATGAGCATACCGGATTTTTCTGCACTGGTAAAACCCATCGTCCACTCACGACCTACTGAGTGGACTGTCACACACTAGTTGACTAACAAGTCACAATACAGGAACATAAAAGCACACCGTAAGAAAACAAAACAACATCGCACCTGTCAACTACGCGGGGTGAATGACATGAACAAGTGCCAGTGTGGAAACTTTTCACAATACGTTATCTCGCGAACGACTCTCACTAGACTCCTGCAACAAACACCACTGACATTCCAGTTTATCCTATTTCTGGTGTGTTAATGTCAATAAGACGTTGTTCCATTAAAAAAGTGTACGTTTGCACAAAAAATACACTTTCTAAGTGTTAATACAAACTGTGTATTGGCTAACAACACGAATCCCCGACTACTAATCCATTCTGCGAAAACCGCACATCATCAATAGCATATTCCGTTTCCGCAATATTTGCGGTACGAGTTTTGGGTGATTCACCCTGTGGGTGACGGTTCGAGTATCACGAAGATGTTGGCAGACGATGTTGCAACGCCAGATAACTAACGAAACGCATGAAGACATGCGGAGGATCAATAATTTGTATAGGGACTCGCAGTTGACCCTAAACGTAAACAAATGTTACGCATTGCGTAGAAGGAATCGAATACAGTGCACTTCATAACTTAAGGACAAAACAGATAAAGAAACAAAAATATTAACAACTCAGTGGAAACGAATGAAAGTGTAGGAGCATGTTGCCAGAAGTATTCCAGTCGTGGACAGAAAGTTGGACGTTACATTGCGTGACGTCAGCATGAATCTGGGATGTCCCCGCAACATGACGCAGTTGAAGGAACATGAAAAGATAGTGTGCGGAAACTAGCGAGCAGTTGCGATTTACTGTGGTGGTGGTGTTCATTACAACATGACCCGGATACAAAATTCGGATGACTTCTCATGAGGAAAAGTTAAAAGTTATAGGGTTGGTTCAAATGGCTCTGAGCAATATGGGACTTAACATCTGAGGCCATCAGTCCCCTAGACTTAGAACTACTTAAACCTAACTAATTTAAGTAGTTCTAAGTTCTAGGGGACTTATGACCACAGCAGTTGAGTCCCATAGTGCTCAGAGCCAAACCTAACTAACCTAAGGACATCACACAAATCCATGCCCGAGGCGGGATTAGAACCTGCGACTGAAGCGGTCGCGCGGTTCCAGACTGAAGCGCCTAGAACCACTCGTCCACAACGGCCGGCGAAAAGTTATAGGGAAACTGGGTGATGGACGAAGTGTGACTGGTGTAGCGCAGTTTGTATTGCTCACAGTATTGTTTCATGCGCATGCGGAGCGTTCTGAACTACAGGCACTGCTGCTCGAAGGAGAGGTGGTTCACTACGGTCAACTACAGAAGCAATGACCGCTACATCGTGCAAAAGGCAATAAGGGACCCATGCCAAACAGCGGATGCAATTGCAATCCCATGTATCAGGACTGATCTCAGGACAATCTCATGCTTCATAGTGCGACGGCGACTGCTTGGGGGTGGTGTATTTGCCTGACGACCAGTACGTTGTGTTCCATTAACACCCGCACATTGACTGCGCCGTCTGCGGGATGGTGCCAAGAGCACCGAGACTGGACCAACGAGGGTTGGGGGCGCACGCTCTTCTCAGATGAGAGCAGATTCGGCCTCTGTAGTGATTCTGGACTTAACATCCTATGGCGAGAGGTGCGGGCACGTAATGCACCCAGTGAAATTGTCAAACATGACCGTTTTGGTCGTCCATGTTTTATCGTGTGGGGAAGTTTAATGTTGCATGGGCGTACTGACCTCCAAATCTTTGAACAAACTGTATACTCACTAACGTTATTGTTTCACTGTCTCCAGTGCGTCTTTTGAGGTGTGCATTCGGTACTGACTTCCTTTTCATGGATGACAGTGCGCGACCGAATCGAACTTCGCGGGTGGAGGGGCTCTTGGAGCAAGAGGATGTTCAGCGAATAGGCTTGCCTGCCCGTGCTCCCGACTTAAATCTCATCGAGCACGTGGGGAATGCATTGGGGAAAACGCATTGCAGCGTATGCACATGCGCCAATGATCATCAAGGAATTGTCAGCCTCGCTGTTGGAGGAATGGAACGCCTTATCACATGAAATGCTTACCAGCCTACTGGTCAGCACGGAAACACGTTGCAGAGCATGTACAGCTGCCCGTGATGACTACATTCCTTATGGAACACCATGTCCCATCTTCTGTAATGTCTGGGGGACCATGCTTAATCGCGATGACTTCAGTGTAATAATTGTCTTTCAACAAAAGTATGTAGAATTATTTCTGTTCGTCTCATTGCGTATTTCTTTCAGTTATCGTCTGTACTACACTGTACCAGTTGTTTCTATGCATGACACAAGTTTCACCGAGCTATGTTACTTGGTAGTGACATATCATGCGGAAGTTACTTTAGTCCTTAAGTTTTACACACCAGTATAACAGTCGAAAAAGTAGATGTCGAACTAAGATTCACTTAAATAATACTTAGGTAATGTATAAGGGGTGTTAAAAAAACCGCCCGATGTGACCGAGCGGTTCTAGGCGCTTCAGTCCGGAACCATGCGGCTGCTGTGGTCGCTGGTTAGAATCCTGCCTCGGTCATGGATGTGTGTGATGTCCTAAGGTTAATTAGGTTTAAGTAGTTCTAAGTCAAAGAGACTGATGACCTCAAATGTTAAGTCCCATAGTGCTTAGAGCCATTTGTTCAAAAAGAAACGAGCCGGAGGCATAATTACACAAACAAGTACCTGTAAGAAATATGAATCTTGATTTTTGAGAAAATTGTCCCCCTGTGACACTAGGTGATGAATGGCTGTCTCATAAAATTCCCGCGGCTGCGATGTTACCCAGTTCCGCAGGTACAGCTGGACGTCGTCGTCCGTGGTGAATCGTTTGCCCTCAGAGCCCTTATAAGGGGACCAAAAATGGCGTAATCACAGAGAGAGAGGTTGGGACTGTAAGGAGCGTGGCCAAGAACCACCCATTTGAATTTCTGCAGGAGTGCCGCGACTGTGTTGGTCGTATGAGGCTTTGCATTGTCGCGGAGCAGAATGATTCCACGGGTGAGATTGCCTGGTCGTTTTGATTTGATCGCTTGGCGAAGGGTGGTCTAGGTTTGCGAGTAACGCTGGGCATTCGATGTTGTCCCGTGCTGCAGGAAGTGAATCAGGAGGGGGCCATCTTGGTCAAAGAACGTCAGCATAAACTTTCCTGCATTCGTGTGGACGACGAAGTCCAGCTATACGTGCGGAACTGGTTAACATCGCAGGCCTGGGAATTTTATGAGACAGCCATTCACCGCCTTTTGTCTCAGTGGGACAAGTGTCTCAACAGCCAGGGTCAATACTTCCAACATACAGGTACTGGTTTCTGTAATTATGCCTCCGGCTCGTTTCTGTTTGAACGCGCCGTACAATTCATCCACGGAAGATGTCGCATACAACAACCCTTGTAAGACCCGCGTAAATCTGACCAAGTTGACTTTTATTGATGTGATTGTGAAGCGGGTACGCAAATGGACAACCAGAACTAAACAGAGACTAGGCAGACCTCATGTACTGATGGAGAGGGACCGTTTAGCGTTGAGGAGAGTAACTGCAAACATCACAAGGAATCAGCGGATGGAAACACTTGTTCCAAAATGCTGGCAGTAGTCCAGATAGCACAATGATTGTTGGCATGGAGTTGAAAAGAATGGGGTACAATGTTCGAGGAGCTCCTCATAAGCCACACATTTCTTAAGTCAAAGCTAAAAAACGCTTGAGCTGTTGTAAAAAGTGTCACCACTAGACAGTGAATGACTGCCAATGCGTAATTTGGAGTGATGAATTACACTGTACCCCGTGGAGTCCGATGGGAGAGTTTGGGTGTGGCAAATGCCTGGAAAGCGTTACCTACCGTCATGTGTGGCGCAAAAAGGGAAGTGTGTGATTAGTGCGTGGTCCCCTCATTATGCTTAACAAAACGCTAAATGTGTAAGGGTACGAACACATTTTCAGCATTACGTACAGTAAGGGAACAGCTCAGAGATGATGATTGTATCTTGTTGTTGTTGTTGTTGTGGTCTTCGGTCCAAAGATAGGTTTGATGTTGTTCTCCATGCTACCCTGTACTGTGCAAGCCTCTTCACCTCCGAGTAACTACTGTAACCTACATACCTCTGAATCTGCTCACTGTATTCATCTCTTGGTCTTCCTCTACGATTTTTACCCTCCATGCTTTCCTCCAGTACTAAATTTGTGATCCCTTGATGCCTCAGAATGTGTGCTACTAACAGATCCCTTCTTCTAGTCAGGTTATACCACAAATTTCTCTTCTCCCCGGTTCTGCTCAGTACCTCCGCATTGGTTACCTGATCTACCCATCTAATCTGCAGCATTCTTCTGTAGCACCACATTTCAAGAGTTTCTGAACTCTTCTTGTCTAAACTGTTGATCGTCAATGTTTCACTTCCATACATGGCTACATTCCATACAAATACTTTCAGAAAGGACTTCATGACAGTTAAATCTATGCTTTTCTCCAGAAACGGGCAACGGCCTTGCCGCAGTGGCTACACCGGTTCCCGTGAGATCACCGAAGTTAAGCGCTGTCGGGCGTGGCCGGCGCTTGGATGGGTCACCATCCTGCCGCCATGTGCTGTTGCCATTTTTCGGGGTGCACTCAGCCTCGTGATGCCAATTGAGGAGCTACTCGACCGATTAGTAGCGGCTTCGGTCAAAGAATACCGTCCTAACGGTCGGGAGTGCGGTGTGCTGACCACACGCCCCTCCTTATCCGCATCCTCCTCGGAAGATGACACGGCGGCCGGACGGTCCCGGAAGGGCCACTTGTGGCCTAAAGACGGAGCTTTTTTTTTTTTTTTTCTCCAGAAACGCTTGTCTTGCCATTGCCAGTCTACATTTTATATCCTCCCTACTTCGACCATCATCAATTATTTTGCTGCCCCAACAGAAAAACTCGTCTACTACTTTAAGTATCTTGTTTCCTAATGTAATTCCGCCGGCATTGCCTGATTTAATTCGACTACATTCCATTATCCTCGTTTTGCTTTTGTTGATGTTCACCTTATATCCTTTTTTCAAAACACTGTGCATTCCGTTCAACTGCTCTTCCAAGTCCTTTGCCGTCTCTGACAGAATTACGAGGGTCCCTCCAAAAGAAATGCACACTATTTTTGTAAAAATACAGTTTTCATTCTGCTTGTGTGAAAGTTTTACAGTGTGTAGTAGATACAGCCTTCTCGCTTGTTTTCAAACTTAGTTCAACCTGTTCCCGTGAGTGTTGCCGTCACAGCAGTCTTCAAGATGGCTGCTACACTTGACGTTCGTCAGAAGCAACGTGCTGTCATAGAATTCCTGTGCTGTGAACCACAAAAGGTTGAAAAAGGTGTATGGAGATGCGGGTATACAGGCGCTGGTTCCAAGATGGCTTAAGGCAGTTGAGAGGGATTGAAATTATGTGGAGAAATGAAAATATTGTTCCTAAAGGATGTATCTACACACTGTAAAACTTTCAAACATGTAGAATAAAAGATGGATTTTTTTTAAAAGTGTGTATTTTTTTTTTTTTTGGAGTGACCCTCGTACAATGTCATCAGCAAGCCTGAAAGTTTTTATTTCTTCTCCCTGGACTTTAATTCCTACTTCAAAATTTTCTTTTGTTTCCTTTACTGTTTGCTCAATAAACAGATTGAGTAACATCGGGTATGGGCTACAACCCTGTCTCACTCCCTTCTCAACTACTGCTTCCCTTTCGTGCTCCTCGACTCTAACATTTCTAAAATGGTCTAGTCTGCCGAAAGTCTAGAACCCAATGGAACATTTTGGGATGAGTGAGAATGTCGACTTCGCTCCACAGCCCACCGTCCAACATCACTACCGTCCCTGGTTTCAGCGCTTGATGAAGAACAGGCCGAGATTCCTTTACAGACATTCCGACAACTCATTGAAAGCGCCCGCAGCCTAGTTAAAGCCAACATGAAAGTGAAAGGTAGACAAATCCCGTATTAATGTCCACCAAGAGGTGTTCGGATGCTTTTGATGAGAGCGTATCCCGAAAGCAATCAGTAAACCGTCGACAGGTATAGTGCAAAATATTCTGGTGAGCCTCAAGAGGAGGATTCCGCTGTATTCGTCGCAATGTTGTTCTGTAGCACTACAGTCGTGGGCAGTGTGGCCAGACGCTGAAAGCGAAACCGAGAACAGATTTGACGATAGGTTTAGGATACTGTCTTACAACATGCAGCGGTAATTTATAGTCGGCTCTGTCAGCATGGGCAATCTTGTGCATAGTTTCGACCGTTTTCTGAGTAACAGGGTTCTGATCCGGAAGACGCCTACATCGAGCATCCGTACAAATGGAGTCGGGTTGGCAGACTACTACGACTTACGGCGCAGAGTGCGGCCCGCGGCTCAGCTGTAGACTCGGCAGTCAGCCGTCAGGAATGCCGGGGCTGCGCGGAAGACGACTGCATTCCTTCGCGGCGCATCGCCTCTCACGCTTTCCGGGAAGCTGCCAGGTAGTCAGTCGTACGCCAGAGGCCCGCCGTGGAGGAATAGGGCCGCCACCTCGACCGAGAAGCATTCTACGTACTCGCTCTCCACTCGCTCCATCAACGAGGCCTGAGAGAAAGACAGGCCACGGCGCGTACAGTCATGGAAATAAGTATTCATACAGTAGGTGGTGACAAACTACGATGGTGTGTTGGGATAGTAAATCACCCACAGTGCCGATACGAATAAGTACGATGATGTAGCGTCAGATAACCATGTTCTTGGTAATCAAGCTTCCCGTATGCCGTGAGTCTATTCTGGGAAAATAAAATATGTTAAAATATGTTACACTCCGCACGGTCTACGACAATGCAAAATTTATTCATTCAGCGGACTACTTTCAACCAAACAAACGGCTGACGCAGCCCCGGAGTGCATGCCACACGTGTGTAGTCGTGTGGCGGCCGTGAAGCAACAGCACGTCGGACGCGGGTACCGTGGAACAGCAGAATGGGCCGCAAGGGGAAGGAAACGACCACTGAGGAACGAAACATCGTTGTCGCCCAATATCTTCAACACAAGTCGTATGCCGAAATTGCGAACATCATAGGACGAAGCCGAGCGACTGTGCAATCTATCATTAAGCGATATAAGGACAGACATGTAGTAATAAACTGTGTACGACACGGTCGTCCACAGAAGCTTACAACAGGAGAGACCAGAATGCTATTAAGAATCATCAAGAGAAATCCGAAAACGACAGCGTCGGTCCTATCCGAAAGGACATCACTCCAAGGGCAGTTTGTACCATTGTCAATCGTTCGGGCTACAGAGCCAGGGTCCCGAGACTAAAGCCCTACATCAGCAAAAAGAACAGGAAGTGGCGGATGGAATTCGCGAAACAGCATGTATCCAAGGCAGCAAACTTCTGGGATACTGTATTGTTTAGTGATGAAAGCATATTAAATATCGTGCATAATGATGGTAGGATCTTGATCTGGAGAAGACCGAATACAGACCTCGACCGAAACAACATTCAACCCACGGTGAAGCACGGAGGTGGTGGAGTGATGGTATTGGGCTGTATGTCAGCCTCCGGTGTCGGAAAATTAGTGTTTGTGGAAAGTACCATGGACAGATTTGTGCATATGAACATTCTCAAAAAATTTACAACAGAGTGTTGACGCCTTGGGTCTTCCCAGAAATTATTACTTCCAACAGGACAATGATCCCAAACATACGTCGCAAATTGTCCGGCTGCGGTTGCTCTACAACACTCCACACACTCTTAAAACACAGGTTCAGAGTCCGGACCTGAATCTCATCGAACACTTGTGGAGTTAGCTGGAAACACGAGTGAAAAAACACGACATCCGTAGTGCAAGACCTCTTTGAAAGAGGGTCTCATTTGAGAGTGGGAAGGTATCACGTCGGAAACTACAAGAAAATTGGTCCATTCCATGCCACGGAGGTTGCGAGAAGTAATACATAGGAATGGTATGCATACAAAGTATTAAACGTTCTGGCTTTGTTAGAAGTGTCATTTTCTGTTGGTGTATGAATACTTAATTCCCAGCGCAGTAGAGAACTTGGCAGACGTTTTTGTATTTTGTTTTGCAAAGGCTTGTTCATTCTCGTTCTATATACCAGCAAAGCTGCATTGGCGACTGACCAATGTGTACAGTGTATATCCAAGTAGTGTTTTTGGATACGTATTGTCAATAAAGGCAGTTTACTTTTCCACGCTCTTTAGTCTGAATACTCATTTCCATTACTGTACGTCACGAAGGTAGGCCTGAGCTCGATCGCTCGCTTAATTCAGCAGACAAAATGCGTTTCTAAACCTATAAATTCGCAACTGGATGTGCACGCACTAACGAGAATTGCGTCTTCTACACAAATCTTATGAAGTCTTACTGATTACTGGTCGTACAACAAAATATAAGATCAGTTCTCGATATAATTAGAATAACGGCTTGTTTGTAGCATTCAGTCTCTTCCGCGTAACAGTCCTCATTTCATACAAGATGTTGTGGTGCCTTGTGCAACTGATAATCATTTTGACATTATTTCAATTTTACTGTACCCCAGTACAGCCGTACCAAATTATTAGTAGCCTATGCACTTTCTATCATTGTAGGACTAATAACGATAAGATTCCACAACAATGGATTCCAGCAGACGATGCAATTCTCGTCTGTACATACCCACCCAGTTAAAAGTTAACAGGTGTAGAAACGCAATTTTTCTACTGAGTTAAGCGAGCGAGCTCGGCCTACGTTCCTGACGTACGAGCCGCGCGGCCTGTCTTTCTCGTAGGCCTCGACCAACTAAAAATGACGTCTATAGCGCATAGCTCATCTCACTGAAAAGTTCCTTTCCCCCGTACTTCGGACTTTCGATGGCGTCGGGCGAAACATATCCACATAATCTCTCATGTACAGCCCGCAAGATAATTTATCCGACATACTTCTCCACAGATTTAATCGGAAACGTTTACTGGCGGAGCATCATTACCCCTCTGCACTGCTACACACGTAAAAACAGTCTAGTCACCACAGTGGCGTTGACCCGAAAGGCTCCAAGTCTATCAGTGCCCTAAAGCTATCTTACTACTCTCAAGAAGATTCAGATATCTGACCACAGGATTGGTGTTGTTGTTGTTGTTGGTCTTCAGCCCTGAGACTGGTTTGATGCAGCTCTCCATGCTACTCTGTCCCGTGCAAGCCGCTTCATCTCCCAGTACCTACTGCAGCCTACATCCTTCTGAATCTGCTTAGTGTATTCATCTCTTGGTCTCCCTCTACGATTTTTACCCTCCACGCTGCCCTCCAATACTAAATTGGTGATCCCTCAATGTCTCAGAACATGTCCTACCAATCGATCCCTTCTTCTTGTCAAGTTATGCCATAAACTCCTCTTCTCCCCAATTCTATACAATACCTCATTAGTTATGTGATCTACCCATCCAATCTTCAGCATTCTTCTGTAGCACCACATTTCGAAACCTTCTATTCTCTTCTTGTCTAAACTACACTCCTGGAAATTGAAATAAGAACACCGTGAATTCATTGTCCCAGGAAGGGGAAACTTTATTGACACATTCCTGGGGTCAGATACATCACTTGATCACACTGACAGAACCACAGGCACATAGACACAGGCAACAGAGCATGCACAATGTCGGCACTAGTACAGTGTATATCCACCTTTCGCAGCAATGCAGGCTGCTATTCTCCCATGGAGACGATCGTAGAGATGCTGGATGTAGTCCTGTGGAACGGCTTGCCATGCCATTTCCACCTGGCGCCTCAGTTGGACCAGCGTTCGTGCTGGACGTGCAGACCGCGTGAGACGACGCTTCATCCAGTCCCAAACATGCTCAATGGGGGACAGATCCGGAGATCTTGCTGGCCAGGGTAGTTGACTTACATCTTCTAGAGCACGTTGGGTGGCACGGGATACATGCGGACGTGCATTGTCCTGTTGGAACAGCAAGTTCCCTTGCCGGTCTAGGAATGGTAGAACGATGGGTTCGATGACGGTTTGGATGTACCGTGCACTATTCAGTGTCCCCTCGACGATCACCAGTGGTGTACGGCCAGTGTAGGAGATCGCTCCCCACACCATGATGCAGGGTGTTGGCCCTGTGTGCCTCGGTCGTATGCAGTCCTGATTGTGGCGCTCACCCGCACGGCGCCAAACACGCATACGACCATCATTGGCACCAAGGCAGAAGCGACTCTCATCGCTGAAGACGACACGTCTCCATTCGTCCCTCCATTCACGTCTGTCGCGACAACACTGGAGGCGGGCTGCACGATGTTGGGGCGTGAGCGGAAGACGGCCTAACGGTGTGCGGGACCGTAGCCCAGCTTCATGGAGACGGTTGCGAATGGTCCTCGCCGATACCCCAGGAGCAACAGTGTCCCTAATTTGCTGGGAAGTGGCGGTGCGGTCCCCTACGGCACTGCGTAGGATCCTACGGTCTTGGCGTGCATCCGTGCGTCGCTGCGGTCCGGTCCCAGGTCGACGGGCACGTGCACCTTCCGCCGACCACTGGCGACAACATCGATGTACTGTGGAGACCTCACGCCCCACGTGTTGAGCAATTCGGCGGTACGTCCACCCGGCCTCCCACATGCCCACTATACGCCCTCGCTCAAAGTCCGTCAACTGCACATACGGTTCACGTCCACGCTGTCGCGGCATGCTACCAGTGTTAAAGACTGCGATGGAGCTCCGTATGCCACGGCAAACTGGCTCACACTGACGGCGGCGGTGCACAAATGCTGCGCAGCTAGCGCCATTCGACGGCCAACACCGCGGTTCCTGGTGTGTCCGCTGTGCCGTGCGTGTGATCATTGCTTGTACAGCCCTCTCGCAGTGTCCGGAGCAAGTATGGTGGGTCTGACACACCGGTGTCAATGTGTTCTTTTTTCCATTTCCAGGAGTGTATTTATCGTCCACGTTTCACTTCCATACATGGCTACACTCCATACAAATACTTTCAGAATCGACTTCCTGATACTTAAACCTACACTCGATGTTAACAAATTTCTCCTCTTCAGAAACGCTTTTCTTGCCATTGCCAGTCTACATTTTATATCCTCTCTACTTCGACCATCATCAGTTATTTTGCTCCCCAAATAGCAAAACTCCTTTACTACTTTAAGTGTCTCATTTCCTAATCTAATTCCCGCAGCATCACCCGATTTAAGTCGACTACATTGCATCATCCTCGTTTTGCTTTTGTTGATGTTATCTTATACCCTACTTTCAAGATACTGTCCATTCCGTTCAACTGCTCTTCCAAGTCCCTTGCTGTCTCTGACAGAATTACAATGTCATCGGCGAACCTCAAAGTTTTTATTTCTTCTCCATGGATTTTAACACCTACTCTGAATTTGTTTCCTTTACTGCTTGCTCAATATACAGTTTGAATAACATCGGGGACAGGCTACAACCCTTTCTCACTCCCTTCCCAACCACTGCTTCCCTTTCATGTCCCTTGACTCTTATAACTGCCATCTGCTTTCTGTACAAATTGTAAATAGCCTTTCGCTCCCTGTATTTTACCCCTGCCATCCTTATAATTTGAAAGAGAGTATTCCAGTCAACATTGTCAAAAGCTTTCTCTAAGTCTACAAATGCTAGAAACGTAGGTTTGCCTTTCCTTAATCTTTCTTCTACGTCGTAGGGTCAGTATTGCCTCACGTGTTCCAGTATTTCTACGGAATCCAAACTGATCGTCCCCGAGGTCGGCTTCTACCAGTTTTTCCATTCGTCTGTAAAGAATTCGCGTTAGTATTTTGCAGCTGTGACTTATTAAACTCATAGGTCACATCTGTCAACACCTGCTTTCTTTGGGATTGGAATTATAATATTCTTCTTGAAGTCAGGATTGGTACGACGGTTATTCCGAATCGCCGTAGCTAATCGAATGTCGCGCGGACATTAAACGCTCCGGGGCACCGACTCCCGACATGCCTTGCTCGTTAAACGACACCGTTTGCATTGGTATTGTCGCAGAACACTGTTTAGTGTCAGTTCAACACGATTAAAGCAACTGATCAGCCCACCGACCGTGAAATACGGCCGGTGCTTCGGTTTTTCACTGTAAGGAACATGGCCGCAGCGGAAATTCGTGGACAGAGAAGTGAGGTCTTATGCGATGAATGACAGGAAAGTGCTGAAGTGGGTGAGAGGTTTCAAGGATGGACGGGAAAACGTCTGTGATGAACAGCGATCAGAGCGACCCCGAGGATCTCAGAAGATTTGGTTCAAGTTGTGGACGAAAATATTTGTGAAGAGCAGCGATTCATCATTTCAATTTAGCACTGGATTTTCTGAATGTGCGTAGAACAACTTTGCACATAACTGTCTCTGAAAAGTTGCAATTTCGTAGTTGTGCGTACGGTGGGTTCCCAGGTTGCTTACCGAGAAACACAAGATGTAAAGAATGGCTTGTGCTCTTCAGTTTTGGCCGAGATCATAAGGAAGGCGGTGAGTTTTTAGAGAACACTGTCACAGGGTAGGACACATGGGTTTCTCACATGACTCCAGAATCTAAACGTCAGTCAATCGAATGGCGTCACACGACATCCTCAGTCAAAGTCAGTGCCAAGCAGATCATCTCACTACACATGATTATAGCAACCGTATTTTAAGTCAGGCATGGATTCTTGCAAGTCGAGTTTATATAGTTAGCGGAAACAACAAACGCAGCCGCTTACTGCACTACCCTGACTAAAAACTTCGACGTGCAATACAGAATAAGCAGCGTGACCTTCTGACGTCCGGAGTTTCGTTGCTACATTACAATACCAGACCCAATTTTGCCATTCACACTCAAAATCTGATCAGATCTTTAACGCCCACCCAACGTACAGCACATATTAGGCGCCGTGCGATTTTCATTTGTTCCGCAACATAAGACAGTTTCTCAGCAGCAAGCGCTTCGCAACAGCTGACAAAGTGAAAGAAGCAGTTAAAGACCGGTTATTCTCGCAGGCGGCAGACGATTATGACTGAGGGATACAAAAGCCTGTAGAACGTTATGAAAAATGCTTAAACAAATACGGAAATTATATAAGAAATAGAGAAACGCGTAAGGAATTAGATAAAAACATTTTCGAAAATGCTTGTAATGAAACTTTTATCCATTGGGCTGTGGAACACTGCTACTGTAATATGAAAAGCTTTTCAGAAATTACCACAGCCAGTCGCCTTTTTAAACAGATGTATTTCAGTAAACGATGTGCGGTTTCGAGCTGCCTAGCAGCTCATTAGATGGTACATATATACATTCAGAGACTTTTTGTTGTAGCTTTGTGAGGCTTGTTGTGTATCTGTGGCACGATGGGAAACGACAGCACATAAGCGCTACATGTGGTACAGTTTCACGAAATATTTACTATATACGAAATATTTACTATATATAAGTTCTGCTTAAAGCCGTTTTTATTATTATTATTATTATTTTGTTCGAAACAGACCATGAAGGTCCAACGGTACCGACCGGCCGCCGTGTCAACCTCAGCCCACAGGCGTCACTGGATGCTGATACGGAGGGGCATGTGGTCTGCACACCGCTCTCCCGACCCTATGTCAGTTTACGAGTCCGAAGCCGCTACTTCTCCACCAGGCAGCTCCTCAGTTTGCCTCACAAGGGCTGACTGCACCCAGCTTGTCAACGGTGCTCGGTAGACCGGATGGTCACCCGTCTAAGTGCTATCCCAGCCCGACATCGCTTAACTTCGGTGATCTGACGCGACCCAGTGTTACTACTGCAGCAAGGCCGTTGGCCACTATAAAGTTGTTACTTACATTTAATAGATTCTACAGATATATATTTTTTATGTGTAGCACTTTGGAAAACATTATGTGTAGAACTTCGGACAATATTATTAAAGTTTTCGAAATGCTTTTCCAAAGTGCTACACATAACAAATACACTGAAGCGCCAAAGAAACTGGTATAGGCATGCGTATTCAAATGCGGGGATAGGTAATTAAGTACAATATGGCGCTGCGGTCGGCAACGCCTATATAAGACAACAAGTGTCTGGCGCAGTTGTGGAATCGATTACTGCTGCTACAATGACAGGTTATCGAGATATGAGTGAGTTTGAACGTGGTGTTATAGCCGGCGCACGAGCGATGGGGCACAAAATCTCAGAGATAGCGATGAAATGGGATTTCCCCGTAAGACCATTTCACAAATGTACCGTGAATATCAGGAATCCAGTAAAACATCAAATCTCCGACATCGCTGCGACCGGGAAAAAAAGCCTGCAAGAACGGCACCAACGACGACTGAAGAGAATCGTTCAACGTGACAGAAGCGCAACCCTTCCGCAAACTGCTGTAGATTTCAACGCTCGGCCATCAACAAGTGTCAGCATGCGAATCATCATCATAGATATGGGCTTTCGGAGCTGAAGGCCCACTCGTGTATCCTTGGTGAATGCACGACAGAAAGCTTTACGTCTTGCCTGGGCCCGTCAACACAGACATTGGACAGTTTATGACTGGAAACACGTTGCCTGGGCGCACGAATCTCGTTTCAAATTGTATCGAGTGGATGGACGTGTACGGGTATGGAGACAACCTCATGAATCCATGGACCCTGCCTGTCACCAGGGGACTGTTCAAGCTGGTGCAGGCTCTGTAATGGTGTGAGCCGTGTGTGGCTGGAGTAATATGGGACCCCTTATACGTCTAGGCCCCAAGCGCTACTATGCGCTCCTTTCTAGGAAGTACGCGATTGCCCACTAAACAGAAACTCCCGCCTTGAAAGTAGGGAAATGATTAAGCCAGTACCCACGTCAGCACTCGGCAACGCACTTCCTGACTCTTTCAAAACTTTCCCAACTTTAGTTGAGCATGATATAAATTAGGAGCGGCCAACAAATTTAACGATTTCTCACCCTCTAAAAGTGATTCTTGCGGCAATAAGGAAGAAGAATTTTTTCTTTCAACTTAAGTCATTGGGGATTTTTTAAAAGTTAAAAATTTTTGACAGCTACTACGTGTACTCGTCACTCATTTTCGAGCTAGTAACTAGCTTCTACAGACGGTCTTGACGCGTTAGGGAACGATGTTATTAATTTTAGACACGCGGCGACTGATAATGAAAATCTGTAACAGCAGAAATGCAAAGGTTACGGAAGTTTATATTAATGCAACACATTCCAGAAGATCATCAGCACTTGATGGTGATATTTATTACATTAATATTAATAATGTACTAGAGCAGTTTTTTATGTATCTGATACGGCAATGACCAAGACAATGTAAAATGTAATGAAAATATTTACCTCGCATTTCTGCTATTACTTCTTGGCCTTACTGGTCATCGAAGCGTAAAATCGTTAACAAAAGTGTCAAGATGTGATCAGCAGCACCTATAGATGCTTCCATTCAGGAATGTAAAATTTTCTGCTCACCAAGAGGTATAAACAAATATATAAAACGTCT
Organism: Schistocerca nitens; assembly: GCF_023898315.1. Classification (NCBI taxonomy): domain Eukaryota; kingdom Metazoa; phylum Arthropoda; class Insecta; order Orthoptera; family Acrididae; genus Schistocerca; species Schistocerca nitens. Next base: position 395,006,700 of record NC_064622.1, on the reverse strand, counting down.
TCTAATGAAAAAATATAACTGTAACGTCTCCTTCTCTACAGATAACACCGAGCGAGGTGGCGCAGTGGTTAGACACTGGACTCGCATTCGGAAGGACGACGGTTCAATCCCGCGTCCGGCCATCCTGATTTAGGTTTTCCGTGATTTCCCTAAATCAGTCCAGGCAAATGCCGGGATGGTTCCTCTGAAAGGGCACGGCCGACTTCCTTCCCCATCCTTCCCTAATCCGATGAGACCGATGACTACGATGTCTGGTCTCCTTCCCCAAACCAACCAATCTACAGATAACAGCTTAAAGAGAAATCTTGTAGATTCAGTAGAGATCGCCGGCGATTGGTTTTCCAATTCAGGGGTTTACAAACTAACCTGTAACAACTGTCCTTCATATTATATTGGTCAAACAGGCAGAGCTGTGAAAATAAGATATGAAGAACACTCATTAGGTAAAAAAGGAGCGAATATACACAATTCTACTTTGCTGAACATCTCCTGATAGCCAGTCATACGCCAAAACATTTAGAAGACACTGTTATCCCACACAGATAAGATTAGATCTGTGGGAAGAGTTACAAATTTTCAAACATCTTGAGTTCAAGGACGGTAATATACTGAACGACCAGTTGAACCTTGCTTGTAGACAATTTTTCGAAGGCTTTAAACCTGTAATGTTTACGGTATTACATGAATGCTGGAAACCGTAGTGGTTTATTTCCTTAGGAAGCTATGATGCACCTTCAGTGCTATAAGCTCACTACCCCTTATGTAATGGTGGTTTTGTCACGATGTATGTTTGCTACTACATCGGCCCTTATGTCATTTTGCCTGGCTATAAAATTTTGTTTTTCCTGTGAATGTGTATTAACACGATCGTGTACCAGTGTTCGTAATTCTTTCTTGACAAGAGCCATTAATGTCAATTTTAAAGTTCTGACATGTGTACCGTTTGTGGGCTTTACTAATATAGTAATGTAATTTTTTATATTTTAGCTGTATATGCCACTGGGCGTAAGTTTCTCGGCGTAAGCGCCACCTGCCTTTTTTGATGTATTGCTCTTAGGTTACCTTCTGAAGAAAAATTTACATTTGTCGGAACCTAGGTAAAGAATTTCTTTATCCATTGCAACTGGTCGGCTGTTTATAATTTTATAAACAAATATATTAAAATTTTCTGCAGTATCAATGAAATTTAATCCAAAATCTCTTTTATATAGAAAAACAGATCTTAAATCACGACAGGAACTGAAGTAGTTGAAGTACAGAAAGGACTACTGAAAGTCAGACATCGTTTCAAAATGGAGCACATGTTCTATAATGTCTTGTGACGCTTGAAAAATGTAATGCTTAGGCTTTCATCTTCCTACTCAAGCGAGTATAATAATTTATTATGTAAAGATCTCCTAATTACAGTGAATATTCACACTTGCAGCTTTGGCGGTTTGTTGTCGTTTTCAGAAAGCGACAATCCAGAAATAGTTTTATCATGATGTAAAAACTTAAATTTATACAACGTCAATATCATGAAAGTGTATAGAATATGTCAACTATGTACAAAGACTGTTCAAAAAATTCAGGAACTTTGTCCACGAATTTGTTTTACGCTTACATTTTACTTATTGCGTACGGTCTCCTTCGAAATACTCTCCCCCCACAATTGATGCACCGCTCTCAACGCCGTTTCCACACCGGAAGCGCTCTTGGTAAACCTCATGCTGGATCGCGCGAATTTTTAACGGGGTTTTCAACTTTGGAAATAAAGAAGTCCGCAGGGGCCAGGTCTGGAGAGTACGGAGGATGAGTCAGCACAGTGATTTCAGTTTTTGTGCATCAGTCACGCACAGGATGAAGGTGCGGGTGCGTTATCGTGACCATGAGTTGTATCGCCACATTTCACGTAGTTTTCTCCTCACATTTTCGCGCAGGCGTCGCAATTAGTCCTGATAGTACCATCGATTAGCAGTTTGTCTCTCTGGCACGAATTCACGACGAAATAATCCTTCAAAGTCAAAGAAAACTATCAGCATGGCTTTGACCTTTGAAGTGACTTAACGAGCCTTTTTTTATCTTGGAGAATCTTTCCCCATCCATTGTGAAGATTGAATCTTGGTCTCAACATCATAACAGTAGACCCACGTCTCGTAACCTGTTATGATTCTCTTAAGTAACACCTCGTTCTCGTTTGCACAATCCAAAGGCTTTTCGCAGATAACGGGACGAACAGCTTTCTGGTCTTGACTCATGAACCGTGAGACGAACTTGGCGGCAACACGATGCATTCCAAGTCGCTGTGTTAGCATTTCATGACATGATCTAACTGCAATGTTACATTCTTCTGTAGTCTCTCGGTCAGTCAGTCTTCGACTGACACACAGAGCTTCGTTGACGTTCCTAACAGGAGCGTCGGCGACAGACGACGTCGAAAGGCGTCCTGAACGACGGTCATCTTTAACTTCCGCCAGGCCATTTTTAAACCGTACGAATCTTTCGTAACACCGAGTAAGGCTTAAGCACTCATAACCGTAGGCTTCCTGCATCTCTGTAAAGGTTTTCTTGAGTTTTACGCGAACTTTAATGCAGATGCTCCTCTAACTCTGCCATCTCGAAATTCGCAAACTGTACGTCACGACGTTTTATTCAACACAGCACTGAACAATAACTAACAGTGAACTCGTTAATTCGGAGGCGGAAGAGTAATACTGTAAAACATTGACTTTTCAAGTAGTATTTCGTTTTGTAACATGGTATAACAACCTGTTTTGTAAGTGAATGTGGAAAAATGTTTAGAAAACATATTCTGAATATTTTCGAAGAACGGATTCAACCGTTAGCTCGTCTCATTACTAAGTACGTATCGTTTTCTTAATGGTTACCTGGGACAAACACTTCGATTTGTTGTTGTCGTCTTCAGTCCAGAGACTGGTTTGATGCAGCTCTCCACGCTACTCTACCCTGTGCAAGCTTCTTCCAGTACCTACTGCAACCTACATTCTTCTGAATCTGCTTGGAGTATTCATATCTTGGTCTCCCTCAACATTTTTACCCTCCACGCTGCCCTCCAATACCAAATTGGTGATGCCTTAGAACATGTCCTACCAACCGATCCCTTCTTCTAGTCAAGTTGTGCCACAAATTGCTCTTCTCCCCAATTCTATTCAATGCCTCCTCATTACTTATATGATCTACCCATCCAATCTTCAGCATTCTTCTGTAGCACTACATTTCGAAAGATTCTATTCTTTTCTTGTCTAAACTATTTATCGTCCATGTTTCACTTCCATACATGGCTACCCTCCATACAAATACTTTCAGAAATGACTTCCTATACTCGATGTTAACAAATTTCTCTTCTTCAGAAACGCTTTCCTTGCCATTGCCAGTCTACATTTTATATCCTCTCTTCTTCGACCATCATTAGTTTTTTTGCTCCCCATATAGCAGAACTCAGTTACTACTTTAAGCGTCTCATTTCCTAATCTAACTCTCTCAGCATCACCCGATTTAGTTCGACTACATTCCATTATCATCGTTTTGCTTTTGTTGATGTTCATCTTATATCCTACTTTCAAGACACTGTCCATTCCGTTCAGCTGCTCTTCCAGGTCCTTTGCTGTCTCTGACAGAATTGCAATGTCATCGGCGAACCTCAAAGTTTTTATTTCTTCTTCATGGATTTTAATTCCTACTCCGAATTTTTCTTTTGTTTCCGTTACTGCTTGCTCAATATACAGATTGAATAACATCGGGGATAGGCTACAACCCTGTCTACATCTACATCTACAGCCATACTCCGCAAGCCACCTGACGGTGTGTGGCGGAGGGTACCTTGAGCACCTCTACCGGTTCTCCCTTCTATTCCAGTCACGTATTGTTCGTGGAAAGAAGGATTGTCGGTATGCTTCTGTGTGGGCTCTAATCTCTCTGATTTTATCCTCATGGTCTCTTCGCGAGATATATGTAGGAGGGAGCAATATACTGCTTGACTCTTCGGTGAAGGTATGTCCTCGAAACTTCAACAAAAGCCCGTACCGAGCTACTGAGCGTCTCTCCTGTAGAGTCTTCCACTGGAGTTTATCTATCAACTCCGTGACGCTTCCACGATTACTAAATGATCCTGTAACGAAGCGCGCTGCTCTCCTTTGGGTCTTCTCTATCACTTCTATCAACCCTACCTGGTACGGATCCCACACTGCTGAGCAGTATTCAAGCAGTGGGCGAACAAGTGTACTGTAACCTACTTCATTTGTTTTCGGATTGCATTTCCTTAGGATTCTTCCAATGAACCTCAGTCTGGCATCTGCTTTACCAACGATCAATTTTATATGATCATTCCATTTTAAATCACTCCTAATGCGTACTCCCAGATAATTTATGGAATTAACTGCTTCCAGTTGCTGACCTGCTATTTTGTAGCTAAAAGATGAGGGATCTATCTTTCTATGCATTCGCAGCACATTACACTTGTCTACATTGAGATTCAATTGCCATTCCCTGCATCATGCGTCAATTCGTTGCAGATCCTCCTGCATTTCAGTACAATTTTGAATTGTTACAACCTCTCGATATACTACAGCATCATCCGCAAAAAGCCTCAGTGAACTTCCGATGTTATCCATAAGGTCATTTATATAGTGAATAGCAACGGTCCTACGACACTCCCCTGCGGCACACCTGAAATCACTCTTACTTCGGAAGACTTCTCTCCATTGGGAATGACATGCTGCGTTCTGTTATCTAGGAACTCTTCAATCCAATCACACAATTGGTCTGATAGTCCATATGCTCTTACTTTGTTCATTAAAAGTCTGTGGGGGAACTGTATCGAACGCCTTGCGGAAGTCAAGAAACAAGGCATCTACCTGTGAACCCGTGTCTATGGCCCTCTGAGTCTCGTGGACGAATAGCGCGAGCTGGGTTTCACACGAACGTCTTTTTCGAAACCCATGCTGATTCCTACAGAGTAGATTTCTAGTCTCCAGGAAAGTCATTACACTCGAACATAATACGTGTTACAAAATTCTACAACTGATCGACGTTAGAAATATAGGTCTATAGTTCTGCACATCTGTTCGACGTCCTTTCTTGAAAACGGGGATGACCTGTGCCCTTTTCCAATCCTTTGGAACGCTACGCTCTTCTAGAGACCTACAGTACACCGCTGCAAGAACGGGGCAAGTTCCTTCGCGTACTCTGTGTAAAATCGAACTGGTATCCCATCAGGTCCAGCGGCCTTTCCTCTTCTGAGCGATTTTAATTGTTTCTCTATCCCTCTGTCGTCTATTTCGATATCTACCATTTTGTCATCTGTGCGACAATCTAGAGAAGGAACTACAGTACAGTCTTCCTCTGTGAAACAGCTGTCTCACTCCCTTCCCAACCACTGCTTCCCTTTCGTGCCCCTCGACTCTTCTAACTGCCATCTGGTTTCTGTACAAATTTTAAATAGTCTTTCGCTCCCTGTATTTCAACCCTGCCACCTTCAGTATTTGAAAGAGAGTATTACGGTCAACACTGTCAAAAGCTTTCTAATTATGGAATACATGTTATGCTCACAGATTATGCCATTTTTTGTAGAGCAAAAATTTCCTCTACAAAAATCAACATGGATTCCGCAAACAGAAATGTTGCAAACTCAGCTCGCTCTGTTCTTCCATGTGACACATAGCGCCGTAGATAAAGACGCCCAGATTGATATTTTGTTCCCTGACTTTATGAAGGCCTTTGATATAATTATGCACTGGCTATTAATTAACACAAAATGCGAGCTTACAAAGCATCGGACCAGATTAGTGCTATCATATTTGCACCAGGACTTCCTTGGAGATAACACTTAACACGTCGATCCAAATGGAACAAAATCGATAGATGTAAAAATAATGACGTGTGATATGATTCTTAGTGTTTACAAGTAATATAAATGATCTAGCGGGACGATGTCGAAAGCTCTATGAAGATGTTTGCAGATGATGCGGTTGTCAATAAGAAGATACAAAGGGCAGACTGTCCGCAGCTCGTGGTCTTGCGGTAGCGTTCTCGCTTCCCGCGCCCAGGTTCCCGGGTGCGATTCGCGGCGGGATCAGGGATTTTCTCTGCCTCGTGATGACTGGGTGTTGTGTGATGTCCTTAGATTAGTTAGGTTGAAGTAGTTCTAAGTTCTAGGGTACTGATGACCATAGATGTTAAGTCCCATAGTGCTCAGAGCCAAAGGGCAGACTGCAGGAAGACCTGTAGAGAAAGGATGATTGGTGCTGGGACTGGCACCTGATCCTGAACCTAAATAAATGTAACATATTGCTTATAAATGGGTGAAGAAATCCACTACTGTGGCGACAGTAACTACCGTGAAACACCTAGGACAACCATCAGCAGCGACCTTAAGTGGAGCGATCACATAAAACAAGGAGTAGGATACACAGATGCCACACTGACATTCACAGGAATAGCCTTCAGGAAGAGTTGCTCGACCCATTCTTGAGCACTGCTCATCAGTCTGATATGCTTATCACATTGGATGAATAAAATAGATAAGAGATGATTTAATGAAAGTGGCGCGCTTCGTCACGGACTCGTTTAATCGGCTTGAGAGCGTTACGGAAATGTCCAACAAACTCCAGTGGCAGGTGCTACAAGAAAGGGGTTGGTATCATGGAGACGTTTACTGTTGATATTCCGACCGAGCACGTTCGGGGAAGAGTCGGGCATATTACTTCCTCCCCCAAACTGCGAAATGACCACAACGAGGAAGTCAGAGAAATTAGATGTTATACACTACGGGCCATTAAAAATGCTACACCACGAAGATGACGTACTACATACGCGAAATTTAACCGACAGGAAGAAGATGCTGTGATATGCAAATGATTAGCTTTTCAGAGCATTCACACAAGGTTGGCACCGGTGGCGACATCTACAACGTGCTGACATGAGGAAAGTTTCCAACCGATTTCTCATACACAAACAGCAGTTGACCGGCGTTGCATGGTGAAACGTTGTTGTGATGCCTCGTGTAAGGAGGAGAAATGCGTACCATCACGTTTCCGATTTTGATAAAGGTCGGATTGTAACCTATCGCGATTGCGGTTGCGGTTTATCGTATCGCGACATTGCTTCTCGCGTTGCTAGAGATCCAATGACTGTTAGCAGAATATGGAATCGGTGGGTTCAGGAGGGTAATACGGAACGCCGTGCTGGATCCCAATGGCCTCGAATCACTTGCAGTCGAGATGACAGGCATCTTATCCGCATGGCTGTAACGGATCGTGGAGCCACGTCTCGATTCCTGAGTCAACAGATGGGGACGTTTGCAAGACAACAACCATCTGCACGAACAGTTCGACGACGTTTGCAGCAGCATGGACTATCAGCTCGGAGACCATGGCTGCGGTTACCCTTGACGGTGCATCACAGACAGGAGCGCCTGCGATGGTGTACTCAACGATGAACCTGGGTGCACGAATGGAAAAACGTCATTTTTTTCGGATGAACACAGGTTCTGTCTACAGCATCATGATGGTCGCATCCGTGTTTGGCGACATCGCGGTGAACGCACATTGGAAGCGTGTATTCGTCATCGCCATACTGGCGTCTCACCCGGCGTGATGGTATGGGGTGCCATTGGTTACACGACTCGGTCGCCTCTTGTTCGCACTGACGGCACTTGGAACAGTGGACGTTACATTTCAGATGTGTTACGACCCGTGGCTCTACCCTTCATTCGATCCCTGCGAAACCCTACGTTTCAGCAAGATAATGCACGACCGCATGTTGCAGGTCCTGTACGGGACTTTCTGGATACAGAAAATGTTCGACTGCTGCCCTGGCCAGCACATTTTCCAGGTCTCTCACCAACTGAAAACTTCAGGTCGATGGTGGCCGAGCAACTGGCTGCTCACAATACGCCAGTCACTACTCTTGATGAACTGTGGTATCGTGTTGAAGCTGCGTGGGCAGCTGTACCTGTACACGCCATCCAAGCTCTGCTTGACTCAATGCCCAGGCGTATCAAGGCCGTTATTACGGCCAGAGGTGGTTGTTCTGGGTACTGATTTCTCAGGATCTATGCACCCAAATTTCGTGAAAATGTAATCACATGTCAGTTCTAGTATAATATATTTGTCCAATGAATACCCGTTTATCATCTGCACTTCTTCTTGGTGTAGCAATTTTAATGGCCAGTAGTGTACAAGGTTTACGACTGTCATTCTTCACGAGCAATTTACATATGGAATAGGAAAGGAGGGGGCGAATACCCTCAACCACAAACCCTAAGGTCACTTGCGGAGTACAGCAGTACGTGCAGATGCAGCCTGTTGCAAAGAGAAGGCACGCTTACTGGAGTAGCAGAAGGCGCCGGGGAACCGCAGTCGTCAAGACCGCGTCACGTTGACAAACGAGGAGCGGCGCGCGGCGAGTGATAGGAATCGATACGGAGCGATGAGACGCGCCGATAGCGCGCCGCGACCGCGACTGTCAACCGCTGTGTCAGACGGTGCCAGGGCTGCAGTACCCCACCGTCGTACCGTACCGGGCCGTGCCGCCGCAGCTGCAGCCTTACGTGTAAAGCTACGCGCCCGCAACTTGTCCTCCTCTTCACTTTGTTTCAAATAACTAAACAAAGATTCCAACTGAAAACTGTCAAGTCCTCTTTGCACACAGCCAGCCGACCGGCCGTAAACAACGGACACGTTTGTCAACAAATCAAACGAGACCGACCCACCCACTTCAAAACGTAGCATTGGATAATTGTCAGCGTATCAGTTTTAGCCTCCCCTGTGCCCACCACTTCATTTCAAAGTATCACTTACATCCAACTTATTCAATTACACTACTATGCGAAACTTATGGACGGAAGTGATTTTCGCATATTGTGCCACTGCCTAGTAATATAGCTCGATGAAACTGGGACCATTCATATGAAGAATTGCTACAGCATAGTATAGGAGGTAACTGAAATAAATACCCAATGAGACGAATAAAAATTACATTTTTATTCAAGGACGATAATTACACTGAAGTCACCGCGATTGATAATTGTACCCTGCCGGCTGGTGTGGCCGAGCGGTTCTAGGCACTTCAGTCCGGAACCGCGCGACTGCTACGGTCGCAGGTTCGAATACTGCCTCGGGCATGGATGTGTGTGATGTCCTTAGGTTAGTTAGGTTTAAATAGTTCTAAAAGTTCTAGGGGACTGATGGCCTCAGATGTTAAGTCCCATAGTACTCGGAGCCATTTGAACCAATTGTACTCTGGACCTTCCTAAAGCCAGGACGTGGTTCTTAATATGATATGTGATCGACACAGGCAGCAATGCACGCTCTGCAACGTGGTCCCATGTTGGTCACAAGATTGGTACATAGTTCTTGCGGCCAAACGTTGTATTTGTCCACCAGTGTGTTTGGCAAATACTGTGTGGACATTGATACATGTGGATGTGCTGCAATACGTATCCCCAGTGCATCACACGCTCAATAGGATTCAATTCCGTTCGTCGAACATCCTGTCGTCCCAAGAGCTGCTCCACCTGCGCTTTCGCGCACTGTCACCCATAATTGTGAAGTGCCGAATGCACCACTAAAAAGACTCACATCGTGAAGGAGTACAGCGTCACATTGGCCATTGCCTGTAACGTGTTCAAAGTTTGGAGGTCAGTACGTTCATGCAACAAGACCTGAATCACCAAAACGATCAAGTTCGACTATGTTCCTGGGTGTATTATCTGCCCTAGCTATCGCCATATGAGGGTACGCCCAGAATCGCTATTCTGTTTGAATCTTATCTCATCCGAGATTAGCACGCGACCACACTCCTCGTCGATCCTTTCCCTACGCTCTTCGCACCATCGCAAACGGCGCCATTGATGTGCTGTTATCAATACAACGTACTGTTCGTCGGGCAAAGAGATGAGTTCCTTCTTGTCTGATGTACGTACCAGTCATCCGCTCCTGTTATTGACCATGGTCGACAGCCTCCCCTTTTTTCGGATAGCAGTGCCTGTAATTCGAAACGCTCCGCGCGCACGTGAAACAATGCTGTGAGTAATACCAAACTCCTGGACTACACTCGTCTCTATAATTCCACCCTCCAAATGAGAAGTTATCCCCATGTTGTCTCCGGACCACACTGTAATGAACAACACCATCACAGTGCACCGTAACAGCTCGCTGACTGCCACACACTACCTTTTCCCGCTCCTTCAACAGCCTCGTGTTGCGGGATCATCTCCATTTAGCGATACAGTCACGAGACACTGTTGATGGTGACTCGTCTTCCAGATGTAGATGTTAAGCCCGGCTGATCAAATGTTCAAATGTGTGTGAAATCTTATGGGACTTAACTGCTAAGGTCATCAGTCCCTAAGCTTACACACTACTTAACCTAAATTATCCTAAGGACGAACACACAAACCCATGCCCGAGGGAGGACTCTAACCTCCGCCGGGACCAGCCACACAGTCCATGACCCAGCTGATCCTTTGGTGCTATTCCAGTGGGGGCAGTCTGTGTGAAGCACAATATTTCACCTTCTCCCTTCTAATATCAAAAACTTCACGTACAGTTACACCAAGGACGCTTCACATGCAAGGCTCCCAAATGCCAAGTGGCGTCAGAGAAAGGACGCAAACGAATGAGTTTGTCACCATTAATCTTAACAGGAATAATGCGTTACTTGTGTATTGTTATTGCATGTATCCATATACACAGAACGCAAATGTCGTTCAAGCAGGAATGTCATATTAATGTTCAAATGGCTCTGAGCACTATGGGACTCAACTGCTGAGGTCATTAGTCTGTCATATTAATGTTGACGTGTATGTAGTTGTGATAGTTTTACAGTTGTCGCCGCTTCTTGCTAACTAAATTTCACCAACTGTTGTGTAGCATTTTCTCCCTTGCAGGCATCCTATGGCGAAACATCCTCCTTCCAACTTTTAGTTCTTTCTCCTTGGGATAACCAACTTCTGTTCGTCTTTCGGCACTCTAACTTCAGTCATCGTCCCTCAGTGCCTGCATCGAACTGCATGGATTGCTTTCAACCCCGCTGATTATTCACCCTTTTGCTCCTATAAATGGCGTCATTCCGCACAAGATATGTTGTAGAGATAACGCTTCTCCAAATACACAACAAACATTTGGGATGTCACATTCTCTCTGTACCGGCCCATCCAGCAGTGTTCAACAGAAGACATAAAAACAAGAATATATGATTGGAGTTTAATGTCGGGATGACATCGTAGTTACTGAGTAGAAACATTTGAACTGATGGTACAGAAGAATGCTAAGGATCAGATGGGTAGATCGAGTAACTAATGAAGAGGTACTGAATCTAATATGGGGAAAAAATAAATTTACGGCGCAACATAACATAAAGAAGCGATCGGTTGATAGCACACATCCTAAGACATTAAGGAATGGTCAGTTTCGTAACGGAAGAGTGAGGGATAAAAATAGACGGAGAACAAGGCTTGAATACGGCAAGTAGGTTCGAATGAATATAGGTTGCTGTAGTTTTGAAGAGATGAAGAGATTTGCACAGGACAGACTAGCATGCAGAGTGTAACAAGATCGCCATACAACCATAACTAATAATTACGATCTTTCATGCTTCGCGGTCTGATTAATACTTAGACTGTTACTGAAAGCACGTGCCGTCTGTTGAAGTGCAAAGCCCATAGTAATTGTTTTGTCAAGGTACAGCTCTTGTTATGTAAACTGAATGTGGAGGGAGAGAGTAAGGAAAGGAAAGGAAAGGAAAGGAAAGGAAAGGAAAGGAAAGGAAAGGAAGGAAATACTGATGTCAGCTGCAGCAGGACTTCATGCGGAATCAGCGTTCACTAGTGAAAATGTGCACCGGAACGAGGTTCGAACCCGGGCTCTCCTGCTTACTAGACAGTTGCGTTAACCACAGCGCCACACAGTGTTTATCGCAATTGCGCGGACTACTCGGCACGCCTTCCGGCCGACCGACATTCCCACCTGGTGCCGGCTATCCACAATCCTCCATACTCGATAGTTTGAGGTTCCTGCATGAGGTCGAACGTAATAATTGTGCATCCCCACTGAAGGTGGTCGATTCATTACCCATCGAGGTGAATCAATTATATGTCTGTTTACATAACATGTAAAACAGCTGTGGATCCCGCGTGGCATCTGCTCTTTCTGACATGTGACAGTAGGTAAAGGGGGTCGAGTATTTTTCTGCATGTTCGATTCTCTGAATCATTTTATCTTCGAGACAAAGAAGGAACTACAGCTTTGTTAAATACTGTTACGCACTTTGTTAAGAGCATTCGAGGCTCCTTGAAATGCGGGAGTATAGTGGCATGATGCACCTTGGTTAGCAGAGAAACGAGGTGAGGAATGTAGTTATAAGTTATGTTATATTAGGCTGGCCAAGCCATTCGGCTAACCACAGGAGTCGCCCGCTTAATAGAGATTTACGTGACTGAGGACCTGAATTATTAGAAGTTAACAGCTTACTTTACAATTCCTCTGCAACTCCGGGCATCCACCCCTTCTGTCGCATCATAACGTATGATGAAACGTTATGGATTACTGAAAGTTAGGCAATCTGTTGTGTTTCTTCAGCGGTCGGTCGCTGCGACCGTTCCCTCCTGGTGAGCTACTCCAGATCAGAAGTGTTATCAGTTATTGTTATGGCCACGGGTCACTGAACTCTCAAAATTACTGGGTTTTAATTTCTAGTGAGTCTTTTTTGTTTCATAAGAGCCTGGTAACAAAGAAACCGGGATTGACATCGACAGATTATTAAATGATAGCCCTAACAGTTTACATCAGTCGATATCTATTTCCTTCAATACTAAAGAGAACTTCACTCATCAGTTCACCAAACAAGCTTACAATGAATAGGCCTAGGACATAACACAGTAGCTAACACAATGTAATTATCTATTAGGTTGGTGCATACGTTTTTAGCGTTTTTTCCAGAAGTATACAAGAGATACACATAACGGAGACTTTAGTCATCAATAATATATTCTCCTTCACTATTTAAAACTGTCTGCCAACGCTGGGGTAACTTTTCGATCTCCCGACTATAGATTCACGTGGTTCTGAGGCGAAGAACTCGTCGACTAATATTCAGAGCGTATTTTCAACCGGAAAGGAAGTTCCTTGAAGGTCTCGGACCGGCACACAGTTTTAATCCGCCAGGAAGTGTCCTATCAGCGCACACGCCACTGCAGAGTGACATTTTCATTCTGGAAATTTCCTTGAACGTTGTTCGATAGAGAACGGTAAAGCTGAAAATCTCAGGGCGTGAGGTCATATGAATAAGGTGGGTGCGGAATGACTTCCCAACCCAACTCTTGTACAGCGTTTTTTGTCAGTCCAGCAAGAATGCCGACGGGCGTTACCGTGGGGTAGCATTATCTTCACGCTGTCTTTCTGGTCGTTGTTCCTGGACTGCATTTGCAAGAAGTCTCAGCTGCTGGCAATAAATGTCAGCAATGATAGTTTCACCTCGGGGAATCAATTCGTATTACACCACATCGTCACTGTTCGCCAGATGTATAACATTTTTGAACCTTCCCCATTGCATGCAAATGTCGCACGATGGTGAATGATCACAGTTCACCACATCTGCCAGCTCTCGAATACACTAATGTGGATCACTGCGGTCTAAGGTGTGCAAACGGTCTTCATCAAACCCCGAAGGTCTTCCTGAACGTGGATATCACTGATGTCAAAACCATCCCCCTTAAAACAAGAAAACCATTTTCTTGCAGAGTTCTGTCCAGTGGCATTATGCCCTTACATGGCGCAAATATTTCTGGCTGCCTCCGCTGCTGTCATTCTCTACTGAACTAGAAGAATATGTCAGGAATGTTCCGACTTTTCCATTTGGCACTCCATTCTCTAGCGTTCATAGCTCCACTCACTATATCCAAATGATAAAATGACAATATGGAAACTCGAATAGCAGCAGTAAACCACAAATACGAAATGACAATCAATAAATAAACCGATAGCAACCGGAATGCCAAGATGCAAAACAAAAACGCTATGATTTTATGCACCAACCTATTTGTTTCAATAAACTTAAACAGTGAAAATAGTGAATGGCTGTGAAAAGTCGAGACAACAGTGGCGGTGTTTGTAGGCACTGAGCATAACCCTTAACTAGCGCACTGGTATTCACATGTTATCGGCACTGGATTCGAACCCATCATTCAACATTCTTTCTCTGCCAAAGTTTGAAGTGATTGTAAAGAAAAATACGCTCTTGCAGTCCATGTCCAATGCCATCACAGAACAGCAGGGGAAGGTTTAGTTCTGATTCCATTCATATGACATCCTCATATTTTAGCAACTGGTATGGCGCAGTCAACTGTTCTCGACTATTTTAATGATCATAAAAATTAGGAGATAAATGGATTAGATAGATAGACAGAAGGCAAAGTGTAATTAACGACAGTGACATAACTTCCGTCACACTGCCAGCACCAAAATATGATTTAGATTTTCTCCCTGCCGCTTCTAGCTCTTTCTAAATTTCATTGCTGACGAAATACATTGCAGAAACCAAGGAATAATCGAGTATTTACCGCACAAGCTTTCCTTTCACAGTCAAAGGCCAATGTATAAAGACCCTCGCCAAAGCCAGCACAAAGCGCCATATACTACGTGATCAAAAGTATCCGCACACCCCCAAAAACATACGCTTTTCATATTAGGTGCATTGTTTTGCCACCTACTGCCAGGTACTCCCTATCAGTGACCTCAGTAGTCATTAGACATCGTGAGAGAGCAGAATGGGGCGCTCCGCGGAACTCACGGACTTCGAACGTGGTCGAGTCATTGGGTGTCACTTGCGTCATACTTCTGCACGCGAGATTTCCACACTCCTAAAACATCCCTACGTCCACTGTTTCCGATATGACAGTGAAGTGGAAACGTGAAGGGACACGTAAAGCACAAAAGCGTAGAGGCCGACCTCATCTGTTGACTGACAAAGACCGCCGACAGTTGAAGAGGGCCATAACAAGCAGACATCTATCCAGACCAACACAGGAATTCCAAACTGCATGAGGATCCGCTGCAAGTACTATGACAGTTAGGCGGGACGTGAGAAAACTTGGATTTCATGGTCAGCTGCTCATAAGCCACATATCATGCCGGTAAATACCAAAACGCCTCGCTTGGTGTAAGGAGCGTAAATATTGGATGATTGAACAGTGTAAAACATTGTGTGGAGTGACGAATCACGGTACACAATGTGGCGATCCGATGGCAGGGTGTGGGTATTGCGAATGCCCGGTGAACATCATCTGCCACCGTGTGTACTGCCAACAGTAAAATTCGGAGGCGGTGGTGTTATGGTGTGGTCGTGTTTTTCATGGAGGGGGCTTGCGTCCCTTGTTGTTTTGCGTGACAGTATCACAGCACAGGACTACATTGATGTTTTCAGTACCTTCTTGGTTCCCACTGTTGAAGAGGAATTCAGGGATGGCGATTACATCTTTCAACACGATCGAGCACCTGTTCATAATGCACGGCCTGTTGAAGCACAGCCGTGGAGGAACGAAAGTATGATGTGTAAAACATACTCCACAGCGGTGCTGTATATTATTAGTAGAGGTAAGACAAACTGGGTAAAAGACCACGACTTTAATCACGTGAGGGGAGTACGCTATTCGCTATTCTCCCTTTCAACCAATCTGCTCGTCTAGCAAAATATTCTGAACTTTGGGAATTCACATATAACTACGATATTTCGAGGAAATGTAAAGGGAAAGTAACAAACTACAGTATATGAAGATTGAGGATTGTTAAGTCTAATTAATTCTTCAATGAATGAACAAACACCGACTGGATCATTATTTCTTTTATGAACGATTACGGGTTTCTATCTATCCAGCAAACCATCTTCAGATCTGGCGCTGCAAAGTGCAATTTTTCAGCAGTGGGATGGATGACATAAAGCCGGCCGGAGCGGCCGAGCGTTTCTAGGCGCTACAGTCTGGAACCGTGCGACCGCTACGGTCGCAGGTTCGAATCCTGCCTCTGGCATGGATGTGTGTGATGTCCATAGGTTAGTTAGGTTTAAGTAGTTCTAAGTTCTAGGGGACTGATGACCTCAGAAGTTAAGTCCCATAGTGCTCAGAGCCATTTGAACCATTTGATGATATAAAACTGTTAACTGTTTGATGTTATTCATACACCTGTTGACAAACTGCACCTTACAGCAACAGATAATCAAGATAACCTGATGGGTACATCGAAATCTGTGATTACCAACAAAAGGAATAGTGATCCAGACAAACGTGTTTATTAAGTCATTATAACAACTGACACCATGGTTCCCGTCACATAACGTCAGTTTCCAATTTATTTCTCTGCAATCTACTACAACACAGAACCCAACTCATAAGTGTGTCCTTTACGAGACACAGAATCGAAACATGATGAAGATGATATTTGGTTTGTGGGGCGCTCAGCTACGCGGCTATCAGAGCCCATGCAAATTTCCAATCTTTTCACTATTCAGCCTCGCAACTTTTCAGACTGATGATGAAATGAAGACAACAAACGCCCAGTACCCGGGCCGGGAGAATCCCGGATCCGGCCAGGTATCAAACCCGGGACCCCAATGCCCAGAGGCAGAGGCTTAAGAATCCTTACGATTATTTTTTTCTTTATAAACAATCTAGATTCATCCCCTTCCTTTACTTTTTCGTCGTAGTAGATGTTCATCTAGCAGCGTAGCAACATCTCTGCAACAAATCCTTTCAAGAGCCACACATCGCCCCCACAATAATGAACGACTTATCTTTGATCAAGTGTAATGAGGTATTTGTTTTGCCTGGAAATTCACGCAGAGTGTGCGTAATCAAACAAATTCCACGATTATACATATCCCACAGGGTAAAGAAAATTTCGCGCATCTTACTTTGCGGCGCAATACAAAAACGTCTCTCACAAAATTTCGTCTCGCGCATATGTCAGACAGTAAATGGACGTTAAAGTTTGGTAATCTGGCAACACCGTAATCACACATACTGTAACTATCTCTGTCAGCATATAGGAGTATCGCTGAGCAGTTGCTGCAGTGGATAGCGTTTTGGATTAGCACGCGCAGGAGGTCAAGAATTCGTTTCTGAGTCGAGGTGTATTTGTTTTTATTTGCTAAATGTAGTCTGCGTGGTACATTACCTGGTGTCTTAATCGTGATACAGCGATTACAGCGGGTCTTCTACAAAACATTTGCACTTACATACTACGAACAAAGAAATGGAAGTACAACCGTTTTCACTGGTCAGCTTTTAAAGAAGCCTTTTGCACGTCGTTGACGCGAAGTGTTTCATTCCATTGAACTTACTAGATTCCAAACCTGTTTCCTGTGTACCCTCCCCCAATAATCCCATCTATTAGTACCAACTATTATTCTTGTCACATTCAGGTCCATTACATTTCGTTGTGGCCTTACGTCACCACTAGGGCTAGCAAGGTGCTTTGTAAATCTTTTCAAACATGTACTATGTAAATATCGGGTATATGAGGTTTAACAAACTGTGTATACTACAGTATTATACAGCGAAATAGAACCCGCAATAAAAAAAAACGCCTCGCCCCGGAATCGAATCCTCGACCTACTGCATGCTAAACCAAACGCTATCCACTGCAACAACTGCACAATACTACTCCTTTAAGCTGACAGAGGTAGATACCGTACATGTGATTACAGTGTTGCCAGACTGCCAATTTTTAAGTCCATTTATTGCCGGAAATATACGCAGGACGAAATTTTGTGAGAGACATTTTTGTATTGCTAATACGCGAGGAATCGCGCTGCGAAGTCTGAGTGCGCGGATTTTTCTTCACCCTCTATATTGACAGAAAACTCAAAAGTCCGGTTATATTATGGTGAAATACATTTCGCAATACGCGGAAGAGGTAGTCAACGACGTGTATTGTCCCCGAAGCTTTCAGTGTTTTCCTCTGTATACGTTTCCTTTATTGCAAAGTGAAACGAACGTATGAGATTAAGTCACATCAAAACTACGTCTAATACCTGATATTTGAAGTTAACAGCACTTTTCTGCCACACACCTTTCCAATCACAACAGATGATGGAAGATCATAATGAGACAGCAGATTAGTAGAATTAGCTATTCGTGGAACAACAACGTAGGAAAAAATGGTTCAAATGGCTCTAAGCACTATGGGACTTAACATCTGGGGTCATCAGTCCGCTACACTTAGAACTAATTAAACCTAACTAACCTAAGGACATCACACACATCCATGCCCGTGGCAGGATTCGAACCTGCGACCGTAGCAACAGCGCGCTTCCGGACTGAAGCGCCTAGAACCGCTCGGCCACTGGGCCGGCACGTATGAAAAGACGTGAGAAATTCAAAGAAGATTACTTATGTGTAACAGGGTCATTCGCTAGCATCGAATGCATTATGTGATCAGAAGTATCAGGACATCCCTATGTTGTGCGGAATTAACCACTACATATCATGAGAGGCGGAAGCCGGCCGTTGTGGCCGAGCGGTTCTACGCTCTTCAGTCTGGAACCGCTCGACCGCTTACGGTCGCAGGTCCGAATCCTGCCTCGGGCATTGGTGTGTGTCATGTCATTAGGTTAGTTAGGTTTAAGTAGTTTTAAGTCTAGGGGACTGATGACCTCAGATGTTAAGTCTCATAGTGCTCAGAGCCATTTGAACCATGAGAGGCGGACTTACCAGTGTAAAAGGAGGCGGGAGTATTGTGTTGTCGGCGAAGCATCAGTGACAGCAGAATGGGTCGGTCAGGAGCGCTCAATGACATCGCATGTGGCCTTGTCACTGGAGGTCACCCGAGTAACCGATCCACCAGGGACATTTCAACCCTTTTAAAGCGTGACTGATATCATCCTGAAGTGGAAACCGAAGAAACAACCGTAGCTAAACCAAGACCGGGCAGACCTCATGTACTGACGAAGAGAGAACGTCACAAAGTCGATTAAATCAAGGGAAGGGATCACTGACGAGTTCCAAAGTGCTACTAGTGGTCCAGCTAGCACAATGTCTGTATGTAGGGAGTTAGAAAGAATGGTGTATAATGGTCGAGCACCTCTTCCTAATCCACACATTTCTGTAGTCACTTCTGAGCGGCGCTTGAGGTGGTGGGAAGAATGCCACTGCACAACGGACGACTGGAAACCAGTGATTTGGAGTGATGAATTACGCTATACCCCGTGGCAATCCGATGGCAGGGTCTGGCTTTGGTGAATGCCTGGAGAAAGTTACCTGCTGTCACGTGTAGTGCCAACGGTGAAGCACAGAGGACGGGGTGTTACTGGATGGGAGTGTCTTTCGTGGTTACGATATGGCCTCATTGCCCATGATAAAACGCTAAATGCGCAAGCATATAAACACATTTTACGGTAAAATGTACTGAGCACAGCAGACGAACAGTTCAGAGACGATGATTGCTATGTATCAACATGTTAATGCACCATATCATAAAGCAGCATTCGTGAGGCAATGATTTCCAGACAATAAAATTCCGGAAATGGATTGGCCTGCCCAGAGTCCCGATCTGAACCCAACTGAACACCTTTGAGATAAATTAGAACGTCAACTTAGCTCCAGACCGCAGCGTCCTGCATCACTACCTTGCTTAGTTTTAGCTCAGACGTTCGGACACCTCACTGAAAGCATCTCCAGCAGATTTTAAGCCGTTATAAGGGCGGACACACCTGATATTAATGTCAACTAATAAGTTCCGGGATAGTTTGTTTAGCGGTATATATACAAGTTATGCAGACCCCTCGTACTTTGTATTTTTTGTGCTTCATTTGCTCGGAACCATCTTTCACAATACTCTTTTGCCCACAGTAATCCGCCGCGTACAGCCTCCTGCGTAATGTAGGAAAAGCAAATCCGCATTTCCGTTGCTCCTGAGTAAAGTCCGCAGTATCTTCGATAATGTACGGAAGAATGCGGATTGTGTACAGGCTGTTTATAAATGAATATCGGGGTTTTAACGCTTTATAATATTTATTACATTAAACTTACAGTTATAAATGATATGTCAAATGAAAGAGCAACTCAAACAGTTTTACCAAGAACCTTATAAATGTTCAATGTGAGCACCATTTGTCACACGGCACACATCAAGTCTATTTACCCATGTATCCAAGCGCTGGGTAGGCCGCAAGGGGCCCAATGACAGGGTTTGCTTTGCATGGCCTCCACGTTCACTCCACCTAACGCCATGCGATTTTTTCCTTTGGGGCTTCATGAAGGTTAGTGTCTACGTGCCTTCGCTAGCAGCAGACCTCCCTGAATTAAGAAACCGGATTGAAGCCGCTGTTGCTACAATCACTGAAGACACACTTATCAACGTTTGGGAAGAACTCTGCTATAGACTTGATGTGTGCTGTGTGACAAATGGTGCTCACACTGAACATTTATAAGGTTCTTGGTAAAACTGTATGGGTTGCTCTTTCATTCGACATATCATTTATAACTGTAAGTTTAATGTAATAAATATTATAAAGCGTTAAAACCCAGAAACACCCTGTACACTGCTCTGTCTGGCAACAAGCTTCGAGCGGTCATTTCAAGCATAGAATGCGAGCGCCATTTCACTTTGCTCAAAAGCACTGTCAGTACAGGAATTTGGCCGACACATTGGCACAGATCACAGCCATGCCATTCGAGCGTTCAATCGCTACCGTGAGAGGCAACACATCGAACATCTGCCTGCTAGTGGTCGCACACGATCAACAATACCAGCTGCTAGCTAAAAATTATGCCTCGTAGATGTCACGTGGGGAAGGCTTGTTTTGAGGCAACTTGGAGAACTGCGTCGACCCACACGATCAACTTTGACTCCTAGGAGGCGGCTAGTGAGCTCCCCAACCGCAATTCTTTGAAGAACCGAACTCCCGTGTATAAAACAGTATCATAAATCTCATTACTCTAAAAATCAGGTAGTGTGTTAAATATTTGACGTTAAGCATGTAACCGAAAAAAAAAGTGTAGCAAATGTTTGAAATTATGTGCAAAATTTATTCAAAGTGGCTAAGTGCTCTCATTCTCAAATTTTGAACGAATATTTTCTGCAAAATTTGCGGTCCCTGAGTTGTACTGCCTCGCGAGATATACGCAGTTTCCAACTTTAATATCTGACTTATTTTGTTAAACTTAACGGAAGATTATACCACTTAATGAGTAGATTATGAAAGCATCTTAAATTTCTAAATTAGGTCAATAATTATACGAAATATTGAAAATAAAATTAGGCAGGCAACCTGGGTTCGATTCTTTAGCTGAGTGGTCAGCGAATCTGACTGCCATGCAGTCGGCCCGGGTTCTATCCCCAACCGGGTCGGAGATTTTCTCCGCTCGGGGAATGGGTAACGTGCTGTCCTCATCATTTCATCACGACAAACCAGTCGACCAATGTGGCCTTCAATGCCCTATGATATTTCCTTTCGTTGTAACTTGGATCGCGCATCTGGCTAACCGTTTAGTAATACAGTGTACGACGAACAAAACAATCCTATCATCGACAGCGGTGGGCGAAAAATGTGGGAAACACCTGGAATGGAACCTCGCTCAATCGCGTCGCGCCTTGACCGACAACTGCAACCAGTGTTTGAAGACTGACGATAATCGTAGAATATGGATGTAGGTGGCCGGTTACCAATGCATGTTCCAAGGACACAATTTCACCGATTCATCAGGAATGTGGGTCAATATTTTGCCCGTATCATATACGGATTGATAGCGTATTGTCATGCGATGAAGTCATCATTTCCGTGACGAGTTTGATTTCAATGTGCTAGCGACCGAATGAAATGGCCTGAGATGGATCCTACTGAATATGCAAGGGTACAGTGCATCGTCGCCGGGACTCGTCTCACACACTGGATGACATCAGGAGGGCTGGGTCAAAGAGCGGTACAGGCTTGAGCAGAAATGTCTCGACCACCTTGTGGACAAAATTCGGTAGAGAAGCCAAGCATGCTGCAATAGAATAGATGGAGTGGAGCAACACGCACGCATTGTTTTCACTATTCAGGTACCAGCTGTGCTGATTTAGAGGTGAACAATGTGTGCAGCATTCGCCGGCCGCGGTGGTCTCGCGGTTCTAGGCGCGCAGTCCGGAACCGTGCGACTGCTACGGTCGCAGGTTCGAATCCTGCCTCGGGCATGGACGTGTGTGATGTCCTTAGGTTAGTTAGGTTTAAGTAGTTCTAAGTTCTAGGGGACTGATGACCACAGCAGTTGAGTCCCATAGTGCTCAGAGCTATTTGAACCATTTTTTTGCAGCATTCTTTCTAGGGTACCACCACGCCCAACCGATGAGTACGTATGCTTGATGACCTACTTCAGCCATCTACATCTACATGATTATTCTGCAATTCACATTTAAGTGCTTGGCAGAGGGTTCATCGAACCACAATCATACTATCTCTCTACCATTCCACTCCCGAACAGCGCGCGGGAAAAACGGACACCTAAACATTTCTGTTCGAGCTCTGATTTCTCTTATTTTATTTTGATGATCATTCCTACCTATGTAGGTTGGGCTCAACAAAATATTTTCGCATTCGGAAGAGAAAGTTGGTGACTGAAATTTCGTAAATAGATCTCGCCGCGACGAAACACGTCTTTGCTTTAATGACTTCCATCCCAATTCGCGTATCATATCTGCCACACTCTCTCCCCTATTACGTGATAATACAAAACGAGCTGCCCTTTTTTGCACCCTTTCGATGACCTCCGTCAATCCCACCTGGTAAGGATCCGACACCGCGCAGCAATATTCTAACAGAGGACGAACGAGTGTAGTGTAAGCTGTCTCTTTAGTGGACTTCTTGCATCTTCTAACTGTCCTGCCAATGAAACGCAACCTTTGGCTCACCTTCCCCACAATATTATTTATGTAGTCTTTCTAACTGAAGTTGTTCGTAATTTTAACACCCAGGTACTTAGTTCAATTGACAGCCTTGAGAATTGAACTATTTATCGAGTAATCTTTTTCCAACGGATTTATTTTGGAACTCATGTGGATGACCTCACACTTTTCATTATTTATTGTCAACTGCCACCTGCCACACCATACAGCAATCTTTTCTAAATCGCTTTGCAACTGATACTGGTCTTCGGATGACCTTACTAGACGGTAAATTACAGCATCATCTGCGAACAACCTAAGAGAACTGCTCAGATTGTCACCCAGGTCATTTATATAGATCAGGAACAGAAGATGTCCCAGGACGCTTCCCTGCACAGGGTCGCATTGTGAGCTTGCGGGAAGCTGGATGGACTTACCAACTGACTGCTATGCATGTTGGGCACAATGTTTGGCTTGTGTACCGATGCTTTCAACAATGATCTGTTTAACATTATCACACCTGTAGATCAGGTTCACACGCACAAGATCAACGCACTGTGTGAGCAGCGGTGGCCGACCGAACCTGATACAAATCCGCTGTGTCATCTGGAACCATTGGGAGTCGTCTGCTTGCAGCAGGATTAAGATCATGTATTCCTCTAGCCAGGCTACCACTGACACATGGATACTCTGGTACCACGAAAGTTGATTGGAGTGGAATTGGCTCTGTTGTCTTCAGTGGTGAGAGAGGGCTGAGGGCTGTCTGAATGTGATTGAGGGACCTATACGTGCGTGCTGCAGACCTGGCGCGCTGCGTACTCCGGGTTGCATTCGCCCACGACACGCAGTTCCCATCCCAGGCTCATGGTGTAGGAGGCCATCTGTTAAAAAAAAAAAAAAAAAAAAAAAAAAAAAAAAAAAAAAAAAAAAAGGCTCTGAACACTATGAGACTTAACTTCTAAGGTCATCAGTCCCCTAGAACTTAGAACTACTTAAACCTAACTAACCTAAGGACATCACACACATCCATGCCCGAGGCAGGATTCGAACCTGCAACCGTAGCGGTCGCGCGGTTCCAGACTGAAGCGCCTTTAACCGCTTGGCCACCCCGGCCGGCCATCTGTTACAACTCGCGGTCACATGTGGTGTTCCTGCAGAGTAAACCAAGCACTGCTCGCTGCGTTGCATACGCTGTTACCCCGCGCTATATCCATTTCTTCTACAGAAAGGTGATGTGCTTTTTCAGCACATACGGCTGTTGACTTACGTGCTCTTCGTGGTGTACAAAAATTGTCTTAATCAGCAAGATTACCAGCACGTATGGGACACTATGAAGATGGAATTTAGTCGTTCTGCAGGACCTGCAAGAACTTTTTCCGAATTGCAGTAAAGGGCGCAGGATGTTTGGGGCAATCCATCGCACAATGCCATTCTTCCATCGTTTGCATACGAGAATACACACCTGCGTTGCCGCCAGTGCACTGATGCGACTGTTTCGACACACTTACCTGTGAAATTCGAGTTTCAATTGGCCTGAATTTGTTATCGTATACTCCTACGATGAGGAATTGTCTGTCACCTCACTTGTCAATGAAATGCCTTGTCCTTGAGGGGGCTGCATTTTTCCCGGCAGTGTATATTTTCCTGTTAATGTAAGATGCTCAGAAGAGAGAACAAAAAGCGCGCACTTTTTCGAATTTCTCTTCTGGTCCTTAAACTTTTTCCCCCGGTCATGAAACCGGTTTACAATGAAGTAAGAGAAATTAAAATCCAGCCGATAACTAAGGTAAGGGCACTTAAAAAACTGAAGTATGATAACAACAACCTCTGCAATACCCGTGCATTATTACTAATCGTAAAAGCTTAACAGCTGCAAATAAATAAAATACTTCCAAGAAACTGGAGGCAACATCCATGCATTAGTCCGAAGCAAAACCGCAAAACATGGAAAGTTAACGGACTTATTTTCACTCGCAAAGTGAAGCTCCCTATTTTATTATACCTTTTGTTGAAGAATATAAGAACCTCATACGTGAAAGGGGTGGAGACACATGATGGTAATCTAGGGGGAGACAAACTTCTCGGTGCATAAAAACAAGAGACATCTGTCGACGTAGGGCTCTTTCGATAACGAGTACCTTTTAGTTCCCAGATAAATGCTGGGAGATTCTAAAAGTAACCACGTAATTGGACGCGGCAGGTGTGCCAGCTGCAGCTACTGATGGTACGACGTAAGGAGCTAACGCGAACGTTTATGCGACCGTCAAACGTACTTTTAGGACACACAAAAAAAGCTGATACGAAGCGCTGCTCAGAGTTGGTTGTAAAAAAGGAAACATAATCTTCTGGAGAGGAGGCCAAGTGGATGTAAGTTCAGACACCTTCACACTGACAGCAGACCACCCACAGACACCTGCCTACACGGGAACACACTACGAACCAACCCGCGACAACGCACTTTTCTTGTCTCCAAGTTGCATGATCTATAATAAATAATAGCCTTCAAGGATTGTCAGAAGTCCTGGTAAGGATGCCGTGATAAGTACAATGTCTGGCAAAACAAAGTGAACCACCCAGAAGACATGGTCAAATATCTGGATATCAAACTAAATTCGTATACCTACACCCCCAAAAGGTGGTATGTTAATGATTTTTAAGTTGCAATACACTCTGTGACAGGTAGAAAACCCACAGCAGTGCAGTAGTGTTGTCCGTATTTAGTGTTGTTACCAGGCATGGTAATGTATTTAAGAGGCCTGAGAAACGACAGATGCAATGAGACAGACCTTTAAGGGAGTCTCATTGTGGTTCTCCATTGGGACAGCTCGTCGAAGAGTGCAGTATGCAGATTTGTAGGGGATTCGAATGTGAAGTGTGGCCCGAAGTTGGACTGAATGGAAATGAGAAGCCTGGTATGCTCGTCGTCAAGGTTCCGATGGACCACGTCTGACCACCAGTAGGAAGGACAGCCTTACTGTGCACCAAGAACGTCGTAACGCCTCCACATCTTCGCCTGGCGAGAAAAAGTAATGGATTGCCTGCAACATTGTGTCACCCCGCACCATCTCCCTGTCAACAGCCGGACTAGGGAATTACCACTCCATGCATAAGCTACCATTAACACGACAACACAAACGACTTCGTCTGGCGTGTGACGTGACCAGTAAGCATGTAACGAATGCCGCCACTTTTGTGTTCAGCGATGAATGGCTGCCGTGCACTACCCTGGAAGAACATCGTCCGCGAGTATGGCGGCGACTTGGGAAAGGGTCCCATTTTCACAATCATTTGGAGAGGCACAGCGATATTACTCCCCGACTCGTGGTGTGGCAAGGCATCGCAAATATCTTCAGATGAAGGGTGGCACTGACTGAGGAGACTCACACGGCACAACGGTACGTGACGGATATCCTGCGTCCTCATGTGGTACCTTTGTTTGGATCTGATGGGCGCTCAACGACGAGGTGATCTGTGCCCTTACACGCACTAAGACAAAAGAATGTGGAGATAGCCTCTCAAATTGTTGTACACCCATGCACTCGAAATGACCACACAGTCAAAATATCTCACATGCGCTAGTAAAACAACCCAGAAAGAGGAAAAGTAGCTGCACATTAAATTAAAAGGCAAGTAAAATGACAACGGAACTAAAAGAAAAACATAAGGAAATTTCACTTGCTGACCACTTACAAAAAACCATGGCTGAGCCAGTCACCCTATTAACACATTAAAACCATTTCCCCAAAAATATTGGGAAAAATGTTAGACAATTCATAAGACTTTAAAACTCCAACCACATTCGTTTGCACGTTACTTAAAATAGTAGGCAAGTGCAGCGGCAAATCCGCCGCAACTCGCTGGTCGGAAACTAAAGCGCAGTCCAATAAAATGTGGTGCACAGCACAGTGATCTGTACACCACAAGCACCACACAGTGGAGGGTCCTCTGGCCGGAGCAAAAAGCCTTGCGACCTAGGGCTGTGGGTTATGCGAAGACGAGTAAGGAGGACCTCGTCCCGTCGACGTGATTGGAAGCTTGTACGTCAAGGCCGCGTTGTAGACTTTACTAAACGGAGTTTATTGTCTGTCACATCCAGCCACTCGTCTTCCCATCGACGCAGGACTGGAGCTCAACAGCGACGTAATAGCGTGCAGGGGTGGCACACTGAAATAACTGAGGTTCACGACACGCGTCCTTGGCTGCTAGATCTGTTCTTTCGTTCCCTACAGTACCCATGTACCATAGTACCCAACAGTAAACACCTCCACCATTTTGATTTGCAGCTCCTTGTATGTGGCCGTGTTTGCAGTTAAAATTGTTGGATGTGACGTCCGCCAGTTATGCAAAACACCTTTTTTCTCAGTCCCCAAACATGTTTCGGCACCACTGTGCCATCATCAGTGGGTTTTCGTTTTTATTTATTCTGCAATGTGAACATTTTTGTTAAATGATTATAAAATTATGTGCATTTTTAGTTCAAACAACAGACCGTTTCTTTTTGTAAATACCTTTACATTTGGTGTGCACCAATTTTCTGGATCAGTTGTTTGTTAATTACTACAGGTAGCTTATCATCTGCAACCAAACGATGTTGATAAGAGTTTTTTTTTTTTTTGCTGGGAGTTAACCTATCTTCTAGAAGGTAATTGAGTTTTTCGCGATGTTTTCGCGCCTATATTCGTTTTTACTTACGTTTTCGTGTGGCAAGCACTTCCATTCTCCGCATAATGCTGAGGTGTTGTGATGCAAACGTAACTATAACAAGTATTTTCCACAAATAACGTAGTAAAACACTTTTCACTTCACCAGAACACAGTGTGATTATGGTTTGTTATGTGTCCCAGCCCAGTCAGTGTTCATTTGTTCACCAGAGAGTTCGGCGCCAAATTTGAATTTGTTTGCATTTTATCTTTGTGTGTGTGTGTGTGTGTGTGTGTGTGTGTGTGTGCGCGCGCGCGCGCGCGCGCGAAAACATCGCGAAAAACGCAATTATATTCTAGAAGATAGGTTAACTCCCGGAAAAAAAAACTTTCTTATCAACATCGTTTGGTTGCAGATGACAAGCCACTTGTAGTAATTAACACACAAGTGATCCAGAAAATTCAGCACACCAAATGTAAAGGTATTTACAAAAAGAAACGATCTGTTGTTTGAACTAAAAATGCACATAATTTTATAATCATTTAACAAAAATGTTCACATTGAAGAATAAATAAAAACGAAAACCCACTTATGATGGCACAGTGGTGCCGAAACATGTTTGGGTACTGAGAAAAACGGTGTTTTGCATAACTGGCTGACCTCACATCCAACAAAGAAAACACCTCCTTCCCCAGTCGTTGTAGTTGGAGGAGGGCATCCGGGATATTCTGGACTAACTTATTTACATCTACATGGATACTCTGCAAATCACACTTAAGTGCTTGGCAGAGCGTTCATCGAAGCATCTTCACAATAATTCTCTCTTATTTTAATCTTGGACAACGGGTGGGAAAACGAGCACCTATGTGTTTCCGTGCGAGCTCCGATTTCCCTTATTTTATTATGATGATCGTTTCTCCCTGTGTACGTCGCCGTCAACAACACATTTGGGTACAAACACTGCAGAGAGTGAAGGGAACTCAGAGAATCGGAACAGATAAGACATTTAGCACTGGAAGAACGACTCATCTGATCCAGTGCCTGCAGGATCGTGTGTAATTCTGCGTCGAAGACAGTAAATTCTCGAGGCAGTCAGATTCTGAGGATACGATCCCGGGCAAACGATAGAGGAACAAACGCAGTCCACCTGTTTAGAACTACCCATAAAGATAGCTACATAGTTGTGGTGCTCATATAAAATATCGTTCTAAGAAAAGGAGGAGGAGGAGTGCAATTTCTCGTGTAATCATGTGGTACTTCTCACGTGACAGTATGGTGGGACAGGACATCGCTCGTCTGCACATGGCACTTGACTCTGTAATCTGCCTGCGTGATGCTGACGTACTCCCGTGGCCATAGAGTTCCCCAGTTCTCTTCGATAGAAAATGTGTGGGATCAGCTAGGAAATCCCAGTGCCAATATCCAGGAAATGAAATACTGGTTACAGCAGTTGTGGGCCAGCTGGCATCAGAAAAGGATAGGACGGCTTTATGACCCGTGTCTCAACCGAATCGAAGCATCAATACATCCAGATCAGAGGTGGTGCAAAGTCATACTGATAAATGGGCTTATACAGCGAAGTTCTTTGTAAATTTGACTAGATATCGTAGTCACTAAAATAACATCACACACCCTGTCAAAGCGTGAAGTTTCATTTCGTTTATTCCTCACCTTCTTAGTGCTTCACTTTTGTCAGATACTTTATTATTACTGTGGATTGGTGAGAATTTTTTTCAATACACGCTATTTCACGTAAGACGGAACCGCTGTCTCCTGTGTTGTGCGGGAACTATTTAACTACGAGGGCAGCCCCGATGACAGCCTGATGCTCCCGCCCATTGCAGGTGGTGTGCCGTTTCTAACCGTGAGTAAAATAGACGAGTTTGGAGCTGTCAGTTAACGAGGTCCGACAAATCTGTTGCGCCACTTAGTACTTCAGTCGCATCTGCTCACAGAATATTGCACAAACTCAAACTGAAACCCTACAAGGTAACGGTAGAGCACAGACTGACGAATGGAGGTACTGTTGCTTGTGGTCAGTACTGCAACTAGGTATTACAGTTTCTGCACGATGGAGAGGTTGAGCCTGAAGTTATCTTTTTTATAATGAATCGTGACTACATTTATTGTTTTACGTACACTCGCAGAAGAATCTACGTTGGATTCTGAAAATAGTCATCAATTAGATGAAACGCCCATGCATGGGGAGAAATCAAGAGTGTTGTGTGACATAAGAGTTATACGAACTGTTGGACTAATCTTTTTCCAACAAACCATAACTTCTGATAGGTATGTGAACTTTTCTTACGTTCATTTATCATTCTTGATGGTGCATCACCTAGATAAATTTGATACATTAAAATTTGAAGGAAGCAACGGATTACAAAATAATTTTTATTGGCATTTCCAGGGTGTCTACTGGGGATGCACAAAAAAGTGGTAACAGCAAACACACAACTCATACCGTGTAGGAAAACCGTTGGCATTCACAACAGTTACCAGTCGTCTCAGAATGGATAGATACAGGTCATGCATGGTTTCCACAGGTATCTCATACCATACTTCCTGCAAAACAGTGAAAATTTTCCGTAACGATGATAGCAGTGGATAGTGATCACACATATTTCTTTCCGAAGTAGACCATAAATAAATTGAGATATGATGACTGTTGTGGACAGGGGAGACGCGACGATTCATCCTCGCGTGTTAACAGTGGCGGAACACAGCGCTGCCATTTGGGAACAAACATTTTATCATGACATGGACCTGATCAGCCAAAATGGTCAAATAATCCTTCGCAGTCATGCAGCCTTGCTGAGTAGCCATGGGGCCCATGAAATACCACGATATGGCTGCCCAAATCATCACCGAACCCGTGCAATTTTTCTCTCTTTTGACGTAAACTCGCCCAGAAGTTGGCAAAATTGTGAAACAAGACTCATCCCAGCAAATGACATTCGTCTACTGCTCCACAGTTTTTATTGGATTCGGCACTACGTTATCCTTTTACGGGCATTTGCACCACTGATGAGTGGTGTGGGATTCCAGCTCGCCATGCACTTCCCTGTTTCTGGGGCTCCCTTCGTACTGTTTCGGTGCTGACAGGGCGGCGAGTACGACGTTCAGTTCTGCAACGGCTTTTGAAACTGCCGTCCCCTTATTTTTCGTCACAATCCTCTTCTATGACCGTTTGTCACGTTCATTCGACGCACACTTTTGGCTGCGGTGCGAAAGTGGCAATTGGCACTAAACAAAGAAAAGTGCGAGGTCATCCACATGGGTGCTAAAGGAAATCCGATAAATTTTGGGTATACGATAAATCGCACACATCTAAGGGCTGTCAATTAGACTAAATAGCTAGGAATTACAATTACGAGCAACTTAAATTGGAAAGACCACATAGATAATATTGTGGGGAAGGCGAAACAAAACCTGCGCTTCGTTGGCAGAACACTTAGAAGATGCGACAAACCCATAAAACAGACTGTTGTACATCCTCTGCTGGAATATTGCTGCACGGTGTGCGATCCTTACCAGGTACGATTCACGGAGGACATCGAAAATGTGCAAAGAAGGGCAGCCCGTTTCGTGTTGTCACCTCACAGGGGTGAGTGTGTCACTGATATGATACGCGAGTTGGGGTGGCAGTCACTAAAACAAAGGCGGTTTTCTTTGCGGCGAGATCTATTTACAAAATTTCAATCACCAACATTCTCTTCCCAATGCGAAAATATTTTGTTGGTACCCACTTACGTAGGGATAAACGATCACCATAATAAAATAAGAGAAATCAGAGCTCGAACGGAAAGATTTAGGTGTTCCTTTTTCCCTTGCGCCATTCGAGAGTGGAATGGTAGAGAAGTAGTATGAAAATGGTTCGATGAACCCTCTGTCAGGCATTTAAGTGTGAATTGCAGAGTAACAATATAGAAGTCGATGTGACTTAGTGGATGCTGTTTTCCCATTTTGCCTGTATACGACGTAAATCTGCGATAGGTGCCTCTTCGTCTCCCCTGGTTACGGAAGACGCCATCCATCAAAGAAGCACCAACAATTTGTCCACGTTCGAATGCAACAAGCTCCTACATAATCGACTTACAACTACATAGAACACTCTTCTGACCACGACTGGCGCTAGCAACGTATTGAAGACACTGCACAGGTGTCGTTCGTGGTGAAACACATCAGCGCAACCTGCAGACTTGGCCGGCCAGAGTGGCCATGCGGTTCTAGGCGCTACAGTCTGGAACCGCGCGACCGCTACGGTCGCAGGTTCGAATCCTGCCTCGGGCATGGATGTGTGTGATGTCCTTAGGCTAGTTAGGTTTAAGTAGTTCTAAGTTCTAGGGGACTGATGACCTCAGAAGTTAAGTCCCATAGTGCTCAGAGCCATTTGAACCAGCCTGCAGACTTGGCTAGCATCTACATTTATGTTCAAGCATGCATTTCTTGCGATGTTTCCATATTTTTATCCACCCTCTCTAACATATACAGGGAGTACATAAAGTCCGGGAACACTTTCAATTATTTATTGCAGAAGAACTAAATACTGTACGGTTGTCATACATACTGCATTTTGAAGAGAAACTGAAAGTTTTTTTACAAACATTCAATCTGCGAACCATGAGTGACCCGGCAGATGTCAATATGGTAATCGAATTCTTGCCATACCCGTCCCAGCATGGAATCGTCGACTGTGGCAGTCACTTCCCGTGTTCTCTCCCGGAGCTCTGCTACATCACGTGGTAGAGGCGGTACATACACCAGATCTTTAAAGTGTCCCCACAGAAAAAAGTCACACGGAGTGAGACCTGGTGATAAGGGAGGCCAATTTATGAAACAGCTGTCCCCTTCCGTAGCACGGCCGATCCATCGATGCGGCAGCTCCGTGTTCAGGTACCCACGAACTTCAAGATGAAAATGGGGTGGAGCCCCATCCTGCTGAAAGATGAACCGAGAGACCGATTGTATTTGAGGCATCAGCTATTGCTGCAACATGTCCAAGCAGGAACATCCAGTTACAGTGCTCTCGGCGAAGAAGAATGGTCCGTATAGTTTTCGACGTGACAATGCACGAAAAACGTTTACCTTTGGGGAATCACGCTCAAATTCAATGCATTCGTGTGGATGCTTTGTACCCCAGATTCGACAATTAAGCCTGTTCACTTTCCCAGTAGTGTGAGAATTGCCTTCGGCGCTAAAAATTAAGCGACCAACAATGCCATCCCCATCCTCATTCATTAGTTGCAGCTCAAAACGCTTGTCTTTGTCGTCGTCATTGAGCTTCTATACTAGCTCCAATTTGAATGGTTTCATAGATAGCTTCTGTCGCAGGACTTTCCACACTGCCATTTCGAGTTCACTGGATGCACGACGCACCGATTTCTTCGTTCGCGCTCCACATTCATTTCACTCGCACTGGGACGTCAGCTTCTCTTTGCTGGGCACAAGCAACCCGTCGTAACGAATTTGTTGTGCCAGTGGTAAATGGCCTTCCTTGTTGGCGGCTTCTTACCGTACGTTGAACAGCTGTAGCACACTTGTTTTTGTCGAACTTCAACACACAGAAAGCTCGCTCCGCACCTGAAATCGCCATGTTTGCGACTAGTGCTATCGGCAAATTACCAAACTATGCTGTAACGGTATACGTGGAAAAAACTTTCAGGGTTTCTCTTCAAAATGGCGTGTGTATGATATCTGTACAATGTTTTGTTCTTGTGCAATAAATAAATGAAAGTATTTACGGACTTTATGTACACCCTGTACTAGTGACTGTTCCGACAGTGTTCGTTTCTCTCCGCTTCTTTCTTCTATAAGCTATTACTAATTTATCTATTAACATCATCATCCACCGAATGTCACAAAGAAACAGTACAAGGCAACAACAAACAATAAAAAAAATGTGAGATAGGGAACAGAAATAAGAATAAGATATAATCATGTTCTGCGTCCGTCGGAAGAGAGAGGAGTAAACCACTTTCTTCTGTTTTCGTGCAGTTTCTTCGATGCACAAGAAAATAAGTTATTACAAAATCTTGTGAAATTGAAGGAGTCCCTTCCAACAAGTGCTCTGGATTTACTGTGTCATGAAGATACTCCGAAATACAAAACCTTTTTTTGACATTATACGAGACAGTAACGTGTGTATACGTAATCTGGTAACTGCTTTTGGATGCATAAACGCTCTAATCACCTGGTGTATGTTTTCCAATCTCTACTGAGTTATTCTTATATTCTGCTTTGTATACAGCTGTTATGTCAAGATTCATTACCTATACGTTATGTACCTGTGTCTACCATGTAAAATCATCTTAAATCATTCTTCAGACTATTCATATTACGATGTCTGCCTGCGTAGCAGAGTGGTAACGTGCTTGCTTCCTATGCAGCAGGGGCCGGGTTCGATTCCTGGCTGGGTTGAAGATTTTCTCCTCTCGTGAACTGAGTGTTATGTTGTCCTCATCATCATTTCATCCTCATCACCAGCACGCAACTCGCCCAATGTAGCGCCGACTGAAATAAGACTTGCACTTGGCGGTCGAACTTCCCCGAATGAGACCTCCCGGCCAACAATGCCATACGCTCATTTCATTTCATATTTTGATATCTCTGTATGTATGGTCCGCAGTCCGTGGTCTTGCGGTAGCGTTCTCGCTTCTTGCGCACGGGGTTCCGGGTTCGATTCCCGGCGGGGTCATGGATTTTCTCTACCTCGTGATGACTGGCTGTTGTGTTCTTCATCATCATTGACTCACAAGTCGCCGAAGTGGCGTCAACTAAAAAGGACTTGAAATACGGCGGCCGAACTTCCCCGCATGGGGCCTCCCGGCCAACAATGCCATACCATCATTTCATTTCATTTCATTCTGTATGTATGATTTGATACTTGCACCAGGTCAGTATTGTTCAATAAATCCAAACAAAATCACTTCTTCACCTTCATCGAGATTGTGCTTGGTCGAGCACCCTTCTGCCTGCATAAACTTCTTCTTGAACAATACTCTGTATCTTCTTGTATCGTGGTTT
This sequence comes from Schistocerca nitens, assembly GCF_023898315.1. Classification (NCBI taxonomy): domain Eukaryota; kingdom Metazoa; phylum Arthropoda; class Insecta; order Orthoptera; family Acrididae; genus Schistocerca; species Schistocerca nitens. Next base: position 394,972,180 of record NC_064622.1, on the reverse strand, counting down.
CTCTACCAGACTTCTGTCGAAAACAATGGCTAGTTCTTTTGTATAATCCCTGCCAAAACTAAGGTACCGACCAAAGAGCTACAGAAGATTTCTTCACTTTTGAAGTAGGTTAAGTTCACCTGTCCCGAAGAGCATCTGTGGACGCTATATGTCAAATCATCGCTAGAAACCAGAGAGGGAGAAGATAAAAACGGGGAGAGCATAGCAAAGGAACGAAGTTGTGTAGGGTGTGAGATTAGCGCTCGCCTGGTGGTGTGGTGTCTCGTCGGCTAGCACGCGGAGATAAGCCACGATGAGCGGCCCTGCAGGGTTAGCGACCGACCGCTGGCACTGCAAACGCGGAACGAAGGCCGCGCAAGCTGCCAACTGGCGTGTCGCTACACAGTGTGTTGCACGAGCAAACCAACACACCTTAGAAGGAAGGTGAAACGCAATGTAACCTTATTCCTCTATCTCAGCAGTTTTCTAAATACAACTATATGAAACAACCCAACGGTCATCTGTCAGTCTTCACCATGGAGTACAGGCACGGGATAATTCCATGGATGCGAGAACGTAGCAATAGGAGACGTACGTCGAATGTATAGAAGCCATCGAATACGTTTGCACAAAAGATTATCAGATATATTCAGCCGCTATCACCTAACACCGCAGATAATTCAGACCTACTCCTTCAAATTGATGTGTTAATACTGCAAATAAATTACTTTAAAATAAATGTAACCATGTCGAATGAAAGGCTTGAAACCTTGATTATGGCTGTATAGCCAAACAGGAAGATAGATAAACAGCACAACATATTAAAATAATAGTGAAGCAGATCACTTTCCTTTCACAGTGTACACTGAGCTGCCAAAAGTCATGAAAAGGCACTGGATGCGACAGTCGGGTTTTGCTTGCAGAAGCCTCTGCGATGCATTTGTCTCCGTAAAAGTCTGGTAGAAATGCGTTCCTGATCCCCGCATTCAGATCTACGGGTAACTGTAGACAGTCATGTGAAGTTGGCACGCGACTTTAGAGAGATATAGATTTTTTCAGAGTTCTTGAGAGAATTGCTACAGTTATAGCAAAATTTGAATATCTCTGCAGAATTTCCCGATGCTGTCACGGTTATCAGAACGTCTTAGTTAATATGTTCTTTGGTGTCTGATTGTCATCTACTTCTTTACGAATAAGCTTTAAAGGCATGTCGTCCAAATCTTTGCCTTTTAAGAGAATTCCATGATGTTCTTCTGTTTAAACATCTATTACTAAACCCATGTCAAATTTGGTTCAAATGGCTCTGAGCACTATGGGACTTAACATCTGAGGTCATCAGTCCCCTAGAACTTAGAACTACTTAAACCTAACTAACCTAAGGTCATCACACACATCCATGCCCAAGGCAGGATTCGAACCTGCGACCGTAGCGATCGCGCGGTTCCAGACTGCATCGCCTAGAACTGCTCGGCCACACCGGCCAGCCCTTGTCAAATTTGCGATTGCAGTAGGGTATAGAACATTATTTTGTTCTTAATTTTGTATGTAACATACCGATGGAGGTATAATGATAGTTATTAATTAATGCATAGCCGATAAATTATGACTTCCTTTGAATAAAATGAAGGGTAGAACACACTACCATGGTTTAGTTGCAATGTATCATTTTTCCCCATTTAATGTTCTAGGTGCTGTTATGTGGTCATGATCGTCTTTCAAACGCGAAAGTAAATTTTGCTGCCTCCAGTAAATAAATTAAAAGAGCACCGAGAATTCTTACCACAGCACCGACACAGTACTTTATATTCTGGAACGCTTCGCGCTGTAAATTAAATGAACGTTACCACGATCATTAAAAATGCTGCAAAAGCTACATCGTCAAAGTTTTACTCTAAATGGCTAACTAAAATTAAACGACTAAATAATATGTAAACTTGCGCAGATTACTAACCAATTACGTTCGGACAGTCCTGCTATACGTGGTGGCGAAGTTTTAGGTTTCGAGTAACGGGTCAATTGATCATTAACGGTAGAACTCTTGGGGTGCTATCGAGAACTATGATGAAATCTGTTGAACGAATCTTTTTTTTTTTTAATGCAGTAAAAGGGAGTCCCCAATTATTGCAATTATCTCGTAAACTATTATATCCAAAAATGTCATTAAGATTTTTTGTAGAACTCTTAGGGACCTAATCAGAACTGTGATCGTAATTTTTTCGCAAATTGGCAAGTATTTTGTTTTTACAAGAGTACAGTTTTCCGGAATAGGCCTACTACTGTTTTCTTCGTGCAATTCTACAGAGCTATTTAAATTTTGCACATAGAAGTCTAGGGCTATAGCACATCTGTAAGGATACTGAAAAATATGTATATTTCTTGATAGGCGTGTGAAAACTTCACTAGACATCTGTAAAATGGAAATGCCATGTGACTAGGTACTCCCGTCGGGTCGACCGTTCGCCTGGTGCAAGTCTTTCGGTTTGAAGCCACTTCGGCGACTTGCGTGTTGATGGGGATGAAATGATGATGATTAGGACAACACAATCCCTGAGCGCAGAAAATCTCCGAGCCAGCCGGGAATCGAACCCGGCCCTTAGGTATGACATTCCGTCGCGCTGACCACTCAGCTACCAGGGGCGGACACTAGACATCTGTAGACCACAGATCGCTCCTTATGGTTCTGCGGAAGAAACGACACGTCCATTCTTCAAACACTTGTGGTTGACCTGTGTGTAGAAACTTGTCTCTGCGATATTGAAGATCTCCCTCGACACTGCCGACCTAGGAAGCCCGAATTCTTGTGTTATCTCAGATATGCTATGATCCATGCGTACCTATGACCCATGCGTAAAGCACCGATTATCACACAAATTTCAAAGTCGGTACACTCGTGAGTCCACTACACACGTGTCGCTCTCAGACTGCTTAGTTATCGTGTCTAACCGCCAAGCACAACATCTATCTGCAACATTCGCGCCTCATCCACATATTATACAACGGTTTGCAAAACTACAGGACGAAAGTAACTTCTGCATGATTTGTCAGTGCCAAGCAACACAGCTCGACACGACTTGGACCATACATAGATAGAACTGCTACAATACAGTAAGGAAGTAATTGTAAGAAATACGCAATGGACTAACAAAACGGATCATTTCGCCAACGTTCCTGGGAGCATTATGTATACCCATGTCTCACCATATTACAGTACGTCCAGCACGTCGAATATGATCGCTTTGGTGGTCCAGGTCTTACTGTGTGGAGACCCATAATACTGGCATGGACGTACCGATCTTCAAATCTTTAAACACGGTACACTCACCGGTGGCATGGACTCAACAACTCGTTGGATGTCCCCTGGAGAAATATTGAGTTATGCTGCCTCTACAGCCGTCCATAATTGCGAACATGTCTTCGGTGCAGGAGTTTTTGCACCAACAGACTTTTCGAAATATGTGGTAAGATCTTACGGGACCAAACTGCTAAAGTCATCGGTCCCTAAGCTTACGAACTACTTAACCTAACTTAAGCTAACTTTCGCTAAAGACAACACGCATATACCCATGCCCGAGGGAGGACGCGAACCTCCGACGGGAGCAGCCTCGCGAACCGTGACAATACACCTGAGACCGCGAGGCTACCCCGCGCGGCTGACTTCTCGAGCATGTCACACACATGATCATAGGATTCATGTTGGCCGATCTGGGTGGCCAAATCATTCGCTCGAATCGACCAGAATGTTCTTCAAACGATTCGCGAACAACTATGGCCCAGTGACATGGTGCATTATCATCGATAAAAATTCCATCGTTGATTGGAGCCACGAAGTCCATGAATAGCTGCAAATGGTCACCAAGTAGCCGAACATAACCATTTCCAGTCAACGATCGGTTCAGTTGGACCAGATGACCCAGTCCACTTCATGTAAACACAGCCTCTACCATTATGGAGCCACCACCAGCTTGCACAATGCCTTGTTGACAACTTGTTCCATGGCTTCGTGGGTTCTGCGTCACACTCGAACCCTACGGTCAGCTCCTAGCAACTGAAATCCGGAGGCATCTTACCAGGCTACGGTTTTCCAGTCGTCTAGGGTCCAACCGATGTCACGAGCCCAGGATAGGTTGGTTTGTGGAATTAAAGGGACCAGACTGCGACGGTCATCGGTCCCCAGGATAGGTGTTGCAGATCATGTCATGCTGCTAGCAAAGGCACTCGCGTCGGTCGACTGGTGCCACAGCCCATTAACACAAAATTTCGCCGCACTGTCCTGACTGGTACGTTCGTCGTACGTCCCACATTGATTTTTGTGGTTATTTCACGCCGTTCAAAAATGGCTCTGAGCACTATGGGACTTAACATCTATGGTAATCAGTCCCCTAGAACTTAGAACTACTTAAACCTAACTAACCTAAGGACAGCACACAACACCCAGTCATCACGAGGCAGAGAAAATCCCTGACCCCGCCGGGAATCGAACCCGGGAACCCGGGCGTGGGAAGCGAGGACGCTACCGCACGACCACGAGCTGCGGACTTTCACGCCGTGTTGCTTGTCTGTTAACACTGACAACTCTACACAAATGCCGTTGCTCTCAGTCGTTATGTGAATGCCTTTGGTCACTGTGTTGTCCCTGGTGAGAAGTAATGGCTAAAATTTGGTATTCACGGCACAATTAATATTTAATTCCGTAACGATCTCCGAAACAGAATGTCCCATGCGTCTAGCTCCTAATACCATACCACATTCATAGTGTAACTTCCCGTCGTGCGGCCACAATCGCGTAGGAAACCTTTTCACGTGAAGCACATGAGTACAAATGACGGTTCCAGCAGTGCACTTCTCTTTTGACCATGTGTACGCGATACTATCGGCATCTGTTCATGTGCATATCGGTATTCGATGACGTTCGTCGCTTCAGTGTGAATCCCATCGACCACATGCGGGAAGAGCTAAGAAGATGTATTGCAGCACGTCCATATGCATCAACGAGCATCCAGCAGTTGTCAACCGCACTGGTGGAGAAATGGAGCGCCCTATCACAAGAACTGCTTACCTACCTTGTCGCCACGATGGGAGCACATTGAAGAGCATTCACTGTCGCCTGTGGTGATCACATATGCTATTACGAATCACGTCCCGCCTTTTGTAATATTCAGGGGACTATCGTGAATTGTGGTGACTGTAATTACCGTCTTTGAAATTCAAAGTATCATTTCTGTTCGTCTCATTCCGTATTTTTTTCAGTTAGCTTCTGTATATACTGTAGCAGTTGTTACCAAGTATGGTTCCAGTTTCATCGACCTTTGTTACTTGACAGTGACACATCATGCAAAAGTTACTGCTTATGTTTTGCACACCAGTGTACATATTATACGGTGAGTTATCTAATATGTAACAACCCTTGTACTTCTTAAACGGTTAAAAACACCCAAACGAGGTTTTAGACAAATGATAGTAAGCAGAGGGACACTTAAGTATGTTGTAGCTCAATGCTCCTGTGTCTTTTATCTCATATTGAGGCAACTTTTTTTTAATGGAACGATATACTTTAGTGCCATTCGAAAGCTCTTGAGTACAAGGTACAGTTACATAATGCTTGTTAATGTTGACGTTGAAACTTTTCCAAAAATGTATACATGATAAATTCAGAGGCAAAGCTATCAGGATCGGCTGCTGCGGGCTAAAGAGCGCACAGTGCTGCTCTCATGTCAGGCTCCATAGTTTTATGAAACCTTTCAACAAAACTCGTTCACTTAAACTTGAGTATGTACACACATTTGAAATAGGCTTCTTAAGCGTTAGTAGTTCCCATACAGTTTCATTTACATAAATGACCACAGACCTGTATCTATGTCGCATAAAGCAGGGCCAAGGGGGTAGCTGGCGTAGCTAACACGGCAAAAGACAATTTCTGCCATCTTGTCTTTCAAATTTGGTTCCTTTATCGAATATTTAAGCGAGTTTCACCACCAACATTAACAAGGGCTGTTTCACCACCAACATTAATAAGGGCTATAATATCTTTGCTCGATGTCTCATGAGTTTTCGAAAGCCGTTAAAAATTTATTCTATTCTACTAAAAAAAACAAAAAAAACAAAAAAAACTTGTTTCAATTTCTCGGCCAATAATCACGCGAAATACTGAAAATCAATTTTTCCCCCTTCCTGAAACCCATTAAATAGCAAGCCTGCAAATGGTTCTGGGATAGTCGCTTAATATTATACACCATGTTTAAAAAATGCAGCATATACTGTATGTAATAGTAGTTTTGCACGCTAAAATTTCCAATAAAATCTTTTTAATTATTATGAAAGAAAACAAAAAGTATATTAGTAATTAGTTTCCTTTATTATTATGTAATAAAATATTCACAATCATTATATGAACATACAATAAATAAATCAGCAAGTCAAGGTCGGGAACATACAATAAGTTCTATAATAACAGCTAATTATTTAAATGAATTCGTCTTCTTCAGATAAATAATTTTTGTCTGAATCACCACCACCACCATCTTCGATTTCAGATTGATACGATTCTTTGGTTGTTGTTATTGTTGTTGTTGTTGTTGCTGTTTTCTTCAGTCCTGAGACTGGTTTGATGCAGCTCTCCATGCTACTCTATCCTGTGCAAGCTGCTTCATCTCCGAGTACCTACTGCAACCTACATCCCTCTGAATCTGCTTAGTGAATTCATCTCTTCGTCTCCCTCTACAATTTTTACCCTCCACGCTGCCCTCCAATACTAAATTGGTGATCCCTTGATGCCTCAGAACATGTCCTACCAACCGATCCCTTCTTCTAGTCAAGTTGTGCCACAAATTTCTCCTCTCCCCAATCCTCTCAAATACCTCCTCGTTAGTTATGTGATCTACCCATCTAATCTTCAGCATTCTTCTGTAGCACCACATTTCGAGAGATTCTATTCTCTTCTTGTCCAAACTATTTATCGTCCATGTTTCACTTCCATACATGGCTACACTCCATACAAATACTTTCAGAAACGACTTCCTGACAAATCTATACTCGATGTTAACAAATTTCTCTTCTTCAGAAACGCTTTCCCTGCCATTGCCAATCTACATTTTATATCTTCTCTACTTCGACCATCATCAGTTATTTTGCTCCCCAAATAGCAAAATTCATTTACTACTTTAAGCGTCTCATTTTCTAATCTAATTCCCACAGCATCACCCGACTTTATTCGACTCCATTCCATTATCCTTGTTTTGATTTTGTTGATGTTAATCTTATATCCTCCTTTCAAGACACTATCCATTCCGTTCAACTGCTCTTCCAAGTCGTTTGCTGTCTCTGACAGAATTACAATATCATCGGCGAACCTCAAAGTTTTTATTTCTTCTCCATGAGTTTTAATACCTACTCCGAACTTTTCTTTTGTTTCCTTCACTGCTTGCTCAATATACAGATTGAATAACAGCGGGGATAGGCTACAACCCTTTCTCACTCCCTTCCCAACCACTGCTTCCCTTTCATGTCCTTCAACTCTTGTTAACTGCCATCTGGTTTCTGTATAAATTGTAAATAGCCTTTCGCTCCCTGTATTTTACCCCTGCCACATTCAGAATTTGAAAGAGAGTGTTCCAGTCAACATTGTCAAAAGCTTTCTCTAAGTCAACAAATGCTAGAAACGTAGGTTTGCCTTTCCTTAATGTAGCTTCTGAGATGTCGTAGGGTCAGTATTGCCTCACGTGATCCAATATTTCTACGGAATCCAAACTGATCTTCCCGAGATCGGCTTCTACTAGTTTTTCCATTCGTCTGTAAAGAATTCGCGTTAGTATTTTGCAGCCGTGACTTATTAAACTGATAGTTCGATAATTTTCACATCTGTCAGCACGTGCTTTCTTTGGGATTGGAATTATTATATTCTTCTTGAAGTCTGATGGTATTTCGTCTGTCTCATACATCTTGCTCACCACATGGTAGAGTTTTGTCAGGACTGACTCTCCCAAGGCTGGCAGTAGTTCTAATGGAATGTTGTCTACTCCCGTGGCCTTCCCGGTCTTTGGTACCGACTTGTTTTACGTTTATTGGAATTTCATATTCTTTGCAGCATTTTCCTTGCAACCTCACTCAAACCACAGCGTATTCTTAATATAGCAGTTGAAAGACTTAACTTAATTCTATTCCTCTGCTTGTTTTTTATTACATTCATACTGCTAAATAGACTGTCAACATCGGCATTCGAAGAGTAATCGCAGAAGTCGCTAATTCCTCAAATCTGGATTCCTCTTGAGCATCTTCGAAATGCAATACTTTGTCACCACTGATCATTCAATCTTGCCATAAATTCTACACTTTTATTGAACTGAGCTATCAATTAGATTTTCTTTTTGTGATAAAGTGCTTGTTCAACACTTATTCTGGAAATTTTTTTCATCAGCGTCAAATTTTCTGGTAACGTGTTATTTATTTCTTCAATCCGACTTCCTATAAATGTTATGCACCGATTACGCAATATTTCTTCGTCTTCTAAATATCTTAATGGCTGATAGATCGCATTTTCAGTAACTGAAACTGAATTCTACTAAACCACTATAAAATCCACCAGCCACTAGAGGCAATATTTCGCCACTAAAAGGAGGGCAGAAACCACCACTTTTAGTGGAAAATCCACTAAGTTGGCAACACTAGCAATAGCTATTCACTCATGGCAGGTGGCAGCCCTAGCAGTGCAGGGTATATAAAGCGCGTCGTTTCGGGGGTGGGAGGGGGACGCAGAAAAATTTGCAAACCTTGTCGTAATGCGTAAACGGAGGGATTTATCCGAAGCCCAAAAGGGCATATTCATTGGGTTTCGAGCCAAGGGTGGAAACATTTCCGAAACAGCTAAGTTAGAAAACTATTCATGTGCTGCAGTGGCTGAAGTACACTGTGCATGAAAAATGGCGCAATCCAAAACCAGCGCTGAGTCAACAGTGTTGTACCATGGGCCATGGATGAATGGTATGGACGACAGCTGTGGAGATGTATACGGGCGAATAGACGTGCACCTGTTGAATGTCTGAGCGCCCAGATGAACCAAGGAGCTACCAACAGCGTCTCCTCAACGACTGTTCAGCGAACGTTGCTGTAGGCTCTGGTTCATGCACTCATGCTGACTGCTGTTCATCGGCGACGAAGGCTGGAATTTGAATGCTAGTACCGCAACTGGAGGTGCACTACAGCTAGCCTTCTCGGATAAATCCGTCTTATGATCCATTGGACATCCGGCCGTTAGCATGTACGGCTTGTACCGTCTGAAAGTAAACACCCAGCAACAATAGTCGGAAGTGTTCAGGCCGGAGGAGGGAGCGTTATGGTCTGAGCAATGTTTTCGAGCCATTCCCTGGATGACCTTTTCATTCGGAAGGTACAATGGATCAACACAAGTATGCATCTATCCATGGGAACCACTCCCGCCCCTACATGCAGTTTGTTTTTCCCCGGCACAACGACATCCACCAGCAGGAAAATGCAACGTGTCACACAGGTCGCAGAACACACGCGAGGTTCGAAGAGCTCCAGACTGAGTTTACCGTACCCCTCCGGCCACCAAATACCACGGATTTAAACCCAGACGAGACTCTGTGAGACCACCTAAAATGAGCTGTTTGTGTCACGGATCATCAACCGAGAAACCCAGCGCAACTGGCCACGGCACTCCAAATGCCTATCAGTACCTTCCAGGAACACAGTCACTCTTCCTGCACGTCTCGCAGAGGTTTGCGCTGGAAAAGGTGGTTATTCATGCGTTTGAAAGATAGCTACATTAATGTGAGTGGACAGCGCAGAAAAAGGTTTTTAAACGTATGTCTAGAAACAAATACTTGTTGACGTAGAGGTAATTACGACCTATGTTGGCTGCCTGTGCACCAACACTACAGGAAATCCAGAATGAGATTTTCACTCTGCAGCGGAGTGTGCGCTGATATGAAACTTCCTGGCAGATTAAAACTGTGTGCGCCGACCGAGACTCGAACTCGGGACCTTTGCCTTTCGCGGGCAAGTGCTCTACCATCTGAGCTACCGAAGCACGACTCACGCCCGGTCCCACAGCTTTACTTCTGCCAGTACCTCGTCTCCTACCTTCCAAACTTTACAGAGCACTCCGCTGCAGAGTGAAAATCTCATTCTGGAAACATCCCCCAGGCTGTGGCTAAGCCATGTCTCCACAGTATCCTTTCTTTCAGGAGTGCTAGTTCTGCAAGGTTCGCAGGAGAGCTTCTGTAAAGTTTGGAAGGTAGGAGACGAGGTACTGGCAGAAGTAAAGCTGTGGGACCGGTCGTGAGTCGTGCTTCGGTAGCTCAGATGGTAGAGCACTTGCCCGCGAAAGGCAAAGGTCCCGAGTTCGAGTCTCGGTCGGCGCACACAGTTTTAATCTGCCAGGAAGTTTCACTACAGGAGATGCTCAATATAGTTATCACTCTTCTCTTAATAAACCCTTTGACTATCAGGTGTTTTAAGGGATACTGATTTATGGTTTTTTTAATTAGTGTCGTAGTCAGACGTAACAACATGAAACGAGTATTCCCCGCCGTTTCATTTCCCAACGCAGAGGCATACAGGGTTATTCATAAGTACCTCCGGGGTTTCGGAAGACGACTGGTCAAAAACTACGAGACGTACAGAGAAGTGACATACATCAGTAGATAGAGTACTTCTCGAAGTTTTTAACACATAATGTGTCAAACGCCAAAAATCACGTGTAATTTGTTGAAGCAATGTACGCGATGGCAGCAAGTTTTGCAGGTCTGGTAATTGGGTTGCCTATCTGCAAGCGCCATCTAAATCGATGCGACAATGTGAAGACGGGGGTCAACAATGAAACTGGGGGACAGCACAATCAATCTACAGGTGCAATCTGTAATTACAAGAGTTGCAAACCATTAGCAGGCTTCCCATACCAGGGTACATTGATACATAGCAACAATACTCAGCAAATTCCCACTGATTCTCAACCTATTGTGGAACACGCAGGTCCCGATGGTAGTCGAAGGGTTAAGCGCTTCTCTGAGAATTATGAACTAATGCGAACACACCCGACTGTACTCGATCTAGTGACATGCACGGGGCACCCGACGACTCTGCAAGGTGGCCACGTTGTCTATAGATGTGGAATACGCCAGTGCCGTTAAATGTATCCTTAGCCAGAAATCTAAGGGATTAAAGATGGGTCGCACATATACTATTATCTGCTGTCGCTCTGCAGTTCTGCAATGGTAGTTTTCTGCAACAGCGCGAGCAATTTGTCCAGAAGCAAAAAACTGATCTTCGTATATCCATAATTGAAATGGACGATTTGGGACGTCAGCTAGTATAATATATGTTAACAAGTATGGGCCTGAAGATGATGATTTAACAACATCGAAACTAGTCGCCAATAAAAGCAACACATTAATACAGCTGGAGGAATTTCGTCTTTTTTAACATATAGCAAAAAACTGATGTCCTGTGACCATGGTCGCCCGTGCACACATGGTTAACGTGGTAATTTATTATTCCACCCTGTGTGAATACAGTCTCACTCGTAAATAAAGCCGCGCGGAGTGACCGCGCTGTTAGGGTCGCCATGTCGCGCATTGCGCGGCCTCTCCTGCCTGAGGTTCGAATCCTCCCTCGGGCATATATATATTTGTGTGTGTGTGTGTGTGTGTGTGTGTGTGTTTTGTTCTTAACATAAGTTAGTTTAAGTAGTACGTAAGTCTAGGGACCGATGATCAGCAGTTTGGTCCCTTAGGAATTCACAAATGTTTGTAAATAAAATGCTCCTGTACGCGTTTTAAGTGCTATGATTAAAGTAACTGGACGGTCCGGAGAATCGACCACACAAGATTGTGGTTTATGCTTTCATCAGTTCCAATCCGACGCAAACTTGATGAAAGACTATCTTCTACTCGTCGCAGCACTAGCTCTCTTCATTCGGTGTGCAAACTATGAGTTCCCACGCAATCCCTTGTCCTTGTCTGCAAGTCGACGGGACAACCTTCGGAACGTTTTTAAAGTCGAAAGTTGAGTCTGTCGTTCGGCGTACACGACACGAAGTTGTCAGTTAACGCCATTGGTTAATCCACAGCAGAATACCATGTCTGTATTTCAGCACAGAATAATCGGACTCCATTTCGCTGTTTGCGTTGTTCACACTCGGCGAACCACTAATCTTGTTCTGATCCCAGCTTCAAAACGATGCGTACGGAATAGCTAATGTAGCACAATGTCTGACAAGAGCATCGTAGCACAGGACTAGAGTACAGGGACAAACACAAACAAAAAGAAATGGACAATCAACACCAACAGGAAGACAACTTACATCGTAGAGTATGGCCGTTCTCGACAAAAGTAAAAGTATCTCAACAACCACTTGTTTCCAGAGATATATTTAAATGGCATATATTTTTTAAAAATTTTGACTGTATTATCTCCTGTAAGAATATAACTCCTTTAAATATATTTTTTCGTGTTTTAAGTAGTTGTGGCTCCGTATAAGCCAAAAGTTTGGGTGTCCGACGCTATAATTGATACACACAACTCACCAAAAGTTTTGAATCACACAGATATGTCGTCCAGCCATGTTGCATTGCGACTGTTTCTATACCCACCGGAAGATCACCCCTGACGTTGTTTGTAAACATACAAAAAGTTCTCATGAGTGCTGCCTACAGGTAGAACGCCACACACTAATGGACTGCAGCATTTCTGTTGAAAATAAAGCACCAGTAGGGACGCATTAGTGACGTCTGTGGAACAGTAGAGTGAATATCCATAATGCCACCAAGAACAATAGCGAGAAATGATCGAATCAGGATCATCAAGTTAAATGCAAAAGGCTTGTGAAGTTGTTTGACGTGTTCAAGACAGTCGTCAAAGTGATGTGTGGACATGGAATCAGTTCCAACCGACAGGTGATTTTGAGGAGTTACGCCGAGCAAGTCGTCCACGTTCGACAGGTGCACAGGATGGGACATGTCTACGACTTTTGAATCAAAGGAACCGCTGGGATGGTACTGCAGGACTAGATTCGTCGTTCGAAGATGCTAAAGGACATCATGCATCACGTCACATAGTTAGGAGACGCCAATCTCCAATCTAGATGACTATGACGAGAACCATGTCGTACATGACAAACACCGCGGATTCCGTTACAGAGAGGCAAGAGATTATGCAGAAGGGATGCCCCAGGATTGGTAATGGGTTGCTGTTAACGACCGCTGTTTGTACACCAACAATCGGAGATAACGTGTTTGGAGACAACCCGGTAATATCGAATGCTTCTAACACTGTGTCTCACTTGTGCTATGGCATTACATGGGGCCACCGTTCACCTCTCGTAGTTGTTGAGAGCAATCTGACTGCTCTAGGTACAGGGACGAGATTCTGCAACCGACATTGGGACCATATCACCAACGTTTGGTGACAGTTTTATCGTGATGGATGATAACTCGCGGGCTCAATGCTGTTCCAGTGAATGTGTTCTTTCACAAGGTAGGATTACCAGAATGGAGCTGCCTTCCCCCGGCAGCAACCCAAATGAACGTGCATGAGACCGATTGATTTTAGCTGTTTTTGGACGTCGACAATGGTTGGTTGGTTGGTTGGTTTTGGGGTTTGATGGGGGCTAAACATCGAGGTCATCAGTCCCCTGTTCCAAACAGACATATTTGTAAAAGGCCTATACAGTAAAAGCTTAACCTCTGCACCCAGAGGGAGGGAACACCAAGGGGTACAGAGCTAAAATGAACACCGCAATAACACAAAATAGAGGACACTTAAAAGGAGCAGAGCAAATAGTTGACTAGAGTAAAACAGACTACAGTGGTTGATGGATCAGGTGAAAGGTCAACCACTCAACTACAAACGAAAAACCTCTAGCTGGAAAGCGTTGATAGAGGTACCAACACTACTTGTTACCATAAAAGACACTATTTTGGTATCCACGTCACAATTAAAAGTCGCTGGAGTGGGAGTAGCCTGAGAAATCATGCGAGAGCGCCCACACTAGAATGAGTGATAAAACCTAGCTGCACGGATAAAACGTAAAACTGAGTCAGCTATAGAGGTATCGTAACCTAGAATTAAAGGCAGCTGGGAAATTAAAGCACTGCCGCAAGGGGGCTAAAAGAGGGCAGTCCACCAGAAGATGGACCACTGTCAACCCTGCATCACAGCGACACTTGGAAGGGTTCTCACGGCGAAGGAGATAACTGTGGGTCAACCGCGTATGTCAAATTCGGAGACGGGAGAGAACAACTGAGTCCCTACGCGTGCTCCTCAAGGACGAGTTCCATACGGCCGTGGACGACTTTACCATGCGGAGCTTATTTGGCGTGTTCAAGACAGATCATTCAGAGCTCCAGACATCGCGGACCTTGCGATGTAGGGCTGACCGGAGGTCTCTTTCCACGAGACCAAGCACCAGGGGTGGCGAAGTGGTGGCCTGCTTGGCCAACTGATCGACACGTTCGTTTCCTGGAATGCCAATGTGGCCCGGGGTCCACACAAACGTCGCTGAACGACCACACTCGGCGAGAGCAAAAACAGCATCTTGAATACCGCGCACCAAAGCGGCCCGAGAAAAACACTGGTCGAGTGCTTGCAATCCACTCAGGGAGTCACTGCATATGACAAATGACTCCCCAGGGCAGGAGGAAAGGTGAGTGAGTGCACGATAAAGAGCAACCAGCTCCGCAGTGAAAACACTGCTCCCACAATGCAGGGAATGCTGCCGTGGATGAAAGCAAATCCAGTGCGTCCATCGACCACAGAACCATCGGTGCCGGCCGGTGTGGCCGAGCGGTTCTAGGCGCTTCAGTCTGGAACAGCGCGACCGCTACGGTCACAGGTTCGAATTCTGCCTCGGGCAGGTTTAAGTAGTTCTAAGTGCTCAGAGCCATTTGAACCATTTTTCAACCATCGGTGTAGACTACATCTGCATCGCGAAACGAGGCAAGAAGAGCCATGAATTGTTGACGAAGACTAGCAGGTGGAACGGAGGACTTGGAGTCGCAGGACAAATCCAAGCAAAGCCGCAAGCGAGGGAGAGACCATGAAGGGGTAGAAGAAGAGGGCCGGAAGGATGGAGGAAGGGGAAAGGACTCGAGTGAAGAGAGGACGTCGACAATGACCACGTACTTTTTGCGACATATCACCGTTGAAGAGCGGGGCAATTTGGAAAAGGACTGCTTTGATGATCTCATCAACGATACGCCACGACGGACTCAAGCCTATATCCGATAAAGGAGTGCTCGTTGTGTGTGAACTCACCCCTCACCCCCCCCCCCCAAAAAAAAAGAACCACAAACAGAAGATTTTACGGTGCACAAATGTATGCTTGTTTCCATTTTTTATTTGATGGTCTACACACATTGCAAATTGCGTGCCTCAGAGCCAATTTTCGTTTTCTTCGCCACGAGTTTCGAAATAAAGTGGTGATGCAAAACTTTTGGTGATGTGTGTGTAATACAGGTCCAAGCTCTAATCTATTCTCTATTCGTCAACAACGAAACCCACATTCCTAGTTAATCCCGCATCGCCAAATGGAGCCTGTAACAGTGGAGGTACTGCGCGTTTGTTTTGGGTCTAAAGTCCAAGTTTTCGGTGTTAGGAGTTTCACGCTCCAGGCATTTGGGCTCGATTATTGTAATAACTACTGTACTTAACGCTGAGTTTTAAAGATATATATCCGAAATTCAGTGGGTGTTGTGACGTACACTGAGGAACCGAAACATTGTGGTCAACTGCTTAATAGTGTATTAGTTCGCCTTTGGAACACAGTACAGCGGTGATTCTTCGAGGTAAGGATTCGAGAAGTCGTTTTAGGTTTCCGGAGGTATGTGGCATCAAATGTCTATGAACAGGTCATGCCATTCCATTAAATTACGGGCCAGTGCCTCGTGCGCATGTGTGTGTGTGTGTGTGTCTTTAGTCAAACTCATGAACACTCATTTGGCGTTGAAAGATCCGATGGGTACTAGTGAAGACGCAACACCATCCCTGCGACATAGGGTATTGTTAATTAATCTTGTGCAGAGAATCTGTCTGGGGTCTCAAATCTGCTGCAAATATATTCTAACGCTTACAGCCAAAGAACGGTCCTATAATCACTCTGGAACTGCTGATACTACATTCCTATGAGAAGAGAGTCCTGGTCCAGTGAGTAGGTTATCAATCAACATTAGCTAAGAAATAATGTCGAAAATTACAGTAAAAAAGAGTGTTAGACAATTTCTCCCCTCATGTGACAGAGTCGAGATTACTGTTGATACCGCTGATGTAAAATCGCCTACCACATTTGTGAATGGAATACGTAGCCGTTCACAAATTCTCGAACAGCTACTCGTTGCACTTCATTCAGTTACTCGAAGAATGTTTTTCACTTAATTTACATCTTGTACACCTATATCGACTCAAAGTAGACGAAGGGAGAAGAACGACAACCAGACAGTAATTCGAAGACTACGTACACATTGTTCTATGAAATACTTCTTCAGGCATTTGTTTTACTCCCGAACAGAAGTCCAGTTTATGCAATGTTTTCCTTCAGAATTGTTCAGCGCTAAAAGTATGTCCGTTCCCTACTGCGACCCTGAGTGGAAGTAGTTTGCCTTCATATGGAAAAATACAACTTCAAAAGTGATCGCAGGTCATGACAAAAATAAACACTAAACCACATAATCGTGGTTCTGCGAAGTTCATTCAAATCTTTTTCTTGGCTTACATGATTGAAACTGCTAACCGCCTGACTATGATGCTATGTAGGATAGGACGAAGAATTCCGACTTATGTAAGACACCTTTTCAGTTTTGTTTTACCCAGACTTTTTCAACACTTTTTGTGCTATCTTCAGTGGGTTATTTTTTATTTTCTTACTGTAAAATTACATATGGCGCCTAAAAATGGAACTGAAAAACTACTCACACCGAAACTAACGTTTTATTTTCAATATATTTATGTCATTTACCATCTTATCAAAACAGTCACTTTATAATATGGATGTCACATCAGTCGAGACGTACTTGACAATGGCGATGAATGCCGAAACAGTGTGTCGTGAATGAAGACTAGCAGGAATTTTGGTGCATCTTTCTAATAATCATGTCATTATCAGACATATATTATGCTGCTGGCGCTACAGAAGAAAATTTTTTGACCAAACAGTGCAGCTCGTCACGTCTTTTATGCGACGCCCAGTGTCAACAAAAAGTGCTGGTTAATTTCCCATTACAAACAAAATTACTTTTAAATCGGAAGTGTTAAGTGACCATTCGACAGAGCGCTGCCTAATTAGCCTAGTCCGATATTCGTTTAATCGATACGTGTTAACAGGGGCAGTAAAGCACGAAGAAAACACAGCGACCCAGCAGCGGGTGAGCATTTTTAAGGCTATATCTATGAAAATTGGTATTTGACTTCTCAGTTGGATATAAAAAGATACGTGCTTCAGTGTTTTCGGAAGTTCAACCGCTAAAGGTGGGAAACAGAGGATGAAAATATGTTACGAACATATTTCGTTATATTAAACCCCTTAAAGCTAAATCTATGAAAACAGGAATTTGATTTCTCGCTTAGAAATAAAGAAATATATGTTAGGGGATGAAAGTTTCCACAACTTAAAAGACAGGCTCAACAAAAACCTCCGACTTCAGCTACGAGAATCGCCTTTTGGCTATAAATACATCCGGAAAAGACCATGCCTCTATGGCCTTAATTAGCGTGAAAAATTAAAAAGGCGTTGCAATTTGTGAATTAAATCAAATAAAGCTATTTAACAGTCACCACAGCAAATCGCCTTTGTCAGAATTGCGTAGAAAAAGAAACGGATTTTAATACATTAATTTTTCAGTAGGCGTAATACATGTTTACAGAATTATTTTCGTTGTAATTACTAGGCAAACGCAAGCGAAACAGCGGGCGCTAAGTTAGTCACTATTAATTGCCGACGTCAGTTGCTGAGCGGTAATCCCAGAAGAGTGTCATACGAAGAATATGGAGACTTACTTACTGGAGGAGAACTAAACAACAGCTTGAAAGGAGTAATAGTGGCTCTAATCCGACAGTTGGAAGAGCATGTTACTGACTATATGTTCTCCAACATCGGCACCTAACAGTTTCTTGCGGCATCAGATTTATCGCTGACTATAAAGCAATAAAAACCACACATAAGTCGTCCACACTACTATATACTGAACTTATTCAGCGCTCATTATATCTACGAAAGATCTTCCATTTTGTGGTTCAAATGGCTCTAAGCACTATGGGACTTAATATCTGAGGTCATCAGTCCCCTAGACTTAGAACACCTTCAACCTAACTAACCTAAGGACATCACACACATCCATGTCCGAGGCAGGATTCGAACCTGCAACCGTGCAAACAATCGATATATAGAGGGCGCACTGTGGCGCTTACCACTTGTAGTAACATTGAGTGCATCGACCTCCGCGTAGAAAATGAAAAGGACTGAGCGCCGTACCGCCAAGTGTTAGGTTAGCTTAGAGCAGTGCTGGAGATTTGTCAACACTCAACCGGTCTGCGTAACGAAACCAACGAAGCTTGCACGTCAAGCAAGTATTCACCGACACCACAGCGCGCTATCAGGCGATCGTGCTTGGGGGTCAAGCTGCGTCAGTTGCTCGTGACACACTACTGCGAAGAGGTTGGCGAGAACGTACGCTTCTCCTCTAGAAAGTGCAACCCTGGATTTTTTTTTTTAATAGAGCAAATTTACTTTTCTCGATACTTATCTTCACATTTTCTTGACGTAGACTCCTTCGAATAATATTCACCTTATCGAACAACTTACTGGGGATGCCAAATATACTTTTCTAGGAAGATTTTATACGAACCGTTTTTATATCTACATTACCATAATAAATGGCTCAATGGCCCAGTGCAAGTCTTTCAAACGGGCGCCACTTCGGCCTAGTTATCCTACCGTTTAAATTGAAATCCGAACCAAACGTCGTTCCTGGGGAATCTCCATATCATTGAGAGCTGAATGCTACGATAAAAGTAGACTGAAAAATCCGTGGTCCGACAGCGACTCGATGCCGCAACCTTCTGGATTCCAGGCACCTGCTTTACCGCTCGACCTCCAGGACCGACGTTTCTTTGGCTTTCTGAATGAGAAAGAAAAAAATGTGGCTAGATGTGAGCTGTGCATTGAACGCCTTTGTGCCTAGATCCAAATCGCTTCGTAAAACACTGTTAGCATGAGAGACGTCGTAGAATACATTAATGTTTTGTCTTGGAGGAATTAACTGAAAACATAGCGACAGACTCACTTTTTACAGCATTTCTTACACTACTTCTGGAAGCTCCGCAAGGCCGTTATCGCCACACCAATCAGCAATTATTGTCAAAAATTCTTCAAGGTTGGCTGTGGTGAAGGCTGCAATGCGAAGTCGTTAAGTTAGGTTTACTTATTCTCTTCTTTCTCATTCGTCATTGTTACGGAACGATTCAAAAACGTCACCAAATGCTTCGTCCATGATAAAGCCGAATTTCGTCGCCAGACTTGGCATTAATGATCAGTTTTGATATGCCTATATAAAGCCTAACAAGCAGTTTTCGTGCTGTTAAACGGCCCAGCATCCATCGACAACAAACCCTCCTAACATGAAGCCTCTCGCATAAGAGCTCAGCAACGGGAACTGATTCTAGGAAATTTTGGAAATTTGTGGTAAGTTCCTATGGGACCAAACTACTGAGGCCATCGATTCCTAAGCTTCCACACTACTTAATCTAACTTTGTTTAACTTACGCTAAGGACAACACACATACGCATGCCCGAGGGAGGGCTCGAACCTCCGATGGGGGGAGCCGCGCGAATCGTGGTTGGCGCCTCAGACCTCGTGGCTATTGATTCTATTTCAATAATTCACAGGACAGGACAGCGAATGTCCTCAATATTTCTGCGACAGTGATGGTTATTGTTAGGCGCTAGGAACTACTTTCATTGTTAAAATATGCATCTCAACCATACGGACAAACTACACCATCAGTGCAATCACAACGGAAGAATTCTTATAGGGATGCCACACTAACCCGTGGTTCCTGAAGAGGAGCAGCAGTCTCTTCAGTATTTGTAGAGCCAGCATTTTGGTCCATTGGCTGATCTGGAATTGTAATATCAGCCAATATGATCTTGCTGCGCTAGTATTGCAAACGGCCGAAAGATAGGTGAAACTACAGCCGTTATTTTCTCCAGAAGGCACGCAGCTCCACTGCTTGGGTTTATGATAATGGTATCCCTTTGGGTAAAATATTATGTAAGCAAAATATTCCGCCAACCGGATCTTTGGGCGGGGACTACTTAGGAGGATGTCGTCATCACGAAACAATACTGTCATTCTAAGCAACGGAGAGTGGAATGTTAATTCCCTTAATCGGGTACGTAGGCTACAGAATTTAAAATAGGACAACACATTGAAGTTAGATATGGTAGGAACAAGTAAAGTGCAGGAAGAACTGGATTTCTGGTAAGGTCAGTAGTACATCTTTCTTAACACAAAACCAATACGGGTAATGCAGGAGTAGGCCTAATAATGAAAAAGAAAATAGGAAAGCGGTTAAGCTACTATGAATAGCACAGAGAACGCATTATCTTAGGCAAGACAGACACAAATCCAACGCCCACCACAGTAGTACAAGTTAATTGCCAGCTAGCTCCGCAAGTAATGAAGGGCTTTAAAGAATGTTTGAGATACAGAAAATTATTCTTCTAGTTAAGGGAGAGGAAAATTTCCTTGTGTTAGGCGACTGGAATTCGGTAGTAAGTAGAGGAAGAGAAAAAAAAATAGTAGGAGAATATGGACTAGGGACAGGAATGAAAGAGGAAACCACTTGGTAGAATATTTCACAGAGTACAATTTGATCATCGCTAACACTTGGTTTAGGAATCATGAAGGATGGTTGTATACGTGGTTGAGACCTGAGGACACTGGAAGGTTTCACATTGATTATATTACGGTAATATAGAGATTCAGAAACCTGATTTTAAACTGTAAGATATTTCCAGAGGAGGAAGTGGATTCCTGATCATAATTTATTGATTACGAACTGTAAATTAAAAATGAAAAAATTGCAAAAAGCTAGGAAATCAAAGAGACGAATCCAGAATAAAATGAAAACCACAGGTTGTTGAGACCTTCACAGGGAGCTTTAAGCAAGGTTAGACTGAAGAAGGGGAAATGAAAACAATATAGGACGAATTGATTGCTTGGAGAGATGAATTGGAGAAGGCAGCAGAGAATCAAATAGGTAACAGATAAGACCTAGTGCAAATCCCCATCTAAAACAGGAGATACAGAATTTAATTGCTAAAAGGAGAAAATACAAAATGCAGCAAATGAAACAGGCGAAAAGGAATACATACCTCTAAAAAATGACAGAAAGTGCAAAATGGATATAAACGGGAATGACTAGAGGGCAAACGCAAGGCTTCAGAAGCAAGTATAACTAGGAAAAGTATGGATGCCGCTTATACAAAAATTAAATAGATCTTTGGAGAAAAGAGAAGGAGCTGTACAAATGTAACGAGTTAACATGGCAAGCCAGTACGAAGGAAAGAAGCGAAAGCTGCAAGGTGGAAGAAATATACTACAGGGCCTACACAAGGGAAACCAACGTGGGGAAATCATTATTGAAAGAGATGAAGGATTAGGTAGGATGGGAGATGTAAAACTGAAAGACCTAAGTGAAAACCAGGGCCCCGGGAGTAGGGCATTTTCTTGTAATTATTGAGACCCTTGGGAGAGCTAGCTATGACAAATAATTCTGTTAGAGATAGGAAACAGCTTAGAAGAACAGCTGAACGGAATGGACAGTATCTTTAAAAGAGATTATAAGATGAACAGCAACAAAAGTAAAACCAGAGTAAATGGATGTACTCGAATTAAATCAGATGGTGTTGAATTATGAAACGAGACTCAAACTAGTCGATGTATTTTGCTATTTGGACAGAAAAACAACTGAAGACGGCAATAGTACAGAGGATATAAAATGCAGACTGGCAATAGCAAGAAAAGGCACTTGTTAACATCTAATGTAAATTTAAATGTTAGAAAGTCTTTTCCAGTTTTATTTGTCTGGAGTGTAGCTTTGTCTAGAAGTGAAATGCGAACGATAAGCAGTTCATATAGAAAGAGAATAGAATCTTTTAAAGGTGGTGCTACAGAAGAATGCTGTAGATTATGGGTATATCGAGTAAGAAATGAGGATGTACTGAATCGAATTGGGGAAAAAAGAAATTTATGTTAAAATTTGACCAAAAGGACTTATCCTGAAGCGTCATGATACAGTCAATTTGGCACTGAAACGAAGAGTGTGTGTGTGTGTGTGTGGGGGGGGGGGGGGGCAGGGTGGAGCGACTGCAGAGGGAAAGCAAGGCTTGAAAGCGTTAAGTAGGTTCCAATGGATGAGGTTGCAGTACTTATGCGGAGATGTAGAGGCTTGCACATAATAACTAGCATGGACATCTCCATCAAACCAGTCTTCATACTGGAAAACAACGACAGAAACAATAACAATAAGAGTTTACTAAATTGAAAGCTGTGGCCGCGGAAGGAAAGCAGCAGCCCAATGCCAATTGTAATCGCACTGTAGCTGAGTCACATTCCACCCCACTTTGAAATCTTAAATATCGTCTCATGGAAAAGCTCTTGCTCCAGCCCGTCGGATGGTTGACCGAAAACCGTCGTAACTTAACGGATATCCACAACTTGTTCTAACAATGATAGAATTGATTTCCAGAATAACTAGTGTTAGGGCACTCAACGTATGGATTCCGCTTGATTACGTCAAAGGATACATGGCAGCGCTGTAGGTTCTCGTACATCAGTGCAATTCCCCCACTAAATTTAGCAGCGATACATGTTTCTAATTAATTCCTTAAAATATATATATATATTACTGTACGCTGAGTTTTACATCTTGTAAAACACTAGTGCCGATTTCTTTCCCTCTCCTAGCTCGAGTGAACTACAGCCTCATTACAACTACTTATTATTTGACACAACGCATCTTGAAACAGAGTTCTTCCGGTGAGAGTTACCAACGTCACACGGGAACTGACTTGACATTTTCTGCGTTCAAAAATAGAGCGTAAGTTTGCTTGCTCAGGTCACTGCAGTATGCTTTTCCCGCGTGCACTGATGGCGCGAGTACACGCAGCTACTGCAAGTAAAACAAGCGACATTTGGCAGTGGAAACGTTGAATATCACTGATTGTGGCGAACAACAGCGCTTTCTGCCCGCTTTGACAGAACCTTAACCGATGGGCACCTAGCAACCGATGCATCCTAAACCAGTACGATGCAATTCTCAAAAAACTCGACTGAAGATTAGAATATTTATGAGCACCTTTAAGTATGAAACATTTTGAATTTATCAGCACAGTCGCCGGTCGTTGAATGCGTGGTGTAGGGGCTTTGCGATCATGAAGGTTCGAAAGCCGGTAGTGGAAACATTTTTATTTAAATCTCATGTTTATTAAACTAAAAAACATAAATTCCACTGGGTGGATAATTTAAAACTGGTCCAGAAAATATTCCAGTGTGTGAGGATTATCTGAGTACACCTGACCCTTCAATTTGCCCCACACGTAAAAATCACGTGGAAAGAGATCAGGCGACAGAGACTGTCAATGAGTTGCACTGCCCTGGTGGCTGCCCTCTCCGCACAGAACACGGCTCTGTTTACATCAAACAAGACTCCAGCATTAATATGACTGACTTAAAATATTTCGAGTATAAGCATTTCAGTAACACCAGATATCTTAAAGCACGATGAATAGATCGATGCCTTATTTGTTTACAGATTTTGGAATGGAAATGCTTACGTTTTTGCGAATAATGCTAAAAAACAAGATTTAAGTATTTTTACTTGTGAATTCGGTAAATTCTACAGTTATCGGTAGACATTTTAACAACATTCTGCTGAACTAATGTGGATCAAGCCAACCACATTATTCAATTGGTACGACGTAGTCCTTCGACTAAGCGTGCCTTGCGTATCGCCGATATTATTCAATCTGTAAATTAAGCAAGCTGTCAAGGAAAGACAATTATATTTCCGGGATAAGAAATTGAAATCTGCCGATGGCGTTCTAATTCTGTCGGGACGACGAAGGATTAGAAAGAGCTGCTGAACGAAACTGGTAGTTTCTTGAAAAGACGTTGAAGGGGGGGGGGGGGGGGGCGGCAAAGTAAACCGAGAGTAATGGAATAGAGACGAATTGAATCAGGCGATAATGGGAGAATTATTTTACGAACTAAGACATTAAAAGTAATAATGGAGTTTTGCAATTTAGGTGGCAAAATAAATGACGATCGCCGAAGTAGTGAGGATAAAAATGCAGAATCGAAATAGCAATGGAGGCGTTTACGAAACAGAGAAATTTGTTATAAAGAATATGAATTTAAATGTTGGGACGTCTTTTCTGGAAATATTTGTTTAGCGTCTATGAACGATACGCAGTACAGACATGGTACTTTTGAAATCTGTGCTACAGAGGTGAGTGAAGATCAAAAGGATAGAACGTATAACTAATAAAGAGATACTGAATCGAATACGGGAAAAGTGAACTATTGCACAACTTGACTAAAAGAAAGTAACGGTTGATAGGACAGGCGTCAAGATTCAAATGGTTCAAATGGCTCTGAGCACTATGGGACTTAACTTCTGAGATCGTCAGTCCCCTAGAACTGAGAACTGCTTAAACCTAACTAACCTAAGGGCATCACACACATCCATGCACGAGGCAGGATTCGAACATGCGACCGTAGCAGTTGCGCGGTTCCGGACTGAAGCGCCTAGAACAGCTCGGCCACGGCTGGCCGGCAGGCATCAAGGATTCGCGCTTGCGATGATTCTCACCGACCTAGTTTTGTTGACAGGTTATTGCTTACCGTGCAAAGCATATGTGACGAAAACGCAAATTATTGTGGAACCATTCTGAGCACCTCTTCTCTGTTAATGTGTGGGACAGGTTATGTGTTAAATGAATCTGTCGTCTTGCAGAAACGTCTCGCAGGTACCATGCACTGAGACTTTCTTCAAAATTAGTTGTCACTGTTACTCTACGAGGTTTTCGTTACAAGACGTCCAGGGTCTTTCACTATGACGGGCTCCTACACACACTACTATCACATCACACCGCTCTAACTTCTCCCTCACCTATGGATGTGTTACACAAGTCACCTTCCGTGTCCTCAGACGTCGCCATACCGCACTCCATTACGTTTTTTAACGGCAAACGCAAGAGATGAATCTGTTGCTCGCATTATGAAACTAGCAACGACCGTTAAATTTCACCAAGACCTTAAAAGAGCTATGCGAACTGTTGCAAAAAGATAAAACATTTGTTGAAGCTGATTTTTTTCTGACAATTGAAACATTCACATGTTTTGGCATCAATCAGTAGTTTTAGAAAGTTATTTTCCACTTCTGATCATTTTCGTGGGTTTCATTTTACGTATAATGCTTGAAGTAACTGTACACCGAGTAACAACTAGATATTAGTTTATATTAACTCGCTATTGTCTACACTGTTGTCTTAATATATGTCTCACTCCTCAAACATTTCTTTTGTTAAGCTGTTGCGTAATTAATGCATTTAATTCACGATTACTGTAATTTGGATTGTCATCTGAAGACGAGTCTAGGTTCTAAAAGCGCTGCGACATCAAGAAAATATAAAACAATCGGTAATAAAATCGTTTACATAAAGTGACCACAAACAGATGAAAAACTAACGGTCATGTTTGTAAATCGCGGCAGTAGCGCTGTTGCCAACACCTGCGTCAGCTATAAAAGCTGGCGAAATTGTTGTTACACCTAAATGTCATCCTGTGTTTAGAGCGCATCTAGCAAGAAAACATATTATCAGAATATACTATCTAATCGAAAGTATCTGCACACCTATGACTGGGCATTAATACTGGATGTGTCCACTCCTCGGCTTTATGATGGCTTGAACTTCACTGGGACTCTTTCAATGAGATGCCTGAATGTCAGTGGCGAAATGGAAGCCCATTCTTCCTATAGCCGAAACCAGAGAAGCTAGTGATGTTGGGCTGGAGCGAAGCCGACGTTCTAACAAATCGCAAAGGTTTTCCACTGGGTTCACGTAGGGACATCAGGCAGGCCATTCCATTTCGGAAACGTTGTCCGCAAACCACTGCCTCACAGATGCTGCTTCATGAAACTTCCGCATTTAGCGTTTGCTTAAGCGCAGTGAGGAGACCACACCCCAATCACGAAAAACACCACCATACCGTAAAACCACCACCTCTGTACTTCTCTGGTGACACTACAAATGATGGTAGAGAACACTGTCCAAGCATTCGCCGAATCCAAACCCTTCCATCGGATTGCCACGGGGTATAGCGTTATTCATCAGTGCTCATCATCATTTCATCCTCATCATCGGCACGCGTGTTGCCCAATGTGGCGTCGACTACAATAAGACTCGCACTCGGCGGCCGAACTTCCCCGGATGGGGCCTCCTGGCCAGCAATGCCATACGATCATTTCATTTCCGAATCACTCGTTCCCAATCATCCACTGTCCAACCGCGTCGCTCTTAACACTACTTCAAACGTCGCTTACCACTGACTACAGAAATATGTGGCTTATGAGGAGCTGCTGAACAATTGTGCCCCATTCTTCTTCCAACTCCCGACGCACAGTAATTGTGCTAGCTGGACTACTGGTAGCGCTTTCTGTCAGTATGTCTGCCTGGTCTTGATTTAGCTATAGTTGATATTTCGCGTTTCCACTTCACAATCACTTCACCAACAGTGCACTTGGCCAGTTTTAGAAGAGTTGAATGTCCCTGATGGATTTGTTTCTCAGGTGACATCCAGTCAGTAGACCACGTCCTACTCACTGAACTCTCCTTACCACCCTCTGCTGCTACCCCTTCTCTACTGACATCACAATACCCATCGCCTACTTTTATACTGGCGTATCACTTGTGCCATCTAGTGCACAATTCCGCATTACATAGGACTTCACCAGGGTCTTGCAGCTGAGCCCAACTGTGACTCATATTTCAAAACAATTTCTATCACCGTACACACGAGACACCTATTTATTCTTAGAAACCAACATTCGTACCATTTTTTGCTAGTGTCATCTGGCATATTGTCTCACTCGTGGTCCCATTCGTACAAGTGCTCTCCCCTTGTAGAAAATCTGTCTAGTCCCCGCTCGTAGAAACAAAGAAAGCTACGCAACGCAAGATCAGAGGCATAGTGAGTGCGTTCAGCATTCTGAGGTCCGCTCTGTCCAGGGAGACAGCGTGAAGTTTTTATCTATTTGCTGGTTCTCTGTGGCGATGTCAGTTCAGTAACAATCCTGAGGACGTGGTTAGGTTCTCTAACTCTCTGGTTTATTTTCTCTCCAACAGGCACTAGTTCATCACCATCGCCGGCGGGGTGACCGTGCGGTTCTAGGCGCTACAGTCTGGAACCGCGCGACCGCTACGGTCGCAGGTTCGAATGCTGCCTCGGGCATGGATGTGTGTGATGTCCTCAGGTTAGTTAGGTTTAACCCTTCATTACACACTTTTTTTTTTAGAAGTTAAAAAAAATTTTTTTTTATTTCAAACTGTTCAAGAATGTCAGGAAAAATGTTGAAAAAATAAGATGTTTTTAACTGAGAAAAAAAATTATTTTTATTCAGTTTGCATTTATGCAAAACTATGGGAAACTATCGCTATCACTATCTGCAGATTCCAGGTCATTTACGTTTATGGTCGGGTCTTCATCTGAATCGTCAAAATCTAACTCATCTACATTGCCAGAAGGGCATTCTAGGGCCATGAATTCTTCATACGTCATCACTTTACGTCATCCATTGTCGAAATACGAGAATGACTCCATTACAGCACTCTGTCATGATAAACTAGAAAATAGCAGAAAGAAGGAAACACTACTTTCTCATCGTTCGATTGTGGGTAGAAGTATTAATACGCACTACTGCACATATGCAAACGAAATTGATTTGTATACTACTCACATATTTATTAGCAATAATACAAGATGAACGGAGCAGAATACTCTCCAAAGGTTGTAGAAGCACTACAAATTTTTTGCATTCACGTGTTCTTCAATTCAACTACTAACAATCACCGCCGAAAGAGAGAAATGTCAGCCTGACTTACAATGCTACTCACAGCAACACACATTGTCGCGTCATACACTCAGTAGCCCATTCTAGTGGCAGAATTTTATCAGTTAGCGTCATAATACAACATAGCACATCAGCAAAGCAGTTTCAAGCGTTAAACTTCAAGAACAACGGCGAAAAGAGAGCTGAAACTTTGCTTTGCACATCTGCAAAGCAACGCAGTGAAGGATTAAGTTGTTCTAAGTTCTAGGGGACTGATGACCTCAGAAGTTAAGTCCCATAGTGCTCAGAGCCATTTGAACCATTTTTCATCACCATCAACATCCTTGGCTTCTGGACGAGAGGAAGTAAAATGTGATACTAACCTATCTTTATTTGAGAGAAGCAGAGACAATAAATTTTACGATATTGCACCGCAAATAAACATCCTAGCAGATAAAATGTGCGTGCCAGCGGGGGACTCAAATCTTGGACCTTTTGCTTTTGGCAGCAAGTGCTATATCAAACTTCCTTACAAATACTGAACATGTTATTCACGGCACCCACGATGGCAAGTGACTCAGTGAGGACGGTAACCGTAATAAACTCTTCGCTTCTCACAGTCTTCCTCTTCGTCCATTGACGAAAAATTGAAACTGAGGCAGCAGCAGCAGCAAGAGAAACTAATCGCATTACCATTTTTTGAAAATATTGTAATCTAGTCATGTACTTTATATTCTAAAATTTTTAAAAATGTGTTTATTGTTTCAATGAGTTTATATGCCAGATTGCGTAATTGTTTTAAATTTTTCACCCAAACTTACCCGGAAACTTAAGTCTTAGCAGTGAATATGACTTCGCAACAAATGTCATACTCGTATTTTCAGGTTCAAGAGCCTTCTTTCACATCTATATATCTTTAAAAAATATGTTGCTGATAAAAGTCAGCGAAAATTAACGAAACTTGTAATTTTTGAAAATTGTACCCCTGCCCTTTGTGTACACATTAAGGAAAAAGCATCGGTAGTGCGAAGGTTAAAGGGTGCTGAGCAAAGGAACAACACTACTCCAGGAACGTTAAGTCAATCAACGTAATTCCATCGGCAGAAAACAGGAAGGTAATAAAGCTAGTTCCTGCGAAATCACACCAATAATTGTGTTTATCATGGATTTTCCAAGTATACCGCTAGCATAAATTTGAAGCACTGAGTGACTGTATAAATGTGACCCCATACACAGCATTCAAATGGTTCAAATGGCTCTGAGCACTATGGGACTTAACATCTGTGGTCATCAGTCCCCTAGAACTTAGAACTAATTAAACCTAACTAACCTAAGGACATCACACACATCCATGTCCGAGGCAGGATTCGAACCTGCGACCGTAGCGGTCGCGCGGTTCCAGACTGTAGCGCCTAGAACTGTATGGGATTCAGCATAAAGGTCTAAATACGACGAAACTAGTTGACGTAGACATCCTTCCGTCAGACAATGTGAACGAGGCCATCAATTGTAAAATCATCACATGAGTAATACATTACCATTAATATCTTAGGTCACTAATGAGATTCCTGAGAGCTTCTCCCACATGTACGCAGTTACAGTGTGTCACTGGAGGACTGCTCAATTTTCAGGGATACGGCAGGAACGCTCATTTGAAGCAGAAAAACTTTATATGGACATGTGTCCTAGTCCGAATGGTTTCCGTGATCGAACACATTAAATGTTACATTTGTACGTTTTTATTGACCAACTTGAAAACCGTGGCCTCTAGCGGAAACGAGAGAGGGACAAGAGTACCGAATTCCTCGCGCGACGTGCATGCGCGTACCGCGAAGTTTCCGTAGGCCAATTTGAGGTTGTTTCTCGACTTGATAAACAACAAGTGTCCTACATCAAATTGTTGATCTCGGTTTCCTCTACATTACTGCGGTACGTGGTAAACATTGAACAAGTAAATAATAATACAAAGAATAAAAAAACTATTTACATTAAATGTGTCGTATCTCGGAAACCATTCGGAATAGGGCTAATATCTGCACGGAGTTTTTTATTTCACGTGATCGTTCCCATCATGCCTTTGAATAACGACCATTCCTTCTGGGACATCCTGCATTATGACGAATAACAACAGCACAACACAACTTGCCAAATATAAACCAAAACTGAGAAATTTTTGTAATATAAATTTGAACCGCAGCTCGTGCGCAGGGCTATCAACGGCGCGGAGGCCGACAGTTATGAGTACAGCGCTCCAATATGTGATGTCTGGAGTAGGGCTGGCGGTTATCGCTAAAACAACCGGTTTTCAGATTCAAAATAACCATTTTCTGAAATATCCGATTTACGTTTTTTTTATTGCTGTTACTTCTAGCAATAAACATAGACTTCGAACGGAGATTGAAAAATTCAAATGGAGGTGAAGATCACGATCGATATGTGGTTGAGGCTGTGGCAGAAATTGGTCTTTCTGTCTTCAGCAAAGATTGCGTAGGTGAAGCGCGGCGACAGCGAGAGCAAAAGAAGTTGACGACTCCCTTGCAACGTCACTTTTGGATGGTATCAATTTTTCATCCAGAGGCAACCGCAAAATTATGGTTTCAGTTATTATCTCAAGTTTGTAGCACATCACCTTTCAAGAATGTTTCCTTCTTGTACGATGTTGCAAGTTTCTTGTCCTCCCATTTTTAAACTGAGCATTGTACTTCACTGCTACCGCATTTCGTAAAATACTTGCACAAACTAACGATTGTCCTAATCTAGAATACAACTGATGTCCTATGTCCGCACCTCGTGATCTCGCGGTCGCGTTCTCGCTTACCGGGTTCGATTCCCGGCGGGGTCAGGGATTTTCATCTGCCTCGAGATGACTGCGTGTTTGTGTCTTCCTCATCATTTCATTTCATCATCATTCATGAAAGTATAAAGTGTGGACTGAGCAAAGGTTGGAAATTTGTAGGCCGCTGATAACCGCGCAGTTGAGCGCCCCACAAACCAAACTAGGCGCTTCAGTCCGGAACCACGCTGCTGCTACGGTCGCAGGTTCGAATCCTGCCTCGGGCATGGATGTGTGTGGTGTCCTTACGTTAGTTAGGTTGAAGTAGGTCTAAGTCTATGATGACCTCAGATTTTAAGTCCCGTAGTGCTCAGAGCCATTTGAACCATTTGGAGTGGCAAGTAGCGTGGTGCGCGGCGTGCATCTTCCTTGCAACTTCACATAGAGCACTCACCGTCAAGCACACGACATACATATTTGTAAATTCGCTCATATGTATCCGCGGATTTGTCAAACTAGCCCGTACACGATCCAACATGTCCGTAAATTTAGCCTCACGTTTGAAGCAGACGCTGTTCGTGCCTGTCGTGTATGCTGTATTTTGACACGAGTGGTAATGTCTAGTAATGCAGATAAAGCTTTTCCAGCATTCTATAAAATGCATTTTAACCATCAGCTGTTTATTGCCTCATTAGTCATCTAACCGTTATTAACCATTATGGTGCTTAATAACCGAAACCGGTAGATGACTAATGGGACAATAAATAGCTGATGGTTGAAATCCATTTTATAAAATACTTTTTTACGGCTGTTGAACCTCGCCTTATGGAAACATTACATTTCCAGCATTGCCTCTGGTCCAGGGAATGGTTCAAAATGTGACAAATGTACACATGAGAACCTGTTAAAAGAAAATGTTACACTCGGAACCCGATGATTACACGAACTTTCTCCGAGTGGAAAATGAAAATTTTAACAACTTGTTTAGCGTTACTTCGCCCTCACATCGAAAAAGAATACGTAAGTATGTGAGAAGTTATTTTCTTCTGCTTAGTCCTCTAATGGACAATCCGTTACAATACCACAGCGAGGGAACATGTAGCCTACATCTTCCGATGAAGGACCGGAAAACTCAGATTGTTTTTTTTTTGTTAATTTTCAGTCAGTGAACATCTCTCTCAAATGCCGCTCTATGTTTGACAAACACGTCAAACAGCACGGTACACGGTTAACTATTTAGCAAACAGTAAAGTTTGACAAAATGTTTGATGTGTACGAGATCCTTAAAGGATCCTCACCAGGGCGCGACGTTGACTGCGTCGTGTGGCATACCGCACCACTGCCAGATGAATGCAGCGTGTTCCACTTTTTGCCACGCGCCAGTTTCGAATGTTTGCGCGATTATCTCTGTATCTAGGAAAATGAGACAAACTTCTAAAGTTCAGTATTTATTTTTGTGTTTTTACGATCACGGCAGTGCTGAATGCGATAACAGGAGTGCTAAAAATAAAAGTGTGGGAAAG
The DNA here is from genome assembly GCF_023898315.1 of Schistocerca nitens. Taxonomy (NCBI): domain Eukaryota; kingdom Metazoa; phylum Arthropoda; class Insecta; order Orthoptera; family Acrididae; genus Schistocerca; species Schistocerca nitens. The sequence goes on along the minus strand of NC_064622.1, from coordinate 394,939,786 downwards.
AATTTCTAGTGAAATATCAGACAGTCAGTAACTGGAATTCGTTTGTTTGTGGAAAAGAATGAAGATACGTAACTAAACAGAGCTGCGTACTATGGCTTTCTGCAAATGTCTAAAAATCACGGATTTTCCGATTCCAATGTAATACCAGATCCTTTCGGGATATAGCTACATATATATTTTGTTCTGCAAAGACAATGCTCCACTTGGGCTAAGAAAGAAACTACAGAGCAGATTAACCAATTTCACAGCCCTGTTTGTACGTTGCTTGAGTTCTCAATAGAGTGGCCTACATTGTGCTTCAAACAAAACAAACAGCTTGGACTATCACATCGATTTCACTCATGTCAGAGTTTATTGAAATATCCAACACCCAGATCTTCGATGAAAGCAAACCATTTGCATCCGAAAACAGGTAGCAAGATGACTGAAATTTTAAAATGTTGTTGGCATGAGCTTTAACCTTGACGTACTTTCCTTCGAAGCTGTCAATATAGCTCGGTAGATTCCATACTTCTAACGATTAGCCGTATCTTCCAGAATTATTGATTTGGTACTATTAAATATTCGGAATGCACGCTGCTGAGTAAGTCGACAGCGTAGTGGGTATAAGCACCGTTTCCAATTTTTGCGCCCTGCGTTCGAATTAAATCTTTAGTTCCTTTTTTTGTCTTATTAAAAATAGATTTCATCGTCACAATTTTTATACAATTTACAGTAATTGAAAATCAAACACACAAACTCTAATCTCTGAATTTTTGCTTCAAATTTTATGCTTATACTTCAAGACAACCAGTGCATTCCCTCCAGTAAAACCACTCAAAGCATAAAAATTCTGAGCACCAAGAGCAACGTGTAATGGCCCATGTACCACAATCATATTTCTTAGTAAACCAACCTCGTTAATGCTGGTAAATACCAAGAGATCTGGCGATAGTTTCGCGGCAAACAACCATGCGTCTCGAAGCATTTTCTCGAAAGTTTGCGATTAGATCTGAAAACGAATCGCAAAAAATGCGAATCTGCTATTAACCACTACGCTAACGCTCACCTATACTGATAAAGTAGCGTCGAAACATGTTAACAGTCGTTTCTCGAAAACGATTGGGTGTCGGCACCTAAGCCAAAATGGGTGTGCTTTTATTTTCAGCCTTCTTTCACCCTGCGAAGTTTCGTCTGTTGTCAGGGAAGGAGTTAAGGTGGAACTCCTTGTGAGTTAACATGAGTGGAATGTTTAGGGAACAGTGGCACACAAAATTAGTGTCCACACATCCATGGATGAGATATGAACGGAAAATGAGGACAGCAAAGCAGAAGTAGAAGTGCTTAACTCAGTTTTCAAAGGTTCCTTTACAAAGACAAATCCAGGAGTATTAATTCAATTTCGTTCTCGTACTACTGCAAAGATGAGTGAAACGGATATTAGCATCACTTTAAAACTGAAAGTTCGAGGGCCGATGGAATGCCTATCACATTATATATCATATCTGCGACTGGATTAGCCCGTGTTTTAACTATCATCTACAGTAGATCCCTCGAACAAAAAACCGTTCCCAGTAGTTGGAAGAAAGTACATATCACACTTGACCATAAGGATGGTAGCAGAAGTGATCCACAAAACTATAGTCCAGAATCTTTGGCATCCATTTGTTGTAGAATCTTAGGACATATTCTGAGTTCAAATGTAATGACGTATCTCGAACAGAAAAAAACCTACACGCTAATCAGGACGCGTCCCTAAACATCAATCATGTGAAACCCAACTCGGGCTTTTTTCACATAACTGGAAAACCATGGATCTAGGCACACTGGTACATCTGATTCAGTACCACACCTACGCTTATTATCAAAAGTTGATCGTAATGGATACTAAGCAAAATCTGTGGTTGGATAGAGGACTTTCTGGTAGGGATGACACAGCATGTTCTCTTGGATGGAGAGCCATCGACAGATCTATAAGTCCTCCAGCGAAGTGTTCTGGGACCGTCGTTGTATATTGTTAACGAACTTGCAAAAAAATATTCATAGTAACCACATAGTTTTTGTAGATGATACAAAATATTCTGTCAGCTTTAATAAGATTTCAAAGTGATATACAGATCGACAACGTGTTTTAAACGGTCAGAAATGCAAATTTTGCACTTCACAAAACGGAATATCCTAATACTACAATAACGTAGAATTCAACCATCCCGCGAAAGGCCATTCAAAAAGTATCGGGGCTTGAAATGATAACTCAGAGAGTACTGCTGACACGTTTCACTCCTGAAGGGTTCGTGAGGGCAATATCAGAAAAAAATGCGAGACGCACAGTAGCGTTTAGGCAATCATTCTTCCCACATTCTATACATGAACGGAACAGCAAGATTAGCTGGTACAGTGGGAAGTATCCCTGCTATGCTGTTTACTGCGGTTTGCAGAACATCGGTGTATTTGTGGGCACAGAACGAATCGAAAAGGGGGGAACGTATCGAAAATTTTGATATCGAAAGCAGGTGCATTTGGCAACTACAGGATTACAATTATTGAAATATATGAAAAAACCTACGGCGTGCACACACTTTATTCAACATGTAAACGTTAATGCAGATATTCGGATTTAGGTTATGACATATTCGAGACGTGTGCCATCATTGGGCGTGATGTGGCGCAGACGAATAGCGAAATTCTGCATGACTCGCTTAAGTATGCGAACATCGATGCTGTCGATGACTTCCTGAATGGCTGTTTTCAGATCAGCAGTGATTTTTGGGTTATTGCTGTACACCTATGTCTTTCATATAGCTCCACAAAAAGGAGTCGCATGTGTTCAGATCAGAAGAATGACAGCCAATGGAAGCCCATGCCAGTGGCCACTGGATACTCGAGTCAGAATGTGGATGGGGTTGGTCTCCGTCCTGCATGAACCACATCTTGTCGAAATCAGGGTGACTTTGGATAATGGGGATGATATCATCTTCCAAAACCTTCACGTACTGTTCGGTAGTCACTGTGCCATCGCCATTAAGAAACATCGAAGAGACTTCTCGATCGCGATATGAGGATTCTCATATCCCCAAATGCGCCAATTTTGCTTACTGACGAACCCATCCAAATGAAAGTGGGCTTCGTCACTAAACCAAACCATATTCACATCCAAAATTCCTATCATGCCCCGCTGACAATGGTGCAGTTTGAATGTCCTAACGAAAACCGTTCAGAAGTTATGACGATTTCATTTTCTGTAGTTCAATAATTGTCATACTGTACGTTATTATGAAGAAATTAAAGAGTTTTACAGAAATATACAAAAACTCACAGATTAGTTTGTAAGCGATATTTTTATCTAAGTTTCTGAATGTGAGAACACACATTAACCAAACCAATTTTCCACTTTTTCACCAACAAAAACATTTTGTCGATTGGCACTAAAAAGACATAACAGCAGGTGAAGACATTCCAAAAAGAGGGCTTCTCGGAACAAAAGTTACACAGTTTTACGATAAAAAAAGACAGTCACAGCAAATTACTAAAGATCACCGACCAACCACTTAATCAACCTAGGTATAGTGACCAAAAGAAGTCTCTGCCTCAAGATCGCAAAGTCCCGGATTCGATTCCAGGCCCAGTGGGCGATTTTCTTCGCTCCAGGACGAATGTTTGTATTGTCCTAAATAATTTCATCTCATCTTCATTGACGCACAAGTCAAATAGAAAGATTAGCACCAGGTGGCCGTACAACCCCACACAGGGTCTCCCGGGACAAAGATTAACACCGACAACTCGACATGAAAACGAACCATGAGCTTATCTGTACATAACATTAACGAATAACGAGAAAACAATGCGAAAACTTTGTAAGTATATACGGTTTCACCTTCCAAGAAAGCTACGAAAAACATATCAAATTCCTTTAACTAATCTGCTTTATACTGGTTTGATATCCATCTTGTTTATACAAGATTTATGAAGTAACAGAACAGTACTTTTTCTGGAAGAATCTACCTATATTCTCGTTAAATCTACATTATAAATTCTGAATACTATCTAGCTCCTATATAATTCTACCTAGCGCCACGCAAATTATTTTATGGAGTTATCACCACCGAGTGATAAATGTTTTCTTTTATTAAAACCTATGAGACATCTGAATTGCCAATAAAAAAAAAATATGAACTCGGTAACTGTACGATTACGCAATGATTTTTCCCCCTTCTCTGCCATTTATTTAAAGAAAACAAAACGTATGATCACACATGAGCTGCCAGAGAGCTGTCATTTCTGTAAAACGAAGTCGACGTACAGACACTGAAACTGTTTTGCAAGGCTTTCCATTTTTTTAACCTCATTGAGGTAAACTACAAAGAAACATAATAGCTACGATGAAAGACGAGGGAAATTTTCCATGGCCTTGTCTGATAAAATATCGAAAAATATGAGGAACGAGAGAGGCGCGCATATGAAGAGGCGGAATATTTTAGACGTTCCCATCTGATCAACAACTTTGTGATATACAAACAAAGCGGAAAACTTGAAAACTGTAATTATCATTGGGGAACTTATGCATAAAATCTAAACATTTGGTTTAAAGTGCTTTCGGGTAAACACTTTCGTCGACTAGTTGCTCTACAGGGTGAGTCTTCCTCATATTACATTACTATCAACTACAAGAATAAGTGACAATTTGTAATTATTCTTTTACGGCAAGGAATATTTCATACACCACTGATACGACTTAATTCAGCGTTGCCAACAACAAAAGCAAGAAACACAATTTTTACCTGTTACTCATAAAATAATTATGCTGTTTTTGTTTTTAATCAGCAGTATTAATCATCACTGAACAAATGGTTATTTATGTATTATAAACGAAAAGCATAACATTGTGGATATTCAACAGAATCTTGTAGAACATCAATAGTATTATATATTTCACTTATAATTATGAAACTGTACGAGCAAGAAGCACGGAGGAAAGCTCGCACTCTCATTTATTATATATTTAGTAACTAGTGTCGAAAGATTATATAACCCAGGAAGTAAGGGGATAAAACTACACCGATTTCCGGTGATTAGCAGTCAGTGATTTAATCCTTTTCGTGTAAATAACACGACAGTGCCGATACGAACCACCATTGTATGATCGCTCAGTTTATAACGAACGACCCAACAAAAATTCCAGAGCTAGCTACACCGATGTCCATGTCTACTACAGAACATGGAAATAATTACTGCCATTAAGATAAAATTAGGATGCAACCTAAGAGCGCGCGTTGATTCAGTTGCGGTTTGCAGGAAGAGTTGTCGCCGTTTCGGCGTACCTTCATTTTATTTGGCCTTCAGCAATATAACACTATTTAGCCACGGGAGATCAACACTGCCTCTCCGCTCTTCATCATTTCTATAATCTTACTGCTGGTTTTTCTTACCCAATACGTCCTAGTGTGCACATCTACTACAACAGTAGTAATCATATTAGTTACATGTAACATTCGTATCCGTCATAAACAAGTCCTTGTTTTTGTCCCCGTTCGAGAAGGCCGTACGCACAGCCTGAGGTTTGAAAGTGTGTGGAAAACAATACAAGACAAAGTTGTATTTACAGAATTAATAACGCAAAAAATAAGTGCATCTTCACAACTAAATATATTCCCATGAAAGATAATGCTAAAGGAGTACCCCTACCGTCAGCCGCAAAATTTGGCCAAGGAAAGTAATGTTTTGATCAGATGAAGTGAAAATAATGAATCTTTAACAGACATAATGAGAATTCAATAACTTTTTTTAACAAATGAAAATTCATATTTCTTTCCCAAAACAAAAATAATGATTTAGTCCGAATATGTAGAGAACTACTATTTTTATGAGTTTTGTTTGTTTAAGTTAGAAAATAAGAATGACAACAAACCTTTCAATGTCCAGTTGCAGTCACTGATGGTAGACGCATCCGAAAATCCCGCCTCGGAATGATTGACGGACGTCAACAAGAAGCACAACAATAACACACGTCAACGCGCAGTCACGCTATAAATACACCACAGCCGGCGCCTTTCGCATGTCAGTACACAGCTTCCAGTCCGCCAAGGCTAAATACCTAACTACAAATAATGTTCGCTCTTTATTTCACTTCTTCTGATGCAGCGTATACTGCTACAGTTACGAGGAGATAAGCACCCGGGTCTGCAGCACATGCAACTACCGCAGCGAAGCTACGTGGGTGGGTTAATTTTCAAAAATTGCTCGCTGTGCTAAACAACACTACCGACAGTTGAGTGGCAGCTTACCTAGGTGTCACTCTTCGTCATTAATGGCGGTCGTCTCCTCCCAATCTCCTCCGCTGCGCCGCTCTTGTTATGCTGGGGTATTCGGAAATGAGACGGCTTTCACTAACGCTTACAAAACAGACCGTTTAAAGAATAAACTTGTTTTTGTAATCGTAACTCGTTTAGAATTATGATAATATATGTCAGTTTATACAAAAAAGGTGCGTATAACATGAATTTTAAACATTTCTCTTGTTTCAGTTCCGACAGTCTCCGTAAGGCTCACATTGAAGGTCGTCCCCTCTTCAATAACTGTCGGTGAGACAGAGCTGAATTGCCTTTAAAAATAGAACTATCCCTGCAAATACGTGAAAAACTTAAGCGTGACCTTCACACACGCTTTATCTGTCCAGCTCATTCGAAAACAGAACGTAAAATACGCGGAAATTCATGAAATCCGAGAGACACCATAATAATATTTGGCTACGCCCACTATGACGTAGGGTGCGCAGCTACACATGTTCCGGTCCACACACTGCATTCCTTGACGTAACTCACAGCCTACTATATTGTAGGTTATGTCTTCATTTGTTCAACAACGAAGTTGTTCCACTAACATCGTTAATTTGCGTACATTACTATCAACTACAAGAATATGTGACAATTTGTAATTATTCTTTTACGGCAAGGAATATTTCATACACCACTGATAAGACTTTTAATTCAGCGTTGCCAACTGAGAATCCAACATCTTTGGTTAGGAGTACTTGTTTGGGTGCTGCAAGTTCAAAACAACGAAGTATTGAAGCTAGTGGCTGTGAAATAAGTGACAAAATGAGTCGTGCAGCACAAGCAGTGCCTGCGGAAGATATAAACGGAGACGGCAGATGGTTGAGTATGGTAAATAGATCATTTAAGTAGAACCGGCTTAGGTGTTGTATATTGGTTATGTTCCTGTGTGTCAGTATTACATCTGTCATATTATTGTAATCTGGTTGAGTTCGTATTGTGTAAGATCGTTTTTGTTGCGATCTTTCAGCATAATAGGTTCCTCCTAGAGACCAAAGAAAAAGAACCTGAAGTAATATTCATCGGAGATTCAATTATACAAAACCTTGTCAACAGTGAGATGTGGATCAAAGACTTTATACCGCTGCATTCACTTAACTTCGGTATTGGAGGTGATCAAACACAGCATGTTTTGTGGCGGATTAAAAATGGAGAATTAGACCATGTTAACCCTAAGGTAATCACTCTTTTTATCTTTGGCCCCGGTTGTATGAAATGGTTGTGTTGTCTATTGTGAGGACCTTGTAATGAAAATATTGTGTGTGTGTGTGTTCAAACACAATGTCAACTATAACAACATGACAGGAACTGTGAACATCAATCATTAATAGTTTTGTTGCAGTTGTCAGTGTACTTATTAATAAAATAATCCAAAGAAACCAAGGGGACATTGGTTCACATTTCCATCTGATAAGTACTGTTTGGTTTTAGTTTTACACCAGCCTGTACAACCCAATGCTGTTCTCAGAAGCGTGAAGAATGGTGAAGGTTCTGTGTAGGTGCAGTTGTTTCATTTCTGTGAATTACAAGGTCTGTGCTAAGTCCATGGAACAATTTCAAGTCAGCATGCACATTCAGTTATCTAGGTATTCCCGCCAGCAAACTGAATTTTTCACTATGGTATTCTCATTCACACTTACAGAAATGTCAAAGATAGCTATGGTAAACATGAAGAAAAAATAAATGCAATTGAGGACCCTCTCACTCTTGTCCAGATTTTTCAAGGGTCTGTAATACTTTCTGTGTGAGAAATTGTATAAAATCATGTTATCCACCATTCAAAATTTATTTCATGAGTCCTTGGAAGTATTTGTCCTATTTGGATGCAAAGTTGGCCCCTCCCCTCTTATGCAAGAATTCGTTGTAAGTTGTGGAATTTTTATGATCAACATTTCTCTCAAATTTCTTTCTGGAGATGGTGAATGGTCACCTAACACACACAAATCAGAGATCAGCTGCTGACCATTGATGCTATCGACGTGGCAACTAATTGAGCCCTTAGTAATCACTATTGTGATTATCGTGTCATACAGTCGTATAAATTAATTACCAAATCATTGTGTCCCTCATGGACGTTGGTGTTGGGATGTTATTATACCTTCAGACATATTAAAAACCTGAAAAAATCAGACCAATTGCAAGATAGGTTTTGTCATGATTCTAAATATGTCTGCAGAACGTGTCATGACAAATTTATTGCCTTTGTCAACTCACAACAAAACTGATCTTCCAAGCTAATTTAGAAGACAGCTAAATACCAATGTCTGCCAACTCACTCTTCTTATTCTTGTCGAAGCAGAAGAGTTGTGTTTTGAAGTCCACTATAACCAAATTTTGCAACATTTTCCATCGCCTGTGTTCCACATAATAGTGTAAAAATGTGCAAGGAAATTTGTTTTTGTAGCAATGCTACATTCATTATCCTCCTTCACACCATAAGTATCTATTTTAGTTGTTATTGTATGTTTGTAACCGCATAAAATTGTAGTGTTTCTGCCTTGAAGTTCATTTTGTAACACCTGAAGAAAAAATCATTAATTTGTATCTACTTATTTGCCCTTTAATCATTTGGCATAACAGTATCAGACGAGTCCGATATATTACAGAAATAATATAAATAATCAATTATTGACAATACAATGTAAACGGATAGATAATAACTCTACTCACCATGCGGCAGCCTAGAAGGAGCCACGGGCTCCATAAGCTTGTAGAAGTTAAACTGTGTGTGTGTGTGTGTGTGTGTGTGTGTGTGTGTGTGTGTGTGTGTGTGTGTGTGTGTGTGTGTGTGTGTGTTTTTTTCTCCTGCCGCTGCTTGGTGAGTGGAAGTGGAAATAATATATACACATGTAAAAGTGTACAAACTAGGATAGAATTAAGCAAGGATGGGTCAGGAAGCTGGACATGGCCTTACAATTCATCTTAGCAGTGTGGGAAAACAATGGAAACTCAAAGCAAGGTTGGCCATAGAGGGGACGAGCCCCACTTCTTCCTAATTTGAGTCTGGGCCTCGTATTTCTGTAATCTCTTCACTTACACTGTAGAAACCTTTCTCGAAAAGAAATGTTTGTAACTCTGCTCTAAAAGTAAATCTCTTCTCCAACTGCTTTATGTATGGTGGCTGTGCAGTGTAAAGAATGACACAAAAGTGGCTCATCTTTTTTAATAAGAGTTGTTCTGTTTGGAGGGACCCACAGTTCAAAGTGTTAGAACTGTAATAATTGCTTTAAGTGTGCAGGTCTCCTAGTTTACCTTCTGTCGCCAACACACATTTGTACATGTATAATAAAAGTAAGCTATTCTAGCCCCTTCTTAGGGGCAAACTTTAGAAATGATTCTCAAAATAAAATGTGTAAACTTAGTTCCTGGGAGTGTTTTGTTGCCTGGGCTTTACATTTTGTTGTGATAAACAAACATGCCTAAAAGTTTTGTACGTCATACTTACTTACTCCTTGGCACTACAGCCCATGTAGGGCCTTGGCCTCTCCGATGATCACAGCCCAACCCTTAGATTTACTGTTTGTTTCCTCCATCTGCTAACTCCAATCTTTCTCAAATTATTTTCCACATCCTCCCTTCATCGTTTCCGGGGTCTCCCTTTGCTCCTTTTGCCACCTGGATTTCCTGTGTAAATCTTTTTGACAGCTCGAGCCTCTGACATTCGCTCTACATGGCTCAGCCATCTCAAACTGTTAGTTAATTTCAGTCACCAAGTCAGGATTGCTATACAGTTCTTCCAGTTCCTTGTTCCTCCTTCCTCCTTATCTTCCATTGCCCCGCCACATACAGGGCTCCAAAAATCTTTCTTAATACTTTCCCCTCCCATCTTATCAAGAGCTCTTCTTCTGCTACAGTCATTGCCCATGTTTCTGAGCCATACATTACCACTGGTCTTACAACTGTCCAGTAGACAGTCACCTTGGATTCTCTGCTTAGGCTATGTGACTGAAGGATCTTGATCAGGGCCCAGTAAGCTCTATTCCTGCAGAAGTCCTAGATTTTATTTCTTCTCTTATTCTGCTATCCTCCATAACCAGCACTCCCAGGAAGGTATTGGAACTTTTCACATCTCTTATAATTCTCTCTGTTCAACTTAATATATTTCTCTTTAACAGCAGCATTTTTCCTTGAAGCAAAGAGATACTGTTTTTGTGTTGTTTACTCTAAGTCCCAACTGTTCTGCCTCCTTTTACAGTCTGTCAAATCCTTCTTCCATTTAGTTCAAGCTTCTAGACAGCATACCCACATAATCGGCATAAGCTAGATTTTAGTGCATATGGTTAAACAGAGTGCCACCTTGGTTTTCAATCTCCGTCCTTCACATCACTCTCTCCAACACGATGTTGAAGAGTAGTGTGGATACTACATCACCCTATCTTAATCCTTGATTGATCTCAGGTTCTTTAGAAAGTTTTCCTTCTACTCTTACATGGCATTTTATGCTGGCGAGAGTAATTTGTACCAGTCTGATAAGTTTACTTGGGAATTCCATCTCCATTAAGGTGTCATATAGTTTTTTCCTTTTAACACTATCATAGGCCTGCTTAAAGTCTACAGAAAGCTGGTGTACAACCACGTTATATTCATAACACTTTTTCATTATTTGCCTTATAGTGAAGATGTGGTCAGTTGTTGATCTGCCCCGTCGAGAAACTGCACTGGTAGTCTCTGAGTATTTCTTCTGTAATCGGTGCAAGTCTCATAGCAATGACTGTGGCTAATACTTGGTACGCCACGCTGACTAAAGCAATACCGCAATACAGTTTGCTTTGTCCTTCTTCTTACGAATCTGGCATATAATGGCCATGTTCCACTGGTCTGGCATCTCTTCCTTTTCCCATATTTCCACTCTCAGCTGATGTACCAATCTTGTTACATGTTCACCTCCACCTTTGATCATCTCTGCTGAAAAGTTGTCATTACCTGGAGCCTTATTATTCTTCAGGCTTTTAATTGCCTTCCTAACTTCCTCTATTGTTGGTATAGGTATAGGTCTTTCATCCTGACTAACATTCTGCCACAGTTGGTCACCCTCTATTTCATTTTCTTCCAGAATTTCTCTTTTTGTAATGACATTCAGCAGCTCGCTGAAATATTCAGCCCATCAGTCTAGAACCTGTTCTTCACCTCTTATAAAATTCCCTTCTCTATCTCTGCAGAATACCGTACGTTGTTGGAAGCCTTTCTTGAGTTCCTGAACTCTGTTGTAGAATTTTCTTACTTCTTGATCATTATACTCTTCTTCTAGTTCCTAATCCATCTCCTCTCTAATTCTTGTTTGTTTCTGCTGCAAATCCGATCTGCTTCTTTCCTATTCTTCATGAATTCTTCTGTGTTAGATCTTGTTGTTCTGTTAATAATTTTCTTCCTTGCCTCATTTCTCTCTTCCACTGTGTTTTTAAGATCTTCATCATACCATCCTGCCTTTTTCATCCATTCTTCTAAACCTAAAACTTCTGCAGCTTCTTGTAGAGCCTCTGTAATCATACTTCACTTCCCTTCGATGTTTTCCAGAGCTTGGCTTCATTTAGCCTACACTTTTTCTGCAGTTCTGTGTCGTACTTTTCTGGTACTCCCTTCTCTTTCAATTTGAAACATTGTATCTTCGCCGAGCTTTTCTCTTCCCTCAGGATCTATAGATGGTTATGCATTGTCTGTGTTTCACTCGTAACATATAATCATCTGAATAGCAGTCAGCCACCCTGCAGCTATCAACTTCAAGGATGTCAGACGCATGTCCCCTGTGTACCACATGGTCAATTTGATTACAAGTTGTGCCATCTGGCGAGCGCCATGTGGCTTTCCTTATGTCCTTTCTCTGGAGCCATGTACTCTTCACCACCCTTGCATTGCCCATGGCAAAGTCTCTAAGTCTTCATCCATTTTTATTCGACACCTTATGCAGACTTTCATTTCCTACTGTTTCTCTAAAGGCTTCTTCTTATCCCACTTTTGCATTGAAGTCACCCATCACTACCCTCAGGGTGGGTCCGGGAGTTAGAATAAGCTCGAGGTATTCTTTCCTGTTGTAAGAGGCTACTAAAGGAGTCTCCCACGTTTTGACCTTTATGTGATGGGCCCCTGTAGGGTTTGACCTCAATTTTTCAAAATTTTCTCAAAGAGCGAGCCAATTGGGGAAGGGCACCTTACATGGTGCATCATGTCCGTCATGCGCTGAGACCTATCGCATCATGGTTAGACACTGGACTCGCATTCGGGAGGACGACGGTTCAATCCTGCGTCCGGCTATCCTGATTTAGGTTTTCCGTGATTTCCCTAAATCACTCTAGGCAAATGCCGGGATGGTTCCTCTCAAAGGGCACGGCCGACTTCCTTCCCCATCCTTCCCTAATCCTATGAGACCGATGACCACGATGTCTGGTCTCCTTCCCCAAACCAACCAACCAACCTATCGCATCATTCGTCGACGTGGATCTGCACTTTTGCTTATTCTCCAACTGTCAGGCGAGGTCACCCTCCTGGGTGCATATTTTTCCATCAACTGTGCGCTATCGTTTTCTACACTGATAATGATGATGGACTTGTTTGCTTGGTTGCACCTGATATCCAGCACGGTAGCCAGTCCATTGTGGTGGGGCTGCAATGTACCCTGTTGGTTGTAGCCCCCTGACCTTACAGGGATCGCTCTGTTGATGCCTGCGCTGTTCACTCCCCACATATTCCAAGGAGTAGATTCCCGTCACTCTGTGGCATCGGGACTCCCAGCAATGGCCATCCTGCCAGGTGACCTTTGCTGCGGCTGGGTTTTGCCCGTGGGGAGGGCCCCTGGTCGGAGTGGGTGGCATCAGGGTGGATGACATGCGATGAAGTATAGTACATCATCTCTTGCTGGTGGTCAAACACCAACAGTCTCTAAGCATTCACGAGCTCAATCCAACGCACGGAAGTACGTCCCCAAATCGTTCCCCTCCCTGGCCTCACCATGGGAGGAACGTCAGGCTAAGTAAGGATGGCAGAGGCTCTTATTTGCCCCGGTACCTTGTATGTCGAGAGCTGATGGGAAATCTTTCATGACGATGAAGCCTCAGTTTTTTGTGGAGCATTTAGAGGACAAGTTTGGGGAGGTGGAGGGCTTGTCCAAAATGAGATCTGGGTCAGTCTTGATCAAAACAGCATCCCCTGCCCTGTCACTGGCGGTACCTGCTTGCGACAAGCTGGAGATGTTTCTGTAACCATCACGCCCCATAAGAGCTTAAATATGGTCCGGGGTATCATATTTCACAGGGACCTTCTTTTGCAGTCTGACAATGAGCTGCGCGCCAATTTAGAGCGTTCGATGTGTCCACTGAAGTCTGAGGGATAATCAGGTTGCCACCAGTGCCTTCCTCTTTGCCTTCGAGGGTGAACATTACTTGAGAAGGTCAATGTGATGGTCTACCACTATGGTGTAAAGCCCTATATCCTTCCCCCAATGCGGTGCTTTAAATGTTGGAAGTTCGGCTATGTGTTTTCCGACTGTACTTCCAGCATCACATACTGAGATTGCGGATGCCCATCACATCCCAATATTCCATGTGCCCCGCCTTCCATCTGTGTCAACTGCGGAGAGCACCATTCGCCTTGCTTGCGTGACTCCGGGATTCTCCAAAAAGAAAGGAAAATCATGGAGTTAAAGACATTGGACCGACTTACACTGAGGCTAAGAGGAAATTTGAACGCTTACATCCTGTACGTGTGACATCGTTTTACGCCGCCGCTACAACAGTTCTAGCCCCCATCAGCCCCGCCAACCCTAGTCCCCAGTCACCCATCAGAGCCTGAAGACTACACCTTGCCCCTTGATGGTGGTGGTGGTGGGGGGGGGGGGCACTCTTCCCTCCCTGTTGCTCCTGCACCACCTACTTTGGGAGCATCACCCCCCCCCCCTCCCCCCAACCATTGGAGACACCAGTTCCCACTTCTCAGCCAGAGAAGTGTAAGTCTTCTTCAGCTCCCCTCGCTAGGAAGGGGTCTCAGGTTTCTGCTAGTGGGAAAGACGACACCCGCCAGTGGTTGAAGAACCCAAAAGCAGCTAGTCGTAGGGCTTTACACTCATCCTCAAACCCAGAGACTGAATCAGTGAAGTCCTCCCAGCCAGGGAAACCCAAGGTGCAGTGAGAGAAATCCAAAAAGAAGATCCCCAAGACCAAGGGAACTGCGGTGGCACCCACACCACCGCTACCTACAAGCTCTGCACTTGAGGATGAAGTGGAGATTCTGGCATTCACTGAGGACCTAGATCTCGCTGGACCCTCAGACACAGTGGATATAGACTGCTCATGCAATAAGTCTGTGGCAGCAGGTGACCCTTAGGCACAAACTGCCTCATTGAATGTTCCATGCCTTCCCAGTCTCACAATGACGTCATCCTCCAGTGGAATTGCGGCTGTTTTTTTCCACCGCCTGGCTGAGCTGTGGCAACTGTTAAGCTTTACACCTGCATTCTGCATTGCCCTCCAGGAAATCTGGTTCCCAGAATTGCGGAACCCTGCCCTCCCCAGCGGTTAGAAATATTACAGGAACTGGAGGGACTATAATCAAGTGTCAGGTGAAGTTTCTGTTTCTGTCCTAAACTCAGTATATAGTGAACTGTGCCCTCTTGAAGCTGTGGCTGTCAGAATAAGGACGATGCAGGAAATAACTGTCTGCAATGTATATCTTCCTCTAGATGGTGCAGTACCCCTGAATGTATTGGCTGCACTGATTGATCAACCCCCAAACCTTTTCTAGTTTTGGGAGATTTTAACACCCTTAACCCGTTGCGGGGCGGCACTGTGCTTACTGGCCGAGGCAGAGATGTTGAAACTTTACTGTCTCAGTTCGCCCTCTGCCTCTTAAATACTGGGGCTGCCACACATTTCAGTGTGGCTCATGGTAGTTACTTGGCCATTGATTTATCAATTTGCAGCCCAGGACTTCTCCTATCTATCCACTGGAGAGCAAATGACGACCTGTGTGGTAGTGACCACTTGCCCATCTCTCTGTCACTGCCGCAGCATCAGGAACACGGGCGCCTGCCCAGATGGTCTTTAAACAAGGCGGTCTGGGAAACTTCCCCCTCTGCTGTCACCGTTGAATCTCCCCCACACAGGAACATCGCTGTGATGGTTGAGCAGGTGACAACAGCAATCCTTTCTGTGGCAGAAAATGCGATCCCTCACTCTTAAGGATGCCCCCGGCGAAAGGCAGTCCCTTGGTGGTCGCCGGAAGTCGCTGAAGCAATTAAGGAGTGTCGGCGAGCTCTACAGCGGCATAAGCGGCACCCTTCCCTGGAGCAGCGGCTCCATGCCCGCGTTCACCAACTTATCAAACGACGGAAGCAAGAGTGTTGGGAGAGACATGTCTTGACCATTGGGTGCAATACGTCACCTTTCCAAGTCTGGGCAAGGATCAAATGTATTTTCGGGTACCAGACCCCAACAGATGTTCCCGGTGTTAACATAAATGGTGTGTTATCTATCGACGCAATCAAGATTGCTGAGCACTTTGCTCGAGTCTGTGTCGGAGAATAACCCCCCCACCCTCAGCCTTTCAGGGTGCTGATGACCTTGCTGTTTAGCGCCCTCCATCATAAATCATCACCACCAGCTTTTCACACTCTCAAACGGCAGCTGGAAGGTAAAGTCCTCTCATTCACTACAACTTACAGTGAATCCTATAATGTCCCATTTACAGAGTGGCAGCTCCTCAGTGCCCTTGCACATTGCCCCGACATTGCTCTTGGGCCATCTCACTACAAGCGACATCTCCTCGTCATCTTCAAGCAAATCTGGTGCGATGGCGTCTTTCCATCACAATGGCAGGAGAGCACCATCATTCCGATGCTCAAACCCAGTAAAAACCCGCATGATGTGGATAGCTGTGTGCCCATCAGCCTCACCAACATTCCTTGTAAGCTGCTGGAACGTATGGTGTGTTGGCGGTTGGGTTGGGTCCTGGAGTCACGTGGCCTACTAGCTGCATGTCAGGACGGCTTCCACCAGGGTTGCTCTACCACTGATAATCTTGTGTCCCTTGAGTCTGCCATCTGGGCAACCATTTTTGGTTGCCAACACCTGGTTGCAGTCTTTTTTGACTTATGAAAAGCATATGACACAACCTGGCGATATCATATCCTTGCCACATTATAGGAGTGGTGTCTCTGAGGCCCGCTCCCAATTTTTATCCAAAATTTCCTGTTGCTTCATACTTTCCATGTCCGAGTTGGTGCCTCCCATAGTTCCCCAAATATCCAGGAGAATGGGGTGCCACAGGGCTCTGTATCTATTTTTAGTGACCATTTATGGTCTAGCAGCAGCTGTAGGGCTGTCTGTCTGTCTCATCCTCTCTGTATGCAGATGACTACTGCATTTCGTACTGCTCCACCAGTACTGGTGTTGCTGAGAGGTGCCTACAGGGAGCCATCCACAAGGCTCAGTCGTGGGTTCTAGACCACGGTTTTCAGTTTCTGACCACAAAGTCTGTCGATGTCGTACCGTTCATTCGGAACCAGAACTTTGCATTAGTGGTGATCCACTCTCTGGAGTGGAGACATTATCAATTTTTAGGGCAGCTTTTCAACACCCAATTGACTTGGCTTCCTCACCTTCGTCAGCTTAAGCTGAAGTACTGGCAGCAACTCAATGCCCTCGGCTGCCTGAGCAACACCGAGGTGCAGATCGCTCCACGCTGCTGCAGCTCTGCAGAGCGCTTGTTCAATCCTGCCTTGACTATGGCAGTGGTTTATGGTTTGGTGGCACCTTCAACATTTCGTTTACTTGACCCAGTGCACCACTGTGGCGTTTGCCTAGCAACAGGAGCTCTTAGGTAGAGTCCAGTGACCAGTGTCCTGGTGGAGGCCGAAGTCCCGCCATTGCAGGTTAGGCGTGTGCAATTGCTCTCTAGTTATGTTGCACACATTTGTAGTTCTCCTGCGCATCTGAATTACCGTCTCCTTTTCCCACCCACGGCGGTTCATCTCCCGCATCGGTGGCCCAGGTCAGGGCTTATAATTGCAGTTCGTGTGCAGTCCCTTCTCTCCGAACTGGCGTCCTTGCCTTTACCACCTATACTTGAAGTTCATTCACGAACACCTCCATGGTGTACACCTAGGCCACGGCTTCGCCTGGACCTTTCACATGGCCCTAAGGACTCAGTGAACCCTGTACTCTCCACTGTCACTTCCTCTCGATTCTCGACATGAACCGGGACCATGAAGTGGTTTACACCGATGGCCGATGATCATGTTGACTTTGTCTGTGTTCTTGGAGGACATATAGAACAGCACTCCATACCATATGGCTGCATTGTTTTCACTGCAGAGCTGGCGGCCATATCTCGTGTTCTTGAGCACATGCACTCATGGCCAGGCGAGTCATTTCTCCTGTGTACTGACTCCTTGGGCAGCCTACAGGCTATTGACCTTTGGTAGGAACCATCCAGGAGTCCATCTATGCCCTGGAATGGTCCAGTCGTTCAGTGGTGTTTGTCTGGACCCCGGGTCACATCGGAATACCAGGCAACGAACTTGCCGACAGGCTGGCCAAACAGGCTATGCGGAACCCGCTTATGGAAATTGGCTTCTCTGAAACTGACCTGCCTTCAGTATTGCGCTGCAAGGTTTTGCGGCTTTAGGAGACAGAATGGCATAACCACAGTACGCACAACAAGCTGCGTGCCGTTAAGGAAATTACGAATGTGTGGAAGGTCTCCATGTGGGCCTCTCGCAGGAACTCTGTGGTTCTCTGTCGGCTCCGCATTGGCCACTCTTGGATGACACATGGCTACCTCCTGCGCTGTGATGACCCACCTCAGTGTCGGTGGGGCACCTGGCTGACAGTGGCCCATATCTTGGTGACCTGTCCTTCTTTGGCTGCCGTGTGACAGACTCTTCAGTTACCTGGCTCGTTGTCATTAATTTTAGCTGACAATGCCTCATTGGCTAATTTAGTTTTACGTTTTATAGATAATGATGGGTTTTATTATTCTATGTAAGTTTTTGCCCGTGTCCTTTGTACCTTTGTAGTAACGGCAAAATGGGTTGGTCAGAATAGTTCAGAGACTTTGAATGTGGACCAGTCATAGGATGTCGTCTGAATAACAAATCCATCAAGGACTTTTCAACCCTTCTAAATGTTCTCCAGTCAACTGTTGGTGATGTGATTGTGAACTGGAACTGCAAAGGGACAACCGCAGCTGATCCCAAGGGCTCGCCACTCTTTGGTGGGTTCATGCTGGGACCCAGCCTTTGCAGCATTTTTTCCCTTCTGTGCTGCGTGTCGATCCTATTGCTATTCTTTTTCCCCTCTGTTGGGGAACATGTCTGGGGTGTTGTTGGGAATGTTCTGCATTGTCTGTCGCTGACATAAGAACAGTCTCCCCATGGTTTTTAGCTGCCTTTTCCTTTCTTTGCTTCCCTTCTCCTCTCATTCCTCCACTACAGTGTTCAAGGTTCCTCTTTTTCTTCTTCCTCTCTGTGTGCTCCTGAAGGCTGGCCCGCATGTCTCACGCATAACTGGTGACTGGGTACGCATAATTCCCAGCCCCGGTTTGACAGGTAGGATACACACGTACACCTTGGTACAGGCCAGGCCCAAGGAGGGGTGATTGCCTGAGCTGCGACGTTCCCAAATTGCCGATTGGTCCCTCTGTCAGGTGTTTGGGAGGTGTGACCTGAGGTGTGAACAATCACCTAAGGCGGTAGCACCCCCTTGTGAAGGGGGCCCCCAGTTGGAAGGAGCGCACTGTTGGAGATGCTGGCAATCATGGGGAATATCTCACAATGAGCCAGTATCTCGCAATGAGTCAATCATCTTTACAATCAGCATCTACGAAACGTAAACGTAATGAGGCTAATGATTCAAAGACCCTTCCCGCTGCACCACGGTTCCTTGTGGTCTCACATACTGATGACAGATGGCAGTCAGTCCTTCGCCACGGTAAATCCGTTTATTATTCAGAAAGGTGTTGCTGTAATTGCCGGTTCCGTGAAATCCTGCTCTCGTTCACGGAATGGCACTTTGTTTTTGGAGACTTCTTCTGATTCTCAAGCACTTGTTTTCCCATGGCTACCCTGTTCTTGTCAAGGTCCATAGAACTGTGAATTCTTCCTGTGGTGTTATTTACACTAGGGCTGCTCGACAGTCTAACTGAGACTGAAATCTGATCTTACATCTTTGATCAGGATGTCATTGTCGTCCATTGTGTAATGAAAAAGGTATATTCCTCCTTAATGCACACCGGTACTCTTTTTCTCACCTTTGATAGAGTGGTGCTTCCATCTGAGATCAAAGCAGGCTACGAAATCATCACAGTCGGCCGTACATTCCGAACCCAATGTGCTGCTACCACACTGAAACTTGTCTTATCGTTTCAACCACACTAAAACGTCTTGTTGATACCCAACCAAATATGTAACCTGTGGTAGGGATGCACTAGAGGACGATTGCCACCTCCTCCTCCCTGCTGTATCAACTGCAATGGCGGCCATGCCGCTTCCTCTCGGGATTGCCATGTGTATTTTGATGAGCGGGCTGTCCAAGAGATTCAGGTAAAGGAAAAAGTACCTTACCCAGTCCCTCACAAGTTATTCGTTAGCCGCAAACCCTGCATTCTCCTGTCTCGCGCCTATGGTTCTGTTCTTGTTACCTTTCGTTCCATGAAGGATATGGCCACACAGACATGCGGCCTCCAATTCAACTCTGAGGTTGTAAAATCTCTCAGCGTCAAGGTAGCATCGCCATACCCCCGTCAAGCTGTGCAACAAGCCATCAAACTCTCACCTCCCATCACTCTCTCACCTCGAGGGCTGAAGCCACCAGCTACACAACCGGTAGTCCGGGAATAGTACTCCCGTGAAGACTTCTTCCGTCCCTCCAGCCAAACAACACCCGAGTCTTCCTGTAAGCAGAAAGGCTCGAGGAAGTCCACCAAAGGCAAACGGTCTTCTCCTTCGCTGACTTGAAGCTCCTTTTTGACAGTGTCGCCACGTGATACCTTGGACTGGCTTGCCTTCCTATCGCCGGTGTGCGTCACCAACCGTTTTTCAGCGTAGACCCACTGCAGAAGCAAGCCAATGCCTCTGTGGACCCCATGGAGCAGGATCCTCCAGGGCAGACTTCCTTCAGCTTATTGGGCAGCTACCTCCCGCATATTTGCTACCCCTTTGGGGTTCTCCCAGGACCTGTCAGAGAGGTGCCCTCTTGGCTGACCTTATACATCTTAACCTCCTCTGCCTTAACACTGGAGCACCCACTTTCCTTTCTGACTTCTTGTACACCTATTCCCACTTGAATCTATCCTTCTGCACTGTCCAGCTTGCCCATCATCTTGAGTGGTCCGTTCTTTCTGACACCTACTCCAGTGACCATTGCCTGTGTGATATCCATTTGCAGACCCCCACCCCATCTGTGTGCACACCCAAATGGCAACTTACTAAGGCTGACTGGCAGTTTTACTCCTCCCTGACGACCTTCGTAGAACAGTATTTCCCCAATTGTGATTAACAGGTGGAATATGTCACAAACATTATCTTTACTGCTGCAGAATGCTCCATTCCTTGCACTTCCTCTTTACCATGTTGTGTCCCTGTCCTTTGGTGGACTGAGGCATGCCGCAACACAGTTCTTGCACGGAGACGTGCTCTCCGCATATTTGACTGCCATCCTATGATGGCAAACTGCATTCATTATAAACAGATGGGTGCAAAGTCTTGTCATGTTCTTTAGGATAGCGAAAGAGCTAGCTGGAGTTCATTCACTAGTTCTTTTAACAGTTCCACCCCTTCCTCAATCCTGTGGGCCAGGCTCGGACAGCTCTCTGGGACCAGGATACATTCCCCAATTTCTGGCTTGACAGTAGCAGACAATGTCATCATGGACCGTATTGCTGTCCCCAACACCTTGGGCCGCCATTTTGCGTAAGTTTCAAGCTCTTCCCACTATCACCCTGCCTTCCTCCATCAGAAACAAGCAGAGGAGGCTTGGGCGATACCCTTCTCTTCACCGAATCGTGAGTGCTACAATGCCGCCTTTACTATGAGGAAGCTAGAGCATGTTCTCAGTTCATCCAGATCCTCCACCCCGGGACCAGACGCCATCCACATTCTAGTGTTGCAGCACCCTTCTCTTGCGGGCAAGCACGTTCTGCTTAACATGCACCACCGCATCTGGGCAGAGGGCACATTTCCTGGACGTTGACGTGAAGCCACTGTCATACCCATGCCTAAGACCAGTATGGACAAAAACCTTCCTTCTAGCTACCGCCCCATCTCTCTTACCAGCTGTGTTTGCAAGTTGATTCATGCCTGGCTGGTATGGTGGTTCGAGTCTCGCAATTTACTGACAAATGCACAGTGTGAATTTCATGTGTGGCGTCCTGCAGTTGACCATCTCGTTACTTTGTCAACCATGTCATGAATGGTTATCTGCGGAAATCCTAGACTGTAGCCATGTTTTACGATTTGTAGAAGGCCTATGGCACCTGCTGATGAACTGGTATCCTCCATACACTTTACATGTGGGGCTTCCATTGCTGCCTGCCCTGTTTCCTTCAGGAATTTTTAAAAGACTGAGTTTTGAAGGTGTGTGTGTTGGTTCTGCCTTGTCTGACATCCTTATCCAGGAAAATGGCGTGCCTCAGGGTTCTGTCCTGATTGTCATCCTCTTTTTATATCGCCTCTAACCCTATAATGGCTTGCCTCCCGCTGTGCATCTCCGGCTCCCTTTTTGTTGATGATTTTGATGTCTATTGCAGTTCTCTACGGACCTGTTTCACTGAGCAGCATCTTCAGCGATGTCTTGATCGTCTTTACTTCTGGAACATCGACAATGGCTTTTGCTTTTCTGCTGACAAAACTGTTTTTATGAACTTCTGACAATGCAATTGGTTTCTCCCACCATTTTTATATCTTAGGCATGTTGCCCTTCTTTTCGTTAAAACTACGAAATTCCTGGGGCTCATGCTCAATAGGAAACTCTCTTGGTCCTCCCATGTGTCTTACCTGGCAGCCATTGTACGCAGAACCTCAGTGTCCCACGTGTCCTCAATGGTACTTTCTGGGGTGTCGATCAAACCATCCTCCTCTTTTTATACCAGTCCCTTGTCTGTTCGAAACTCGACTATGGGTGTTTTGTTCATGTGTCTGCTCGTCCATCCCTCTTATGCCGTCTCAGCACTATCCACCAACATGGCATCCATTTGGCCACTGGCACCTTTTACACTAGCCTGGTTGGGAGTTCGTATGCTGAAGCTGCTGAACTACCACTGTTCTACTGCCATGACTTTCTACTCAGCAGGTACACATGCCGTTTGTCTGCCATGCATGGCCACCCATCCCATGCCTCCTTCTTCGATGATTCCTTGGATTGCCACAATGGGGCATGTACCTCTTTGCTGTTACCTCCTGGAATCCTATTTTGGCACTTGCTACGGTGGCTTAACTTCACACTATCTGCAACTATCATTGTGGGTGTGAACCCTTCACCACAATTGCTTCGTGAAATGACCCATGTTAACTTTGGCCTTTATTCGCTTCCAAAGGACACTACTCCAGTCCCACTCTATCGCATTCAGTTTGACGACCTTTCCATGGAACTTTGCGATAGTACCTCGCATACACTGATGGCTCTCAGACTGACTGTGGGGTTGGGTGTACCTTCGTCATTGGCACCCGTGTCTTTCAATATCAGATTCCGGCACACTGCTCAGTATTTACAGCTGAGCTCCCCACCCTGTATTAGGCCACGGAGTACATCTGATGACACAGCCTTTTCAACTTTGTCCTCTGCTCAGACTCGCTCAGTGCCCTTCAGACTTTATGTGCACTGTGCACTGCCCGTCCCTTAGGCCGTGTCCTACGTGAGTGACAGAAGCAAGCGAGCGCGAGTGACTTCTGGATACAAGACACTCCAATGACAAGCAGCAGCATCGGGTGAAAAGCTTGGGTGTCCTGTGTTCGAGCAGCTGTGTCACACTACAAGGTGGCTGCTTAGAGCCAACAATCTGTTTCAATAAAATGGCGTCCATAACCTGTAGAATACTGTGGCTGGAGAGTAAGGCTACGGAATTAGGTTTACTTTAAGAAAATAAAGTGAAAAGAAATGCTGTGCATGAAGTTTACAAAGGGAGCAATCTCCATGAAGAATTTCATAAATATCAATTACGAAGAATACCAGTCAAATTCTTCGAATACATGTGAATGAGCAGAGGAGCATTTTACAGATATTTGATGTTGCGAACATAATTCATCAGCAGTCATTGTTAAGGACAAGCATTTCAATTACTCTAAATAGTCTGTAAAAATGAAGCTTACAGAACTTTTGAAAAGAAAGTCAAACGTTTTGTACAATGATTTGTCTAAAAGTATGAAATAAAAAATATTAGGGAAACATTTGGTGCACCTTATTTTCTGTTCATGATTTTGAGCATCTAAACATGTATTTACACAAATCATTTCAAAAAATATTTGACTGATTTCTTTCATCTTTTAGTTTCAAATTTTATTCAGAAAGCATGATTTGACTGACTCCTCATTTGCCTTCCTAATGTACTTGATTCTAAGGAAGCCTTTTTGACATTCAAATACCGCACCAATGTATCTTTTTATGGTCAAAATAGCTAGGTCTTGAACAGATAAAATTTTTGACATTTCATTTACATAGTTTGGCAGCAGCTTTTCGTGAAATATTTCAATTTTTCCTCAGCTTATTGATTAAGCTTTCGTTGATTACTCTCATTACTTTGAAGCAGTTAAATATTTTCATGCCAAACTAGACCTCATGCTGGTCACTTTGATACTCCGTTTACCTGTTTATCTCCCTTTGTTTAGCTATGAAAATTTGGACAAAACCTCATGTTTTAAGTTGTAGGGAGTCTTGTTTTGGCTCTGCACACACATTTACAAAAACGTATTGCATGTTAATCATATGATAAAATAGTTGTTTGTGTGTGCTGTCGTTTCCAAAATTTCTCACTTCGATATCTTGAACTGTTTATGAGATACGATGATTTTTTTCGACCACTTGATTCCTGAAGTACAGGAAAGGTTCAGAGGCGCCGCGAACGACCCGTCCGCGGATATAATAACCAATATCTCAAGAACGAAAAGAAATATACTGGTCTCAGTTTTAAATACAATTTAGACATATTGGTTACATTTTATACGTAATAATGTATGGCCTTAAATGAACTATATGGAAAGTCTACACAGTGTGATTTTACCTCTGCAAATTCTTAAAAATGTCGTGCAGCCATGTACTAAATTTTGTGCAGCACAGTAACTATGATGAGTAATGAAAATAAATTCTGACCTTTATCGTTTAAAGATATCAAGCTATAAGATGTGGAAGAACCAATTTTTTCACCGAGTAGTTTTCTTAAAATCGGATGTTAAGTAATTCATAGCTGCCGTCTCGTCTACTTCACTGCTTTGCCAAAAAGACACGTGGCTGTCGCTCTCTGTCGTGCGTGTTGCAGCGACAAGATTCAAACACGTTTGAATTCAAAAGTCACCAGTTGCAGCAGGAGACAGGCAGCGATACAGATGTCTCTCACATAGGACACTTCCATAACTACACCTGCGATTGTGTTTTGTCATCTAAAGCTATTGTGCACTGTTGCTCGCTTCTGTCGCTCACATAGGACACGGCATTAGTGCAGTGGGTCCAGAAAAACTGTCACTTGCTCACTCTTGGTGGAGCCAGTGTGATATTTCTGTGAGTTCCTGATCATGTTGGTCTGCCAGGAAATGAGGCTGCTGCCGAGGCTGCAGTCCTCATACCTCAGCCCGCTAGTTTCGATATTCCCTCCAATGATCTGTGTTGCCGCCTGGCAGGAGGTGGTGTCTCTTTGGCATCACCAATGGTCCTCCCTTCAGGGGAATAAGCTCTGGCTTATTAAGCCTCACCCAGTGGCTTGGATGACGCCCTCTCTGCCCTCCCGCCGGGAGTAGGTATTTTAACTAGGCTGCATATTGGTCACTGCCCTTTTAGCCATTGTCATTTGCTAAGTGGCTCTATCCCACCACTTTGTACACATTGCGCCCAAGTTTTAACAGTCAACCACTTCTTGACGGAATGTCCATTTTTTAACCTTTTACGTTCCTGCTTGGTTTTGCCGACTGAGTTATCGGCCGTTTTAGCAAATGATGCACGGGCTGTCGACCGCATTTTACTTTTAATCTGCCAAAGCACTATGGCGAAGGCCATTTAATTTTTAGTTTTAGACCTCTGTTTCTGTATGGTGTCTTTTTTTTAGCCCTTTCTCCAAGCACTTGTTTTTAGCTTTCTTCTCTTATGTCAATTGGGACTGATGTATAGTCATTTTTTAACTCCTCTCTGTCTTTGTATTGTATACTTTTGACTTGGGTGTGTATGGCCCCAGTTGTGTTTTGCGCCCTAAAGCAAAACAAAACCAAACCTAACAGCTGAACCAAGACTAAGGAGACTTTAGGTGCTGATGGTTAGGGACTGTCGAGCATTGGGAAGGGTGGTTGCTACAGATTGCATGAAAACAACAGAAGGAATTACACGAGTGCCAAAGTGCTACCAGTAGTCTTAGGTAGCACAGTGCCTGTGCCTGTGCATAGTGAGTGAAAAAGAATGGAGTACAGTGGTCAAGCAGCACTTAATAAGCCACACATTTCCTTAGTCAGTGCTGAGCTACACTTGAAGTGGCGTGAAAAGCAACACCGCAGGTTAGTGAATGACTGGAAGTGAATGATTTGGGGTGATGAATCACGTTATACCTTGTGGAAATTCAGTGGAAGGGCTTGGATTTGGCAAAGGCCTGGAGAATATTCTGTGCCATCACGTGCAGTGCCAACAGTTAAATACGGAGGAGGTGGTGTTAAGGTATAATATGTTTTTAGGATATGGGCCCATTATTGCACTTAAGAAAATTCTAAATATGAAAGATTATGAACATATTTTAGTGCTTTGTTCATTG
Organism: Schistocerca nitens; assembly: GCF_023898315.1. Classification (NCBI taxonomy): domain Eukaryota; kingdom Metazoa; phylum Arthropoda; class Insecta; order Orthoptera; family Acrididae; genus Schistocerca; species Schistocerca nitens. The sequence goes on along the minus strand of NC_064622.1, from coordinate 394,913,555 downwards.
CGTACAGTAGAGGAACAGTTTGGGAATGATGACTGACTGTATCAACATGACAGTGCACCTTGTCATAATGTGGCATCTGTGAGGTATGGTTTGTGGACAACGAAATTCCTGAAATGGAGTGGCACACATCACTACCTTCTCTGGATTCAGCTCCCGAGAAAGAGTTGGCTGGTATTCCTGTTCACTCATTGACACACCTCATTGAAAGTATCCCCAGCAGAGTTGAAGCCATTATAAAGGCGAACGGTGGACACGCCCCATGTTGAGAGTGGGCTTACTTGCGTTCTGCCAAGTTGTGTGAATTTTAATCACAATATTTCAATGACTGACAGCTGTCTTGCTCAGGTGCTGCAAGTATAATGTTGTGTGTTCTCGCTGACTGTACGCTAACCATTTGGTTTGAGTACACAGCAAAACATGCAGCACCTGAAAAAAATGGCTGGGTCGGTCATTGAAATATTGTGCCTAAAATGGAAACAGCAACTTGGCAGTTCACCTGAAAACAGACTATTAATAAATCATGCCAAGAAAACCTGAGAAATCTCACAGCTCATATTAATGTCCAGCAATATATATGGTCCAGTGACATTAATGTGATCACTGACTATGTTCAGTATCAACATGCAATTATCACTCAGCGATGGCTGGCAGTACTAATGGTGGAAGGTGCATAAACTGTTTCAGGAGGACATGGAAAACAGTGCAGTCATTGTCATAATGTGGAAGCAGTGAGACTTACCAGATGTTCCAAAGGATGTGATCATTGGAAAGCATTTCTGAAACAGTTAAGTTTGGAAATTGGTCACATGCTGTTGTGGTTAAAATATACTGTGCATAGCAAAATGGTGCAGTCCAAAATGGGCACCTAGAGAACTGGTGTAGCACGGGCCACAGATGTCAGGAGTGAACGATGACTAGGAGGTGTAGACAGCTGAATAGACACAACTGTTGAGCAACTGATTGCCCAGATGAACCAAGAGACTACCAACAGTGTCTGCTTGATGACTGTTCAGCGAACATTGCTGTGTATGGTCCTCTGCAGCAAGCACGTGGTTCATCACCCATGCTGACTACTGTTCATCTGCAACAAAGAGTAGAGTATGCAAGCCAGTGCCACAACTTTATGTCCATTGGGTGATGACAGGTAGCCTTTTCACAAGAATCGTGTTTGCTCCAGGGGATAAATGACCATTGGCGTGTATGATGTGAAAGTTTGAAAGCAAACGCCCAGCAACAATCATTGCACCAGACCAGAAAGGGAGCATTATGATCGGGTAATATTTTTGTGGGATTCCCTAGGTGATCTAGTTATTCTGGAAGGTAAAGTGGATCAACGCAAGTATGCATCTATCTTTGGAGACCATGTCCACCCATATGCCCAGTTGTTTTCCTCGGGACAATGGCGTCTATGTACAGGGCAGTGCAATGTGTTACACAGCTCATGGTGTATGTCCATCATTAGTTTGGCATAATCCCTGGTCACTAAACTCTCTGGATTTTCACCCAATCGAGAATCTGAGGGACCACATCAGTTAGGCTGTTCGTGCCAAACTCAACTGAGAAATGCAGCTGGCCGTGGCTCTGGAGTTGACATGGCTCCACATCTCTGTTGATACTTTCCAGAACATCATTTACTCTCTTCCTGCAATTTGACAGTGGTCCACACTGCAAAAAGTTGTTGTTTAGGCTTGTGGCAGATGGTCAAATTAATGTGACTGGACAATGTTTGTCTGGATACTTTCGATTAGTGTATGCAGGACTAAATGTGGAAAATATACGTTTTTTCGCTTCCTGCCTGAAATTTTATCACCTAACCCCCATAGCATAAGTTCAGGATAAAGTGTCCTTCCATCTTCAGGCTTGTATTCAGTTTGATTCATTAAAAGAAGTAAGGCATATGTTAATAGTGCTGTATTCAGTTTTGTAATTGTTTGTAATAGTGCTTAAAAGTCTCGGAGAAATTAAGTTTCATCGCCTTGTAGAATTTTCAGGAGCATCGATGCTAACATGTATATCCATGTAGAGAGTTGTTATGGATAACTAAAATAACATTGACTGTTTTGTGATTGGTGCAGGTTGTTGTTTTACATGTTGGAACAAATAATTTGGGATTTGCTCCAGAAGAAATTGTTGAAGGAATAATGGAAATTGTGAATGTAATACAGGAGAAACAACCGGAGGCTTACATTGTCGTACTGGTAAGTTGTTTATCATAGTTAAAATAATACTTGGTCATAATCTTGTGTTTTCCCTTTACTACCTTTCAGTAATGTGACAATGAACTGTTGGCATTTTTGAATATAATAATGTGGCCATCACATATCTGAACTTTTATTCTTTCTTTGTTCACTGTGTATCATGTTTCTGAATGGAGGAATTCATTGTTTACCACTGTGTCTTCACACCTAGAAGAGGCTGTGATTATTTTGGGAGGTCGCTATCAACTCAAAGTGAGATTCAAATAGATTTCTTTGTTCACTCCCACATTTGGATGGTAGCTTTCCTCCCAAGCCACCAATAATTAGTGTAAAAAATGTCAACTCGAACCTCTCCATTTACAGATCTTACTGTCGGGTCATGTATGGAGTGGTAGTGGTACTATTTTGTTATAAATTAACCAACACTATCACTAGAATAAAAGTAATAAGTAACTTAATCTTGGGTGAAAACCTGTATGAAAATAGATTTCTGCTTACAGAATAGAGGAGACAGCTTGCTATCCTGACACAATAACTGGAAAGTAGAAAGAGAGATGAAAATGAATGTATTAACACATGATTGCGTGCATGGGAGCAGCTTGGGCATACATAAGGAGATGGGGAGAGTGTATGAGAACTTCAAGAAAGTAGTACAAGAGGGAGGTGAATGGTCTAGAGTAAGACAAAAAGGTAAAGATAGGAAGGTACTGAGCTAGAAGAAAATATAAAAGTAAAAGAATGACTGGCTGGCATGGTGGTGGCATTGTTCAGTGGGTTGGAAACAGAAGAAAAGACACACACATGGAGCACAGGGACTATTTGAGATGTCTCCCTGACAGGGAGGTGGGAATGGGGCCTATATTGAAAGTGTCATTCTGTACAGTTCAGAACAGCTTTTTGGTCAGGAGGTGGTTTTGTAAATCAGATGTTGGTGTTGACTTCATCATGGTGGACAACACACCCTGCAACTGGGTGATTCGGTTGGCTCTTGAACAGACTAGTGATGGCAGTAAAGTTTGTAGATGGTGTACCTGTTCATACAGGTGGCCCCCTTACAACCTCTTTCCCCTCTCTGACTTCTTCTTGCTTCTGTCTCTTAGTTTTATTGATTGTCCTTTACAATCACGTTCACCCAGATTTTTCCTTCCTCTCTGAGGTCTATTTGCAGCTTGACAATTATGGGATGGAGGGACCAATGATCTCGCAGTTTGTTCACTTTAACTCCATCAGTCCAATCCAGTCCAACCTCACAGGTGGCCCTCCCTACAATCTGCTCACAATGAGAAAAACAAGGGCTCCCTAATTCTCAGTCAGCAGAATTCAGCAGAAGTTGGTCGATTTTAGCTTGCTTGTGTTTTGTGTCTGACAGCTGCCAATCTCTGATCTTAATACGAAATCTTGTGTAGCCTTTGCAAAGTAATTGTTGTGCAGTGTTGTGTTGTACTGCAAGTTAATACCTCTAGTGATGAGTGACAAATTGGTTGCTGGCTCGTGATGGGCAGCACCAAATACACTTTCCACTCCTCAGGGGAAGTGCAAATTTAAGTACCTTACAGAATGGAGCAAGAACAATAATTAATAGGGTCACTGAGTGTTATGAGTGGGAAAACAGAAGAGTTGTCTATCCATCTCTCAGTTGATTAGATGAACAAAGACATTCGTAGAAGAAAGTTTGAGCACTATGACAAAAATTCAGAAATTTTGGAAAGATAATCCTGGGAAATTTGCCTCTTTTTTGCCAGAAATTTTAATTCAGATTGACAGTTCTTTCAAGTTATTTTTCCCTTTGTCTGAATTACTTTAAAGTGGCAATTTTGTTTGTGTGTTTTTGTAAAAGCACCATCGTTGATTGTAAAATTCCTTCTGTTGTTTCCACTACAAGTTTCCTTTTGGAAAGCTACGTATGGTATCGTTTACCCTGTTGGGCCCTTGTTTATGGGAAATCAACAGAAAATAATTTCCTGTGGTTCACTGCATGACTAAAGCCACAATAACGATGACGATTATCAAAACTCCTCTACAGCATAGTGGATAAGTTGTTCAATTGGCGTGCTGAATGTGGTTACAAGTCGTGTCACATGTCAATTTTTTTTACATCACTATAGGAATCACAGTCTCATGAGCACTGGTACAGAATTGGTAGTAACAAGCATCATTATTCAACATGAAAATATGAAATTCTATTTCATGGCTCCTGTAAGCTATCGGTATTTTTATGCTCCTTTATCAGTTTTTGCCCCAATCTCAGTTTTTCTTTCATAGATGCACAACACATAGCAGTTGACAGCTGGTACGGTGGCCAGTAGATGGTTCTGTCAACACTGACTGGAGCACAAATTATATTGATCAGCAGGAAAATGCTTCTATCGGAACACAAACAAAAAGGGGGAAAAGTTCCTGTTTATTTAAAAGACTCTTTCTTCCATAGCAACTTTGCTCATACCCATCCGCTCCCAGTTGCCCTTTCTCACTCACTCATTTAGCCCAACTCATTGTCATTATCTCTTTGTGTGTCTCTGTCGTTATCTCGTGTGGCAGAGCCACAGTACTATTTGTTCTGTTGTACTACTACAGTCTCCTCTCACTTTCGCTATCTCTCTCTTCCTCATTGTCATATACCCTGTCCCTCATTATCACTGGCTCTCACCTACTTCCATTTTCTCTTTCTCTTCCACCCCCACTGCCCTCCCCAGCACTATCTCCTTCACTCTTTTCCTAGCACTGTTCTGTCACTGTCAGCTATGTTCCAATGCCACTGTGTGCCTCTCTTTCTCTCACTGCCATTGTTCTCTTCGCTTTATCTATAACACAGCCACTGTCTACCTACCTTCCACTATTTATTACTTTCCTGTCTCTTTCCTGCTGCTACTATCTTCTTCTGTCTCAGCATAAAAAACTGTGAATACATTCACATGTCAAAATTTTTGAAGATGCTGAGCAAGGTAGAATGAGGCAACTGTTACCCTCCTTTTCAGTTAGAATCTTTTAAATAAACAGAAATATATTCATACTTTTTGTGCTCTGATAAGACGATTTTTTTGCAGGTTCCCTTCTTTTCCCTACTGCAGCAGGGTGTGTAACTCATATGAATAGAAATGTGTTAGTAAGTAAAATTTAGATAGTTTACTTGTGTGAAATTGAAATTATGTTAAATTAATTTTACACTTCAGACAAGATTTTTGGTGCAAGAAAATTTTGCATGTACTTTGGTACAAGAACATGGGCTTCTCAGGTGACAACACACACACTTCACAGCATATTTTCCATGCTGAATCCTTGTATAAACAATGTTTTCGCCAAAAATCAGATTCTATGTAGGTGTTTTATGTGTAAAAGTAGGATAACTTTGAACCTTGTATCTCAGAAAAAGATAATGATATGAATAAAAAGGTTGTTAAAGATTTGGATCTTAGGAATATAACATAAAAATTTGAGCTATTTGCTGTGCATAGCCATCTTGGAGTCTTCGACCACATCGGATGCAAAAAGAGCTTATTTTTTCCATTTGCCTAAACAGAGGAATTGCATAATATTCGTACTTAGACACTGTACTGTAGGATACTGAAATAAGGTGATCCTTCAGTTAGGTATATAAATGGTATGTAGCCCAAGGGCTATCCAAAACACTTGACTCTACCATCTTGTCCCTAATAAAACCTGAAGTTTGACCACCAAAAAAATCCCATTTTCATGCACAGTGTTCTGCAACATACATATGCTGTTGCAAGCATAGTGATCGATGGGCACAAGTGTAGTGCCAGCACTGACTGCATGATGTAAGTGCAGCTTGTTTCCCCCTCACTGCTCCTCACACCTCAATAGACCATGTACAGGGAGTCGATTGGTGGAGCTTGCTTCCTGTGCTCCCCCCACCCTCTCAGGATTTGTCCTCCTTCTTGTGAACAGACTGTATGATTAGTTATGAAATGTGAGTGACATGTTGGGAGTAGGTGCTGGACATACATATTAAGACATATTACACCTGGATCCTGCAGGAATATGGCTGACATGCATGGTCGGGAGCAGGAGTGACATACTAATGACTCAGGATATTGTACAGGTTGAGAGGATAGTGAAATATTGAGAGGGGAAGCAAGAAGTGTTCAGAAGTGTAATTCAGAGGCTTTTTTTCAGGGCACTCAGAGGTAAGTGAAGTTGTTTTTAAGAGGAAAGAAAAAAGAAACTAGCTTTCTGGACGAGGATCTTCTCTAAAAGTTTCTGCCCAGCTCATCCTCTGTTGATCTACCCTTTTACAAATGTGCATACTTTTCATAATAGTGTTCAGACTATAATTGCAGGCACAAGTAATAAGTGTGAATTTCGTACTGGTACAGAATTATCTGTTCTTCTGTGCCTTGCTAAATATCTTGCACAACCCGTGTCTTCTTTGGGTAATGATTTTTCATGGAATTTTCCTTGCCTTTCTTCAGAACCTACGAGGGTTGCCCAGAAAGTAATGCACTGCATTTTTTTCTCAGCCAAAAACAATGCTATGAATGCTAAACATCTTGTATGTATTATTTGAAGTCTCCTGAGAGAGCGTGCCAAGTTTCCGTCACTTCCGGTAGATAGCATAGCTGCAGGACAGTTTCAAAATGGCATTGTAGTTGATGGATGTTATAAGCAATGTGCCATCATTGAATTTCTCACTGCAGAGAAAGAAACTGTGGGAAATATTTACAAATGCTTCTGCAAAGTCAATGGATCATCTGCTGTCAACTGAAGTACAGTTAATCGCTGGGCATGGAGGGTGAGATCATCAGAAAGCACTTTGGCAGAGCTCCACGATTTGCAGTGGTCAGGGAGACCATCCAAGGCTGTCACACCTGACAGCCCTGACCAAGCCCCCCTGAACCACAGCAAACACTAAAAGATGGTGCGCAAACTGGACTATATAGCAAGGCTTATGATCCAAACAGACCCAGTCTGTCACTGGAAACTATTCAAGATGATGATGACGACGACGACGACTAACAAATGTTGTTTCAGAATGTCACTCCTGCTCCTGGGAACCTCACCTTGTCAGTAGTGGTGTGATTCAAATCCCCATCTGATCATCCCAGCAAGAATTAATGTTTCTTATATCAAATAATGGAGGGTACCTTCAGTAAGACGATGGCCCTTTTCCTTCTCTATTCTTCTGCAGTTGACTTTGTGAGATTATTTAATAAAAGCCCTTACCAAACACTTCGTATAATGAATTTATATACTGAGGCTCAAAGGGTGTGCATCTAAGAGTAATTCATTGCTGTGGCAACTAACTTAATAGTGTGCTAACGTATTGTGACGTTGTTGTTTGAAAATACCTCCAAATAACCATGCAGTGATTAATCACAAACAAACATCTAATGTGCGTAGTACACACCAACACTCCCATCTGTGTCATAGTTGGATGTTGGTAGACCAAAAGTTTAAAAGATTAAACAAAACCCTCAGATTATCTTTTGCTTTGATACAACGTATTATGTTGGTTACAGAAAGTTTCTGATGGGGAAAAAAGTTCTTAAATTGTTTCCCCTCTTTCAGTATGTCAAGGAGAAACCTATGTGTATAATCCTCACTTCTAGTCACATTAATGTGTGTGCAGATATCTAATTGCAATAGTGTTAATAATCTCAAAAAAATTTTACTGTGTGTACAAACAAAAATATTTTTTAATTTGCCAACCCATAAACTATAATGAAATGCCTCATTTATTTGGATCACTCAAATACACTTTACAATAAAGATTTTCTATCAGTTTCCACGAGTTACTTTTACAATATTCCACCAAAATTATTTGTCAAGCCCAGTCGGTTAAATAAATAATCACAGTTGTTACATATCATCTTTTTACGTGTACACCTTAACCCACAAGAAAGCTTACAAAAAAGAAACAGCTGGTTGCATCATATCCAGTATTATAAACTACTTTCCACAAATAATCTTTTGCAAAGGTTAATTCATTTGCCATCACCAATGATGAGGGATCTTCTCTGGCATTTTATCTTGTTGGAATGATGGGGGTGTGTTCTGTTGATGTTCCCTGTCTGACACCTGGTGTCTGAAAAATGTATTGGCTGGTTTCTTGCAGCATTGCTAGATTGCGCCATTGTCTGCTTGCTTAGGTCTCATACATGGAAACAAAAACACAGCAGCATCAGCTTTTGGCAGCTCTTTTAGATGTTATTATCCTACCTTAATAATAACTCTCTGATGTACATATTTTTGACAGTCAAGCAGCATACATATAAAATCAAATAGAAAACCACTAAATAACAAAATTGCATTCATTAAATGACATTGACAAGATGATTCTTAAACCACCACAGGCATTTTGTTGATCATCTGTTTGCTTAGTTTTCTTCTTCATTTTTTAACAATGCAATGAAATCATTCCATTTTTTTCTTTTCATGTTTTCTCTCATTCCACATTTCACTTCAGAGCAGTACCGTGCTCAAGACAAACAAATACAGAAATTAGTAAAGTATTATACAATAGACAAAAATGTAGGGTCTGTGGTTGCAATGATTAGAAATAAAAAGATATCAACATTTTGTAATAAGAGATCAAAAATAGAATTTTTGTTTGATAATACTAGATCACTTGTGTTAAGGAAAGCTTTCTATGTCTGGATTAATTTGCTTATAAATTCTTCTTGCCTTGGATTATTTTCTTCCATTCACCAGATAGTGGATATTATAAAATTCTTTCTGCTGCATCTTCCACAACAGACAATTATTTGCTGTAAATGAAATGATAATTAAATGGACACCCTAGCTGCAAACAGGCGTTGATGTACTTCATTGGGGACATGTTGAAAATGTGTGCCCCGACCGGGACTTGAACCCGGGATCTCCTGCTTACATGGCAGACGCTCTATCCATCTGAGCCACCGAGTACACAGAGGATAGTGCGTCTGCATGGACTTATCCCTTGCACGCTCCCCGTGACATCCACATTCCCAATATGTCCACACCACTACATTCGTAGTGCGCCTAATAGATGTTTGCCCATCATACTCATTACTCGTGGCAGATTAATCCACCAAGTCCCGTACGAGTTCGGGCATAGCGTGTGCGTTCGCACAAGAAGCATGTAAGCAGGAGATCCCGGGTTCGAGTCCCGGTGGGGGCACATATTTTCAACATGTCCCCAATGAAGTACATCAACACCTGTTTGCAGCTAGGGTGTCCATTTAATTATCATTTCATTTCTAGCAAAGCTGCATGGTCATCCACGGTAACTGTTCTTTCGGGAACAGATACTACCGTCATGTATAGTTAAAATATGGCTTCCCGGCCATTGACCTTCTTGTGCGAACGCACACGCTATGCCCGAACTCGTACGGGACTTGGTGGATTAATCTGCCACGAGTAATGAGTATGATGGGCAAACATCTATTAGGCGCACTACGAATGTAGTGGCGTGGACATATTGGGAATGTGGATGTCACGGGGAGCGTGCAAGGGATAAGTTCCTGCAGACGCACTATCCTCTGTGTACTCGGTGGCTCAGATGGATAGAGCGTCTGCCATGTAAGCAGGAGATCCCGGGTTCGAGTCCCGGTCGGGGCACACATTTTCAACATGTCCCCAATGAAGTACATCAACGCCTGTTTGCAGCTAGGGTGTCCATTTAATTATCATTTCATTTCTAGCAAAGCTGCATGGTCATCCACGGTAACTGTTCTTTCGGGAACAGATACTACCGTCATGTATAATTATTTGCTGTTCTCATTGGTCTGATTCCTAGACTTTTTCTTACCCTTAATCTAAATTCTGCATTAAGGTGCTTCATTCAACTGTTCCTAAAGGTCTGCCTTCTTTTGGACCACAAGGACTGTTTTGTCATAGAATTTTAGCCTTTGATATCTATTGACTTTTATCTCTTGTTTGTATTTGGTATCTTTTTTCTACTTCATTCACTGCTGCTTTGGCAGAAAAGTTAAGTAATAACAGCAAAGAGCTGCTGTCGTATCATAAACGGATTTTTATTTACATGATTTAAAATCTCATTGTGTTAGTTTTTTACTTTTATTTCTTGGACTTGCATTTCATAGTTATTGTAAGTGTATAATATTCTTAATGCTTCATTTTAATTTTTATCAGAATTATGAATGTATTAAGCTGTCAGCGGAGATTTCTGCATGTCCATTGAAACCTACTCAATGACCACGAAATCCAGGAATTGAAGGTCACAAATTGCCTCTCATGTAATGAAGCTCAGAAAGAAATGATCGTTGGTGTCCAGTTACATTGAAAGGTCATCATCAGTACCTGTTGTATTTACTCCTTCAGCATCAACATTTTGTAGTCACAAAAATAAACTTGAGCATGGGGCTGATACGCCCTTTGTTCTCGTAGCTCCTGCTGCACTATCTTCGGGAACTACTCACTGTACTCTGTGATCCATGTTGCTCTTCAAGAAACACACTTCACTGATAACCATTTCCCAAATATTTGAGGATACCGTGCATTTCGTTGGAACTTCACGGGTGTAGAGAGAGCATCTGGTTTACAAAAATTTTGTCAATGAGTGAATTCCCCTTCATACTATTTTGGAAACAAAGCCGTGTGAATGCGAACGACTGTGGCAATCACCATTTGTAAACTTTATTTACCTCCGGCAAGGACACCTAATTACCATGGGGATTTCAGTCTGCATCAGTCCCTGTGGGGAAGCACCACTTTATTTGGTAGCGGCCTTGTGATTGAGCAGTTTCTTTCCATTCTTGATCTTTGTCCCCTCAGTGACAGTACTCCTTCTCAATTCAATGTGGTCCATTACACGTTTTGGCTATTGACCTTATGATCTCTTCCCCTTCACTCAGTGGTGTTTACTCAATGATACTTGCGACTTTCCAATGACCCTGTCACTTCCTTGTCACTAATTAACTGACCGATTACCATGTTGGGTGCTTCAAAGAACCAACTGGCAGTTGTTTGTCTCTGCTGTTACATATGCCCCTCTGCCTCAGTCCCCCATCATATTGCATCACAAAAGTTTTGGGAGACATCTTCAACATGATCACTTGCACCACTGGAGCTGCTCTTCCCTTTCTACAGGCGCCCTCTGCTGCAGGCTGGTGCCATGGGCCCTGCAATATCTCAGGCAACATCCTTCACATATCACTGTCCTCACTTTTAAGTGTGTGTGTTCTCAGGGCGACTTTCTAATGAAATGCAGTAAGAAAAAATGCTGAGAGTGCTAAGTCTCTTTTTTTTTTTGGAAACATACACCTCTTCATCTCGGATGCGGACCAAATTCCGTAACCCTCTGAGCCACCAAAGATCAAAAACTGTTTCAGGTTTCTTCCTTCGTGCTGGTATTTGCACAAATACATCAATTCTAGTTGAACACCTTGTGACCCAGTCTCCAAAGTTGTCAGTGTCCTCTTCTTACCAGGCTACTTTTCAAGTGCACAAGTGAGAGGTTGAAGGTATCTTCTCAATGTTCACCCTCCCATCACGCCAAATTATTAAATGAATCTTTCACTCATTGGAAACTGCTTTACAGGCTCTTGACTCTTCACATGATTCAGCCACAAGTCCTGTTTTATTTGTAACCAAATGATCAAGCCTCAGAATGTTACTCAAATAATCTATCTACTGAGGTTTCTTCAACTGTATTTGGCAAGAAGGTGTTTCACCTTTGCAATGACGAGATATCGTCTTCTCAATCCCAAAACCAGGCAAAAACCCAATGTCAATTGATATCTACTGACCGATTAGCCTTTTCACTGTACTACGCAAACTGCTCGAAAGGATGGTAGCCCACAGATTATGCTGGATTCTCGAATTTCTGTCCTCCAAGGGGGTTTATGGTTCTTTTGTGAGCTTGTGCATGGCATCCACAGAACCCTGAGCTATTGCAGCCACTTTTTTCCTTCCCGAGCTGCGTTTGTTTCCCTGTGCCCCTCTCTTCTCTTCATAGCTCCTTCCCTGCTGCCCCCTTCTTCCCCTCTCTCGGTGTTCTTACTGATGTCGACCTAGCTACCCACTTGGTTTCTTCTATTACTTGCGGTTTTATTCTCCTTGTCTTTTCTCTTTTGCCCTCCTTTTTGATCACCATTTGGGGTTTGACCCCCTACTTTTAAATTTTATGTCTGTAGTGTGAGCCATTTGGGGAAGAACTCCCTCCCTAGTGTCTACAGCATGGATTCCTCTCACTCCTTCCTTCCCCACCGTAGTCCTTTCTGCCTCGCTAGGTCACCAGGATGTGTAGCCAGTCCATGTGTTGGGGTAGTATGTAGCCATCAAGCGAAGCCCTCTGACAATGCAGCGATCACACTGCTGTTATCTGAGCTATTGCCTCCACAGGAGTGGTTGCTTGTCATTCCAGAGTATTGGAACACCCTACAACAGCCTCTGTGTCAGACGGCTCTTGGAGTGGCTGGGTGGTGCCCATGGGGAGAGCCCCTGATGAGAGTGAGTGATAGCAGGGCTGATAATTTGCATATAAAATGTGTCAAGCTCCAAAAATCTGTCTAGTCTTCTATGGCCATCTCTTCGAGTGGTAACATACCATTGAATGCTGCTTCTAATGACCCTGCGGCCTCCTCTTCGGTGGCTATACCCTGGAAGGACGGCCAGATTCACTGTCTTGGGGTGAAACACTTTCCCTGCATTCTGGTATGTACTAAGATGGACGTGGACACATTCACTGCCACAGAGCCATTATTTTTTGAGGAAAATATAGAAGATAAGTTTGACAAAATGGTGTCTCTCAGTAAGATGTGTCCGGGTTCTCTGTTGATCAAAACCACTTCTGCTGCTCTGTCTGTAGCTCTTTGTGGTTGTGATAATCTTGGTGTGTCCCTGTGTCCATTACACATCAACAAAATTTGAATATTGTCCAGGGAGTCCTTTTTCATAGGGACCTCATCCTTCAAACTGATGAACTCCGGGCCAATCTGGAATGATAGGGTGTTCATTTTGATTGGCGTGTGCCAATAGGTCATAAGGAAAATCATACCGATACTGGCGCCTTTATTCTGGCATTTGAGGGAGATACACTCCCAAAGAATGTAAAGGTTATGTGTTATTTTTGTGATGTGCAGCCTTACGTCTCACCTCCCATGAGTTGCTCTTGGTGCTTGAGTTTGACACATGCTTTCCCAAAATACAGCTGATCCTCTATGTGATGACTGTGGACTCTCATTCCATGAGGCAAGCCGCTGTGTTCCGCCACCTGTGCTTGTTCATTGTCATGACGACTGTCACTCTCCATGCTTGCCAGATTGCTCGGCTTATAAGTAAGAAAAGAGGATACAAGAATTTGTCTTACACTGAGGCTCATGAGGAATTTGAGTGACTTCACACTGTGTCCATGACTTCTACCTTTGCCTCTGTTACACACTTTCCCTGTCCTCCCTCTTCCTTACCCCAGCCCCATCCTCCTCTCGTCTCCTCCTCCCTGGCCAAAGAAGTGTCTTCCTTCTTCAGCACCTGCCAGTGATGGGACTCCTTCCTGGGACCCCCGCTTCTCTCAGGCCACAGGACACATATTCTGGGTGACCCAAGATCGCCTGCTCTCTTTCAGTTCTGGATCTGACAGAAGCCTGCTCTCCCTCTGTGCACTCCTTTCTCCGGCGGGCAAAAGCTTCCTTCTTCGTACCTACAATCGCGTCTGGACTGGTCAGGTCCCCATGCGTTGGCGTGACGCCGTCGTTGTTCCTATACCCAAACCTGGGAAGGATAGACACCTTCCTTCTAGTTACTGCCCCATTTCTCTTACAAGCTGTGTCTGTAAGGTGATGGAGCGCATGGTTAACGCTCGGTTAGTCTGGATTCTTGAATCTCGACGGCTACTTACCAATGTTCAATGCGGCTTTCGTCGCTGCCACTCCGCTGTTGACCACCTTGTGACCTTGTCGACATTCATCATGAACAACTTTTTGCGAAAGCGCCAAACGGTAGCCGTGTTCTTCGATTTGGAGAAGGCTTATGATACCTGTTGGAGGGGAGGTATCCTCTGCACTTTGCACAGGTGGGGTCTACGCGGTCGCCTGCCCCTTTTTATTGATTCCTTTTTAACAGATCGAAAGTTTAGGGTACGTGTGGGTTCCGTATTGTCCGACGTCTTCCTCCAGGAGAACGGAGTGCCTCAGGGCTCTGTCTTGAGCGTAGCCCTTTTTGCCATCGCAATCAATCCAATTATGGATTGCATTCCCCCTAATGTCTCAGGCTCTCTCTTTGTTGATGACTTCGCGATCTACTGCAGTGCCCAGAGAACATGCCTCCTGGAGTGCTGCCTTCAGCGTTGTCTAGACAGCCTATACTCGTGGAGCGTGGCAAATGGCTTCCGGTTCTCTGAAGAGAAGACAGTTTGTATCAACTTTTGGCGATATAAAGCGTTCCTTCCGCCATCCTTACATCTCGGTCCCGTTGTTCTCCCATTCGTGGAAACAACTAAGTTTCTAGGGCTCACATTGGACAGGAAACTTTGTTGATCTCCGCACGTCTCTTATTTGGCGGCCCGTTGTACACGTTCCCTTAATGTCCTCAGAGTTCTTAGTGGTTCATCTTGGGGAGCGGATCGCACTGTCCTGCTTCACTTGTATCGGTCCATAGTCCGATCGAAGCTGGATTATGGGAGCTTCGTCTGCTCGGCCATCCCTCTTACGCCGTCTCAACTCCATCCACCATCGGGGGTTACGTCTTGCGACCGGAGCCTTCTACACTAGTCCCGTCGAGAGTCTTTATACTGAAGCTGCCGAATCACCATTGACCTACCGGCGCGACGTACTGCTGTGTCGGTATGCCTGCCGGCTGTTGTCAATGCCCGACCACCCCTCTTATCAGTCCTTCTTCGCCGATTCTCTCGACCGTCAGTACGGGTTGTATGTGTCTGCCCTGCTGCCCACTGGAGTCCGCTTCCGTCGCCTGCTTCGACAATTGGATTTTGCCCTCCCTACCACCTTCAGAGAGGGTGAGAGCCCGACACCATCTTGGCTCCCCCCAGGGGATCCACAACTCTTTTGTGGATACGTGCGTAGCGAGCACGGGACCCCGAGCTGATGTGGCCTTCCTTCCTTTCCGGGCTGCATACCTTCCCTTTCCGCATCCTTCCCCATCCCCCATCTTCGCCAAACCCCCCCCCCCCCCCTTCACCTCTGGCTCTTTCTTTCCCTTTCTCTGGGGTTATGGTTTGTGCCTACGTCCGGAGACGGACGCTTGTACATATACTACATTCTTCGCCTTCCTTCCTTGCTTGTAAGTCTTCATCCTTCCTTTGTCCTTCTCTTTTCCTCACCTCTTCTCTCTACCTTCTCCGCTGCGGCGTTTGAGACCTCTCTTCTTTCCTTTCCCTTTCTCTTTCTTCCTCCCTGTGCGTGTCTGAAGGCCAACCCACGCACTTCCATGCGTAGCCGGTGACGGGGTAATGCGTAATTCCCCGCCCCGGGTAGACAGGTAGGACACGTACGTACCCCCTGGTAACGGCCAGGCCCAGGGAGGGGTGATTACCCGAGCTGATACCTTCCGAAAGTGCCGATTGGTCCCTCCGTCCGTTTGTCAGGAGGTGTGACCTGAGGTGTGAACAATCACCTAAGGCGGGAGTGCCCTCAGAGAGGGCCCCCACAAGGGAGGAGCGCGCCATCGGAGACGCCGGTAATCATCGGGGATTCTTCCGCAATGGTTTCCTCACCTTCCACTATGTCTGCTCACAAACGTAAGTTCACTGAGTCTCAACCACAGTCAGTTCTTCCATCGTTGCCACAGTTCCTTGTTGTTTCTCGGTCTGACGAAGGTCACAACTTCTCCACGGTCAACCCTTTCGTTATTCAGAAAGGTGTCGACGCAATTGCAGGTCCTGTAAAGTCTTGTTCCAGATTACGGAATGGCACCCTGTTGTTAGAAACAGTCAGTGCCCTCCAGGCACAAAAATTGCTGCGTACGTCACTACTACACACCTTCCCTGTCCGGGTGGAACCGCACCGTACCTTAAATTCCTCGCGTGGAGTCGTTTATACACGCTCCCTCGATGGACTGTCTGACGAAGAAATTCAGCACTACCTGTCTGACCAGGGCGTAACGGCTGTTCATAGGGTTATGAAAAGGGTTGACACGAACATCATTCCAACCCCCACTGTCTTCTTGACATTTGACAAAGTTCAACTACCATCGAAAATCAAAGCCGGCTATGAGATAATTTCCGTTCGCCCTTACGTCCCGAACCCTACGCGTTGCTATCGGTGCCAGCGGTTCAATCACACCAGCCAGTCCTGTTCCAATCCGGCCAAATGTGTTACGTGTGGCAGGGATGCCCATGAGGGTGCTTGTCCACCTCCATCCCCTCGCTGCATCAATTGTATGGGTGACCATGCCGCTTCCTCTCGAGATTGTCCCGTTTTTAAGGACGAAAAGCTCATCCAGGAAATTAGAGTAAAGGAAAAGGTGTCGACCTTTGCTGCTCGAAAATTATTCGCCAGTCGACAGCCCACCGTGCCTCAGAAAGGAAAATACAGCACTGTCCTTGCTTCTCCTCGGCCAACAAAGGAGGCGGCCACGCAGACTTGCGACCTCACCTTTAGTGCCACGGTCGTCAGATCGGCCAGCGCAAAGATCGCCCGTTCAACCTCACCACTTTCGCCTGCCCACTCTCTGGCTCACCCTTCGTCGAGTTCTGCTAAATCTCGAGCCCAAAAGACAGACACCAAGACTTCGAAAAAAGAGCATACTCGTGAAGAGTTTTTACGTACGGCAACTTCCCAACCATCGGTTCCTCCTTCCTCTAAACATCATACTTCCAAGAAGGCTACAAAGAAACCCAGTTCCTCTCCTTCTCCGCCAAGGCGTGTCCCATCTACAGTACCACCTGGCGGAAGTCGCCCTCGGCCGTCTTCTGTGTCGCCGAGGCGCACTACTGGCGGCCGATCAACCGGCCGGTCGCTGGTGGCAGGAGCTGCTCCTGACCAACCTATGGATCAGGATCTTCTGCCTTCGGCTGAATGCCATTCCATGCTGTCGGTCGCAAGCTCAGAGCAGTCGTTGAGTTGACAGTGACCTTGGTCACATTCCTCCATTTTCTGTTCACCCTATGTCCATTATCCACTGGAATATCCGCGGTATTCGAGCCAATCGGGATGAATTGTCGATCCTCTTACAATCCTACTCGCCGGTCATCTTCTGTCTTCAGGAAACAAAGCTGCGTCCCCATGACCGCTTTGTTCTCCCTCATTTTCAGTCCGTCCGATATGATCTCCCCTCTGTTGAAGGCACTCCAGCACATGGAGGACTCATGATTCTTCTCCATGAAACTGTCCATTATCACCCAATCCGTTTAAATACTTCCTTCCAAGCTGTCGCCGTCCGTCTTTCCCTTTCCGGATACACGTTCTCTCTTTGTACTGTATACATTCCATCGTCCACACCAATGGCACGAGCTGATCTCCTTCATCTTCTTGGTCAGCTTCCACCCCCATATTTGCTGGTTGGGGACTTCAATGCCCACCACCCGCTTTGGGGATCTCCACATCCTTGTCCACGTGGCTCACTATTGCTAGACGTCTTCCACGAAGCAGATCTAGTTTGCCTCAACACTGGGGTCCCTACGTTTTTGTCTGCCTCCACGGCAAATTTATCTCATTTGGACCTTGCGGTCGGTACTGTTCCGCTAGCTCGGCGCTTCGAATGGTTCGCCCTTGATGATACACACTCGAGTGACCACTTTCCATGTGTCCTTAGACTGCAGCGTCAACGGCCATATATGCGCCTGCGACGCTGGAAGTTTGCTCAAGCCGATTGGACACTTTTTTCGTCTCTAGCGACATTCGATGACCGTCACTTTCCCAGTGTCGACGATGAGGTCACACATATTACCGACGTTATTCTTACAGCTGCGGAACATTCAATACCACGCACCTCCCAATTGCCCCGGCGCCCCCCAGTTCCTTGGTGGAACGAGGCATGCCGTGATGCACTACGTGAGCGGCGACGTGCTCTCCGCGTTTTCCGCCACCATCCTACTTTGGCCAACTGTATCCGCTATAAGCAGCTACGAGCGCGATGCCGTCGTGTCATCCGCGATAGCAAGAAGGCAAGCTGGAAATTCTTTATTAGCTCATTTAACACCTTCACTCCCTCCTCGGAAGTTTGGGGTCGGCTTCGACGGTTCTCAGGCGCGCCTAGTTTCTCCCCGGTCTCTGGGCTCACTGTCGCGCATGACACATTAGTGGACCCCGTCGCAATTTCTAACTCGTTGGGTCAGCACTTTGCCGAGATTTCGAGCTCTTCAAATTACCCGCCAGCGTTTCTCCCGAAGAAACGTGCAGCGGAAGTGCGACCTCTTGCTTTCTCCTCTCAAAATCGCGAAAGCTACAATACTGTTTTCTCCTTGCGGGAACTCCAACATGCACTCTCTTCTTCTCGCTCCTCCGCCCCAGGACCAGATGGTATCCACGTCCAAATGTTGCTGCATTTATCAACCCATAGTCTGCGTTACCTCCTTCGCCTTTATAATCGAATTTGGACCGACAGTACTTTTCCCAGACGATGGCGGGAAGCTATCGTCGTTCCTGTTCCGAAACCTGGAAAGGACAAACATCTCCCCTCTAGCTATCGCCCCATTTCTCTCACGAGTAGTGTCTGTAAGATTTTGGAGCGTATGGTGAATTACCGTTTAGCTTGGTGGCTGGAATCACGCAGTCTTTTAACACCTGCCCAATGCGGATTCCGAAAGCATCGCTCTGCAGTTGACCATCTTGTTGCTCTCTCCACTTATATCATGAACAATTTTCTCCGGAAACGCCAAACGGTAGCAATATTTTTTGATCTGGAGAGAGCATACGATACCTGTTGGAGGACAGGCATCCTCCGCACACTGTTCTCTTGGGGCTTTCGAGGCCGGCTGCCCCTTTTTCTTCGCGAATTTATGGCAGAGCGCACATTTAGGGTGCGGGTGAACACTACTCTCTCCCGCACTTTCTCCCAAGAAAACGGGGTACCCCAGGGCTCCGTGCTGAGTGTTGTACTGTTTGCCATCGCTATAAATCTGATTATGGATTGTCTCCTTCCCGATGTCTCGGGCTCCCTCTTTGTGGATGATTTTGCGATCTACTACAGCTCTCAATGGACCAGCCTTCTTGAACGACGTCTTCAAGGATGTCTCGATCGCCTCCACTCTTGGAGCATCGAAACAGGCTTCCGTTTCTCTCCCAGTAAGACCGTTTGTGTTAATTTTTGGCGACGTAAGGAGTTTCTTCCGCCCTCCTTACATCTAGGACCTGTCGACCTTCCGTTTTCAGATGTCGCTAAATTCTTGGGTCTTATGTTTGACAGAAAACTGTGCTGGTCCTCCCACGTTTCCTATCTTTCGGCTCGCTGTCTGCGATCGCTTAACGCCCTCCGTGTCCTGAATGGTACCTCCTGGGGAGCGGACCGAGTGGTCCTTCTCCGCCTCTATCGCGCCTTAGTGCGCTCGAAATTGGATTATGGAAGCATAGTCTACTCCTCTGCTTGGCCGTCTATTCTTCGGCGTCTCGACTCTATCCACCTCCGTGGATTATGTTTAGTGTCTGGAGCTTTTTACACTAGCCCTGTGGAAAGCCTTTATGCTGAGACTGCTGAACCTCCGTTGTCCAATCGGCGAGCGGTCCTTCTAAGTCGTTATGCTAGCCATCTGTCTTCCATGCCTGCTAATCCAGCCCATGCCCTTTTTTTCGACGCCTCATTTGATGTAGGGTATGCTGGCCGCTCCTCCTCCCTACTACCCCCGGGAGTCCGCTTCCGTCAACTGCTCCATTCTCTTTCCTTCCGCTTTCCTAAAACCTTCTTGACAACTTGGGATACAGCACCGCCTTGGCTCCGTCCCCGGATCTGCCTGCTCCGTGACCTTTGTCGATTTCCCAAGGATGGTACCCCTACACTTGTTTATCGTCGGGCATTTGCTGCTCTATGTGCACAAATGACGGACGCCACATTTATTTACGCCGACTGCTCGAAAACATTGTTAGGTGTAGGGAGTGCCTATATTGTTGGCGACACCCCAAATCAATTTCGGCTTCCCGACCAGTGTTCGGTGTATACTGCGGAGCTTTACGCTGTTCTCCAGGCTGTCCACTACATCCGCTGACATCGGCGGATACAGTACGTTATCTGCTCAGATTCTCTCAGCTCTCTCCTCAGTCTCCAAGCTCTTTACCCTGTGCACCCTCTGGTCCACCGGATTCAGGACTGTCTGCGCTTGCTCCATCTGGGGGGCGTCTCGGTGGCGTTCCTCTGGCTCCCGGGACACGCTGGTATCTGTGGGAATGAGGCGGCCGATATAGCGGCCAAGGCTGCAGTCTCTCTTCCTCGGCCAGCTATTCCGTCGCTTCCCTTCACCGATCTACGGAGCGGTTTATGTCGCAAAGTTGCTCATTTATGGCATGCGCATTGGTCAACACTTCCCAATAATAAATTGCGGGAAGTGAAAGCTCTTCCTTGCGCTTGGACTTCTTCCTCCCGAACGCGTCGTCGGGAGGAGGTAATTTTAACTCGACTCCGGATAGGGCACTGTCTTTTTAGCCATCGACATCTTTTAAGCGGCGATCCTCCCCCACTCTGTCCCCACTGCTCTCAGCTGTGGACGGTAAGACACCTTTTAATTGAATGCCCCTATTTTAATCCGTTACGCGCCCGTCTACAGCTATCGCCTGATCTATCGTTGATTTTAGCAGATGACACGCGCTCAGCCGACCGCGTTCTCCAGTTTATTAGTGCTAGTGAAATGACGTCAGTCATTTGAAGCTTTTTTTGGGGACAACCATCCCCTTTCTGTAGTGGATTTTTAAGCCTTCCTTCTGCTTTTAGTTTCTCCAATTTTATGACTTTGTTCCCATTGCTGCTGATTTTCAGTTTCGGTTTTTTTACTGTTTCCTAAGTCACAGGCTGGGCGCTAATGACCATAGCAGTTTTGCGCCCTAAAACAAAAAAAAAAAAAAAAAAAAAGAAAAAGAAAAAGAAAAAAAAAAACATCTTGGCTCCAGGCTCCGGTTCATATTTATCTCGACCTCAGCCCGCTCCCGAAGGAGGGTACTCCGGCTGCAGTATATTGCTCACGGTTTGTCGAACTTCGTGCGCGACTTGCCAGTCACACCTTTATTTACACCGATGGCTCCAAAACTGACGATGGTGTCGGCTGTGCCTTTGTCTTCGGGGCCGTCACCTTTAAATACCGGCTCCTCGACCAATGTTCCAGCTTTATGGCCGAGCTTTTTGCTCTCCATCAGGCCGTTCAGTATGCCTGCCGCCACCGCTATTCATCGTATGTACTCTGCTCTGATTCACTCAGTGCTCTTCAGAGCCTTGGAGCTCCCTATCCGGTCCATCCCTTGGTGCAACGGATCCAGCAGGTCTCCATTCTTCCACTGATGATGGCTCTCCTGTCAGCTTTCTGTGGGTTCCCGGACATGTAGGAGTGCCTGGGAATGAGGCTGTGGATGCTGCAGCCAAGGCTGCAGTCCTCCTGCCTCGGCCAGCCTCCCATTGTGTCCCGTCATCTGACGTTCGTGGGGATGTTTGTAAGAGGCTTGTGTCGTTGTGGTGGGATGCTTGGTCATCCCTCGAAGGAAACAAGCTCCGGGCAGTAAAACCGTTCCCAACTGCTTGGACAACCTCCTCCCGACCATCTCGGCGAGAGGAGGTCCTTCTGACCAGGTTGCGGATTGGGCATTGCCGGTTTAGCCACCGCTACCTGCTCTCTGGTGACCCAGCCCCGCAGTGCCCTTGTGGTCAGGCATTAACAGTGCACCATGTTTTATTGTCGTGTCCCCGCTTTAGTCAATCTCGTGTTGTCCTGTCCGTGCCATCTAATTTACCGGATATTTTAACTGATGACGCTCGAGAAGCTGCTCGTGTTCTTCGTTTTATAACTTTGACTGGCTTGTCCAAAGACATCTAACCTTTTTACTTATTTTATCTGCATCTTTGTCAGGACTTTCTGGTGTCCCCCCCCCCCCCCCTCCCCTTGAGTTTCACTAGATTCTATGTGCTCTAACAATTGTGACTGGGCGCTAATGACCTCAGTAGTTGAGCGCCCAAAAAAAAAAAAAAAAAAAAAAAAAACCCTCTGTGCACTGGTGCACTGTTATTCTCAACATATGAAAGAGGAGTTGGAGGAGGAGGAGGAGAAGAAGAAGAAGAAGAAATACAAGTCCCAGCACAAGGTCCCCTGGTGCTCCCAGAGCTGCCATCTCCCCCCTCACAACCTGAATCTGACCTCTTATTTATGGATGTTTCCCTGTCCTCGTTGGTGATGGTTGGTGACCAGGCAGTGTGATTGACTCCAGCCGATTTGCATCCCATTTGTATACCCTCTCTGACTTATTCAGTGGAACTGTAAAGCATACTAACTTCATCTCCCAGAGCTGCAATCCATTATTGCCTTTTACTCTGTAGCTTGCGTAGTTCCCCAGGAATCTCATTTTACTGATGCTCACTCACTTACCCTTTGTGAGTTCTGTGCTTTCTGTTGGAAATGGGTTGCCCCTCTGAGGGCATCTGGTGGTATCTTTACATTGGCCCATACGGATATTGTTGGTACATGGATCCCACTTCGTACCCTATTGGAAGCAGTTGCTGTCTGCGTCCACTTGGACTCTGCAGTCACGGTTTCCAATCTGTATCTCCCTCCAGACAGGCCACCTACATCTGTTGGCCTAACTGCCCTCCTTCAGCAGATGTCTCCCCCCCCCCCCCCCTGTCCCACCTCCCTTCCTCCTCCTTGGCAGTGGTTTTTCATCTAGTCGGGGGATCTTCAGTGACCAATTTCTTGTGGACCATGATCTGTGCCTTCTTATTAATGGTTTCCCTACTCATTTTAGTGTCGCATATAGCACTTTACCTGCTTTTTTAGTCTCTTCCCCTCCTC
The DNA here is from genome assembly GCF_023898315.1 of Schistocerca nitens. NCBI lineage: Eukaryota > Metazoa > Arthropoda > Insecta > Orthoptera > Acrididae > Schistocerca > Schistocerca nitens. The sequence continues at coordinate 394,890,524 of NC_064622.1, read as the reverse complement.
TTCTTCCTTCCTTACGCTGTTCGCCACATTGTGACCTCTGTGATAGTGACTATTTCCCATTGAGTCTCTCATTTCCCTCCCCCCCCCCCCCCACCTCCCAAGGAACAGGTTACCCTGCTGGGCTTTCTATCATGCTGATGGGTTTCTATATACCACCCAGCTTGTTTTCCATGTTTTTTGTTCGGTTGTATTGATTATGTAACAATACAAGAGAGGGAAAGTTGCTACTCATCATATAGCGGAGATACTGAGCCATGGCCTTACTGCTATCGAACACTAGCTTTTCAGATGCCCCATGGATTCCAAACCAACAACCTCCTTCCTAGTCTCCATGACCAACTATATCCTCACCCACAATTACTTCTCCTTTGAAGGCATTACCTACAAACAAATCCGTTGTATGGCTATGGGCATCCGCATGGCACCATCCTATGCTAACCTATTCATGGGCCATTTAGAGGAAACCTTCCTAAAAACCCAGAATCCTAAACCCCTCACCTGGTTCAGATTCATTGATGACATCTTTGCTATCAGGATTGAAGGTGAGGACACCTTATTCACATTCCTCCAGAACCTCAACAACTTTTCTCCCATTTGCTTCATCTGGCCCTACTCAACCCAACAAGCCACCTTCCTAGAGGTTGACCTTCGCCTCAGAGATGGCTACATCAGTACCTCCGTCCATATCAAACCTACTAACCACCAGCAATACCTCCACTTCGGCAGCTGCCACCCGTTTCATACCAAGAAGTCCCTTTCGTACAGCCCAGCCACCTGTGGTTGTCACATCTGCAGTGACAAGCAGTCCCTCTCTAAATATACTTAGGGTCTCACTGACTGTAATTATCCTCCCATCTTTGTACAAAAACAAATCTCCCGAGCCTTATCTTTCCAGTCTCCCACCATCTCCCACAGTCCGGCCCCAGAGGTGCATTCCCCTGTTAACTCAGTACCATCTGGGACTGGAGCAGCTGAATTACATTCTCCACCAGGGTTTCGATTACCTCTCGTTGTGCCCTGAAATGAGAAATGTCCTACCTACTATTCTTCCCACCCCTCCTACCGTGGTATTCCGCCGTCCACCGAACCTACACAATATACTTGTCCATCCTTACACAACCCGTGCTCCCAATCCCTTACCTCATCGCTCATACCCCTCTTGATGCAAGACCTGTCCCATACATCCTCCTACCACCACCTACTCGAGTCCGGTCACTAACATTACCTATCACATCAAAGGCAGGGCTACCTGTGAAACCAGTCATGTGATCTACAAGCTAAGCTGCAACCACTGTGCTGCATTCTATGTAGGCATGACAACCAACAAGCTGTCTGTCTGCATGAATGGCCACTGGTGAACTGTGGTTGGGTGGTTGTTGGGATGTTTAAGGGGGACTAAACAGCTAAGGTCATCAGTCCCCCAGGTGAACTGTGGCCAAAAAACAAGTGGACCACCCTGTAGCTGAATACGCTGCCAGACATGATACCCCTCATCTCAATGACTGCTTCATAGCCTGTGCCATATGGATCCTTTGCACCAACGCAAGCATTTTCTGAATTGCGCCAGTGGGAACTTCCCTGTAATATATCCTATGTTCCCATAAACCTTTTGGCCCCAACCTTTGTTAGTCACTGTCCTCACCCATCCAGCCCCCTCCCCTGTTCCCATTCCAGCACTACCCAGCTGTCATTTCACTGCCACACCCAGTCTTTTAATTTCTTTTATTTTTATTTTTATTTCTCTCCTTTCCGCTACTTACCCCCACCCAGTCGCCACTCCCATCATGCACTGGTGCTGCTGCTTGCAATGTAGTTTCAGCTCTCTGAGACTGCAGATGTGTGTGCAAGTTGCGCTTGTGTGTGTGTGTGTGTGTGTGTGTGTGTGTGTGTGTGTGTGTGTGTGTGTGTGTACTGCTGACAAAGGCCTTAATGGCGGAAAGCTATGATTGTGTGAATCTTTTTATTGTGCCTATTGCGGCTCAGCATCTCCGCTATATGGTGAGTAGCAACTTTCGTTCTCTCGTATTGTTACATTCCATCCTGGATTTTCCATTGTTTGTATTCATTCTGTCTATGATCTGTCTGATACAATAATCCCTGCTGCCTGATACGATAATCCCTGCTGCCAGTGTTGACATTCCCCACTTGACAGGCCCCGGTTACCGTTGGCCAGTTCCATGGCGGAGCACAGTCATTGCCGCCACTATCTGTGATTGTTGTAGTGTCTTGCAACATATTAAGCAACACCCATCCTCCCCCAGTCTCATTACCTTTAAACATCCTAGCGCCAAAGCCCATTAACTTAATCAAACTCAGGAAACGTGTGTTTGGAACACTTTGTGTCTTCTCTAGGTTCTTCTGTTCCTTTGTCACGTGTGTGGGCTACCCTCCAAAGTTGTCAGCGGCAGTCTACTATTCTCGGCCTTGCCCTTCCAGACGGCCTTTGTACATATCCATCAGTTTTCACAGAACACCTCATAACCCATTTTGCGATGGCTTCGGTATCAACTGCCTCCTTCCTCCAGAAAGTGCAGGCTGCATCTTTGTGCTAATATTTGACCCCTTGTCAGGCAGAGTCCTACAATAAATCTTTTACTGAATGGAAGCTCCTTCTGGACCTCTCTTCTTCCCACTATTTAACTCCTGGCCCTGATTCCATCCATAACCAATTGCTTCAACACCTCAGTCCTCCACAATGACAGTACTTCCTCCACGAGTTTAGCCGTATTTAGTTCAAAGGCATTTTCCCCTCTCAATGCAGAGATGGTATTGTGGTGCCTGTCTTTAAGCCTGGCAAGTATCAGTCATCCCTTGGTGGTTGCCAGCCTGTCAACCTGACCAATGTTTCCTGTAAGTTACTGGAACGGATGGCAGCTCCTCAGTTCAGTTGGGTCCTTGAATCTCGGGACCTTTTATCTCCTTACTAGTGCAGCTTTCGGGCGGCCTTTGATTGATCATCTTTTTCAGTTGGTAACTGCATTTCGGCAGGCCTTTCCTCAGTGCCGCCATCTTGTGCCAGTTTTCTTCAATTTTCGTATGGCGTACAACACTGCTTGGGAGCATCACATCCTCCTTATGAGTTGTAGTACCCCCTTCCGATTTTTATTCGTCAGTTCCTATCCCACCGGTTGATGGGAGTCTGGGTTGGCGCTGTTCTCAGATCTCTGCAGACCCAGGAGAATGGCGTTCCACAGGCCTCCGTATTAAGTGTACTTTTCTCATTGCTATTAATGAAATTGTGGCCTCTGTCAGACAGTTGGTCACCCCTGCTCTGTATGGATGATTTCTGTATTTGGGCTAGCTCCCACTCAGTGGCCTCTGCAGAACTTCAGTTCCACGATGTCATCTGGCGAGCTTCCATGTTGACACTTTCGTACGGTTTTCTGTTCTCTCCTTTTAAGTCCCATATCCATTGTCTGGAAGTTGGCTGTTTTCGTGAACTCACTATTCATTATTTCCTTGCCCACACCTCTCGAAGTGTGGATCGTTCGACCCTATTCTGCCTATACTGGACATTAGTTCTGTCTTGTCTGGACTATGGTTGTCAAGTTTATGGATCAGCTACCCCTTCCACACTGCTTCTCTTGGACCTGATTCACCATCATGGTATCCATTAAGCCTTTCGCACTAGCCCTGTCGATACTTTTGTGGTTGACACTGGTATCCTCCCCCTCTCCCCCCCCCCCCCCTTTCGATTTGACGGTTCCTATGGCATCTCTATCTATTCTTACTCTGCTAGTCCCTCCTATTCTATTCTTTTCTTGGCTTCAGGCCGTCGCCTGCCTGCCCATTGCCCGCCTTCAGGTGGTTTACCAGTTGGACTCCGACTCGGTTCTACCTGCCACAACACCCATCTCCCCTCTTTCTCTTCGTCCACACATTCTCTCTCAACCACTCCCTCTTGGTTGGTTCTATGGCCCTGAATTCTGATTGATCTATTCCGGGGTCCGAAAACCTCCATCACTCCAGTGGTCTTCCGTTGTTTTTTCCAATACTCGTAGCAGAATTTCAGGATGCCACTATTTTTTACACTGATGGATCTAAATCATCCAGTCATGTGAGATATGCCTTCTTCTGTTGGAATGGAACACATTCTCTTGTCTGCCATGTGTGGTGGGTGTTTACTGCAGAATTTATGGCAATCTATCTTCCCTCTGCTTTATTAAACAGTCTCCATTCACCTGAGTTTTGTTACGTACAGATTCGATGAGTGGCCTTCATGCTATTGCTTGTTGTTTCTCCTGACACCCCATGGTCTGTGCCATCTGCAACGTTTTTGGTGACACTGCTTGTTTGATTGATTTCCTTTGGTTTTCTGGCCATTTAGGTATCCTGGGTAATCAGCTTGCTGATTGTCTGGCTGAGGGATCAGCCACCAACCCCCCCCCCCCCCCCCCCCCCCAATTGCCACCCCTTCTCCGCAATCCCTCCAGGGATGGATTTGTGACTTTACATGAAACCTCTTTTTGCTCAATTGTTGGCTAACTCTTGGGAGGCTACCATCTTGTCTTATATACTTTGTGCAATCAGGGAGACTCCCACTACATGTAGTTCTTCCCTCTGCCTCTCCCGGCGGGAATATACCATCCTTTGCCATCGTTGTACTGACCATACTAGGATGACCCATGGCTTTTTACTCCACAGTGAGCCTCCCCTCGTCCCCCTTCGCAGTTGCGGGGCTTCCATCATGGTGATCCATATTTTGCAGTACTGCCCCTGCCTTTTGGCCCTTCACACTAAACATGCCCTCCCACCTCCCTTGTCTAGGGCGTTACCAAGTGACCCTCGCATGGCTATGTCTGTCCTTGGTTTTCTTTGTGAAAGTGGTTTGTCCTCTCAGGTTTAAGTACTTGAATTTTCCTCTGGAATTCGAGTTCCTCAATTAGCGAAGGTGTTGGTTGTGGAGGCCTTGACCTTGCCTCCAAACCAGCCAGATTCTCCCTGCCTTTTCCCTACATCCTGCCTAGTCTGATTTACTGTTTTGTTTCCCCTGTTCTTGTGTCTTCTTTCCCTGTTGTTGACCCCATTGTATCATGATAATGGTACAGTATTGTGTGGGTCTCAGGACAGATTGTTGGTGGTGGCAGTGCTGGTGCCCCATCGTGCGTAGCGTTTCTAGGCAACATCCGCTCTCCCTGTTTCCACCCGGCTCCCACTGTTCTTTCTTTTTCCAGCTGCCGCGAAGTCCTCTTTCCCCTCTTTGTTCACACGTTATCCATTCCTGTTGACTGAACTGTGCTGTTTGTGTTGTCCCTTCCTTGATTTATGCCGTATTAGATCATGCTCTGCCCCCCTCCCCCCCCCCCCAAAAAAAAAAAAAAAAGAAAGAAAAAGAAAAAGGAAAAAGCAATCAACCAACCATATGAAATCTTGGGATCTGCTGTTGTGTTATGAGTGCAGTTTCTGTGAAGGATGATCCAAACACACCATCCACTTAGGTTGGAAACAGCAATCCTTTCCTGTTGCAATGAAATATGACACCAGGGGACAGCTTTTCCTTGGGCATAGTTTTGTGATTGAGGATGATGCAGGGTCACATCTTTGTTCCATCAGCAAGCATACACAGCATCACAGTGATTTGTGATTTCCCATTGCCCGTATTGCGAATCAGCTCATTTTTGGCATCTTCCTCTTTAACTGTTATGCGGGATGGCTTGTCGAAAGTAAACAGCAGTCTAGTCGGTGTTGCAGTTTTGCCATAAGAGGTAAATGTGTTCCTCACTCTGTCATGTAACAGGTCGTTGATACTCAACCAACTTCTCCACATATGATGCTGGAAGATGCCCAGCAAGGGATGTTCAGTATTGTATCACATGTCCATTGTGTCGCTTCATCCTTGTACAATGCCAAAAGCTGACTTCAAATTGGATAGAATGTTCCTGTGCCAGCTCATGTGCTTTATTTCGTTTGATATCACAGGAAACTTCCATTCCTTCTTTAAATTTCTTGTGTGCAAATGCCACTACATTCCTTTCAGTATTTTTTAAACATTTGCTTTGTGAGCCACTGAAAGCTTTCCGAGTTTTTTCAGACATCTTTTGTCACCTCCAAACATTGGCCTCTGTGGCTCCACACTTCCTTGAAGCAGCACAGTTGTTTGTTGCTTGTGCATGCTGAACAACCATGAGTTTGAAATTTGTGTCATAGTAATTCCTGCATGCTGTTTAAAATTTCAATGTTGAAACGCAATCCATTACACACTATTCTACGCAGTTTACATGTGTGTCTCCAAAGTCAAACAACACTGCTGAAAATTTTTGTTACAACAAACTCTTCCTGCTATCGTACAACACTGACCAAAGTGCATCTGTACATTCGAGTTTAAAGTGGTAGGCATGGTAGAGAGTAGAGTTACATCTTAATGGAAGCTCAGGGTTCTATTTGGTGGAAAAAAAAAAAGAAAAATTCCACATTATACTCCTTGAATAAAAGGTGACACTCTACTTCAGGGCACTGAAATTTCAGGAGAAAACGTAGTCTTTAATTAGGATATATATGGTATCTCTACACCTTTGGCTTTAAAATTGTTGGACCAAGTCCATCATCATGAAGTAACCCTAGCCACTACATCTACTCCACAAGCCACCTGATGGTGGGTGGTGTGTTCTATTCACGAATGCTGTCTGCGAAGGATGTTTGTAGGAAGACCTCTAATTTCTTGAATTATCTCGTTGTGGTCATTTCGTGAGTCGTATGTGGGAGGAAGTATCATGTTGTCTGACTCTTCCCAGAATTTTCTCGCTCGGTATTTCAGTATTAAACCACTCTGTGATGCACAGTGCCTAAGGTGGCAATTCCTCTGAAAATCCTGGAATTCTCAGGAAATTACATTTTACCTGGAAATTTCGGAAACTTCATAAAATCTCAAGGAATTCTGTGTTTTTAACCTAGCACTGAAACTGAATTTTATTGAGTTGTATAAATTACAAATTTTAAAATTTAAAAAAAAAATTTGCAACATCGAGGAGGAGTTGTGTGACATAAATGAAAGTTGGTAGGCGTGTTTCTACATCTGGAAGATGATGCCTATAGAAATTTTGCACCAGTCACATAATATTGGTGCTAGTATAATCTTTATGAGGGCACAATCGACTTCCTTCCCTAATCCAATGGGACTGATGACCTCATTGTTTGGTTCCCTCCCCCAAACCAACCAACCAAGCCTTTAAGGCAACAAAGATGCTATTATCCACACCTCACTGAGTTTGAATGAGGTTGTGTAACATGGCTATGAAAAGCTGGATGTTTCTTCTGTGATATTGCAGAAAGACTTGGCAGGAATGTAGCCACTGTATATGATTTCTGGTAGTGGTGGTTATGAGAATAAACAGTTGCAAGAAGACTGGCTCCAGATGGCCACGTGGCACTGCCGAGAGGGAGAACATCTTGTTTAGCGTATGGCTCTGATGCATCGTACCACATCTGCAACAGCAATTTGAGCAGCAGTTGGCACCACAGTGACAAAACAAGCTGTTACAAATCGGTTACTTGAAGGGCAATTCAGATTTGTATGTTAGTCTGGTGACTTGACCTGTTGTGCTGTCATTCATGAACAGCATTCCAGGGAGTGTTTTCCAACAAGATAGTGAACACCCACATACAGTTGTTGTAACCCAACACACCCTACAACATTTTGCTTGATCTGTGTCTCATATCTGTGACACAGATTTGAAATCTGTCTCTCAAATCGAGCACATATGGGACATTATTGGACAACAACTCCATCATCATCCACAAACAGCATTAACCATCTCTGTATTAACTAAGTGCAGGCATGGGACTCTATCCCACAAACTGACATCAGGCACTGGTACAATCCAACACATGCATGTTCGTATGATTTCTTTAATCATTCTGGAGGTTATACCGATTATTAATGTAGCAGCATTTCACATTTGTAATGGCTTACCTGGTGCTTACATTAACCTGTGATCTTGCAGTGTTAATCCCTTAAATATGTTACCAAGTCAAATGAAATTTCATAACTTGACATTAATTACTTTTTGGTGTTGTAATTTTTCTGCCATTAAAGTGTTTCAAAATGTGTTAATTATGTGAATATCATTGATGTTTAAAAAGCTGCGGTTATACCACTGCTCATGGCTGGTATGGTTTATAGCTGAGCTAAAAGGAAAAAGGAAAAAGGAAAGGAAAGGAAAGTCATTATTGTGGTATGCTGCCTCCCCCCCCTCCACTCTCTACTCCCCCCCCCCCCCCCCGCTTGATCATTATTAATTTATCAGTAGCTTTTTGGCACTATCTTCCTCCTCACATCTAGACTTTTCAGTGAATTTTTTTCCAAAGTTTAAGCAGCCACCCTGTATGTGTCTCTTGTAGCATCTGCCACTGGAGTTTGTTGAGCATATCCGAAATGCTCATGCACTGATAAAACGACCATGTGACAAAACACACTGTTTTTTGTTGAATGTTCTTATTCTTTTCTCTTAGTTCTACCTGATAAGTGTCCCAAGATGATGAGCAGTCGGTTGAACAACTGTTTTGTAAGCCCTGTCTTTCTTGAATGAGTTAAGTTTTCTTAAGATTCTTCTTATGAACCTCAGTCTAGCATTGGCTTTTCCTACTGTTGGTTTTATGTGGTCACTTCATGTAAGATTGCTCTGGGTGGTTACTTCTAGATATTTTATGGTAAAAACTGTTTCCAGCAGTTTGTCACCAATGGTGTAGTTGTACCGTGGTAGATTTCTTTTTTTATGTATGCACAGTATGTTACATTTACTTACTTTCAGGGTCAGTTGCCACTCCCTGCACCATTCGTCAGTCCTATGCAGGTCCTTTTGCCCAAGTCACTGCTGTCTTCTGCCATTGCTACCTCCTTGTAAGCAACTCCAAAACCTGTGAACATTTTCTGCTGGATCATTTATGTATTGCGTTGGTCCTTTGACTGGTTATTGAAATATTGAGGTGAGCTGTGATTTCCTGTTATTCATTTGATCACCTTGTTATATTTTCACACTTGCCAATATCTTTCTGTTAGACTTCATTTCTCAAAGTACTTTGATTATTGCTTGAAGTTATGAGTACAATCCAATATCCAAATTCTTGAAATAAATAAGTCACTACTCAGAAACAATGTATTGTATATTGTACTCTCATATAAGTTAGCTGGCCAGTTGAACATCAATACAACAGTTTTCCTTTGTCCCTGTGATATCATTGGGATTGTCGTGGACATTCTTCTTCCGTGGCTCAACTGTATCTCCAAGGCAGGACCTGATCATGTGGAATAAACTGCCTAAGCGGCAGGTTCCACGAATATACTAAGATTGCTATTGTCCTGGTTAGCAAAAACACTGCGCCGATCCACTCCAGAATACATGCACATAAATAAAACACAATTCCGAACAGCAAGCTACACCAATTCATTACTTAAACAAACTTTTTATAGTGGTGATCATCATTCGTCAGTTTGGTAGATGCTTGTGTAACCCATCAGTACACCAAATTGATGTGCTATACCACAGTATATTGTAAACAATAACATTTGTATCACAGTTCTTTGGGGTCCTCCTGAAATTACCTTAACCTCTGTTGATTTCGTCGAATTAGAGTGACATGTTGAGTTCTCTCTGCAAGGAAGTCTTGAATCTGATCGCGATTCTGGCCCAGTACTCAATAGCTCGTATTTTTTTTCAGCAAACTGTAAAGCAGGACAGTGTCAGATGCCTACTTGAAGCCAAGGAACATGGTATAAACCTGAGCACTGATGTCTACAGCACTGTGGATCTCATGGAAGAAGACAGCGAACTGAGTTTCACAAATCTCTGTTTGCAGAATTCATGTTGATTATTATGTAGGAGATTTTTGTTCTGCAAAAATGTCATAATACTTAAAAGTAAAAGAGATAAACTCCACAATTAGCCCTAAAATTACATGCATTTGCCCTATGACTCTTATTGAAAACAAGAATGTCCTGCAAATTTTTCCAGTCACTAGGTACCCCTTGCTGCTCCAGCGACGTACAATACACTGCTGCTAGTAGGGGAGCAAATTGTTTTCCACTACTTGGCTATCATAGTTGCTTTTCTATTTTGTAATCAATTCTCACAATATCTCCCATTTTAAAGTTGTAAAAAGTTGGAATAAGTAAAGTGCTGTGGCAGGAAAAACAGGATGAGTTTAGTTTATAAGCGTACAATCAAATAGGGGCATTGCTGGAGTAGTACTAATAATGAATAATAAAATATTAGTGCAAATGAACTTCTATGAACAGTGTGGTGCATGCATTATTATAGTCAAGATAGACACAAAGCCAAGACATACTGCAGTAGTGCAAATATGCCTACTAGATCTGAAGAATTAAACAAATAAAAAAAGCAAAAAGTGTTTAAGGTAAAATAAATTATTCAATTCATTAAAGGAGACAGACAATTACTAATGTTAGGGGGCTGTAACTGTGTAGTAAGAAGAGGAATAAAAAAAAGGAAAATAGGAGAAATGGACAGGGGGAAAGTAAAGAAAGGGAAGTCACGTGGTAGAATATGCCATAGAGCACAATTTACTCATTGCAGACCCTTGATTTAAGAATCACAGAAGAAAGTTGTTTGCATGGAAGTGACCTAAAAGATTCAGAAAGATAAAATCTTTGTAAGCCAGAGATATCGGAATCAATTTTAAATTGCCAAACATTTCCAGGAGCAGATGTGGACTCAAACCATAATTTATTGGTTATAAACTGCAGATTAAAACCTCGTCAATCCTTTTCCTTCATCCCCTCTTCTTTCCCCTTCAATCCTTCAGCCGGAAGAAGGAGCCACTGGCTCCGAAAGCAAGCACATTTACTTTTCTCCTGCCGCTGCTTGGTGAATAGATTTTTTTTATCTATCTAATTACATTATATCTTCAAAATTCGATTATCTTTGTTGACAGGTTAAAAGTAAAGATATTTCAGAAAGGTAGGAACTTAAGGAGGGATAGGAGACGTGGATAAGTCGAAAGAACCAGAGGTTGTTCAGGGTACCAATTACAGCATTAGGCAACTATTGACTGCAAGAGTAGAAAGGAATACATTGGAAGACAAATAATTAGCTTTCCGAGATGAAATAGTGCATACAGCTGAAGGTCAAATAGGTAAAAGGCATGGCCCAGTATAAATCCTTGAATAACAAGAGATGTTACATTTAACAAAGTGAGAAATACAAAAATGGAGCAAATGAAGCAGACACAAGTGAATACAGTTATCTAAAAAATGAAGTTGACAGGAAATACAAAATGGCCTATGGAGAATTACCACAGGAGAAATGCAAAACTATCAAAGCATGCACAACTATGGGAAAGACAGATGCTGGCTACTAAAAAATAGAAGAAACATTCATAGAAAAGAAAAGCAGCTATATAAATATGAAGAACTCAGAGATGGCAAGCCAGTACTAAACCAACAAGAGAACATTGAAAGATGAAAGGAATTTGTACAAGGGCTATATGAAAGAAAATAACTTGTAAACAATATTGTAGAAAGTAAAGAGAGACTAGATGAACATGAGAGAATCATACTGTGAGAAGAATTTTGCAACACATTAGGCAGACCATTTGAAACTATGCTCTCAGTATAGGTGACATTACTTCAGAATTATTTGGATGTGTGAGAAGATATGGCTGGACAAAACTCATTCACGTAGTATGGAAGATATATGAGGTCTGTTCCAAAAATTATGGAACATTCTTAATTTTGCACCAGTTGTGGGTTGGAGCGAAATGTGGTTGGCATACCTGCACATGTGTAACCGGGGGGGGGGGGGGGGGGGGGGGTTCATTGTTGTATGGCTGTTAGTTATTGTTCAGTGCTGTACTGAGTAGAACATCATGTCGCACAGTTCCCAAATTTGGAGATGGCAGAGTCAGAGGAGCTACGCATCTGCATTAAATTTTGTGTAAAACTCAGGAAACACTTTACAGGCACACACCAAATGATGCAGGAAGCCTGTGGTGATGAGTGCTTAAGTCGTACTCAGCATTAAGAATAGTTCACACAGTTTTAAAACAGGCTTGATGAAAGCCCACGTTCAGGATGCCCTTTGATGTCTACTGACGACGCTCTTGTCAAGAACATCAATGAAACTATGTGTGCCAATTGAAGACTGATCGTCCGATAGGTTGCAGAAGAATGTAACATGTCAGCTGGGTCATGTCATGAAATCCTGGCACAGCATCTTGGAATGCATCATGTTTCCGCCAAGTTCATCCCTTGGCTCATGAGCCAAGACCAGAAAGCCGTCCGCCTCGCAATCTGTGAAGAGCTTTTGGATTGTGCAAATGAGAATGAGATGTTCCTTAAGAGAATCATAACTGGTGATGAGAGTGGGTCTATGGTTAAGATGCTGAGACCAAGGTTCAGTATTCACAAAGGGTCAGGAAAAGATTTTTAAAGACCAAAAAAAGCTCGTCAGGTCAAATGTCAAAGCAACACTGATAGTTTTCTTTGACCTTGAAAGGTGAGTTCAACATTAGGTCATGCCACAGGGACAAACTGTTAGTGGTACTATCAGGATATGTTGCAACATTTGCGAGAAAATGTGAGAAGGAAATGACCTGAAATGTGATGAGACAGTTCATGGTTCCTGCATCACGATAATGTACCCTCACATTCATCCCCGTTGGTGCATGGCTATTGCACAAAAAATGAAATCGCTGTGCTGCCTCTTTCTCCTTACTCTCCAGACCTGGCCCTTGCGAACTTTTTTTAATTTCCCCATTGAAAGGAAGATGATTTGCAATGATAGACAAAATAAAAGAAAATTCACAGAAGGCACTTTGTACGATCCAGCAAGAGGTGTACTAAGACTGTTTCCAGAAGTGGAAATGGTGTTCGGAGTGGCATATCAACTGTGGAGGAGACCATGCACAATAAGTAAAAGGTAAGCATGGAAAAATTTTGTGGACAAAGTTTGGGAATTTTTTGAACAGGCCTCGAATGATACAGGCGAAATATCCTCTCAGTTCAAGAAGAATGTAATAATTCTACGTCCAAAGAAAAAAGGTGAATATTACCAAATCATCAGTTTTATGAGTCTTGGTTGCAAAATTACTAACACAGATTGTTTATAGAAGAAATAGAAGTAATAGGAGAATAGGGAAGGTGATATTAGGATCTGGAGAAATGTTGGAACACGGTAGGCGATGCCGACCGTAAGACGTATTATAGAAGGTAGGCTGAAGAACAACAAACCAACAATTACGACATTAATTGACTCTGAGAACAGTTTTGACTGTACTGACCAGAAAAAGTTTTTAAATTCTGAAAGTAGCAGAGAAATCAAACTGCAGATATGAGTCAAAGGACATGAAAGGGAAGCAGTGAATGAGGAGTGAGTGACCTAGGTTTGTAGCTGCCTATATCCATATTATTCAGTCTGTAAAACTAAATAAAGGAGAAATTTAAAAAGGGCATTTACAGCTGTGGGAGGAAAATAAAAACTGTAATGTTTTGGCAATGGCATTGTAGTTCTGTCAGGGACAGCAAAGGACTTGAAGTATCAGTTGAATAGAACTAATAGTGCATGGAAAAGAGGTTACAAGGGGAGCATCAACAAGAATTAAAACAAGGATAATTTTGAACAGTTGTATTACATGAGGTGTTACTAAGGGAATTAAATTAGGAAAAGAAACTCTAATGGTGAAAGAGGAGTTCTGTAATTTGGGCAGCAAAACAATTGGTAATGGCTGAAGTGGAGGAGATGTAAAATACAGACTCGCGGTAGCAAGAAGATTATTTCTGGTAAAGATGAATGTGTTAACATTGGTTTTTAACGTAATATTTAGGAAGTATTTTCTGAAAGTAGGAGGGCTGTTCATAAATTAACCACCAATTGGTTATTAAAAAGCAGGAAAAGTAAATGTGTGTGTGTGTGTGTGTGTGTGTGTGTGTGTGTGTGTGTGTGTGTGTGTGTAAGAATGATGACCCCTGATGCTTCAGCCATTTGTTGACATTGTCTTTGAGCTCATGGTTGGTCATTAAGTGCAGAATAACCAGTCAGTCCTCCATCTCGGGGAAGAGATGAAAAGTCCAGACTGTATGGTGGATGGTCCGCAGCTTGTGGTCTAGTGGCTAGCGTTGCTGCCTCTGGATCACAGGGTCCTGGGTTTGATTTTTAGTCATCTTGGGGATTTTCTCTGCCCGGGGACTGGGTGTTTGTGACGGCCTTATCATTTCATCATCATCATTCACGACAGTGGCTAGATTGGACTGTGTGAAAATTGGGGCTTTGTATGGGCCGTGCATCATCATCATCATCATCATTATCCATAGGGTGGATGTTAAAAAATCGTTCAACCAAAAATTATGAGTTCTTCCATTGTTCAATTTGCGGTATGGGGTATGCATTGTTGTGAAGGATGATCACTCGTGCTGTTTCTGTTGGATTGACCTTCAGAGTTTTGTGAATGTCTTACAATAAAACCTTTAATGCCACAGTAGTCATACACATTACTCCATCAAATCTGTTGTTGAAATTTCTTTGTGACCTTAACCATTGTTTTGCAGTTTGACAGCATCTGCTTGAATGTTTTGGGCTTGGTGGAAGAAATAAGTGATGTGGTTGATCTGTCAGGTAGAGCACTAGACTCTGGTCCTGTAGGTCCTGGTTTCAATCCTGGATAAGGGAGAACATTTCTCCTTGCCATTCCCGCTGGATAGCCCAGGTCCACTTCTATTGCTGCAATAAAGAAAGACTACACTATACCAGTCCAATAGCACAGTCATGGGCTTGTGCAACAGACTTCACCTTTACCTGACTTTGGAGCATTAGTGTCATTTGCTGTTTGGACTGTTTTAGTTTCATAGATCACATGCTGCAGCCATATCTCATTCGCAGTCACAATTCTGTTGATAAATTGGTCTCCCTCTTTGTGGTAGTGCTGAAAGAATATAAAAGCTAAACCTTTTCTTTCAGTTTTGTGAATTTCTGCCATTTTGCTACCAAATATGCACAAAAGTTGTTATAAAAACTTGTTATAACCTAATCTCTCTGATCAAGTTAAAGAGGGTTGTTCTTGACATCTGGGACATATCTTCCGAAAGTTCAGAAATTGCAAACTAATGTTTCACCTGCACAATTTCCTCAACATGTTGTAAAAGTTCATCATGCACATTTGTCAGCCAAACTTGAATTTTCGGTGTCACTCTCACATCATCATTGCTTTTAACTCCATCCTCATACAAATGACACAATCAGTGATGAATCATGGCAGCATTGACGTCTTCCTTGCAGGAAGCGAATGACTTAATGTACTTTGCAACTGACATAACATCGTCCATTTCAGTCTCTTGCTGCTGACACTCTGACAAACAAAACAGAGATCTGACACACACAACGTGACCTTCAACGTCTCCTGTTCCAACTACATAAACTACATGGAGTTTCAGTCATTTATTTATTTTTAATAGCTAATCGGAGGTTAGTTTACAAGTATCTGTCATATTTGTGTGGAGTGTAGCCTCGGATGGACATGAAATGTGAACGATTAACAATTCAGGTATGAAGAAAATAGAAGTGTTAGAAATGAGATGCTACAGGAAAATGCTGAGGATTGTATGGGTAGATTAACTAGTGAAGAAGTGGTACATCAGACAGGGCCGAAAAGAAATTGACTGACAAAATATATAGGTTGGAACTTAAATAGTGGCAACACTGCTGTGGAGACACTATGCAATGGAATCTACTATTGTCGCTGATAGCAAATGTTGTTGACATACTTACATTACCTCCAAGCTAACGGAATCGCCCATCCCACATCACTGGCGTGCGCACAATCAAGAGAAACATGGGCACTTGTGAGCAAGCGGTCTAACATAACTATGTCACTATGTTTTTGAAACAGGGACAATGGAGTTGGATCAAGATTGAAAGTACCAGAAGTCGTACAGCCCGACAGTGTCATCAAGATCTTCAAGAGGCGTGCAGGGAATTAGCATTGCCGTACAGAATGGGGTCATGTTGGGTAAAAGCCTTCATCGAAGTTTGGCAAACTGTGGCAGACATGCATTGGGCAGGTCGTCCTAGCATCTCTGAAGTAGTAGTGCATGCTGTTGCCACATTAGTGGACAGTGATCGATGCCATATGATTCGTGAGTTCACGTATGAAACTGGATTAGCACATATGACAGTGCTTCGCATCCTGAAGGAACACCTGATCATGCGAAAAATAGCATCACGATAGGTTCCGCATGACTTGACGAAAATGCAGCAATGGGTGCGTTACGGCGCTGCTCGGACACAGTTGGAGCACTATGAGTGCGAAGGGGAGGCTTTATTACTCCGTATCGTAACACTCGATGAGACATGGGCCACATCATACGAGCCAAAACGGAAATGCCAATCCAACGAATGGCATCATTATGAGTCGCCACAAAAGTCGAAAGGTGCGTCAGAGTCCCAGTAAGGTGAAAGTTACGGTGATTCTCGTGTACGACTCTGATGGTCGTATCCTAACACATTATGTTACTCCACAGCAGACCTTCAATGCACAGTGTTACTGTTTATTTTTGGTGCGTCATCTGTGACCAGCTTTGCGAAAGAAGCGGTGACACTTTCTGCGCAACCCACCCATCATTTTGCACAACAATGCGTGGGCGTATACAGCGCAAGCTGTGGCTGCTCTGTTCAGTCGATGGAACTGGGAAGTACTGTACCATCCACCATACTCCCCGGACTTTGATTTTATTCTGGAGATGAAGGAACCTCTTCGTGGTATTCGCTTCAGAACTTTCCAGATATTTGACAGGCTGTAGACTGCTCCATTTACCAGTTTTATATCAGCTCCTATTTTACTATCACTGAAATAACATGAGTGAAAAAAAAGTTACAATTCTACCGTAGAGTTTTTTGTAATATGTTCACCAAGTTTACAATGTGTTAAGTTTAGTTCATAGTTGTTCTCCACTTTTACAATGCACTAGTTTAGACAAAACATTGAATTAATTAACTTCTCCTTGCTAACACATTTGAAGTTTTTTATTGTAAAAATCTGTTGGTTAATGTGCCAAGTCCATTTCCAAGTGTTACAGTTACATACAACAGAAAGTAATTCATAGCGTGCCAAGAGGAAAATTCAATGTTCTGTGAGGTGATTTTATTTTGTGAAGTTCCTGATTTACAATTGCAAAATGTATCACCATTATGAAGTGCTTCGTTTAATTTCTTTTATATTTCATTCCAAAGGAGATAAAGACCAATCTCACTTCTGTGTCGTTTCTACAAGATCTGTGAATGAATGATCCGTAATAGACTCTTAGAAGCAGCTGAATTTCTCTTAATCAGACAGTAAGTTTGATTTAGGCTGGGTTAGGACTATACAGCATTGGTATTAAATCTATCCTAGCATATTGAAGTCGGCTCTGAGGCAAAAAAGCCACTGAGGTAACATTGATCTTAACAGCATCTTATGACACAATAAACCATCAAATGCTCCTGCACAAAATGTATGGAATAAGTAAAGATTATCATCTCACATGAATAATTCAAGGTCTCATTCAAAATAGAAGGTTTTTCACTCCCTGTGTAATAACACAGCAAGTTTCATGTATGCTGATGACCTCGCCCTCTATTCCCAGAGTGAGACCTTTGAACAGGTGGAACTAAATTGTAATGCTGCTTCAGAGAAATTAGATAAAGAACTAGTTAAAACCAAATCCCAGTGTTACAACCAGGAGTAACACAATAAATTTGTCACAGTTGTACAGTTGGTTAACTCAACACTGATACAAATAATTCTGTCACCAAGTGGTAGCTGAACACTTTATGAAAATAATGTAAATTGATGGTGGTTATACCACTGTCCAGGCAGTACAAGTGAAATGTGGAATTCCGGCAAAAATCGTAAGTCCATTGACATATTAAGCCAAGTGAACATGGAAGTCAAAGTTGCAGTATGGCAGCCAGATTCTAAGTCCAGAGAACTGCCGGGTCAAAATTGAGCAGTAGGTACACCAGTCCAAGAGATGAAACAGTCCATTGTAGTGTAGCGATTCAGAGTTGAGGAGGAGAACATAACACGATGAGAACTGGTTTGTTGACGTTGATGGTGGCGTTAAGTAAGGCTCCATAGTCAATGGAGCCGGCAGCTGGGGTTGCTGTATATTCTGGGTGGCCAATCACTGTTCTTTGAAGTGCGCGTGCTTGAAGGCAGCCTGCGATGCTAACAGTGAGCCGCGCATAGAGAACTGTTGCAACGATGAGTTTATTAGCCGCGCATAATGGAGCCCACCACCTCTTGGTGCAGAGATTTAATAGTGGTGGATACCAAACCCAGCAAAACACAGGAATTCACATTCTATCTGAGAAATGGCGGGCTCTCAGGATGCTTCAAGTGGCTTGGATAAGCAGCATTGACTAAATGTAAAACAAAAAGTATCCGCAAGAAACAACCTACTGCACAAAATTATTGGAATATCCTGGGGTGCACCAGCAAAAACAATTAAACCTACAGCTTTATCATTATGCTACACTGCAGGTGAATATGCTAGTCCTGTTTGATATAATTCTACCCATGCTTAACAAGTGGATATTGCTCTAAATGATTCATGTAGACTAATAACTCAATGTCTGAAACCTAACTGCAGGATAAACTCTACCACTTAGCTGGAATTGACCCTCCCAGACATCAGGCATGAGAACTGCATGCAGAGATAGGTGTAAGGTGTGTACCTCTGATAAACACCCATTGTATGGTCACCTCCTTCCTCCTTTGTGACTGATGTCCAGAAAAAGTTCCAGAATGTCAACTAGACATGTTCCCAGCTATTAATGTGGAAGATGGATCAGAACACCACTGGATAACACCGTCGGAAAATCTTGCTGCTAGTTTCACTGCATCTACATCTATACTCTGCAAGCCACCTTGCTTTGGGTACTTTTTGTACCACGGTCATTTCCCCCCTTTCTCGTTCCAGTCACAAAGAATTTGCAGGAAGAATGATTGTTGGTAAGCATCTATGTGGGCTTGAATCTCTCTAAAGAATGGGCCATGTGGAAAACACTGAACAGGCTCAAAAATGAGGTTGGGAGGTCGAAGACAAGTTGCAGAAATGGGTTATCCCACATCATCAACCCTCTGTAAGATGAACCCTTGATGACCTGATGCCCGCACTCTGTCAAGTCATTGTGATTGCAAAATGTTGAGCTAAAAATGCTTAGATCTTTCTTTTTATTTATTCCCTCTCTCTCTCTCTCTCTCTCTCTCTCTCTCTTTTTTAGTATTGTAAATGTTAGTATGTATGTATCACTGTCAACTTCAGTGCACCTCTGGACTCTCAGAACAACATGTTGTATTGATTGCCTCACTGCATTTCTATTGCTATGCATCCTTTTATTTCTGTCCAAATATTACTACATATGATGGTGTTAAATCTGCAGATGTGTGTTGGCCAGTAATGATACTATCACAGCCTATCCATCGATTACTGAAAGAGCAGTTATTTTGCCTCATACATGTAGTAGAATGTGGAGGGTCTGAACTTAGTGTTCCCAGTGGATCCTCTTAGTTGTTAGACTGACCTATTAAGATTCTAGTAAACAGAAACCACATAACACCCGTAAACACACCAATGTGCACCAAATGTATAGGACTTTTTCCTTCTTCAAACGAGCATTTCTCTTACCTCACAGGTTGTTGAATTTCCTTCAGGTTACTCTGTAAAGCCATATTTTGCATACGTCATAAATCTGTAACCTTATGGATCTGATCGTCAGTATAATTGGAAAAAAATGTGCTACTCACAACCTTTTTGTTCAGAACATACTAGCTGATTTATTAACCCCCTCTCTTCTGTCTGAAATAAATTTATCACTAACCAAATACATTTTTATTAGAAAAATGTTGTAGGCTTTAATTTGCTACAATAACTAGTTGAGTAATTCCAAATTCTGATTTGCTTGTTGAATTTTCTGCTTGCTTATGTCTAATTATAGCATCATTTTATGCTCTTCCTAGTTCCCTTCTAATAATTAGAAAAGCCATCATTTATCATTTGAGATAGCAAGCCTAAATTCTTGTTGTGTTGCAGAATATCCACTGCTGAAGTAATGTGAACTCAACTTTCGGCTGTACTGTGTTAACAGAAGACACTGTAAACCAGTGCTATGTTTAAATATATTATGAGAAGGAAAGTTTCTTCTCACCATTGTGTGTGTGTGTGTGTGTGTGTGTGTGTGTGTGTGTGTGTGTGTGTGTGAGAGAGAGAGAGAGAGAGAGAGAGAGATTACTTTTAGAACTGATGTTTCAGTAAACAATGCCAATCTTAGGTTACTCATTAGAATAGAGAAAGCAGTCACAATAATGCCTAATTGTTCTTATTGTATTTTACAGAACCTTTTACCTCGTGGACAGCATCCAAACCCACTGCGAGAACGCAATACGCAAGTGAACAAGCTGCTGGGCCAACAACTGCATGGCAAGCCACGATGTGAAATGCTGATCTCAGGGCAGGACCTTGTTGCCGCTGATGGCACGATCTCACACCATGATATGTATGACTACCTACATCTGACACAAGCTGGTTACAGAAAAGTGTTCGACCCATTGCACGAGCTTCTGCAGCAGTTGCTGCTCACCGAAGGCGAGGAACGCAGTTTTGCCGCAGGCGATGATGACAGAGACCTCACGCCCTCAGAGTAGCAGTGCTGGAACTGGAGCCAGAATCAGTGCTTACCAATTGCTCAGCTGGATGGGAGTGAGGGGAGGCCTGGAGGTTTTTCAAGTCTACTGGTGGCTACCTGCACTCCATAGTTGGAACAGCCTTTTGCCTTTGCTTGCCTTGTGCAGTATCTCTCGGAGAGGCCAGCTTTTACTGGTTTTCAAATGCTGCTGTGCAGCATTTCTGCTAGAATGGTGTGTGCCATAAACTGTGCTGCCATCGTTTTTGCAGTTCACAGTTTTGTCATTTATGTTTTGGAAACAAATTTGTAAAAGTTTTACTAACCCAATGAAGGAAATTGGGAGCAAAACCTTGTGTACCAGAAGTGTTATTAATAACTGCATTTGATGACCATGTGCATACGTCTTAATGCGAAACGTTCTCACGCCTTTGTACTTGAAGCTTTATTGCACTTCCAGATTAATATAGAAGTAGAAAAGAAGTTTATTTATAAATAACGTGTTTGTTTCTCGTAATTTAAAGAATTTAAATGCACTGTGATGTATCCATTGCATTGTGGAAAGAGAATTACAGATTATTTTATGTGACAAATTATTTGTAATGTAGAACTTGGCTTTAATTTCTTTTTAAATTTTGTTGTTCTTGTTTACAGTTTGATTAATGGCTAGTTACATCACAGTGAGGAAGCTGCTGTCATGATTAGTGTTAGCTTTAGATGTCAAGTGTTAGTCTGTGGTAGTCTTGAGCAGTAATATCATTTATAAATTTGATATTATGTATACTTTCCTGTATTGAGCTAAATTTACGTTAACTACGTGATTTTTTCAGCATTTAAACTACAGTTATAGGAAGTAGCTTTCGTTGTACTCGTAAGTTACTTTGTTGTGGAGACATTCTTTTAAATTTTGTGCTATCATTTACCAATTTTTAGCAAACATAGTAAAAATTACTTCATAAAATATATAGTTCATAATCTGCTCATATAAAACCTGCTTTCAAAATCTAGTTCTGTAAGCTGTTCCTCAATCATTGTATGTAATAGCATCTGTTCCTTTGAAGAGTTTTCTCAGAATTTTCAGTTCCCAGAAAAATTTAATAAAATTTTGAATGAATACATAGACCACAGATAATATAAAGAGCTTTTGTGTCCTTATGGATGCATTATTATTTCTTTTATTAGGCTGTATAATGGTGTGTATGAGCTTTCTCAAGTGCAAGCAAATGACGAAGTAGTGTATGTAAAATGTGTGTGTACTTAATTTCTCATTTTTACTGTAAGTATTGCATTCAAAACATTCCAAATGAGGAATCTTCCATTATTTATGGAAGACCGAAGTGTTCTTATGTTGGTGGGTCTGTAGTTCCTGAGTTATTTTGAATGTGAACTGCAGCTTAAAAGAATAAACTGGGAGTTTTTTTAAACCAAATAATTTGTTACCAAAGGCACATATTATTGCCATATCAGGAATGTTGCTACATGTTTCTCTCATTGTATAGTGTAAGAATGATTTACCATCTTTCAATACATATCTGGGTTGTGCAGATATTAGAAAGTAAGAACGTAGGGATTACAGTATCTGTGAATATTTTGTAAGTGTCTGTTTTTTTTATATACTCTCTTCAGCGTGCATATGAAACAGAGTGCTGTATTGAAATGGCTTGTGTACATAAGAAACTTGTACAAATTACATAATTTATATATGTATTTATTTGACACTGATGTTTCAGTTTTTCCTTTATCATTTCCCTTTATGGGATTTTACAGAATTTGTAACATGGCAGCCTGATTCCAATGCTTTCCGATGTATATCCACACAGTAGCTAATAAACATTGAAATACTTGAATCATACTGTAATTTGTGATGTCTCTGTGCACAAGTGGAATCTACCAGTAGAAAGATAACGCAGAAGATGAAATATTTATTTGCAATGATGGTAATCGAGTAATTTTGTAGGAGACATCACTTATTTAGCATTCAAAGTGAAATCCAAATTGCTGAAATAGGATAGACACACTGCAGAAGAATTTTTTTCCCTTGGCAATCCAACAAATAAGATGAGTGTGTGCCATGGTTTGATCAACTGTATAAAACAGGTAAATTTAATTTCAGAAATTGCAAAAAAGCATCTTCCACCATGCTTAGAGAGAAAGTGAGTGAATGTAAGAAGTAATTTTATTTGTAGCTTTAAAATAATGTTGCATATTTTATTGCAAAATACATGCTGACAATGTGTCAGATTTCTTACTGCTCATAGAAGAAAGAAAGGCAGTAAGACACAATATTAGTATTGTTCAACATATATAGTTTGCAACTATGCTACGATGACATGTGTACCATCGTGTACACATAGAAAAAACAGAATTACACAGTTGTTTTCTGATTTTGCACTTGTGTGTATTATTGGTTCCAAACTAAAGCAAAGCTGTAGCTAGTGGTTTCTCTTAGGGTGAACATACAAGTTTTGAGATAGTCAAACTTTATGTGACTGTTTTTAACACAATTATTTATTAATACAGAGTAATAATTAACAAAGCTCTGCAACTTACAACTTCAGTTCCAGTTTTGTGATCCAAGACTTGCATTACACTTCAGTGTATGGTCACGCAGTGTCTAGCATCCTGAAAGGGATTTTCCACAGTCATTAGTGATATGAACAGGATACAGAGCAAAGAAAGAGAGTGAGAGATGAAAAATACAAAGTAAATAGTTTTTGCAAAGAATATGAATAACAAATTTTCAAAATTGGTCATAGGTTTATGAAAATTATAAGAGAATATCTGGCACATCTCTTAGTGAATTCATGAGTACAATAGTGTATAGAGATAAGATTAAGAAAGCGGTATTTTGACTTTCCTTGGGTTGCAGAAAGGAGATTAATGGCACAGACTTTTGGGCAAGAAAAAGTCAATAAAAAATAAATTTCCAGAAAAAAAGAATACCAGAGGTTTTTATCAGTCCTTACCACAGATGAAAAATATCAGTTATTTACCCTATGCTTTGAGTACTAAGAATGAAAATTAGGAGTTGTCAACCAGGAAATACATAAAAATCAGGACAGATTACGAGAAGCTTGAAGGCCGTGTTCGTGGTAAAGCCCTACTTTTTAGAAATAACTAAAGTATATTTTAATGGTAGTGTGTTAAACTAAATATGACTTACGCACATATTCAGTGCAGTGATGCAACCTGTTTAAAGTTGTCAGATTGTCTTGTTGGCTTCAGTCAATATACATTTATGTTTGTGACAAGTTTGGTATTAACTTTGAATTTTAAATGAAAATAGGTTTCATGTATTGTACTTATTGAGAACCGTTTCACATAGTATCCGTGAAAGAAACATTAGCATCTCTCTTTTGTAAATAGTTGTTATATTTTTGTTGTTGTGTGTCCATCTGCTCAACTGTTGGTTCACCTAACAATACCTGTCTCAATGCCACATGACATCCAGGGAGTAGCCAAAAATTATTCAGGAACTGAAAAATAATAAAGCTGCATCTGAAGAATGTAGCATAGTGCAGAACTTTCCAAAATGAACTGCTGTTTATAGCGGAGTTCGACTGTTGGCTCCTGCTATGCCACTTGATGCACTGTTATTTTGTGAAACATACATTCTCTCAGGGTTTTCCTGTTCTGTTGGGTGAGAAAAACTGCACCACACTGTGAATACTATTTTAAAGGAATGGGTACTCACATCAACAAATTTAGTGAGCATTGATGCAAAATCAACGACATTGATGAAAAGAAAAAGAGAAGAAAGAAATTGCATATCTGCCTTGTTCTGGCCCAATCCCTGTAAAGATTAAGACTGCCACAGAAACATGTTGCACAGTGTATTTTGCTCATGGAACAGAGATAGTCTTTGTAATGTTGAAGACAATCAATGTCCTGAAAAGTCAGTTTCATTCTGCATTCCTTGCATATGTGGTGTCTCGTGGTGGGGGTGGGGGCAGAATATTGAGGAGGGTGCAAGAACTTTAGTGACACACATGACTGACACTAAAGCAAGTCTGCTTTCACTGAGCAATGCCTCAAATGTGCTGTAGTTATTAAATGAAAAACAGTGTGACCAGAATTGCAGTGCAAATGCTAAGTTTTTGGGACAACATAAATAGTAATTTGAAATAAAGAAATTAGAAAAATTGATAGATCATAATGGAGCATCAAAGCATATAGTGGGTGCTGGGAGTAGAAGTTCATTATAAATAACATCATGACACCAACAGTATTTCATAGTTGGGTTGGAGTCCAGGTGGTGAATATGCACAACAGCACAGCTTGCAGCACTTGAAAAGACAACAGGGCTAGTTGTCGAAATGAAATCAACAACATAGCTGAACACTTCACCAGTAAGCACACTATTAATCAGCCATTCTCGGAAAATGTGGGAGATCAAGAAAGATGTAAGTAATATATATATATATAGGATTTTCCCTTCTTTCAGAATGTATAAATTATTATCTAAAGCACTTACTAACAAGGGTAGGAGAAAAACTTGATAAACAGCTACACAGGTACCAATTAGCTGTTGAAAGATAGATAATATGCTGGACAGATCATAAGCTTAAGAACATCACAAAGATGATTATCATGGGATGACGTAAGGTTTGTAGCAGATTTTGTTTATTTTAAGGAAGTCTTTACTCTTGGTACAAATGTTGTTTGGACTGTGGGGTTCTATAGGAGACAAGGCTGGATAGCAGAACAAGGAGTCTCATGAAATAGACCCTTACCAACACCAAATCAAAGATTAAGAGCATAGAAGAGATCTCAGATTTGATGTCGAGGCTTAATGAGACGAGAAATCGCTGAGACCCATACTAATAGTGTCGTGAAAAAGGTGATGAGAGAAAGGAAGGAATTGAAGCTTAAAAATCTTTCTAAATTAAAAGAGGGGAGATTGGTATAGAATAATTTGTGTGGCACATGATATTTCATTCTTCACCAAAAACTTGGAAATAGAGAAGGAAATAAGTGAGCTGTTGCAAAGATAGCAAAAAACAACAGAGCTACAAATCTCACTTAAGAATTTTGTGATCAACACCAAAGAAATCCCATTTGGCTCTGAGTTGAACAGAAAAAAAATCTAGATGGTAAAGAGCTTGAGTATCTTGGAGAAATAATACGAGAAACCAGATCAGACAAGGTCCTGATAAAACAACATATATGAGGAAAATTGGAATTGCTTATCAGCTAGTTAAGGACATGTACAACAAAGTAGCGACATGTGGATCTAAATTCAAATATCTGTATACGGTTGTCAAACTCCAGCAAAACAGTGGCCATGATTGGAAAGAATGAGATGTGAGGGGTATTAGAAAAACACGAATTATTGAGGAATAAAGGAGACACCTCACTGAAAGACAAAAGCTCTGTGTTGTCGATAGGCACACAAACAACAGGTACAGCTGGCTTTTGAATGTATGCTCCATACCTTTCATTTGTGTGCCTACTGATGCAGTGCTTCTGCCTTTCAGTGAAGTCGTCTGCTTTATTCCTTTTCTGTACAATATTAGAAAAAGAGAGAGAAGAATGCTCGGATAATTGTAGGCTGGGTGTAGTGGCTTAAATAATAGTAGTAGCGCTGACAGGAAAAAGAAGACTGTTTTGTGTGGTTTTTTTTTAAATTAAGTATGGTTGATAACAAGCTATTTTCCAGCTTTTTCAAATGGCTCTGAGCACTATGGGACTCAACTGCTGTGGTCATCAGTCCCCTAGAACTTAGAACTACTTAAACCTAACTAACCTAAGGACATCACACACATCCATGCCCGAGGCAGGATTCGAACCTGCGACCGTAGCAGTCGCACGGTTCCGGACTGCGCGCCTAGAACCGCGAGACCACCGCGGCCGGCCCAGCTTTTTCAACCAAAAGAAAATAGCCAATGTCGTTTCAGAAAGTAATAACTGATCTCATCAAGTTAAGAATAGATGAAGAGAACATACTGAACAATCGTAAATACAGTGAAACCCCTCTTTTTACGTTTTTGTGCAGTCCAGACTTAAAAAAAACTCAAAATTGAGAAAAGTTAAAACCCCCAAAATGAGCAAAAACACAAGTAATTTGCATATAGATTAAAAATCACAATCCCCTCCAATACTTTGTATAAAATGTGAGTGTAGGAAATTAAATGTACGATACAGTGCTTACACAATTACTTGTGGTAATGAATTACATCACATAAGTTCTTTAAAAAATCACACAGGTGTAACAAGCAAAAACTGATCAAAAAATTGAAACACGTATCTGGATACAAGGTAATTGAACTGTTTTCCGACTTGCTACAACTATAGATTATATGTTCAAAACACATTTTTGAGAGCTCATTCTTTGTGCTCACTCAGAAAAAAGGAAAAATGGATGAACATGCTGAACTAAACCAAAAACACCACAGCAGCTAAGTGCTTAAACCATAAACATAAATGTGGACATCTGCTTACTGACATACTTTGTCACCATTGCTGTTATTGTTTAATGCTTTTCTTGTGAGCCACACTTGATATGCTCGCCACAATTAAAGTGTTATTTTAGGCTTGAGAGAAACAGAGATATGAAAAAATGAGTTTACTTCCCCAATTGATGTTACAAGGTTATTAGAAATCAGCCCAGTGAATTTCTGTACACTGTGCGAAATGTAAATTTGAAAGAGAGCTTAGGTGCTACAGTTTTGCTTATTGCCCTCTATCACTGCTGGGAATCTTTATGATCTACCATGTGTGGTGCAAAGTATATACATGAGTAGTGCGTGTAGTTGTAGCAACTGTATCATGTTTGATTTGAACACAAAAGTCTTTAAAATGTGCTATCGCAATATCCTTGTTCTATTTCCGTGTGACATCTCTGTCAAAGCACATCATCTGCACGAAAAGTATATTTTCAGCACCCCTACCTGCACTCCTGTCGCTGAAGGGTCACTCCCTGTCTTCACACATCCAGTAAAGCACTCCATCTTCAGGCCACATGTGGCCCACCGGGACCATCCGACCGCCGTGTCATCCTCAGTTGAGGATGCGGATAGGAGGAGCGTGTGCTCAGCACACCGCTCTCCCGGTCGTTTTCTTTGACCTGAGCCGCTACTATTCCTGAGCTCCTCAATTGGCATCACGAGGCTGAGTGCAACCCGAAAAATGGCAACTGCATGGCGGCTGGATGGTCACCCATCCAAGTGCCGGCCACGCCCGACAGCTCTTAACTTCGGTGATCTCACAGGGAGCAGTGTATCCACTGCGGCAAGGCCATTGCCACACATCCAGTAGGTGAGCTCATTTTACGTGTGTTAGTGTGGTGTGGTGTGGTGTGGTGGCTGTGCTGACTATTCAGTGACTTAACAAGTCATCAGCCAATCAGAGTTCACTAGGCGGAAATGTGCGACGTTTCCTCGATTATGACCGGGCATATTCCTCAAGATTCAGTGTTTGAAATTAAAAGGTTTGATAATTGATATTGTTGCTGAATACAGTACATTGGAAATACATGCAAAAAATGAAGCCGAATTACAAGTAGCAAAAGAAAAGGTGGTGGCTGAGCCCCTTCAGCACATATTGGCTCGGTCCAGAACACTTTGTGTTGACTGTCTTGTTTTTTCATTACCACAGCAACCTAGCAGTAGTTGTATCACAATTTCACAGTGAAGCTAAATGTTGCAACTTGTGTTGTGGATTACATCAGCATTTGCTCTTTCACCTCTCCCCTCTCCACAATAGCCTAAAGCATTCCCGTAATTCCACCACCAACTGTGGTGCGAACCCTCTGTCTTTTGGGCCACTTATAACTTGTTCACTTGCATCAAATTTCAATAGGAAGAAAAACTGGATGAAGCGAAGCAAGGTGTCGAGTAAGAACTTAAAATTGAGGTAAATCTTACCAGGAAGAAATGTTAGATGGGGATATTTTTAGCATTGATCTTATCGGTTTTTCACCGAGGCTACAAATTTATGGTGTAAAACCAGAGAATGTTAAATCGAAGTTCCACTATTAGGTAATGGATGGACATATTCAGTGGTTTTTAAGAGATGGAGGAAGAGTTGATGAAGGAAAAAGGATAAGCTAATCACCAGAACAATGAAGCTATGCTATCACAATGAAAAGAGATTAATGATAAAAAATGACATCAAGATTGTCATATGTGGCCCATAGGGGGCCTAAATGAAACTTAAACAATTGTAGCAATATCTTGTGCACTTCTTCCTTAAAATAACGTTTTCGTTATATCTTTTCTGTAGTGAAGATGCACGAGTTCTCATGTGCGTGGTAAATCAAAAGTCGCAGTACACCCTGTTATGTCAAAAACCCTGCAGGAATGGGGAAACCTGAATATTCCACTAAGCTATCAGTGCGGTGGTCTATCTTTTAAAGTGTGTGCCGAATGTGGGCACCATCTTGAAAACAGCCATCTCACATCTAAGTCATTTTTTTTTAATGTAAAGTGGTAGTCTGATTTACCAAATAGCATCAGCATTTTCTGAAAAGTTCATTTAGATGCGAAGTAGCAGTTATGGTTCAAAAGTTACAACACTTTGCTGTTGCAGTTAACTGAAAATGCCGTTGGCTGCAGAGGAGAGAACTGAGGTTATTTTGATATCTGGAGAATGGAGCTTCTGTGTCATAGAGGCAGATTTTAACAACTTGCACCCAGAAAGACCTCCAGTTTCACCCAACACTGTTAGGGGGTTAATTTCAAAATTCTGAGAAACTGGAACTGTGGCTGACAAGTCACAAGGTGGCTGACCAAAAGGTGCTACTAATCAGACAACCTCAACAATGGTTTTGACATCCTACGTGAATCGCCCACACCACAGCACACAACGTTTGTTAGCAGAAATTGGAATGAGTCAGTCACTGATCGTATGAATTATTCATGCATTTCAGTGGCATCCATTCAAGATTTAGCTACTCCAGCATCTAACAGAGGATGACCCAGATAGATGTATGCAGTTTTGCAAATGGGGCCTAGAGCAAGTTCAACAAGATGCCTCTTTTTCAGAAGATGGCAAACTCTTTTGTCAGTAATGAAGTTAACCATCAGAGCCACAGATACTGGAGTGAATCAACACTGCATGGAACCATTCAAGGTAATTGGTTATGTAAAGGTTATTGTGTGGTGTGGAATATGGTGTACCCATGTAATTGGACCCATTTTCATTGACCAGGACCTAAATGTGCAATGCTACTGTAAATTCTGCAATAAGTGGTGTTTCCCTTAGTTGTAAATGAAGATGGCATCTTCCCCACGTAGTTTCAACAGGATGAGGCTCCACCACACTATGGAGCAGTTGTTTGTCAGTGGTTACATGGTCAATTTCCTGGTCATTGGATTGAGTGATGTGATTCTGTGGAATGGCCACTGAGATCACTTGATTTCACATGATTTGACTTTTATCTGTGGGGTCATTTAAAGAACTGGTATATGCAGAGGAAGTAAGAAACAGACACCATCTCAAGTGCATGCTGACTGGCTTCAGCTCCTTCAGATATGCGTTGATCGAGAGAGACACCATGTCAGACACATTTAATGACTGTCCTTTCTGGAGAATAGTCCAGCCTGTAATTCCAGCCAAACTGTGTTTTAACTTTTGAACTCTAACAGCTACTTCAAATCTGTTTACTGTAATGAACTTGTCAGAAAATGTTGATGTTATTTGATAAAAAAAAAAAATAAAATAAAACCTTACTTAGATTTAGGATGTCTGATTTCCAGATGGCGCACATGTTCGGTACATACCAGAAAAGATAGACCACCTCACTCACACCTTACTGGAATATTCTGGTTTCCCCATTCCTGCAGGGTTTCTGAGATATAACAGCATGTAGTGTGACTTTTGACTTGCTCTGTATAACTCAATTATTACTCAGTAAGGTGCTAGATGTAGAGAGATTCTTATTTAAATATTCCTGTGATAAAAGTGACTGCAGTTTGTCACTTAATTCTGAGTTACAGATGTGCATGGAAAACAAACAGAAAACAATTTGAGGGAGTGTTCCTTAAGTATATGATGTATCAAATTGTTGGTATATTTTCTAACAATGTTGTAGCAATTTAAACAAATGTGTATGTTTGGAGGGGGGAGGATGAAGGTGGATGGAGAGGTACAAAATTTAATTAAATTTTGTCTATGGATATAGAAATATTGTGTGCATTGTTTATCAACAGAGTATACAGATTTCAACATAGGAGCTTGATGGCATTTAAAGCGTCAGTAATTTTTGGATGACTTGGAATTAGTATCATTTTAAGGAGTACCTTATAATTCCAATCAGTATGATGCAACTGTTCATATATCCCATTGTATGAATGGCTGCATTTCCTTTTCAAGCACTTTTGTACTCGGAAATAATTTTTCTGTTTTTTAATACAAAATGTAGACCCATATTACAAGAAATTAGTAATTAACTCTTATTCACTGTTCTATGAGGCCTAATAATTGGAATAACTAGAATTTTTATTGTGATTGCACCTGGGGTCAAAAAAGAGTATAGTTTGACGTTAACGTTCTAGGAACCTCACAGAAAACAATCACATGCTAAAATATTTGGTGATGAAAGTTGCTGGGGGGGGGGGGGGGGGGGCATGAAGCAGGCTATTTCAATTTCACATCCCTAAATTTTGAAACTGGGAATAAATAGGAGATATTTTATCAGTACAGTTATTGATTCTCTTGGGTAATGGTAAGTTGCACCTTCTTATTGCAGCAAGAACTAGCACAGAGTTTTCATGTTACATAGTGAGTTCTGTGTTACATTCTCATGATCTTTTAAACTTCAGTTAAGTTGATGTAGTAATGATGTGTTTGCAGTGTTAGGTCTTAGTTCAGGTTTTTGAAAATTAAATTGTGACAAATTTCAGAACTTCTTTTTTCCTTGACAAGTAGGAAAGTACATTTTTGTTCATAATGAGAACATCAGCACTTTTAGCAAACGTAAATTGCCATAGTGACTCATTCTGCCATAATTAAAAAATCACTGTTTATAAAAGATCTAAGTGTAAAGGTGACAAACAGGTGTGTGTGTTTTGGGGCGGAGTCACAAGCACTATAATATTGACGGACATGAACTAATCTCTATATAGACTATTTGTCATGGAAATTTCTATAATCCTGACAATTTTATCACCTCTACGAGCCGTACTTGACATCACAGATCCAGTTGTTCTGAAATTATGTATCCCTTTCAATGTCGTGTTTTGAATTGAAATGGCACTCTGGCAGCCAACACTGAAGTGATAGCAAAACCAACACTGCACAAGCATCACTGTTGTATACAGGGTGTTAAAAAAGGTATTGGCCAAACTTTCAGGAAACATTCCTCACACACAAAGAAAGAAAATATGTTATGTGGACACGTGTCCGGAAACGCTTACTTTCCATGTTAGAGCTCATTTTATTACTTCTCTTCAAATCACATTAATCATAGAATGGAAACACACAGCAACAGAACGTACCAGCGTGACTTCAAACACTTTGTTACAGGAAATGTTCAAAATGTCCTCCGCTAGCGAGGATACATGCATCCACCCTCCGTCGCATGGAATCCCTGATGCGCTGATGCAGCCCTGGAGAATGGCGTATTGTATCACAGCCGTCCACAATACGAGCACGAAGAGTCTGTACATTTGGTACCGGGGTTGCGTAGACAAGAGCTTTCAAATGCCCCCATAAATGAAAGTCAAGAGGGTTGAGGTCAGGAGAGCGTGGAGGCCATGGAATTGGTTCGCCTCTACCAATCCATCGGTCACCGAATCTGTTGTTGAGAAGCGTACGAACACTTCGACTGAAATGTGCAGTAGCTCCATCGTGCATGAACCACATGTTGTGTCGTACTTGTAAAGGCACATGTTCTAGCAGCACAGGTAGAGTATCCTGTATGAAATCATGATAACGTGCTCCATTGAGCGTAGGTGGAAGAACATGGGGCCCAATCAAGACATCACCAACAATGTCTGCCCAAACATTCACAGAAAATCTGTGTTGATGACGTGATTGCACAATTGCGTGCGGATTCTCGTCAGCCCACATGTGTTGATTGTGAAAATTTACAATTTGATCACGTTGGAATGAAGCATCATCCGTAAAGAGAACATTTGCACTGAAATGAGGATTGACACATTGTTGGATGAACCATTCGCAGAAGTGTACCCGTGGAGGCCAATCAGCTGCTAATAGTGCCTGCACACGCTGTACATGGTACGGAAACAACTGGTTCTCTCGTAGCACTCTCCATACAGTGAAGTGGTCAACGTTACCTTGTACAGCAGCAACTTCTCTGACGCTGACATTAGGGTTATCGTCAACTGCACAAAGAATTGCCTCATCCATTGCAGGTGTCCTTGTCGTTCTAGGTCTTCCCCAGTCGCAAGTCATAGGCAGGAATGTTCCGTGCTCCCTAAGATGCTGATCAATTGCTTTGAACGTCTTCCTGTCGGGAGACCTTCATTCTGGAAATCTGTCGTGATACAAACGTACCGTGCCACGGCTATTGCCCTGTGCTAATCCATACATCAAATGGACATCTGCCAACTCTGCATTTTTAAACATTGCACTGACTGCAAAACCACGTTCGTGATGACTACTAACCTGTTGATGCTACGTACTGATGTGCTTGATGCTAGTACTGTAGAGCAATGAGTCGCATGTCAACAAAAGCATTGAAGTCAACATTACCTTTCTTCAATTGGGCCAACTGGCGGTGAATCGAGGAAGTGCAGTACATACTGACGAAACTAAAATGAGCTCTAACCGGAAATTAAGCGTTTCGGGACACATGTCCACATAACATCTTTTCTTTATTTGTGTGTGAGGAATGTTTCCTGAAAGTTTGGCCGTACCTTTTTGTAACACCCTGTATATGTTGACTGTGCCTCTGTTGTTGATAGGTGTGTTACAATGACCAACTGCCACCGATGTAAGCAGTTGGTCTTCTATTGTAGGCAAGACTACACACTCATAAGTGGGAACATCTGTTAATGTCTGCACCAGTGTAGTGTGTCAGAGAATTATGCAAACAAATAGTCCAAGTACAATAACTGCATTTATTAGGAAACTCAAGTGGAATGTAGAACTCTGGTATAACTGAATACAAGTAGCGCTTCCTGGAACAGTTAACTTCCAGTAACTGTGTCCGCAACCTGACTGAGTCCACAAGTTTGATAGTTCCTTTTACACATCACTATCAACCAAGCTATCTTCCGAGATGACTTCCTGCAGGTCCAAAGTACTGGCAGCGATACCACTCACTGATGACTGCTGTAGACGGTTACTTTCTGGCTTCTTAGTGTGGACTCCAGCTGTTGAATTTTCATGCCGTGAACTGACTGTAGAGGCCCAGCAGAGCTGGTTATATTATCATACGGATGAATAAACTCAATCCATGTGAATGGTTGCCGCTGATCAGGCTGATGAGCTGCTTGCTCTTTGGTTCTCCTCGTGATGTAATGACTTCTGGCGGATGATTGGTGTCTGCAGAAGGCGTGGCAAAGTAGTTCTGTTGACTGCAATTCCCCTTTAGCTCAGTTGTCACTGTCAGCCTTGTTGAATGGTTGTGCCTGCTGATTATGCAACTGGTGTGGGCACACTGCACCATACAAAGGAGAACATAACAATCACAAAAGTAGATGTTTAAATAAATGCATCAACAAGATGTAATGTTCAGTCATCCACAGGTTGATTTGATTTGATTTGATTTTATCAGGGAAGCAAAAACAACATTGGTCAAGCCCACTGCTGCCCACACTGAAACTGAGTTTATTGTGCAGTATCGTTCTACATGTCTCTAGTAAAGCCAACCAATGCCCTTGAACAGTGCAAGGAGGTCCTTTACCAGTGCTTTGGTAGACACAATTTCTTCAGGTCTGGTTGATTTGAATATTCTGTGTCTTTTAATTTCCAATGCCTCGCATTCGAAGATCAAATGTGATGCGGTTTCCTCGCCCACATCACACATCCTACATTTGGGGTTTCTTCTATTATCCCGATTTTGTGTAGGTGTTTCCTGAAATTCCCATGGCCTGTCAATAGTCCAACCATGAGTTACATTTCTCTTCTGTTCAAGCTCAGGATTGAGACACTTCTCTTAGAACATAGCTTCGGCATCAATACCTTGCCATGTTTTTGCTTTTGGACCTTAGCCCAATATTCTATACACTATCTCCTAGTCCAGTCCTGTAGTTTTATTTTGATCATCACTTTGGTGATTGTCAGGTCAGCTTCCAGTCCAGTAAATGGTGTCATTGCCCTTATGCTGGCCAGCCTATCACCTTGCTCATTACCACCAATCCCTGAGTGACCACAGACCCACAATAGGTTTACTCTATTGATTTCCCCTAGCTCCACAAGGACTTTGTGGCATTCTGCCATGATCTTTGATCTTGTTACAGAGGCTGCCAGTGCTTTTAGGGCTGCTTGGCTGTCTGAGTAAATGAAAATGCTACAACCTCTGTAGCACCCCGACAAATTCTCCTTCACACACTCACTGATAGCAAATATTTCTGCTTGAAACACAGTCGCCATCTTCTCTAGAGAGATTGTACTCTTCAGCCTTGGCTGCACTCCATATACCCTGGCCCCAACACCTTGGTCTGTTTTCGAACCGTTAGTGAACCAGACTATGTCCCCAGTATGGTGTCAAAATTTGTTCTCCCAGAGCTCTCTACTTTAAATTTCTTCATTGAAAGGCATGTTGAAGCAGCTGGAAGTTATATAGTCGGCCGGGATTTCCCCAACCATACCTATTCTGCCTCACTCAGTATTTTAGTGTCAGATCCTGGATACCCCACTGAGTTCCAGTTTTCGCCAGCCTTTAATCTGTGTGCTCCAGCTGCTGTCTCCATCGTTACCTACAGGTGTAATGGGGGAATGTCCAGCATGGTTTCCACCCTAGTAGTGGGTGTGCTGCTAATTTCGCCTGTAATGGCTAAGCAGGCCAATCTCTGTGCCTTTGCAAGCACCTTAGCAGCTACCTGCTGTTCTAACTTTTTCCACCACACTTTAGCCCCATAAGTGATCATAGGTCTTACTAACATGATGTATATCGAGTACATACTCTTGGGGCGTAAGCCCCAGTTTTTACCATGAGCTCTTCTGGTACTCATTAGAGTACCTTTCGCCTTGGAACAGGTGCTCCTTATGTGAGGGGTCCATGATAGTTTCTGATCCAGGGTTACCCCTAGATATTTCACTACCCCTTCACTGGTAGAAGCTTGAGATTCCAATATTTGTGTTGGATCTGCTTCCTCATAAATGGTACTATAACAGTCTTCTTAGGACTGACCCTGAGATCCTGTTTCCTGCACCAATTTTGCACAATGTTCAATGTTCATAGTGCCATAGCTCCTACTACTTGAAAATTTGCCACATATTACTATGACGAGATCATCTGCATATCGCTTGCAAAAGTACTGTCTAGAGTTTAATTCTACAATGAGTTCATTCACCACAAGGTTCCACAGTAGAGTGGACATGAACCCTCCTTGTTGACAGCCTCTGGTGGTGTTGATCACTATTTTTCTTTGCATCATAGTGGCTTCTACCTTTCTACCACTAAGCATAGCTCCAATCCACCTGCAAATGATGGTCTCTGTGCCATGCACCTCTGCTGCGTTAACCATGGATTCGAAGGCTGTGTTGCTAAAAGCCCCTTCGATGTCCAAGAAGATGCAGAGGGCTATTTCCTGTGGATTACAGCAGCATTTCCTCTCTCACATCTCCCCTCTCCACAATGGCCTACAACATTCCCTTAATTCCGCCACCACCTGTGGTGTGAACCATCTGTCTTTTGGGCCACTTATAACTTGAATGAGATTTTCACTCTGCAGCAGAGTGTGCGCTGATATGAAACTTCCTGGCAGATTAAAATTGTGTGCCCGACCGAGACTCGAACTCGGGACCTTTGCCTTTCGCGGGCAAGTGCTCTACCATCTGAGCTACCGAAGCACGACTCACGCCCGGAACTCACAGCTTTACTTCTGCCAATATCTCGTCTCCTACCTTCCAAACTTTACAGAAGCTCTCCTGCGAACCTTGCAGAACTAGCACTCCTGAAAGAAAGGATATAGCGGAGACATGGCTAAGCCACAGCCTGGGGGATGTTTCCAGAATGAGATTTTCACTCTGCAGCGGAGTGTGCGCTGATATGAAACTTCCTGGCAGATTAAAACTGTGTGCCCGACCGAGACTCGAACTCGGGACCCTTGCCTTTCGCGGGCAAGTGCTCTACCATCTGAGCTACCGAAGCACAACTCACGCCCAGTACTCACAGCTTTACTTCTGCCAGTAAATCTCATTCTGGAAACATCCCCCAGGCTGTGGCTAAGCCATGTCTCCGCTATATCCTTTCTTTCAGGAGTGCTAGTTCTGCAAGGTTCGCAGGAGAGCTTCTGTAAAGTTTGGAAGGTAGGAGACGAGATACTGGCAGAAGTAAAGCTGTGAGTACCGGGCGTGAGTCGTGTTTCGGTAGCTCAGATGGTAGAGCACTTGCCCGCGAAAGGCAAAGGTCCCGAGTTCGAGTCTCGGTCGGGCACACAGTTTTAATCTGCCAGGAAGTTTCATATCAGCGCACACTCCACTGCAGAGTGAAAATCTCATTCTGGAAACATCCCCCAGGCTGTGGCTAAGCCATGTCTCCGCTATATCCTTTCTTTCAGGAGTGCTAGTTCTGCAAGGTTCGCAGGAGAGCTTCTGTCAAGTTTGGAAGGTAGGAGACGAGATACAGGCAGAAGTAAAGCTGTGAGTACCGGGTGTGAGTCGTTCTTCGGTAGCTCAGATGGTAGAGCACTTGCCCGCGAAAGGCAAAGGTCCCAAGTTCGAGTCTCGGTCGGGCACACAGTTTTAATCTGCCAGGAAGTTTCACTTATAACTTGTTCACTCACATCAAATGTCAATAGGAAGATAAACTGGATGAAGCCAAGCAAGATGTTGAGTAAGAACTTAGAATTGAGGTAAACCTTACTAGGAAGAAATGTGGAATGGGGGTATTTTTAGTGTTGATCTTACCGGTTTTTCATAGAGGCTACAAATTTATGGTGTAAAAGTGGAGAATGTAAAATCGAAGTTCCACTCTTAGATAATGGATGGACATATTCAGTGGTTTTTAAGAGATGGAGGAAGAGTTAATGGAGAACAGAGCTACAACAAGTTGGTGGAGTGCAGTTTCACACTATTTTCCTGGTTGGTATGCATGTTGGTTTATGTGTAGAGGGGCCCTAGTTAACCTCCTCTCCCTGACATGCATGTTGACCAGTTTTTTCTAATGTTTTAAGAAGAAAAGAGAACAGACTGATTGGTCTCATATCCTTGGCCTTGGTATGATCAGTTCTCCCTGGCTTTGGAATGAAGACAACCTTCACCTCCCTCCAGACGTTAGGACTGATTTCTGCTGCTAGGATAACCCTAAATAACCTGCATAGGATTCTTATTAAATTCGCTCCTGCTTGTTGTGGGAGCACTGGAAAAATTCCATCTGGACCAGGTGAGTTGAACAGTTTGAATATTCCTACTGCCCATTGGATTTTACTATGGCCAACACATTCTCTGGCAGATTCCCAGTTCTCCCTCTGAATACCTGAAAACCAATATCTCACAGGGATCTTGTCCTGGTCTATGTTGTCTGTCAGAGTACATTGAGGAAAATGAGTCGTGAGTAGTAGTTCCAGTGTTTCATGTGCTGTTGTATATTCCCCATCCTCTTTCCTTAAAGTACCTCCTGGATTAGTTGGTATCCTAGTGAGGATTTTGTGAAGTCTGGCCTGAACAGCCATACCTCTACCTCCTCACAGAACACCTTCCAGGACATTTGCTTTGCTTGCTTGATTGCAAGAATGTATTTGATAAGGGCCTCCCAATATTCTGCCCATTGTCCTTTCCTTCTCGCAAGGTTAAACGGTCTTCGTACCTGTTTCCTCTGTGATTCCAGGTTGTTGTTCCACCAAGATACATTCCTATTCGTGCACTTCTTAGTGACTGAGCAGTTGTTGTGGTATGAGGCCATGATGTCAGAGGTCACTGCCTCTGCTAGCTCCTCAAACTCTACTGGATTTCTTATCGAAGTACTGACTTCTGATAGGCTTGATTCGAGGTCCCTCCTGTACCTCCCAGTCTACTTTCCTGGGATTCCTATTGGACATGGCCTGTCTAATGCCCAATTCAACCTCGAACTTAATATACATGTGGTCTGATGATGATGGCTCTAAAGCCACATGCCATTGTTTGACATAACTACCCATCAGAGTGGAACTGAAGGTTATGTTAATTACCTCTTCCCTTCTTATATTCCTAAATGTAGGTTCCTTGCCACTATTGAGGATTGCTAAGTTATTAGCTAGAAGAAATTCGAGAAGGTTCTCACCTCTACTGTTGGTGTCGGTGCTGCCCCACACTAATTTATGGGCATTAGTGTCGCATCCAAGCAATACTTGGTCGCCCTGTTGTGCACAGGCTTCTGTCAGTCTCCTCATCTCCTGAGAAGGAGGAGCATTGTCCTCATAAGGAAGGTATGCTGAGACCATTACAAACTCCCTCATGATACCTTCCTCATGTTGTCGCATCATGATGGTCACTAAGTCCCCTGAACAAAAGTCTGCCATCGACATGAAGGGGATTCCATTTTTTACATAAATGCACGTTTTGGAGTTTCTTATATTTCTAGCATAAACCAGCTTACCTTCAGTGCCGCCGAGGCCTGATACTCCCCCTTTATATAAATAGGGTTCCTGAATGAGGGCCATGTCCACTTCTTGTCTTCCCAGAAAAGGACTCAGGGCAGCAGTGGCCACTTAACTTGTCGCCATTGTCGCTTCTGATGTCTTTCGTTACCCTGACGACAACCTGCGAGAACCCTAAGAATAGTCTCAGGTCCTGTTCCCGCATTGCCTTCAGGGACTTCTCTCCGACTTCCACCACAAGAGTTTGGCCATTTGGTGCAACCTGTTGATTACCTTCCAGTCCTCTGTTGAGAATTTCAGGTTTTGAGACCCTCTTATTTCAATCAGAGTCTCTGGAGAGGTATCCTTAATGAGTTTTGGTACTCAGATTAATATCTTTGTGTTCTTGAAGAGCTCAGCTGCTGTCTATACCAGCTGCTTCACATCCTGCCACAATGATATTCAGGGCACCTTTTCTTTAAGCCATTCCTCTGTACCCACCCCCTCACAGACAAAGGTAAGAGCACCGTGATCCAGGTAGGCTCTCCTGAATTTAGGACCTGGACCAGCATCCCCCCCCCCCCCCCCGCCCCCCTAATGTTCTCAAAGAGAGCCATCTGCACGATCTGCAAGGTGATCTTGACCAGTGGATAGCCTTGCTGGATAACCACCATCCTAAAAACCTAGACTGCAGTACTATAAGTCTGTTTCTCTATTTCTTGCCTCAGCTTTTTCTGGATATGCTTATCCTGAGAAGTGGGAGTCTTAGATTCCTCCCTTGTTCTCTTACTGGCTGCCCTCAATGTAGAAGGAGTTTGTGCACCCCCTTTGCCCTGGGACAGTCTTTTCTTGGAGGTCTTGGACTCAAGCCCTTTTAGTTCCCTCCACTTTTATTTAGGGAGCCATTCTTTTCCTTCCTTTAGCTTTTGTTCTCTAAGAAGTTTCCTCCTCTGAGCCCCAGACAAGTATTTGATCTTGATGTGGTCGAACTTCTTAGTAACCATTCCCACTTCTTGAACAGGTCTGTCCCCCTGTTCAGTTGAGGGCACGTTTTCCAATGGTTCCAGCCCCGATGTTTGGGTGTCTGAGGTCTCAAATTGTCCCTCAGCACTGCTATTTTCTTTTGTGTCCATTTTGGTTCAACGAGAGTTGGGGATGTAATCGGACCGCACTATGGAAACCCTACGTGGTGCAAGGCTAGTTACTCAGGGAGGTCGCCCAGTCTCCCTGAGGCTCCATTCATGACACATCTTCCCATGTGCCACACACCCCTCAGCATGGATCGCATCACACCTTGGGTTGGGTATTGAGGAGTTGGGAAAGAACAAGGAATGGATGTGGGATGCCAGGTTGTTGTGGGACACACTTAATCTGGTCCATCAGCCAAGACCTTACCGACCATAGGTTCTCACAGCCGGCATTGCCCTCAGCTTTATGCAAACACACAAGCCTCACCACTGGCACGGACAGTGTCCCCCGGAGAGGAACCACAGGTTACTGAAATGATATCTGTAACTGTCAACCACTCTTCATATGTTACACTTCCCATTCTCTCTTTTATATTCATCTAAGAGAATGGGTACCACAAAAAACCAGCCAGAGTTGCAAATTTCACATTTTTATTCACTCAATGACTAGTTTCAGGCTGGGGGCCTTATTTTCAAAAATCATCACTTTCGGAAATACCATTTTTGACTATGTTACGATGTTTTGAAAATAGATCCCGGCCCAAAACTAGTCATCGAGTGACCAAAAAAAGTGAAATTTGCAACTTTGGCTGGTTTTCCGTTGTACTGATAACAGCTGGAAGTTTGTATCCAAGAGAATGTATTGCATAATGGTCCACAATTAATGATTTAAAACTGTAGTGTGAAATCATTACTTTATCAAAGAATGATTCCTCTATAATTTTTCATAATCATTGGTGAGTGATAAATTTAAGTCTTGTTCTTTTTAAACTATGAAAGCTTTAAATGTGAAATTAATGTAGCAATTTTGCCAGTTTCATGTGGGTTCAGAAGAAATCATTCCATAACTGATAATATGTTCCTGCTGGGCAGGATTATACAACAGTCTTGGGAATCACTTAATAAATGTTACTGACTCTGGGAAAGCATTCAATAGTACTTAGAAGTATAGCATCATCAAATGGCTTGTGAAAATATCTGCAACCACTTTGAACCAGGGAATAGTGTTCTTGAGGATTTTTTCCCAACCTTTACTGTTATCACCAACAAGGAGACTAGTCCATTATTCTTTATTTGTGGATTTTTCTCATTTTTGTTCTTGCTCCAGCCTCAGCAGTATGTTTGTTTATTGATTCATCTGTAGACAGTATAAATTCTATGGATGTTGTCAATAAAAACATAAATACATGAACATATAGAATTGCAGACACATAAATACATACATACATTATTCTGCATATTGATACTCATATTTCACTATTCTATTGAAGATACTGTAAAACCATTAGCATAATTGTCAATAAAATTCAAATATCATTGCAGGTAAACCTTGACGGTATAAACATGCTTTTTCAATAGAACATTTTTGGGTCCTCCTAAAGGCATACATTTCGCTTTTGTCTTTTAACACTTATGGGAATTTCTTTTATGATTTAATTCCATGATATAGCACACTATTTTGGTCTTTTGTCTTGTTTTTCCTACTGAGGTGTAAGTGGTTGTTGGGTCAGGCCCCATCTTCATGTACAGACCTGTTCATTGATGCTGGTCAATCTATTTCTTTAACTGTATCATTGTTTGCAAAATGTATTCATATGTAACAGTCAAGATTCCCCTGGATTTTGGCAGCTCAGTGCAGTCAGTTCTTTTGCTACTTTTTGTTATAATTCATAAAGCCCCCTTTTTCGTAGCTTAAAGATTGTTTGTATATTTTGCTCATTTGTTCCCAGAATGTTCTGCCATAACTAATTATATATTGCAGATAGGCAAAATACGTTGTTCTATTGCACGAGCTATCATACACTGAATTTAGTATTCTAAGTGTGTAGCATGCTGAAGCTATTCACTTCCTGAGGGTCTTTAGTTGTTCCGCTGACATACACACCTCGAAATTTTGTTCTTGATATACATTCTATGAGCCCATCTTTCACTTTTAGTTTGTTAATGTTGGGTTTCCTGTATATTCGGAAATTAATATTGTCTTTTTAAAAATTTTTTCTTCATCTTTTTCATTTAGTGTAATTGGTGCCTCATTGGTGATTGTAACATTACTGTCATCAGCAAACAGTGCTGTTTGACCATGTATGACACTCTGGGGACAATCAGACAATGTAAAATCCAGAATGGACTAATGATAATATTATCAAAAGGGTAGTTGCTATTAACCATATAGCAGAGCTGCTGAGTTGCAGATAGGCGCAACAAAAAGATTGTCAAGCAAGTAAGATTTCGGCAGAAAAGGAAAAGGTCTTCATTGGAATTAGACCACACAAGCCCCCCCCTACACACACACACACACACACACACACACACAAGAAAACCACAATTTCTGGCTGCTATCTGGCCTCAGCAGGCAGAGAAGGTAGATTTTGTGTGTGTATGTGTGTGTGTGTGTGTGTGTGTGTGTGTGTGTGTGTGTGTGTGTCGATGATGATGCATATCGAGAAGAATATTGGACCAAACAAACTTCCTTAGGGGGTTCAATATTAACATATTCTGGATTAGAATGTTATGGTATGACTGAAGTTTGAGAGATCTCCACCCACTGCATTCAGTTTTTGAGGTATGAACATAACTACTTATTTACTACCCATCCTTACAAGATGTGTGGCAGCTAAATAACAAGGCTGGTGCCAGATGTGTGATTTACTGCAAACAAAATTACAATTAAATTTTATACGCTTCAACATATTTCCCTCCCCTGTCTATGCACCACTCCATGCTTCTCCCATTGTTGAAAGCAAAGCTGTAGGCCATCCATTGTCACCCTCTTCAACAGCTCTTAAGTTTTTATTTTTGCCTCTCCAACAGACTGAAAATATTTTCCCTTCAATACATTTTTCACTTTTAGGAACAGATAAAAATCACAAGGAGCCAGATCTGGTTAATACTGAGTATGTTCAAGCACAGGAATGCTCTTGTCTGCTAAAAACTCTTTCATAGATATGGCATTGTGGGGTGGTGCATAGTCCTGATGCAGAACCAATGCATCGTTCTTCCACAATCCAGTCTTTTCTTCTTTACTCTTTCCCTCACCTTGATTATGACTTCTTTGTAGTATTTATGATTAATGGTTTGGCCCTCAGGCACCTATTCAATCAGGAAAATTCCCCTGATAGCGAAGAAAATGATCAGTGTTGACTTCAGTTTTGACTTGCTCACTCACACTTTTTCATTCTTGGTGGTATGGGATTCTTCCAGTGCATCAGTTGATGCTTTGTTTCTGGTTGATGGAAGATCCATGTTGGAGCAAGTATTGTTTTTTGTTGAGTTGTTCCATGACGTTAGAGCAATTATCTTCTTGTTCCTGAGAGAGATTTTTCATAACCAGTTTTGCACAAACTTGTGTCACATTCAATTCATTAAGCAAAATTTGTCTTACTGTCTCTTTGTTCATGTTCACCATTACTGCAATCATCCGAGTGCTCAGATGTCAGTCAATCTGCACAGTTTCATTCATTTCTGAAAGTTTGCCTCAGTCCTTGAGCTCACAGATTGATAGGGACATTCATGGTCTTAAATCTTCCCAACCTTCTGAAAACCGTGCCATTCAAAAACTTCCGCACAGACGTAGCCTTACCACCAAATACCTTCTTTTACATATGAAAGCATTCTGTTAGTGACTTTTTTAATTTTGTGAGGAATTTGGCATTAATGCGCTGCTCGATTTTGAAGTGTACCCTGCTCATGGCACTGCTACAGAACAATATACTACTACCAAAGCTCTAAAGCAGACA
This sequence comes from Schistocerca nitens, assembly GCF_023898315.1. Taxonomy (NCBI): domain Eukaryota; kingdom Metazoa; phylum Arthropoda; class Insecta; order Orthoptera; family Acrididae; genus Schistocerca; species Schistocerca nitens. The sequence continues at coordinate 394,846,365 of NC_064622.1, read as the reverse complement.
GAAAGACAAAACAAACTGTGGCTGCTCTGAAGGTTCAGTCAGTTGAATTCCAGTGTCAACATCCCTCCATGCAGCTGCACAATAGGTGGTGTGCAATCATGGTATTTAATAGCCACATATCTTATTTTGTGCATCCAGTTTATTTAGCAAAATTGTGTGGTCTACTGTATCAAGGCTTTAGTAATGTCAAGTAAAATGCCTGATATATCGTCTCCTTTGTCTTGTGCCTTCAGTACAATGTTTGTAAATTGAGATACTGAAACTCTGCTTTTACAAGAACTGAAACCAGTCTGTTTTTTTACTAATAAGATTGTAATTTAAGTGCCCCATGAGTCTATTTTTAATTATGGTTTCTATTACCTTCGGGAACAGTGACAGTAAACAGATGGACCTACAATTTTCTACATTTTCTGGGTCACTTTTCTTACGTAGAGGCAGGACCTTTGTATGCTAAAGTGTCTGGGAAGCAATCTGTGGTGAAGGATTAATTTATGGTGTGCACGGAAGGGCCAATACAGGTTTTATTTTTTAGGTTGTACACAATATTGGTTAGCTTTTCAACAGTGGTGCATTGCAGCATCATTGTGTGTGGAACATACACTGAAGTGCCAAAGAAACTGGTATATGCATGCGTCTTCAGATACAGAGATATGTAAACACGCAGCATACACCACTGTGGTTAGCAATGCCTATACAAGAAAACAAGTGTCTGGTGCAGTTGTTAGATCAATTACTGCTGTTACAATGGCAGGTTATCAAGATTTAAGTGAGTTTGAATGTGGTTTTATAGTCAGTGCTCGAGCGATGGGACACAGCATCTCTGAGGTAGGGATGAAGTGGGGATTTTTCCTTACCATTTCACGAGTGTATCGTGAATATCAGGAATCCAGCAAAACATCAAATCTCTGACATGATTGTGGCCAGAAAAAGATCCTGCAAGAACAGGACCAATGACAACTGAAGAAAATTGTTCAACATAACAGAAGTGCAAGCCTTCTGCAGATTTCAATGCTGGGCCATCAACAACTGTCAGCATGCAAACTATGTGACAAAACATCATTGATATGGTGACTGCATGACACAAAGCTTTATGCCTCACCTGGACCTGTCAACACTGCCATTGGACTGTTGATAAATGGAAACATGTTGCTGGGTCGGACGAGTCTCATTGCAAATTGTATTGAGCAGATGGATGTGAACAGTTATAGAGACAACCTCATGAATCCATGGACCGTGCATGTCAGCAGGGGACTGTTCAAGCTGGTGGAGGCTCTGTAATGGTATGCAGCTGGAGTGATATGGGACCCCTGATACGTCTACATACGACTCTGACAGGTGACACATACGTAAGCATCCTGTCTGAACAACTGCATCCATTTATATCCATTGTGCAGTCCAATGGGCAATTCCAGCAGGACAGTGTGACACACCACATGTCCAGAATTGCAACAGAGTGGCTCCAGGAACACTCTTCTGAGTTTAAACACTTCTGCTGGCCACCAAACTCTCCAGATTTGAACATGATTGAGCATATCTGGGATGCCTTTCAACGTGCTTTTCAGAAGAGATCTCCACCCCCTCTTACTTTTACAGATTTATGGACAGTCCTGCAGGGTTCATGGTGTCAGTTCCCTCCAGCACTACTTCAGACATTAGTCGAGTCCATGCCACTTCGTGTTGCATCACTTCCGTGTGCTCATGGGGGTCCTACGGCAGGTGTACCAGTTTCTTTGGCTCTTCAGTGTAGTTCAGTGCCTGCGCAGGCTGGTGTTGTCAAATTTCCATTGTAGCTGATTAGATTAGATTAGATTAGATTAATACTAGTTCCATGGATCATGAATACGATATTTCGTAATGATGTGGAACGAGTCGAATTTTCCAATACATGACATAATTAGGTTAATTTAACAACATACTTAAGTTAATATAACAACTTTATTTTATTGTGTTTTTTGTTTTTCTTTATTTTTTATTTTTATTTTTTAATTTTTTTTATTTTTAATAATTTTTTTGTTTTTTTCTTAATTTATATCTAAAAATTCCTCTATGGAGTAGAAGGAGTTGTCATTCAGAAATTCTTTTAATTTCTTCTTAAATACTTGTTGGTTATCTGTCAGACTTTTGATACTATTTGGTAAGTGACCAAAGACTTTAGTGCCAGTATAATTCACCCCTTTCTGTGCCAAAGTTAGATTTAATCTTGAATAGTGAAGATGAATAGTGAAGATCATCCTTTCTCCTAGTATTGTAGTTATGCACACTGCTATTACTTTTGAATTGGGTTTGGTTGTTAATAACAAATTTCATAAGAGAGTATATATACTGAGAAGCTACTGTGAATATCCCTAGATCCTTAAATAAATGTCTGCAGGATGATCTTGGGTGGACTCCAGCTATTATTCTGATTACACGCTTTTGTGCAATAAATACTTTATTCCTCAGTGATGAATTACCCAAAAATATGATGCCATATGAAAGCAATGAGTGAAAATAGGCGTAGTAAGCTAATTTACTAAGATGTTTATCACCAAAATTTGCAATGACCCTTATTGCATAAGTAGCTGAACTCAAACGTTTCAGCAGATCATCAATGTGTTTCTTCCAATTTAATCTCTCATCAATGGACACACCTGAAAATTTGCAATATTCTACCTTAGCTATATGCTTCTGATTAAGGTCTATATTTATTAATGGCGTCATACCATTCACTGTACGGAACTGTATGTACTGTGTCTTATCAAAATTCAGTGAGAGTCCGTTTACAAGGAACCACTTAGTAATTTTCTGAAAGACAGTATTGACAATTTCATCAGTTAATTCTTGTTTGTCAGGTGTGATTACTATACTTGTATCATCAGCAAAGAGAACTAACTTTGCCTCTTCATGAATATAGAATGGCAAGTCATTAATATATAATAAGAACAACAAAGGACCCAAGACTGACCCTTGTGGAACCCCATTCTTGATAGTTCCCCAGTTTGAGGAATGTGCTGATCTTTGCATGTTACGAGAACTACTTATTTCTACTTTCTGCACTCTTCCAGTTAGGTACGAATTAAACCATTTGTGCACTGTCCCACTCATGCCACAATACTTGAGCTTGTCTAGCAGAATTTCATGATTTACACAATCAAAAGCCTTTGAGAGATCACAAAAAATCCCAATGGGTGGTGTTCGGTTATTCAGATCATTCAAAATTTGACTGGTGAAAGCATATATGGCATTTTCTGTTGAAAAACCTTTCTGGAAACCAAACTGACATTTTGTTAGTACTTCATTTTTACAGATATGTGAAGCTACTCTTGAATACATTACTTTCTCAAAAATTTTGGATAAAGCTGTTAGAAGGGAGATTGGACGGTAATTGTTGACATCAGATCTATCCCCCTTTTTATGCAAAGGTATAACAATAGCATATTTCAGTCTATCAGGGAAAATGCCCTGTCCCAGAGAGCTATTACACAGGTGGCTGAGAATCTTACTTATCTATTGAGAACAAGCTTTTAGTATTTTGCTGGAAATGCCATCAATTCCATGTGAGTTTTTGCTTTTAAGCAAGTTTATTATTTTCCTAATTTCAGAGGGAGAAGTGGGTGAGATTTCAATTGTATCAAATTGCATAGGTATGGCCTCTTCCATTAACAGCCTAGCATCTTCTAATGAACACCTGGATCCTACTATATCCACAACATTTAGAAAATGATCATTAAAAATATTTTCAACTTCTGACTTTTTGCTCGTAAAGTTTTCATTCAATTTGACGGTAATACTGTCTTCCTCTGCTCTTGGTTGACCTGTTTCTCTTTTAATAATATTCCAAATTGTTTTAATTTTATTATCAGAGTTGCTGATTTCAGACATGATACACATACTCCTGGATTTTTTAATAACTTTTCTTAATATAACACAGTAGTTTTTATAATTTTTGATAGTTTCTGGGTCACTACTCTTTCTTGCTGTCAGATACATTTCCCTTTTCCGGTTACAAGATATTTTTATACCCTTAGTAAGCCATGGTTTGTTACAAGGTTTCTTACGAGTATATTTAACTATTTTCTTGGGGAAGCAGTTTTCAAATGCATTTACAAAAATGTCATGAAATAAATTATATTTTAAATTGGCATCAGGTTCACGGTACACCTCATGCCAGTCTAACTGCTGTAGGCTTTCCCTGAAATTTGCAATTGTTAAATCGTTGACTGAACGTACTACTTTGGAGGACTGTTTAGTATTGCTGAATGGAGCTATGTCATATATTGTAACTAGCTGTGCACCATGATCAGAAAGACCATTCTCAACAGGCTGAGCATTTATCTGGTTAAACTTATCTTGGTCTATAAAGAAGTTATCTATCAGTGAGCTGCTATCCTTTACCACCCGAGTAGGAAAATCAATAACGGGTGTCAAATTGAAAGAACCGAGTAATACTTCAAGGTCATTTTTCCTATTACCCTCTTTCAGAGAATCTACATTGAAGTCCCCACAAATAAGTATCGATTTACAAAGTTTGCAATTTTTTGGGGATCATGTATTATGGTATCGTTATGCAGTGTTACAGTTGGAAAAATGGATAAATAGGTTGTGATCATGATTTGCACTCACAACTCAGAAATCTTGTTGCATCCCTCTTAACTTTTCATGTTTCATTTTTAATTTTTTTCAGTTCTGAGAATGAGTAATACTGTGTCAGTGTTGAATATTCAGCAGTGTGTCTGGAATTATGATTGTAAGCCATCCTTGATTGGTTTAAAAGTGAAGTCCTCAAAGATTTTAAAATGTATTAGCCTTTTTGTGGATGGTTAGCTACCATCATCTTGAGGGAATTAAACTAGCCAACAATGCTTTTAGATCTAGCTCTACTCCCAGACTCTTTACTGGGAGGCCACCTCTGAGCTTCAGGCAGAAACTCTTCATTGCATGGCAAGCCTGTAACCAGGCATGTGTGAGTACCATTCTGTAGCCTGGCAGCCAGAGGATTGAAGTTTTAATCCTTTAACTGCTTGCAACATACACTCCTGGAAATTGAAATAAGAACACCGTGAATTCATTGTCCCAGGAAGGGGAAACTTTATTGACACATTCCTGGGGTCAGATACATCACATGATCACACTGACAGAACCACAGGCACATAGACACAGGCAACAGAGCATGCACAATGTCGGCACTAGTACAGTGTATATCCACCTTTCGCAGCAATGCAGGCTGCTATTCTCCCATGGAGACGATCGTAGAGATGCTGGATGTAGTCCTGTGGAACGGCTTGCCATGCCATTTCCACCTGGCGCCTCAGTTGGACCAGCGTTCGTGCTGGACGTGCAGACCGCGTGAGACGACGCTTCATCCAGTCCCAAACATGCTCAATGGGGGACAGATCCGGAGATCTTGCTGGCCAGGGTAGTTGACTTACACCTTCTAGAGCACGTTGGGTGGCACGGGATACATGCGGACGTGCATTGTCCTGTTGGAACAGCAAGTTCCCTTGCCGGTCTAGGAATGGTAGAACGATGGGTTCGATGACGGTTTGGATGTACCGTGCACTATTCAGTGGCCCCTCGACGATCACCAGTGGTGTACGGCCAGTGTAGGAGATCGCTCCCCACACCATGATGCCGGGTGTTGGCCCTGTGTGCCTCGGTCATATGCAGTCCTGATTGTGGCGCTCACCTGCACGGCGCCAAACACGCATATCACCATCATTGGCACCAAGGCAGAAGCGACTCTCATCGCTGAAGACGACACGTCTCCATTCATCCCTCCATTCACGCCTGTCGCGACACCACTGGAGGCGGGCTGCACGATGTTGGGGCGTGAGCGGAAGACGGCCTAACGGTGTGCGGGACCGTAGCCCAGCTTCATGGAGACGGTTGCGAATGGTCCTCGCCGATACCCCAGGAGCAACAGTGTCCCTAATTTGCTGGGAAGTGGCGGTGCGGTCCCCTACAGCACTGCGTAGGATCCTACGGTCTTGGCGTGCATCCGTGCGTCGCTGCGGTCCGGTCCCAGGTCGACGGGCACGTGCACCTTCCGCCGACCACTGGCGACAACATCGATGTACTGTGGAGACCTCACGCCCCACGTGTTGAGCAATTCGGCGGTACGTCCACCCGGCCTCCCGCATGCCCACTATACGCCCTCGCTCAAAGTCCGTCAACTGCACATACGGTTCACGTCCATGCTGTCGCGGCATGCTACCAGTGTTAAAGACTGCGATGGAGCTCCGTATGCCACGGCAAACTGGCTGACACTGACGGCGGCGGTGCACAAATGCTGCGCAGCTAGCGCCATTCGACGGCCAACACCGCGGTTCCTGGTGTGTCCGCTGTGCCGTGCGTGTGATCATTGCTTGTACAGCCCTCTCGCAGTGTCCGGAGCAAGTATGGTGGGTCTGACACACCGGTGTCAATGTGTTCTTTTTTCCATTTCCAGGAGTGTATATACCTGGTGCAAATTTCGCATACTCTGTGCTAACGACAAACATATGTGACAGGAGTCAATAGTGTTGGAAATGTTTATATCAGATATATATGTTTTAGCGAAACATGAATACATGACTTGATCTTGATAGTGGTTCATGAAGCTGTTATTCATACTATTAGCTACATTAATATCATGTTATTAATGAACATTAAAATGTGGACTGTTCATAATATTGCTTAGCGATGGCAGAAGAAGCATTGTTAGTTGTCTTTCATTCAGGGTTATAGTTATATATGTTGTGAAGCATTTTGCAGATGTGCATGTATGGATTATCAAACTTGGAAGTAAAAAGGTTACTTAGAAGTAGTGATGGTGAGAATGAAGTGAATCTTCTTTGAACTTCAGATGAGGACGCTGTTGCTATTACCAATCCTACCTTAAGCATCTCATGGGTGCTGAAATTGTTCTTTCCATTCTCTGTGCTCACCTTCCAGAAGCGAAACTTACAGTGATGATTAAGGATATGACAACAGAGAGGGAGTTCACCTCTTGTTTGTAGACGATTTTCAGTGTTGTGGAAGGAACAGAAATGGCCAGCGCAACCAGAACTGATATGAGGCACGACCCACCATGCACAGCAAGCACACTACTGGCAACAGACTGAGCGAGGTGATGCAGTGATTAGCATACTGGATTCACATTCAGGAGGACAACGGTTCAAACCCGCACCTAGCCATCCTGATTTAGGTTTTCTGTGATTTCCCTAAATTGTTTCAGGAAAATGACAGGATGGAACCTTTGAAATGGTATGGCTTATTTCCTTCCCTAATCCGAGCTTGTGCTGTGTCTCTAATGTTCTCATTGTGGATGGTACATTAAACATTAATCTCCTCCCTCCTCCTCCTGGCATGAACAGCAAAAAAGTTAATAAGTGTCTGTGAGCAGCAAGGCCTTTTGTCATCCAGATGAAGGAATTGCAATTTAGTAATAATATGGGATCAACTCAGAAGCAGAGTTCCTCCTTTGCTTCTCGAGAGGCCCGGAAATATTTTACAGCTGTCAAAGCTAACGAAGTCTAGTTCTAGTGTACAACAGCTTTCAGCATCCACCCATGAAGATGAAAGGGTACGTGGCACTTACATGTTGTGAATTAATTCGCGTGCTGCACTGAAGAGATCCATAGTTTTAAATTAAATTGTAATAAAATTGTGAGTTTACACTGTAGGGAGGCATGCTAGGGTGGTGACGTACACATTTACGTTAGAAATAACCTTTATTGTAAAAATACAACAGCCAGAGATCCCAAAAACGTTTGTAACCTGTAGCTCAAACTTAAGAGGATATATAATTTGTGACCATGAATATTAACTCCCTCTACAAAGTTGGGAAACTCAAGCAGATGACAGACTTTTTGAACACCAACAACATCCTGATAGCAGCCATCCAAGAAGCAAGATGTGCTGATAATCTAACAATAGCAAGAGAAAACTATCGAATTTTTAAAGGTAAACCAGTAATTAGACTTACCAACTCAAATTTCATAATTTTAGGAACAGCCTTTGCAGTTCACAAAAGCATAATCCGAAATGTCAATTTTGATTCCTTGAGTGAAAGCCTCTCTGTTTCAACAATTAATCGAAAGAATAAATATTACTTAACATTCAATTCCCATGCACCAACAAATGAAGAAGACAAGAAAAAGTAGAAAACTATTAGGAAGATCAGGAAAACAGGCTGTAGAAAGTTCACAAAACCAACATCATAATCATGATGGAGAACTACAGTGCCCAACTGGGTAAGGAGAAATCATTCCCAAAAGTATTGGAAACTGTCCACCTGATAAGAAGCCTAACACAAATGACTCAACATTAGTAGATACATGTAAGTCATTCGATCTTAAAATCACGACAGCACACTTCAAAAAACTACCTAGAAAGCAAAAAATATGGATTTCCCCAAATCCCAACTTGGTTGAATGTCAAATTGATCATTCTGCCATCTTCAGATATAATAAGAACAATAATAAGAGCTGAGAGGAATGGGCGTTGATTCAGATCCTACCCATTGGGATCCACAGACATTTTTTCGAAAGTGTAAAATCATGAAACAAACCAGTATGACAAAGATACATATTAAATCCTCAATTAGATAAACAAATTGGAGATTATCACGCTGGATTTAAGAGTAACAGATCCTGTCCAGAGTAAATTCTAAACCTTAAACAAAGAATGAGGTGTATGAAAATATCAAATAAAAAGATAGTGCTAACATTTGTTAATTTTAAACAGGTTTATGATTCAACAGACAGAGACTTCCTTCTCAAAACCCTGTAGGAATTTGCGGTAGATAGGAAAACTCTGGAAGTAACTGAAGAAATTCTTACAAATACGGTATTAGAGTTAAAATGCTTGGAACAGCTTCTAGTCCCTTCCAAACTGTATCAAGGCTCAGAGAAGAGGATGGCTTGTCAGCATTATTATTCAACCATATACTTGAAAAAGTTATAAGAAACTGGAAAATAGAGGAACAAAAGCAAAAATTAATAATTAAATAACGTTTGGTAGATCGACAGGAGCAGTAAATTGTTTGGCCTTTATAGAAGGTCTCGTAATAATAGGTGGTGCCTCAGAGAATGCAAAGAAAGACTAGAACCTCTCAAGGAAACAGCTGAGAGGACAGGTCTGCAAAAATTATTTGGAAAGACAGACAAGTGAAAGTAACTCATGAAGAATTTTAAAAACCAACTATGGCAATTTCAAGAAAATGGATGACTTTAAATATCTAGTTGAAAATTTAAACATAGAAAGTGAAAAAGAATCAGTTGAAATCAGAATTGAGCAAATGAAAAAAACATGCATGAAAGTGACAAAACAGTAAATAAAAAAGTTTTTCTAGAGAAAGCATTAAGATATTATAATGCAGTTGTAAAACCAGAAGTCCTCTATGGGTTGGAAACACTACTTTTATCTGGATACAAAAGGGCATTAGAAGGTCTGGAAAACATTTAAAAAAGAATTCTGCAAAAAAAAAAAAAAAAAAAAAAATAAATAAATAAAAAAATTGGTCCAATAAAGAACAAAGGTGGAATTTGGGTTTTGCAGCCAAATAAGAAATTGCACTCATTTTACCCTAAGATAATAGACGATATCAGGAAAAGACATATTACAGTATATGCCCATCCAGAGAGAATGGAGAAAGACAGATTAACAAAGAAAAGCCACATACTCTTTCAAAACAGAAAACAGACAAATAAAATGGGTGGAAAGGCAAGACACAAAAGGACTTAGAGGAAATGCAGATTGAACAGAACACCTTCCTCAACAGAGACAAGTTCAGATTAGAATTCAAGAAATTCAAAGATTTTCAAGAAGCTAAAACAAACAGAAAAACAACTAGTGTCAAATGGTCAGATGAGAGGAAAAGAGCTCATTCTGAGAAAATGTATTGGAAAAAAAGGAAGGAAAAGAGAAATAAATAGTTATCTTGGTATGTTACTCAGTTAGCCTGTAATGACAAAAAAATAAAAAAAAGTAAATTGGGTAGATGAACTTGCTTTGGAGATGGTCTTCGAGTCAGTAGAGTGAAAAATTAAGCTAGGTAAGAACAGTTTTATAATAGTTTGTCTGTATGGAGCACAAACCAAAGCTGTTGATAAATTCTACTATCGTTTAGAACAACTTATGGATAAACTCTGAACAAAAGAAAATGATAGGAGACAGGAACATAGATTCATTAATCTATAGTCTAAATTGTTTTAGGTATTCTGACATGCTACAGTGCTATAACCGTATCCATGTGAAAGAAAGGACAGCAAAATTTTTATAGCCTTTTTGTTTTGTTTTGTACTTGGTCTTGATAGACAGAAGTGATATGCATATGGACATGAAGGGACAATTTGTAAACCTGAGGGACCAGTCAGTTTGTCTCAGTTCAGAGGAAATTGTAGAGGGTGTTATTTATGTCTAGTTCCATGCCAGTACTGTAATTTGGTGGGTCAAAAATTGCCTTGTAATACTTGCAATTGTTATGGACATGAGGCACATCAGTGCTCAGAGTCTTGGTGGGCTACAATCCACTGTAAGGGTTGATATCATTTCTTTGTACCTATGTCCGAATGTTGCCGAGAGAACAGACAGCACACATTCATATAACTGATTTACCACAATGTGCTATGAATCCATCACCTTTAGTGTGTATGCACAATTAAATTCGACCTCCTGTGGGCATCTCAGAGCAGCAAGCAAGAGTCACTGTGGATAGCTTATGCTAGATGGGAGTGTTGGTTGGCCAAGGGATGTACCGAGATAGTCTGCGCAAATTACAATAAACACTGTGTCCATGTGATGCAGGGGTTAATGCAACTGCCTAGTAAGCAGGACATCCTGGGTTCGAATTCTGGTCCAGCACACATTTTCACTCATCATCGCTGACTCCGTGTAAAGTTACGATGTAGCTGACATTACAAATTCCTTCCATTTTCTTTCCTTTCTTCCTCCCCTTCCCCCAACACCAGCTTCAGTTTACATAATATATAGCATAGCTGTGGATCAACAAGGTGTCTGTTCTTTTGAACTTGACCAAAAAATAGCATGCATTCATATAATTGATTCATCTCAATGTGCTATGAAACCACCACCTTCAGGGCAAATGCACAATCATGTTCAACCTCCTGTGAGAATCTCAAAGCAAGGGGAACAGGGTGGGAAATGCAGATAGGTGGGAGTGTGGGAGTGGGGTAGGGTGAGAGGCGCACCAAGATAGTCCATTCAATTACATTTATATCTACGTGGATACTTTGAAAATCACATTTAAGTGCCTGGCAGAGGGTTCATCTAACCACCTTCACAATTCTCTATTTTCCAATCTCATATAGCATGTGGAAAGAACGAACACCTATACCTTTCCATATGAGCTCTGATTTACCTTATTTTATCATAGTGATCGTTTCTCCCTATGTAGGTCAGTGTCAACGAAATATTTTTGAATTCAGAGGAGAAAGTTGGTGATTGGAATTTTGTGAGAAGATTCTGTCACAACGAAAAACACCTTTCTTTTAATGATGTCCACCCCAAATCACGTATCATTTTAGTGACACTCTCTCTCCCATATTTCGCGATAATACAAAATGTGCTGTCCTTCTTTGAACTTTTGTCGATGTACTCTGTCAGTCTTATCTGGTAAGGTTCCCACACCACGCAGCAGTATTCTAACAGAGGATGGACAAGTGTAGTGTAGTCCGTCTCCGTAGCAGATCTGTTACATTTTCAAAGTGTCCTGACAATGAAACGCAGTCTTCGGTTAGCCTTCCCCACAACAGTTTCTATGTGTTCCTTCCAACTTAAGTTGTTCATAATTGTAATTCCTAGGCATTTAGTTGAATTTACGGCCTTTAGATTTGAGTGGTTTATCGTGTAACCAAGGTTTAACGAATTCCTTTTAGCCCTGATTTGGATGACCTCACACTTTTCGTTATTTAGGGCTCACTGCCAATTTTTGCACCATTCAGATATCTTTTCTAAAATGTTTTGCAATTTGTTTTGATCTTCTGACAACTTTATTAATTGATAAATGACAGCATCATCAGCAAACAACCTAAGATGGCTACTCAGATTGTCTCCCAAATTGTTGATATAGATAAGGAACAACAAAGGGCTGGGGAAAACCAGAAATCACTTCTGTTTTACTCAATGACTTTCCATCAGCTACTACAAACTGTGACCTCTTTGACAAGAAATCACAACTCCAGTCACATAACTGAGATGATATTCCATAAACGTGCAATTTCACTACAAGCTGCTTGTGTGGTACGCTGTCAAAAGCCTTCCGGAAATCCAGAAATATGGAATCAATCTATAATCCCTTGTCAATAGCATTCAACACTTCATGCAAATAAAGGGCTAGTTGTGTTTCACAAGAATGGTTTTTCTAAACCTCTGTTGACTGTGTGTCAATAGACCGTTTTCTTCGAGGTAATTCATAATGTTCGAACACCATATATGTTCCAAGATCCTGCTGCATATCGACGTTAATGATATGGGTCCATAATTATGTGGGTTACTCCTACTACCTTTCTTGAATATTTGTGTGACATGTGCAACTTTCCAGTCTTTGGGTACGGATCTTTTGTCGAGCGAACGGTTGTATATGATTGTTAAGTATGGAGCTAATGCATCAGAATGCTCTGAAAGGAACTTAATTGGTATACAGTCTGGACCAGAAGACTTGCTTTTATTAAGTGATTTAAGTTGCTTCACCACTCCGAGGATATTTACTTGTATGCTACTCATGTTGGTAGCTGTTCTTGATTTGAATTCTGGAATATTTACTTCATCTTCTATTGTGAAGGCATTTCAGAAGGCTGTGTTTAGTAATTCTGCTTTGGCAGCACTGTCTCCATTGCTCTCATGCAGAGAAGGCACTGGCCACTGATTGTTTCTTGCTGCTAACATATTTCACATACAACCAGGATCTCTTTGGATTTTCTGCCAGGTTTTGAGACAAAGTTTTGTTGTGGAAACTGCTATAAAAATGGCTCTGAGCACTATGGGACTTAACTTCTAAGGTCATCAGTCCCCTAGAACTTAGAACTACTTAAACCTAACTAACCTATGGACATCACACACATTCATGCCCGAGGCAGGATTCGAACCTGCGACTGTAGCGGTCGCGCGGTTCCAGACTGTAGTGCCTTTAACCGCTTGGCCACCCCGGCCGGCGGAAATTGTTATAAGCATCTCACATTGAAATCTGCACTAAATTTTGAGCTTCTGTAAAAGATCGCCAATCTTGGGGAGTTGTGGCTATTTAAATTTGGTATGTTTCTTTTGTTGTTTCTGCAACAGTGTTCTGACCGTTTTGTGTATCAAGGAGGATCAGCTCCATCGTTTGTTAATTTATTTGGTATAAATCTCTCAGTTTCTGTGATACTATTTCAAGCCACATCTGGTCTACACTTGTATTATCGATTTGGAAGGAGTGGAGATTGTCTCTGAGGAAGGCGTCAAGTGAATTTGTATCTGGTTTTTTGAATATGTATATTTTGTGTTGATTTTTGGAGGATTTGGGTGTTACAATACTCAATCTCACTATGACAACCCTGTGTTCACTAATCCTCGTATCATCTTGATGCTCATTATTAACTCAGGATTATTTGTTGCTAAGAGGTCAAGTGTGTTTTCACACCCATTTACTATTTGTGTGGGCTCATGAACTAACTGCTTGAAATAATTTTCAGAGAATGTGTTCAGCACAATTTTGGATGATGTTGCATGCATACCTCCAGAATTAAACATGTATTTTTGATCGAGGGTAAATTGAAGTCACCACCAAAATCATTTGAGTCGGCTTTGTGTTTGAAATCAAACTCAAGTTTTCTTTGAACCTTTCAGCAACTGTATTATCTGAATTGGTAGGTCGGTAAAAGGATCCAATTATTATTTTATTCCAGTTGCCAACAATGACCTCTGCCCATACTAACTCACAGGAACTACCTACTTCAATTTTGCAACAAGATAAACTACTTCTAACATCAACAAACATGCCACCGCCAAACGTGTTTATCCTATCCTTTCGGAACACCGTTAGGTTCTTCTCAAAAATTTCAACTGAGCATATATCCGGCTTTAGCCAGCTTTCAGTGCCTATAACGATTTGAGCATCAGTGCTTTCTATTAGTGCTTGGAGCTCTGGTACTTTCCCAACACAGCTATGACAATTTACAACTGTTATACCGATAGTTCCTGTACCTACGTTCTTCCTGTCTTTGGCCTGCACCCTTTGTGACTGAAGCCCTTCTTGTGTTTTCCCAAGACCCTTTAACCTAAAAAAAACCACCCAGTCTGTGCCACACAGCCCCTGCTACCCATGTAGCCACCTCCTGTGTATAGTGGCACCTGATCTATTCAGCAGAACCGGAAACCAACCACCCTTTGGTTATAATAAAGATTGTGTCCATGTGATGCTATGGTTCACACAACTGCCTAGTAAGCAGGAGATCTTAGGTTTGAATCTGAGTCCAGCACACTTTTTCACTTGTTGTTGCTGACTCCCTATAAAGTACTGATGCAGCTGACATGATGAATTCTTTCCCTCTCTCTTCCTTTCTCCCCTGCACCTTTCCTTCAATTTACATAAAAGGATTACTGACTGCCAATTGGATGTCTTGGATGAGGATCATTTAGACACACCAAATGGAACTCTTTGTCACAAGTAAACTGTCAATTCATGTGCATTACACAAGAAACTACAGCATTTGAAAGGGAAAGGTAGGACAGTTGTGGAGATTGTGTTAATATGATTTGGAGGTATGTTCAGTTCTACTGGACCTAGTGGGCACATGCGACATAAAATAAACTCTCAGCAGGGTGTAACACACCTGTCTACAATAAATTGTACAGAATAGCTCAGCACTTGCAATAGCTAATGGAGGAATTTATCAGTCAACAGTTGAAAAATGGCATTATGGTAAGTGATAGTCCACGTGGGGAAACCAATGTCATCATGCCAAATAAATTATGAGATGATATGAAGAAATACAGGTTTTGTTATGATTACCAATATCTGAATGCAAGAATGGTGATAGATACATGTGCTATACTCAGTATAGCAGAAACATTGGACAACTTTGGTCAATGTAAATACTTCTCCAAGAAAGATGGATTTAAAGAGTGGGTATCACCAGTTGGAAATAGTTCCAGAAGACTGGCCAAAAACCACATTTATTATTACATGGAAATATTACCAATATCAACAGATGCTATTTTGGGTTAAGAATGCAGCAGCCATATTCCAGAGGTTATTAGATGGAGTGCTGAGGAGACTGAAGACACAACAGTATATGATCTGTATACACTATATTATTTTGTTTTCCTAATATCTGGAGCAGCAATACTGGAGGAAGATTGTGTTTGGCACATTTAATTACTGAATTACTGAAAAGTATCACTTTGCATCCACAAAGATAAACTATCTAGGTCATATGATCAGCCAAGATGGCATGAAGACTGACCCAGGACTGTATGTGTTGTCTGTGATTTCTTACCACAGCAAACTGTGGAACAACTTCAATCATTTTAGGCCTATATAATTACTATAGAAAATTTGTGAAATGGTTTGCTGTAATACTAGACAATTAACTCATTTGTTAAAAATGGGTGTGAATTTCCTGTTGACAGCTGACTGCAAAATCGCATTTGAGAAATTGAAAGACACGCTAACAGTTAGCCTTATATTAATATTTTTGAATTACAGGAAAGAGTTTATCTTGCTGTGACACAAGCAAGCAGGTGATAGAATGCATTCTAAGTCAGGATGTGAATGACAAGAACATCTAGTAGGATATGCATCAAAGCAGTTGAATAAAGCTACACAGAATTACTCAACCATGGTGAAGGAGATATTTAGTGTTATACCTGGTATTATCTATTTTTACTGTTACCTGTAAGGTAGGAAATTCGAAGTTATAATGGACCATGTGGCATTAAAATGGTTATTAAAGTTGAAGGATTCTTCAGGCAGATTAATTCATTGGGCATTGAAGTCAAATGAATTTGATTATGGGATAATACACAAACCTGTAAGGAGACACAGTAAAGCCAATAAATTGTGCAGGAAAATCAGGGTTGTACGAGCACTTTCCAGAAACCTTGCAGAGTAGCAAGAGATCTACATCTACATCTAAATCTACATCTACATCTACATCTACATCTACATCCATACTCCGCAAGCCACCTGACGGTGTGTGGCGGAGGGTACCTTGAGTACCTCTATCAGTTCTCCCTTCTATTCCAGTCTCGTATTGTTCGTGGAAAGACGGATTGTCGGTATGCTTCTGTGTGGGCTCTAATCTCTCTGATTTTTTCCTCATGGTCTCTTCGCGAGATATACGTAGGAGGGAGCAATATATTGCTTGACTCTTCGGTGAAGGTATGTTCTCGAAACTTTAACAAAAGCCCGTACCGAGCTACTGAGCATCTCTCCTGCAGACCACTGATGTGGACTGCCAGTTATTTAGTACACAGCTGGATTTCACTATGCACAATAGGTTATTGTTTAGAATGACAAAGTTTGGGGCACACATTATCGTACCCACAGGGACAAAGTATTGAAGGAAGCACACAATTATGTGTAAGCAACTCACAGAGGATGATTGTTGAATTGCTGAACAAGACTGGTTGAGGACAAGGAGACAGGACTTGATCAGTATGGAGGGGTTGCATGTCATGTACACATTGTGCTGATCGCAGTCATCAACAAATACTGCTTCAAAGATTACTGGAGGCCGTTTAAAATGATGGGAATGGACACTTTGGGTCCATTTGACCTGATATCAGCAGGTAACTGCTGTGTGTTAATGAATGTAGACCACTTTTCACATTACATTGTGATGGTTGCAGTTCTCAATCAACAAGCAAAAACATTGGCAGAGGCAATGGTAAACAAATGATTATTAAAGTTTAGCATCCCCAACACAATAATTACTGATCTGACTTACTGGACGGAATGAGAAGGAAAGACTGATTCTATAGATATAGAATATCTTTGGCTTCCCTCTGACAACCATGCCTCCATCCTTGCTACCCTCCCTGTTTTCCTTTCCCTGTTGCTTCATGACCTGGGTTATGAGTAACTGAATCCACTTTCCCTTCTTCCCTTTCTTTCCCCTCTCTCCTCCCTGATGAAGGAACATTTGTTCCGAAAGCTAGGAACGTAAATTTTCAGTTCTGTTTTTTGTGTACCTATCGGCTGTACTGAGCTGAGGTAAGTACTGGCCAGCCCCTCTATCTCTTTGTTAGTATTTGTTTCACATCTTTATATGAGATTTTCCATTAATCATTTAAATAACTTTTAACTAATTTGATGCTATCATCCTGATTCTGCTCCCACCATAATTCTTTGCAGACCCTCTTCAGTTGATCTTTCTCATCTACCTTCATCATTGCAGCACACATGTGCACCCCTTCCTTAAACAACAATGTATTCTCATTTTCATCACCATCCTCTACACTTCTCAATAAGGCATCTGTGACTACATTTTCAGGCCCCTTAATGTATTTTATCTTGATATCATGTTGTAAATATAAACCCCATCTTGTTAATGTCTGGTGCTTAAGTTTGCACATCTGTAAGAAAGTCAGTGCCCTGTGATAACTGCACACAATCACTTTGTGCCCCAATAAATATTCTTAAAATTTCTGTAAGGCAAAAACTATAGCTAACATGTCCTGCTCTGAGCTGCAATAATTTCTCTCAGATTGCTGTAATGCTTTGCTTGGAAAGGGTATTGTCTTGTGTACTTCTTCATCCTCTTCTTTATCCAATGGAAACTATTCTTTGGCAATCCCATACCCACAAACGTACCACCTGCCATTAAACAAAATGCATTAGCAAAGTCTGGACGATGTAGTACTGTACTGTTACGGAAAACTTCTTTGAGCTATTCAAACACTGTTTGACATTTCACTGAAGGTACACCTTTCATCAGCAAGTTTCTTAAGCATGTAGCATTAAATAACTGTTCTGGGACAAAATGTCAATAGACACTGAATAAACCAAATACACCCTTCAACTTCTTTCTGTAAGTAGGAGCTTGATATTCCCCTATAGCTTCCATTTTTCTGGAAGAATTACCTTCCCAGTAATGATATGTCTTAAAAATTTCAATTCCATTTTTACAAATTCAGTTTTATCTAATTTTAATTTCATTTCCCCTTTCCAAAACTTTGTCTAACAACATTCAATTTTCTTCCTAAGTTAATGTAGACATTAAAACATTGTCAACATAGACTGTTATTTGCCTTAGTAATCCATCATCTAAGACCTGTGACTTAGCTCTTACAAAAGCACAAACACTTATATTTAGCCCAAATGGTTCAACTTTGTACTGATAACATGGACAGTCAAACAAAAATGCCATATACTTTGTGGATTCACTAACTAATGGTAAGTTCCAATAGCAACATGTTACATCCATTCATGTAAAGAACTTCATTTCATTTATTTATTCATCCAGAAATCGTGTTGTGTTATTACACATAGATGTAGGATAAGTTACATTTAACATGCTTTGATACATAAATACACTTATTTTGTAGGTATTCAGTTACATGCATAAGTATAGACATTCTTAAGATGTACATTTATATAAATTATATGCTGTACATAGCAAATCATAACTTTTTTGGTATGTTACATACAGTCATCAGATAATGATTACAGAGTAACACTATTTACATTGTGTTATCATAAGTGCAGATGAGCCAGAACATGGAACAGTTATATCTGTGAATAGAGTCAAATAAGTCAGTTGAAAGTAATATTTTAACACATGCAGTAAAATACATTACAAAAATTGTTTTAGATTACTATTCATAAATTCTTCCACTGAATATAAGCAGTGCTTCTGTAGGATTGACTTTATTTTGGATCTGAATCCTTTCAGCAAGACCTGACATTTTCAGGTAGCTTCTTGTACAGAAGTACTCCCCTGTACCTTACACTACTGTGCCCTTTATGTAGCTGTTGATCAGTTATAAATATGTCATTGTAATGACGAGTATTATGATAGTGAACATCTCTATTTTTTGTAAATATATGGAGATTTTCATGAATAAAACACACTGTTTCATGAATATAGATACAAGGCACTGGCAAAATACTGAGCTCCTTAAAGAGATGTTTAGTGGTGGAAGACAGGGGTACTTGTTTCATTGTCTTAATTATTCGCTTCTGCATAATAAATACATTCTTATGGGAGAAGCCCCAAAAAGGAATGCAGTATGTAATTATTGAGTGTACTAGTGCAAAGTAGGCACATTTTAGTGTTTTGATATCACAGATTTTACTGAAAATACTAAAAGCATAGCACAAGCTGTTTATTTTACTTAATAATTTATCTTTATGTATGTCCCACTGTAGTGTGTCATCTATCCATACTCCAAGGAATTTTGTGGCTCTTTCTCACTGGATGGGCACATTCTCAATCCTGATATCATCTATCACAGACAATACCTTTTGTGTTGAGTGGAAATTTATATACACTGTTTTATCTTTGTTTAGGAGAAGTTTGTTTTTGTTCAACCAGTTTACCAGACTACAATTTGTAGCAGCAATTGTGGAGTTGAGTTGATGACAGTGATATGGAAACAGTATATTGGTGTCATCAGCAAACATTACCGGTAGACCTTCCTGAATGCTTTGGGGCAGATCACTGATGTATATTAGAAATAAAAGGGGACCAAGTGTTCACCCCTTTAAATTTTTCCAACAACTCATCAGTGTTTTCTGGTTATTTAAGGCCCTAGTGTCTAACACCAACCTTATAGATCCATCTTTTCTTAATTACCACCATTAAAGGATTATTTATTATATGCACTAACAGCTTTCTCAATGATCTCCCAGTTACCATATTTGAATTAAGTCACTCACAGCTTATTTATGCTGTTCATCAAGTGGTACACGTTTTTGAAAAACTGTGTATCTTCTTTAACAGTCCAATAACATTCTTCATTTTGGTGTTCATCCAATTCATGAATGTCTTCTACGTTTTTACTCTATTTTACTAGATAGTGCTGGCAGTTCCCCTGGACCCACCCCCATCTTCACCGTATTCATTATACCCCTCCAATTCTTCCTTTTTCCTACAATATCGTACAGAAATATTG
This sequence comes from Schistocerca nitens, assembly GCF_023898315.1. NCBI lineage: Eukaryota > Metazoa > Arthropoda > Insecta > Orthoptera > Acrididae > Schistocerca > Schistocerca nitens. Next base: position 394,826,286 of record NC_064622.1, on the reverse strand, counting down.
CCCTTTTCCTTTGCTGTTAATTTCTTTTCGCTGGAAAATTGTGTAGTAGCTCTTCTCCATCTTACTTCCAAAGGCACAGAATATTCATTAAAATCTAACTTCTCATCATATTTATTAAAAAAGTCAGCTCCAATCAAAAATGTCAGCGCTGAAGCTCAGAATTATCAGAAAGTTGTGATAGAACTGTATCCAATTTTTGTTAATATCATCACTACAAGATTAACTGGGTTCCTAAGTTTTCCAGTAGTTGCAATTATTTGTATGCCAATAACAGGCATTATTACTCATGCTTCCTTATTAGGTAATGCATCTAAACATTGCTATTAACACAAAAGTGACTATCACTGTCAGCTAAACACTGGACTTCTTTACCCTGTCCCAACAAATTAATTTACTGGCTGTCCTGTATTTTCCCTATGACTATTGATTTCAATCTGCTTCTGGTAAATCATGTACAACTTCCTTTCTATAAAAACCTTCCCCATGTCTAGAGACTACACATATATTCACTCACTATCCATCCTTTTCACATTTGTCAATCTGTCCATCAATGACAGATCAAAACACTTCTCCAAATCTACCTCTTCTCTTTTCACAGTAAATAATTTTTGCATTTACTCTTCAAATTCCCCATTCTCTTCACATTCCTGCAAAATCTCACTAATTAACTGAAACCCCCCCCCCCCCCCCCCATTATTGTCGTCACCTGGCTGCATATCTCCCATTGCTGTACATAAATCTTTATTAATTGCCTCCAATATTTCCTCCACCCTTTTCTCATCTTGCTCCTGCAGTCCCTCATCTATGTTCTCCCCTTCTTCATTAGTAGATTCATCATGATTTCACTGTACCCACTTTCCTATATATCATATGCTTCATCATTTTCTTTTAAACTATTGACCAACTGTTTGTACTGCAATGTTTACTTTGTTCTTTCCTATTAAAAAACTCTTCCAAGCCACCATTAAACATGCATATTCTGACTTCATTAATCTCATATACTTCAGTTGCATTACTCCTGCCATTACTTTCAACTTCTCATATTTTGATGTCATGTTATGCAAGGGCATTACAGTTCCCCATTCTGCAAATTGTTTCCCAAACTCTGTGATTCTACTTCATTTTCTACCTGTAACCTCACCTCTTGTTTGTTCTGAAAATCGTTGTCATCATGGCTTGGAGAATGAAATCTATGCACAGGTCCTTGCTCTCTGTTAATTGGTCTGTTTGCCATAGCAAGATGCCACCCCTTGCATCTCTCCCACTATTATTATTATGGAACATGCTCATTCTGTTTACATTTACGTTCTTGTAGTTTTACAATTCACTTCAGGGCCTGAAGTTTCAACTAGCTTACTCCTCCTCTTGCAACAATTTTTCCACCATTTCCAGATAATTAATAAACTTATTAACATTGTCTCTGGGAGCAGCAGTAATTTTGTTGCACCAGTTCATGTGCAGCTTTCCACCCGAGCAAATGATAATCTGTTAAGGCCCTAATTTATTAGACAAATATAACAGGTTAGTAATTCATCTTAAAGCAAATATTTTCACACTCTCTTTTGTAGGATTAAAATTTTCACCAGATTAGAAACTATTTTGCAACTCTATTTGCTTTTTTTATTCCACTTTTCTTTGAAAAAGGCTTTCTTAAATTTTCCTAGTGTATCATATTGCTCAGTGGCAGTCATACCTCATGTTCTAACTTCACTCAAGAATAAAACAAATATTTTTCTGATTAGTCACAGATTAGACAAGCATTTTCAAAATCATTCCAGATTTTTTCATGCAGATTTCTCATTGGATCAAAATGTAAAAATTGTCTATTTGTAACAGAAGCAACTTTTGATGATTCTGTAACCAAATTACACCCAACACTGTCAGTGCCAACTCTAACATTATGAAACTTCCTGGCAGATTAAAACTGTGTGCCGGACCGAGACTCGAACTTGGGACCTTGGCTTTCGTGGGCAAGGAGAGCTTCTGTAAAGTTTGGAAGGTAGGAGACGAGGTACTGGCAGATGTAAAGCTGTGAGGATAGGGTGTGAGTCATGCTTGGGTAGCTCAGTTGGTAGAGCACTTGCCCGCGAAAGGCAAAGGTCCCAAGTTCGAGTCTCGGTCCGGCACACAGTTTTAATCTGCCAGGAAGTTTCATATCAGCGCACACTCCGCTGCAGAGTGAAAATCTCATTCTGTCTAACATTATGCTTTACCTTACTCAGTCTGTTATCATATTCATGTAATTTAGTTTCTACATTCTTGATCTGTTTAGTCAGATGATCTGTGTTAGTTTCTATCATTTCCAGATGATCAGACACAGCCTTCACAGATTTCAAACAATTTGCACTTTTGGTATTAATTTTACTGTCCAAAGCTTTGTGACTTTTTCACATACAAAATCTACAGCAGCAGCTTTCTGCTCAATTTGATGTACATCCTCTTTAATTTGATCTGCCTTTGCTTGCTCCCAGTAGCTATCTTCTTCACTGTCTCTGTTAATTCACTTTTTACTTTTTCTGAGGATTTCCTACAGTTTTTCTCAACTTGAGAAATTCTTTCATCAACCTTAATGTCAAACAACTGCAAATCTTTCTCCCACTTTTATTTAATTCCACAGCCTGGTTTTCCAATTTTACATTAATTTCAGATTTAAATTTCTTAAGCACACCAGCCAAATAACTAATACTAACAGTCTGTTGTTGAGTTTTCTTATTAAGATTACCAGTTTGTTGTTCAATTTTCTTATTAAGATTACCAGTCTGTTGTTCAATTTTCTCATTAAGATTACCAGACTATTATTCAGTTTTATCAAGATTACTAGTCTGCTGCTCTGTATTTTTATTTACCCTTGAAAATTTTTTGTTTGTGTTAAACATTAATGAGGCAAAAATTTCTTGCAAGCTTACTGGTTTATTTCCCCCAATACAAGTCCCTGTTCTGTTTGCTTTCTAGGCAACATATCAATTTGGTAACCGCTTCCCGTGTTTCTTGTTCATTTACATTACACTGACTAACATCAAACAGACTAGAATAAGTAAAATCATTCAACTGATTACTGTCAGAAGTTCAACTATCACCCATAGTTGCATATGTTGAAACATTTTGTTCCAGTTCTACTCTCATAATTGGAGATAACTGAGGTACATCATCAACTGAAGAATCACTGTTTATTAGATCACCTGCTGGTTTTTGTTCAGGAATGCTTATTCGAGTGACACTGGCACTCACATTGAACTGAACCTCATCCCCTTCTTTCACTTTTACAGAACTGTCACTCTATTCCATTCTTGTGAATCTTTTAACACAAGCACGCAATAAAGAAAATTCACTTATCTCCAGTTGTCTGCCATAGGCACAGTGTGTTGTATTTATGGGTCTGATGTCTGCCCACAGGTACACCAGTTTCAGGGTCCTTGTGTACATTGACTTCAGTGCTCCTCTGCTGCACTCGCGAGTAACTGCTTTTGTTGCTATTTTGTCCAACTTTATGCTGCACCTCCACTGTCTTGATGATGTTTCCCATCCACTTCCCTTCATAAAGTCTGAGGCCTCTTGGCATTGATATTCTTTTTTGCTTTCTTGTGCACTATTCCATGCTATCTTTCACTCACTGTGTTACACTGTCCTCTTTCAGAACTAATCCTGATTGCAGTTTCAAACCACTATAGCATTTTATTCCCTGGCTGAATATGCACTTTGTGTGCTTGCAGGGTTATTTTTCCTGCCTATAATAAACAGTCCACTCGCCTTATGGTGATATCTTCTTTTACAGTCCAGTCCACATGCCTGCCATGTCAGAGGATGAACAATTTAACCTGACTGGAAAAGCAGTAGTGGAACCAGTCACACAACCTGTGTCTAGAGGGTCAACAAGTAGTTTCTAGTTTCAGGATTACTGAGCTATTAAAGGGTCAATAGTTTATGAGTGAAAACTCCAATATATTGTTACTTATTGCATACAAAAACATTGCCATGCTCTATATCTACTGAAGAAATGCAAACATCAACTAGTGAAACCACTAGTTCATCTAATAAACTGTATTCTTTAAGACTGTACATTCCTTGACAAGTTGAAACTGGCTGAAGTCAAACCTTTACAGAAGAAGGGAAAATTAGACATTTTTGGAACTACAGAACTATTGCCCTAACCTCAATATTCAGCATGGGAAAAATAATGACAAAAGGAATCTTGGAACATTGATGTTGAAGTCTGCAATTATGAGCACAATTTATTGGGTGGAACACACTGACTCAATAGTTGCACACAGTTAATACAAACACGTAAATAGAAGGTAGCTTGCCAAAAGTAAAGTCCATGTATAGTCTGGAGTCAAAACCAAAGTAATCAACTGATTGTGGCTCGTGAAGTGACAGTTCCATGTAAGAAATCATGTGAGAGAATGCATATCCTGACATGAGGGTTGCATATATTTGTCATTACTGGTTTTGTCCAAATTATTGTGTGTGGAGGGCTTGGCCAGAAATGAAAGTGACAGAAGTAGGAGCTTCAGATGGCCAGTCATTTCAGAACAATATCATTTTCCATGGAGTTGGGTGAGGCATGAACCATTTGTATTAGCATAATTAGCAGTTAGTGACAGTTGCAGCAAAAAGAGTATGGAATAGCAATCAAAAGGTTGTGGGATTGAATCTCTATTCAGAAGGTTTCTTATTTGTTTTTAGAGTCAATTTTTACATTACTTAGACTGCAAATAAAATGAAATAATGCTCAAAATATTGTATTTATTAATATTTTTAATAAAAGGACATGAAAAAGGAAAGGCAAAGAAAAATTTAGCATTGCAAATAAATTTGCAAGAAAGGTTTGTACTTGCTGCATCCATAAGGACTCTGCAAATAACTTTCCAAACAAATGCCAAACTGTGTGATGAAAGAGAACCTTTCCTGAATGTAAACCAAGTTTCTTTTCCTACAAGGGCTGTAAAACAACCATGTAATTGTAGAAACACAAATTTTATAATGTGTGTCAAGATGCTGAGACAATTTCTGCGTCCCTTGCTCTTAAGATGAATGTCATGCCAGCACTTGTAAATCATCAACTCTAAATTAATTAAACTATCTACATTTGTACATGAAGTTCTCATTTAAGCACACAATCCCTTCCTTGAAATTTATTTATAATCCCAAATTTTCCTTTACTTTTACTTTTCATGCCTTTTATGGGAATTTTAAAATTTTGTATATGGCTGGAGCAGCAACCATAGAATGAAATCTTTTTGTGGAAATAGTAAACAGCCAATCAGTTGCAAATTTTTTATAAAAACATTTTCTTCAGGAAGACAGACAACTGAATCACATGTTGTGGCAGAGATACATTAAATATAGCCAAAAGGCATCAGTCAAATATAAAATATGTACAACATGGTTGTTGTCAATTGGTATTTCCTCAACAATGTATAGCTAGTCCACTGGGATCATGTACGTGAAGCTTGCACTATAGTGTAAGTGTTGTGCATGTGACACTAGTGCACTAGTTGTACATGGGTGATGAAATACCATACGACAACTATGATGTGCATGTTTGAATTTATTATGGAGGTGAAATTTTATATTTGACTGATGCCTTTTGGTTATATTTTAACATACCTCTGCCACAATACCTAATCCAGTACCTTCTGAAAAGGATGTTTTTAAAAATATTGAAACTATGGTAAAGGAAACTTCCTGGCAGATTAAAACTGTGTGCCCGACTGAGACTCGAACTCGGGACCTTTGCCTTTCGCGGGCATGTGCTCTACCAACTGAGCTACCGAAGCACGACTCACGCCCGGTCTCACAGCCTTACTTCTGCCATTATCTCGTCTCCTACCTTCCAAACTTTACAGAAGCTCTCCTGCGAACCTTGCAGAACTAGCACTCCTAGACCGGGCGTGAGTCGTGCTTCGGTAGCTCAGTTGGTAGAGCACTTGCCCGCGAAAGGCAAAGGTCCTGAGTTCGAGTCTCGGTCGGGCACACAGTTTTAATCTGCCAGGAAGTTTCATATCAGCACACACTCCGCTGCAGAGTGAAAATCTCATTCTGGAAACATCCCGCAGGCTGTGGCTAAGCCATGTCTCCGCAATATCCTTTCTTTCAGGAGTGCTAGTTCTGCAAGGTTCGCAGGAGAGCTTCTGTAAAGTTTGGAAGGTAGGAGACGAGATACTGGCAGAAGTAAGGCTGTGAGACCGGGCGTGAGTCATGCTTCGGTAGCTCAGTTGGTAGAGCACTTGCCCGCGAAAGGCAAAGGTCCCGAGTTCGAGTCTCGGTCGGGCACACAGTTTTAATCTGCCAGGAAGTTTCATATCAGCGCACACTCCGCTGCAGAGTGAAAATCTCATTATGGTAAAGGAGTTTTAATAAAACTGCCAATTTGTGACTGACTGGCTGTTTAGTATTTCTACAAAAACATTCTGTGAAAATATTAATAAATACAAAGTATTGAATGTAAGTAATACAAAAATTGAAAATAAGAAAAAGTTTATGCCTATCAAAGGAGCCCATGACCCTCAAATTACCATTCTGTACTCTTTCTGCTGTGCCAACCACTGCCTGGTGACTCCACTTACATAAATAGCTTTTGTCAAGCCTGACCCACACAAAAAATGCTATATTTTCTAAACACTTGGTCATCTTGAGCTCTCTCTTCTCTCCCTTTCATTTCTGGCCAAGCCCTCCAGACTCCATAAATCTGGACCAAATCGGTTTCCCAAAATGATGCGGGCACATGGTTATAGCTGGTTGGTGGTCATGAAGTGACACGACTGCCATCTGGGGACTTGGCTTCCCAGAGTGCCATTTGCTACGGCTGCTTGCAGATCAGGGTGCCACCATTGGTGCCAGCTATAATTAAGGGTCAGTCTCCGACAGCCGTGATCGCTCCATGTCGCTGTCAGAGAGAGTTGCAGCCTCCCCCTCCTTCACCTCCTGCCCCCCCCCCCCCCCCCCCCAAAGGTGGTGACCAGGAGTGGATTTGCCCTGCTTCCACTCATGGAAGGCAGGTCTGCAGTTGCTGGTGTTGTTCCAGAGGAAGTCAGAGTTGCCAGTGTCCAATCCAGGACTAACTGGTCACTGTGGTCCAGCAGTGCCAATGGAGGACTGGAGGTGATTGTGCCTGCAGGTTGTATGGACCAGATGAGCACACCGTCTGTGTCCTGGGGTGCGACTACTTCTGATGGCACAGACTTCACACCTCTGGGAGCCGTGTGGACCTCAGATGAAGGCTGGAACCCAGGTCTGATGGTGTCCAAACAACTGTGACCACACAAGATGCCTATTTGATACCAGTGACAGGCTAGAGACTGGGACAAATGAAAGAATGGCAGCAAGAGCAAAAGGGGAAAGGTCCAGGCCTGTCTCCCACGCAGCATTTCCACTAGGCTTTTGCCTGCAATAGCAGCAGCCTTACAGGTGGCCAAAAATGAGGTGAGGGCATCCTTCAATGAGGTGGATTTTCCCAGGGTACTCATCTTCTCTTTGAAGGTCTGCACCACCTGTTCCATCTCCTCATTGGATTGTTAATCACAGAAACTGTTTCATATGGGTACACTGCAGTGATCTACGAGGGCCGTTCAGAAAGTAACCTCCGGTTGATTTAAAAAAATACACCAAGTTAAATAAAAATATTTTAATATATACATCTTACAACTACATCTTTGCACTATTTTTCTACATAGTCTCCATAGCGATTGAGGCACTTATCGTATCTCTTCACAAGCTTTGAAATTACTTCTGCATAAAAATCACCCGCTTGTGCCTGGAGCCAGCACAGAACTTACGGTAACCCAATCTTGCTGTCACTATCTCGTACAAGAGAGTCTTAGAAATCTGTGGAAAACCAGTAGACAACTCCGACATTGAGAAACGTCGATTTTCACGAACTTTTGCATCAACTGTCTGAACGAGTTCGTCAGTCACCAATGATGGTCTACCTCTCCTCTCTTCATCATGAACGTTTTCTCATCCACTTTTAAATAAACGTACCCATTCACGAACAACTCCTTCACTCATAACTCTTGGTCCGTACACGGCACAAAGCTCACGATGAATAGCTGCTGCAGAATATCCTTTGGCTGTAAAAAACCTTATGACAGCACGCACTTCACATTTGGCAGGGTTTTCTATTGCAGCACACATTTCAAACTGCCACAAAAACTAAACTAGCGCAGGTACGACGTTCACTCGACCACGGCTTGATGTCGACTGACCTGTTGAGTGCGTGAACGCACAGATGGCGTCGCTACTCCCCCCACAACCCGCACTGTGACCAATCGGAGGTTACTTTCTGAACCGCCCTCGTACATCTGGACTCTGGGTTGCAGAGCCAGAGAATAATGACCACAAGTTGTTTGTGTTCTGTTTGCAGAAGGAGAACACCCTCATAGAGGCAGATCATGTTCTTTTAAGGTAACAAATATTTTGAGTAGACTATGTTCCATTGCGGGTACATACTGAGACAAACCTTGCTTAATCCATTTGGTAACTGTACAGAGAATAGTGTCCACCCTCGTCTGGGCCATCGCCAATGCAGCATCTATAGGAAAATCATTAAGGGTCAATGAAGAACAAGAACCCAGCAAAAATATAATGACTTCCTGGGTGCCAAATTTAGGATCCAGGTCTGCTGGAAGCCTGGCTAAAGCATTGGCATTCATGTGGTGGCTTGTCGGCTTATAAATGACATCATAGCTATATACCAATAAGAACAATGGTCATCATTGCAGCTGTTGTGCTGTCCTGATGGAAGGATACAACATGATCAAAACAGTGTGATCAGTGGCTTGTTTTTTGTCAGTAACTGGAGTTGACAGTGTATGGATAGTTATGAATTCACGAACCTGTAAAAGGTAGTCAATTCCTCTTTTTCAGTCTATGAGCAAGTGGCACTCCACAGTGTTGAGTGTCTTGGAAATGGACACAATAGAATGCTTGGAGCCATTAGCTTCCTTGTGGGAAAGCACTGCACCCATGCCATATTATGAAGCATCTGTGGCAAGAAGAAGAGACTTCCCCAGTGAAAAAGGGACAAGGCATTCTGGAGACCACTTGAATATAACCACTTCTTTCCACAATGCATTGAAAGATTAGGATATTTTTGTGACATAGGTAATGAAATGGCTGCAATAGATAATTTTTCCTATAAGAGATTGTAGTTCCTTGAGGTTCTGGCACCTGGGCATGTTCTCTGTTGCTTGGATGTGCTGCTTGGTAGGATGGATGCCCTGCTTGCTGACTATAAATCCAAGATATTCAATGGACTGTTGAAAAGAATTGCACTTCTAGAGATTACATTTGAGCCTTGCAGATAATCAAGAAAACAAAGATTGCAAGTTCCAGTGGTGTTCACTGGTGGACGCCCTTGTCATTCTAATGTCATCCAAATAATTGCAGCATGAAGGAGTGTTCTGTATCAGCTGTTTCAAACAATGCTGAAAATCTGCTGAGGTACTAGAAATGTCAAAGAACAGCTGGTTATACTTGTAGAGACCAAATGAGATTTGAGCACCAACAAACAGGTCCCAAGACTTCGGGTGTAACAGTAACTGCAACTACACTTCTAACAAATCAACCTTAGTATAATAGTCACTCTTTTTCAACTTGGATAACAGGTCTTACAATTGAGGAATTGGAAAAGTATCCATGATGCCCTGGACATTAATGGCCCTTAAAATTGCCACTTAATTGGAGACAGCCATCCAGTTTCTTTACTATTATGAGGGGAGAAACCCACTGGCTTAATGAGACAAGAATAATCATGTTGAGATCCTTCAACCTGCAGAATTCTGCCTGTGTCCCTTAGGATGTACAGTACTGGCCTCACTTGTGAGAAGCGAGGCATGAACCTTGGTTTTAAATGAATTAATACTGCTACATTTGTAGCCCATCCAAATACAAGAATGAACATATCTGAATATGAGGCAGCAGGATGGAATCTCCATGGACACCAAAGTACATTTTATGGAGTGAAGAAGCCAAGTTATTTGAATGCATCTGACCCAGATATGTTTTCTGCATTACCAGAAGTAATGGCTAAGAATGAATTTCCTTGAAACGTTTCCATAAGAGACATCTGTTGGAAAAAAAAAAAAACCCTTTCAAATGAATGTTATGAACACTATATGCAGTTACTCTCCTGCAAAACTGTTTATAGCAGTGGAGAACCTAAAGCAACATATTAGTACAATTTATAAGAGAAGAGGATGTGACAGCTGTTGTGGTTTGGCAAGACAGCCAATCCACTAGGAGGAAGCCGAAAGGCATGCGTTTAAGCTCACGCAGGCTGGCGTGAGGTCTGGAACAGGACACGGAAATGAGAATAGCCAAAAACGTATGTAGGTGCTGGAATACTTAACTTTAATCCATAATTGGTGAACATCGCTCTTGACGGTACATGTTTTACAGCATCAATAGTGACTGGTAATGGCGCCTTGCTAGGTCGTAGCAAATGACGTAGTTGAAGGCTATGCTAACTATCGTCTCGGCAAATGAGAGCGTAATTTGTCAGTGAACCATCGCTAGCAAAGTCGGCTGTACAACTGGGGCGAGTGCTAGGTAGTCTCTCTAGAACTCCCGTGTGGCGGCGCTCGGTCTGCAATCACTGATAGTGGCGACACGCGGGTCCGACGTATGCTAACGGACCGCGGCCGATTTAAAGGCTACCACCTAGCAAGTGTGGTGTCTGGTGGTGACACCACATTCCTCCCCCGCAAATCGGCGGACGGTTGTGGCATAAGGCTTCCGCCCGCCGTGGGGAGGACCCCATGTTGACATATGCGACGAGGTGGGGAGCCTAACAACAGGCGAGGCTGTGCCACCCGCGCCCTGCCATTCAGACCGAGGGGAGCTAGGAAACGTCTGAAAACCAGCTCCAGGGTTCATGTCAACATGCAGTGTATGTGCCCGTAGAGAGACAGGAGGGGCCAAAGGGTCGACCTCCATCGGGCAAAATGGAAGGCATCGTCTGTAACACATGGGGCTGAGGCGAGCCAGTAGCTGGGTCCCCAGGGTGCTGACCGGACGGCACCGTCGCTGAAAGCAGATGGGGAGCGGCAGATCCCGTGCGATGACAGAGGCGCAGCTGGTTGAGACGCCATCGCACCTCACCAGGGGCCCCCAAAACCGGATACATAGCGTGGCCGAGACAGCGAAGAATGCGTCCTTCGAGCCAACGCCGTGAACCATGATAGTTATGATAGTAGACGACGTCGCCTGGAGCAAAAGCAGGTGTCTGCCGCTGCACAGGAACCTGATGCGGCTGATGTAGCAAAGACATCAAGGTTCGATGAGGGCGACCGTGGAGCAACTCAGCCGGCGAGCAACCATCTTGGTGCTGAGAGCGATACGAGGACAAAAAAAGCAATAACGCGTCCTCCCGAGAATGCGACTCTTTTAACTTCAACATCTGTGACTTGAAAGTCCGGACCAATCGTTCAGCGGCACCGTTTGACTGAGGCGAAAACGGCGCGGATGTCAGATGTTGAATACCATTGGCCTTGCAGAATGACTGAAATTCTGCGGACATGAATTGTGGGCCATTTTCGGAAACAATAGTCTGCGGAAGACCTTCAGTGGAAAAGATAGCAGATAACACTTGGATGGTGGCAGATGACGTCGTGGAAGACATCCGGACAACAAAAGGAAAATTACGGAATGAATCGACCAGAACCAACCATCGAGCATTCCAGAAGGGACCAGCAAAATCGATGTGTAAGCAGTGCCAAGGGGAAATGGCTTTTGGCCATGCAAAGAATTTCCGCGGTGGTGCTGATTGTTATTCGGCACACACCATGCAAGAAGAGCACATATTCGTAATCGCGGCATCGATTCCGAACCAAGTACAGTGCTGACGAGCAAGTTGTTACGTTCGCACTATACCCCAATGTCCTTGGTGGAGAAGCCGTAAGACAGAGGACTGTAACGAACGTGGGACCACGACCCTAGACTGATTATCAGAACGCAACAGCAAAACACCATGTCGTACAAAAAGTCTCTCCTTGTGAGCAAAAAATCGACGAACCAACGGATCCCCGATCCGTGACTTTGACAAGGGCCATTGAATAGCAACGAAACGCAGAACGGTAGCAAGGACAGGGTCGGCAGCTGTGGCTGTAGCTACATGACGAAAATCAATCGGAAACGATTCGACCACGTCATCGGTTTCCGAATCAATGAACATGCAAGCAAGTTCGGAGGAATCGAATGCTCTATCCTCAGCAACAGGCAAACGGGACAACGCATCAGCATTTCCGTGCTTAGCAGTGGACCGATACAAGATATCGTAGCGGTACTGCGAGAGGAAAATAGACCAGCGAATGAATTTCTGCGCTGTACGTGGAGGTACAGGCTTGGTCGGATGAAAAAGCGATGTCAAAGGTTTGTGGTCTGTGATAATGGTAAAAGGACGACCATACAAGAAATCATGAAACTTTGTAACACCAAATACGAGAGCCAATGCTTCTTTCTCGATCTGTGAATAATGTCTTTGCACAGACGAGAGCAATTTGGACGCAAAGGCAATAGGGCGATCGTGCGTACCATCTTTGTGCGCAAGCACAGCACCGATCCCGAAATCCGATGCATCCACCATCAACAAAAGGGGCTTCCAGGGATCGAATGGCGTAAGGCAAGTATTGGAAAGCAATGCTGATTTCAACTGGCGAAAGGCGCGTTCGCATTCCGTCGTCCAGACGAACGGAACACCCTTACGGCGTAAGCGATGAAGCGGAGCTGAAATGGAAGAGGCATGTGGCACATGTGTGATTAAATGATGATGGTGTCCTCTTGGGTAAAATATTCCGGAGGTAAAATAGAACCCCCTTTCGTATCTCCGGGCGGAGACTACTCAAGGGGACATCATTATCAGGAGAAAGAAAACTGGCGTTCTACGGATCGGAGCGTGGAATGTCAGATCCCTTGATCGGGCAGGTAGGTTAGAAAATTTAAAAAGGGAAATGGATAGGTTAAAGTTAGATATAGTGGGAATTAGTGAAGTTCGGTGGTGATTACAGGGTTATAAATACAAAATCAAATAGGGGTAATGCAGGAGTAGGTTTAATAATGAATAAAAAAATAGGAGTGCGGGTTAGCTACTACAAACAGCATAGTGAACGCATTATTGTGGCCAAGATAGACATGAAGCCCATGCCTACTACAGTAGTACAAGTTTATATGCCAACTAGCTCTGCAGATGATGAAGAAATTGATGAAATGTATGACGAGATAAAAGAAATTATTCAGGTAGTGAAGGGAGACGAAAATTTAATAGTCATGGGTGACTGGAATTCGTCAGTAGGAAAAGGGAGAGAAGGAAACATAGTAGGTGAATATGGATTGGGGGGAAGAAATGAAAGAGGAAGCCGCCTTGTAGAATTTTGCACAGAGCATAACTTAATCATAGCTAACACTTGGTTCAAGAATCATAAAAGAAGGTTGTATACCTGGAAGAATCCTGGAGATACTAAAAGGTATCAGATAGATTGTATAATGGTAAGACAGAGATTTAGGAACCAGGTTTTAAATTGTAAGACATTTCCAGGGGCAGATGTGGATTCTGACCACAATCTATTGGTTATGAACTGCAGATTGAAACTGAAGAAACTGAAAAAAGGTGGGAATTTAAGGAGATGGGACCTGGATAAACTGAAAGAACCAGAGGTTGTAGAGAGTTTCAGGAAGAGCATAAGGGAACAATTGACAGGAATGGAGGAAAGAAATACAGTAGAAGAAGAATGGGTAGCTCTGAGGGATGAAGTAGTGAAGGCAGCAGAGGATCAAGTAGGTAAAAAGACGAGGGCTAATAGAAATACTTGGGTAACAGAAGAAATATTGAATTTAATTGATGAAAGGAGAAAATATAAAAATGCAGTAAATGAAGCAGGCAAAAAGGGAATACAAACGTCTCAAAAATGAGATCGACAGGAAGTGCAAAATGGCTAAGCAGGGATGGCTAGAGGACAAATGTAAGTATGTAGAGGCTTGTCTCACTAGGGGTAAGATAGATACTGCCTACAGGAAAATTAAAGAGACCTTTGGAGAGAAGAGAACCACTTGTATGAATATCAAGAGCTCAGATGGCAACCCAGTTCTAAGCAAAGAAGGGAAGGCAGAAAGGTGGAAGGAGTATATAGAGGGTTTATACAAGGGCGATGTACTTGAGGACAATATTATGGAAATGGAAGAGGATGTAGATGAAGATGAAATGGGAGATAAGATACTGCGTGGAGAGTTTGACAGAGCACTGAAAGACCTGAGTCGAAACAAGGCCCCGGGAGTAGACAACATTCCATTAGAACTACTGATGGCCTTGGGAGAACCAGTCATGACAAAACTCTACCATCTGGTGAGCAAGATGTATGAGACAGGCGAAATACCCACAGACTTCAAGAAGAATATAATAATTCCAATCCCAAAGAAATCAGGTATTGACAGATGTGAGAATTACTGAACTATCAGTTTAATAAGTCACAGCTGCAAAATACTAACGCGAATTCTTTACAGACGAATGGAAAAACTGGTAGAAGCCGACCTAGGGGAAGATCAGTTTGGATTCCGTAGAAATGTTGGAACACGTGAGGCAATACTAACCTTACGACTTATCTTAGAAGAAAGATTAAGAAAAGGCAAACCTACGTTTCTAGCATTTGTAGACTTAGAGAAAGCTTTTGACAACGTTAACTGGAATACTCTCTTTCAAATTCTGAAGGTGGCAGGGGTAAAATACAGGGAGCGAAAGGCTATTTACAATTTATACAGAAACCAGATGGCAGTTACAAGAGTCGAGGGACATGTAAGGGAAGCAGTGGTTGGGAAGGGAGTGAGACAGGGTTGTAGCCTCTCCCCGATGCTATTCAATCTGTATATTGAGCAAGCAGTAAAGGAAACAAAAGAAAAATTCGGAGTAGGTGTTAAAATTCATGGAGAAGAAGTAAAAACTTTGAGGTTCGCCGATGACATTGTAATTCTGTCAGAGACAGCAAAGGACTTGGAAGAGCAGTTGAACGGAATGGACAGTGTCTTGAAAGGAGGATATAAGATGAACATCAACAAAAGCAAAACGAGGATAATGGAATGTAGTCAAATTAAATCGGGTGATGCTGAGGGGATTAGATTAGGAAATGAGACACTTAAAGTAGTAAAGGAGTTTTGCTATTTAGGGAGTAAAATAACTGATGATGGTCGAAGTAGAGAGGATATAAAATTTAGACTGGCAATGGCAAGGAAATCGTTTCTGAAGAAGAGAAATTTGTTAACATCAAGTATAGATTTAAGTGTCAGGAAGTCGTTTCTGAAAGTATTTGTATGGAGTGTAGCCATGTATGGAAGTGAAACATGGACAATAACCAGTTTGGACAAGATGAGAATAGAAGCTTTCGAAATGTGGTGCTACAGAAGAATGCTGAAGATAAGGTGGGTAGATCACGTAACTAATGAGTAGGTATTGAATAGGATTGGGGAGAAGAGAAGTTTGTGGCACAACTTGACTAGAAGAAGGGATCGGTTGGTAGGACATGTCGTGAGGCATCAAGGGATCACAAATTTAGCATTGGAGGGCAGCGTGGAGGGTAAAAATCGTAGAGGGAGACCAAGAGATAAATACACTAAACAGATTCAGAAGGATGTAGGTTGCAATAGGTACTGGGAAATGAAGAAGCTTGCACAGGATAGAGTAGCATGGAGAGCTGCATCAAACCAGTCTCAGGACTGAAGACCACAACAACAACATGTGGCACATATTTATGATAGTAATTGATTTTTCCCAGCACACTCTGTAGCTGCTTCAAATTCTGCAGCGAAGGCAAGTCTTGTATGGCACGGAGGTGCTCTGGACTGGGATGTATGCCTTGGGCATTGAGGACATGTCCCAGATAGGGTAAGTCACGAGCAAGAAACACACATTTGTCCGTCCGCAAGCGAAGACCATTATGTCGCAAGACCTGAAATAATGTTCTGAGATTGGCTAAATGTTCTTCTTTCGTCTTTCCGGAGATCACAATATCGTCCAGATAGTTTGCTGCAGTAGGTACCGACGCACAAACAGTTTGTAGATATTGCTGAAACAATGCATGGGCGGATGCACACCCGAATGGCAGTCGTTTAAATCGGTACAAACTAAGATGCATGTTAACCACCAAAACGCGCTGGGATTCTTCGTCCACCGGTATTTGCAAGTACGCATCTGCTAGGTCCAACTTCAAAAAATATTTACCCGGGCACAGTTTGTCAAAAAGATCTTCTGGGCGGGGTAAAGGAAAAGTGGCAGTCACTAGTTGGGGATTCACCGTTGCCTTGAAATCCACACAAAGTCTCAATTTTCCGGAAGGTTTTTGCAAAATTACTAAGGGTGATGCCCAGAGAGAAGCCTGCACACGTTTAATCACACCTTGTGATTCCAAATCGTGTAATGTTTTTGCGACTTTATCACGCAATGCGTGGGGAACATTGCGCGCTCTGAAAAATTTCGGTTGCGTGTTTACTTTCAGTTCCAAATGTGCTTTATAGTTCTTAGCGCAACCAAGGCCCGGTGCAAAAATGTCTGCAAATTCTTCACATAGAGGAGAAACACTGTCTGAAGGCACAGTCTGATTCACTGATAGGACCTGATTTACTATAGACAAGTTACACAACTGTAATGAATTGAAACCAAACAAGTTCACTGCAGAAGAAGAACGAAGGACGTACAATGACACAAGTTTTGTTTGTCCTTTGTATGTTGCAAGAAGGCTGCACTGTCCGAACACAGGGATCGCTTGTCCTGAATAACTACATAACTTAACATTTGTGGCATGCAACGGAGGTGTGCCCAGCTGTTTGTATGTGTCGTGATTGATCAGTGAAACTGCAGCTCCGGTATCGAGCTGGAATGGTATCACTTTGCCGTTAATGTCCAAGTCTACAAAAAGTTTATTGTCCTGTTGACAACAAGAGCGACTGTCTCGTGCAACGTGAACTGGCACTGGTACAGAATCACTTGCGACTTGACGGGATTTCCGGCGATGTCGACGCACACTATTTGTAGGACGAACACATTCACTGTTAGAGAGAGTGGCACTGGGCGGAGTGGAATGAACTACATGAATTTCCATGGGCGAAGGTTCACTAGCCTGAGTATTCTTGGTTCGATTCCGATTCCGGCGCTAAGCAAAGGGCCTGGAATGGTTGTGAGTGTCCGATCTGAGCTTTTTTCTGGCAAACACTTTGAACATGTCCTTTTTTATTACAGAAAAAGCAAATAGCCTGGCGGGACGGGCAATTCTCACGCGAATGTCTAGTAGCACACCACGGGCATGATTTCACTGCATTTGCATGCCGGCGCGGGACACATGGCTGAGAGCCAGGCAGCTTTGGCACGGCCGGGCGCGAGGACTGTTTACTGTTCCATGCAGCTCGCCCGGAGGGCCGGTTAACGTGATACACGGGTGGCGAAGTTTCAAATGATTCCTGAGCAACGTCAAGTGTGTCCTGCCGATCCAATATGTCCATCACTTGTTGAAGGGAGGGATTGACTAGTTTCAAAATCTGTTCCCTTATACGAACATCAGAAACGTTCTGTGCAATTACATCACGTACCATAGTATCTGAATAAGGGAGTCCACATTCACACTCAAAAGCACAATCCCTAGTAAGGCCTTGCAAGGTTGCAACCCACTCCCGATTAGTCTGACCTGCCGTACGTTTTGTACGAAAGAAGGTATACCTTTTTGCAACTACATTGACTGATTCTTTGAAATATGCATCTAATGCAGACAACATTTCGTCGTAGGACAGAGTTGCTACGTCGCGTCGGGGATATAATTTGACTATCACATGGTACGTGGTCACTCCGACGCAAGAAAGGAGAAAAGGCTGCCGCTCATTACCTTGAATTCTGTAGGCGGCGAGATGGAATCCAAATTGGCGTGACCACTCCGTCCAGCTTTCCAGTGCAGCATCAAAAGGACGAAAAGGTGGTGCAACTGCGTGTTGTGGCTGCGGTAGCGGTGGAGCGGCGGCTGCCGCATCTTTTTGCATTGCACGTTGACCCTGGACGAGCTGTCCAAGGGCATCCAGTAAGGCCTGCGTCTGCTGATTCTGTAAGCGATAAAATTCGGACAGTACATCTGGAGATTGTGGCGAAGCCATTACACAAGTAAATCAGGGCAGTATAGTTACGAACGCGAAGTGGCCTCGTCACCACTTGTTGTGGTTAGGCAAGACAGCCAATCCACTAGGAGGAAGCCGAAAGGCACGCGTTTAAGCTCACACAGGCTGGCGTGAGGTCTGGAACAGGACACGGAAATGAGAATAGCCAAAAATGTACGTAGCTGCTGGAATACTTAACTTTAATCCATAATTGGTGAACATCGCTCTTGACGGTACATGTTTTACAGCATCAATAGTGACTGGTAATGGCGCCTTGCTAGGTCGTAGCAAATGACGTAGCTGAAGGCTATGCTAACTATCGTCTCGGCAAATGAGAGCGTAATTTGTCAGCGAACCATCGCTAACAAAGTCGGCTGTACAACTGGGGCGAGTGCTAGGAAGTCTCTCTAGACCTGCCGTGTGACGGCGCTCGGTCTGCAATCACTGATAGTGGCGACACGCGGGTCCGACGTATACTAACGGACCGTGGCCGATTTAAATGCTACCACCTAGCAAGTGTAGTGTCTGGCGGTGACACCACAACAGTATCCATCTGAATAGAGATTCAGCACCCTGTTAGTGTGCCTTTAGCCTGTCATTCTTAAGAGAAGGAAGTTGGCATGGCCTAGGTGTGTGTTTTCTCCAAGGTTCACCCCCTACCTATGACTGTGTCGAGACACCCTGTGATGATAGGGGCTGCCTGGCCATGTACATGCAGTTTGAGTTTGGACAGCAATGCATGTCTGGTGTGGCCGCTGTCACAGTACTGCAACACTGGTCCATGCTGCTATGGAAACAGTGTATCTCAGACCTTTTGCGTAGCATTGCTGGAAGATGTCAAGCCAAAGAAACCTGGAAATGAGCCATTCACAGGATTTAATACTGTGTGAGTTAGTCTTGCAACAACAGTGTCTCTATGGCTTGAAGAATCCTAAGTAAAAGGACATTTTATTCCAAGATAATGTTTGGGAAGAAAATGGTAAACAACTGAAGCTGTCGGGAAATTAAATACACTGTATATTTTTTCCAATAAATTGCAGTTTATTTCATTGCAGTTCAGGAAATTCAGAATGATTTATACTAGCAAAAAATTTGACTGAGTTTAAAAAAAAAAGATGGAAATAAACTCACTCACTCTATTTTCACATTACTCTTTTATTTGTGATGATAAAAACTGAAACAGAGAAGTACTTTACAAAATGAGCAATCTAAGTAAAACAAGATTGTCACATAGTGTGTCCCAGAAGGAATGGTCAGTTTTCAGGTATATGACAGGAACAATCATTGGAAGCAAAAAAGCTCAGTAAACATGGACTCTAAAATGCATAGCTCAAGAGCTATGAACACTACTTCATCTATGGTGGTGTGAAATGAATCTCTTCTACTGCAAGCTTTTTGATTTCGATATTTTGAGAAGTGATAATACAGACAAAATCAAGAAAAAAATGCTCAGTAAATATCGGCTCTAAAATATATACGTACTTGTTCAGTAAAAGAGACATGTTTCAAAGTAGAGAAGATGAACAAATGCTCGTTTTCTTAAGGTATACATTTTAGGGATGTCTTTTCTTCTTGTTTTGGTCCATCCTACCTCCTCTCAAAATATGAAATGCAAAGAATTCTGAAGTGAAGAGTTTTGTTTCACAGTAGCGGTGATGAAGTGTGCATAGCCCTTGAGGTATGCATTTTAGAGTTCATGTTTACTAGACTTTTTTGCTTGGAATAGCCATTGTCATGTCCATATTTGCCATTCCTCATGGAACACCCTGTATTTTAGTATGTTACTTATCATTTGGTTTTATTACAGCTACTAATAGCTCATACATAAATGTTTGTATTGCCAGGGAATAGAACCTTCATTTGTGAAATAAACAGTAAATTGATGTCTAATAATGAAACCTTACAGTTGTCAGAAACTACCACTGGGTGGCTGTACAAGCATTTTAGTAGGCATCTCTCAACAGACTGTGCAAGCAACATGGTCTAAAAACTAGCTTGTTACATTCACACCAATTTATTTGCAAGATATTCTAAAAACATGGGCAAGATGTGCAAAATAGTTTTCTGAGACTCTTCTTGTCTGACACGATCTGTAATTGAAAATTCTTTTGTAAATTCTGCTGTTGCTTTCTGAATGCAGTTTCATTATGTGCTTAGCAAAATGGAGTGCTGTGTCACCTATAATGGTGTATTGTGTCAAAATATAAAAAACTGGAAGGTCATTCGGAGGAGGATAAAATGATGTTCAGCTAAGTAAGCTGCCTATTTCTGATTTTTGTAAGATTCCACTGTCTCCTTTTCCATATGATTCATTGTTCACAAAAAAGCTAATAGTTTGCATTGACAATAGCCAAGAGAATAGTAGAAAAATACTCATGGTGATCGTGATAAATGGTGCCAGAATTAGGTGGGCAAATCATCCTTCTATACTTGTCATTTACAGCACTGTCACAGTTGGGAGATTGCTGTTTGTTCAAAGATTCCTATGCTTGCAAAAATTTCTCTGTTGAACAAACTGACAAATAAAATCAGAGAAAGTCTGTCGACAAGTGGTAACAGTACTTCTTTCACAGTTCTATTAGAGAATCCTGCAGAGATTCTGATGGAAAATGCTGCTGATGTTTAAGAAATTCCTGCTGCCAAGAACCTGAACAAATGTAGTTAAGTCAGTGAACTTTTATTTTTAAGAAACTTGTATTTGCATGGTATTTCAGACAAAATGTGCAAAAAGATGGAGAAACATTTGAGATTCATATCAATGAAATAAACAGGAAAGAAGCCTTGGAACAGGCTCAAATGCCTCTGTAAAGCCAAAGATATGTGTCCTGCATGATCACTTAGCTTTCCTGAAACACAGTAAGTAAATTTGTTGATGTTAAGCATGCTGTTTTCACCTGTCAATAGTTTTTGCTTCTTTGCCAGCCCAAATAATAAATTTCACCTGTTATTGAAACATGTAACAAGTTACAACAAGATATGTTTTGTTCAGATCTGTTTCGAATATTTCTCTGTCTCAGTCAGAAGTAAAGATTGACTGTACGGTTTCAGACCTGGTGATTGATTTCTGAGGCAATACAGATGTTGAATCTCTTAATCTGGAAAAGTCTGAGTTGAAAGGGAATAAAGCTCCAGTAGAAGGACACACAACTTCCATGCAGATGAATCAAGATCCTCATCCCATGTAAAAGGAAGACGACAAGTTCTGAGGATAAAACATAGCAGATTGAAAGGGAAAAAGCATTTGAAGAAAGCAAAATAAAATACCTAGAGGCAACTGGGAAGGAAGATGACATGGTTTTAATCCTATACATATGGATGTAACTGTGAGGACATGTTACCCCACTATTTCAGCAGAGTTGAAAAAAAAAAAAAAAAAGGAATATGCAGTTTGGTGATGGACATGCAGCTGGAAAATGAGAAGTCTCAGACTGAAGATATTAGGAATGTTATATGTTTATTTTTAATAAAAAATAATTTTTTACTAACTTACTAAATGTTGTAAGCAGCTAGCATTTTTAATAAGTATTGCTTGATTATATTCTTTGTTTCTTCATTGCTGTGAACTTACCAATTTTAGGGGAGGTAGCAAGGACTTTTGTCCCAGAAATTTAGTATTATGCCAAAGTCAACATCCAGATAATATGCAAGTGTGTCAATAAATACTTGTCTTCCAAACATGTCACTGTCTTCACTTCAAAGGAGAAATATGAGAACATGTAAGAGGAAATGTTTCAATTATTGTTTGAAAACATTTACTCTTAATAAGAAATGAGGAATTACATGAATTCCCATGCTATGTAAAGTCAGTATGATCAGGTATACCATTACAGCTGTGAGAATAAGAAAAATTTTGTTTTAAATAATTTTAACCAAAAATTTGTGGAATTGAGAAAAAAGTTAGTGTCATTGCGAATTTTTCAATGTCACTGATGGGTTGCACCAACTGGTTGTATGATTTTATTTGTATACCACTTTCTATAAGATGCAAAACACGTGCAAACTATCTGATGTTTTTTTCTAAAATAGAGTCTGAATTGTGTGTCGTCATTCAGAAAGCAATTGTTTAATTAAAATGCTGTAACACCCATCACTGTCACATGCAGCAAAAATACTGTTAGTCTTCTTCTTATTCTTCTTCTTCTTCTTCTTCTTCCGTTTGAGGAGCCACAATAACATAACCATGTCATTGTCTTGTTGTTGTTGTGAAGTATCAATGTAGTTTAAAGTAAAATACTATCTGGCCTGCTCCTCCTCACTATGCTGTCACTGATTGATTGCTGCTTGGGACACACATTGGGAAACACATATAGCAGTGGCCAGAGGGGATTGTGGGGGCATATACCTGAGTAGATAACGGCTGCACTTTGCACCATGCACCTTTACTGGAGTGGCCTGAGTGCATGTTGGATTTCATATTGTGCTTATGGGAACCGATGACCATCACAGTGGTGGTGATGGCAGACACTATGGACTGAGCCTTCCACTGGCTTTCAGTTTCCTGTGTGAATTTGAAAGCTGGAGCTATTTTAAGTACCTCACTGCAAGAAGGGTCTGAATGCTGTAAGGCCTGTGTGCACATTTCCTTACTGGGTGAATATTTCTGAGCAAATAATAAAGTCAACATATGATTTGTAACATGTCTCTTCTGAGCATATAAATAACACAATGGAGACTAGGCCCTGATGGTCACTGACCCAGTCCTTATGGAATTCTGACTCCCATTTACAATGCCAGTAAAATTCCAACATAGCATACTCCACTGTGGATTGACACCCATAATGATCCGACAACATTTTACAAAGTCCAATCAAGGTGAAACTATCAAGATTTGTTGCAGGGGACAATTTATGGAGCAATACCAACACACCATATGAAGACCATGAAAGAAAAAAAAAAAAAAACACATGAAGACCACAAAAACAAAAATGATTATAAGAAAGGAAACTCCAGTTTGAAATATCAACTATATTACTGAAAAGATAGACTGCTACACAGTAAAAAGATGACCTGCTGAGCTGCAGACAGGCACAATGAATAGACTGTTACATATTATAGCTTTCAGCCAAAGCATTCTTCAGCAAAGGAAACACACACACACACACATTCACACAAGCAAGCATAGTTGGAGCTGCCAGTGATAGCGGTCATGTGTGCGTGAGGTGTGCTTGCTTGTGTGTGTGTGTGTGTGTGTGTGTGTGTGTGTGTGTGTCTTCCTAATATTGTTAATTATAAGGAAGGATAGGAACACAGCAGTCAGTAGCAATCCCATTGGTTTTTATTATTCTTGAATATCCAGATTTCAGCTATAAACAGCCATCTTCAATGTATTTGAATGAGTTACAATCCAACAAACTTGCAGCAGTACATGTCACTACATATGTTACTGGTGTGGCATGCACCATTAATGTCATATGGCGACATATACTACTACAAGTTTGTTGGATTATAACCCATTCAGATGCACTGAAGATGGTTACTTATAGCTGAAGTGTTCATATGCAAGAATAATGAAAAACCAATGGAATTGTGACTGACTGCTGTCTTCCTGTCCTTCCTTATAATAGTCTACAGTTGATGTGTACAACAGTTCCTTGTGGAATCAAAATTGGGTAGGAAAAATGACTGTGTGGTGATTGAGAATTGCAATGATGATTTTAGTGACAACACCAGTCTTCAAAGTATTTACATGATAAGTTCCATGATACATGTTTACTTTTTGCTTTTGTAGTAGCTAGTTGTTCCTTGGTATTAAATAATAAATGTTTTAGGCTATCTGAAATACATTACTTTATCAGCACTACCATCCTAGTATAGTGTAGATATATAACATATGTAACCCCAGTGTGATCAGAATACACAATATGATCAAAAGCAACCACACTGTTTCGACTGCCTGACATGTGAAACAACTGCATCAGCCATATCATGCTGAATGTCTCTTAGGTTTCCATTGTCATATCCCCATGAGGGACACACCACCTATGACTGAACTGCCTATAGGTACAGTAGTCAGCAGATAATCATTTAAACCTTCACCATACTGCCAGCAAAGACCTATTTTATGGTTTGTGCAGTTTGTGTTGGTACAGGTAACAGTGGATGAGATTAAGTATAGCTATGTTGTCACAGCACTGAACGAGGGCATGGCTGCAGAGGTGTCAGCCTTTCTGGCTGTGCTGCCAAGCCCTGATTGGTACACAATGATCAACTAATCATGTGCCCATCATAATACAAGAAATAATTGTCTACAGAGGAGTTAGGAGATCGCATGACTTCACAGTTGCTTTGTCACATTTGGATGGTCGCAGGAAACGCCACCAATGACAATATACTATGGGATGTTGTGTCTATGACCTGAAGTGCAGAAAATATTAAAAGTGTGCACCAGTGATTTAGACTCACTCACTCAGACTGTGGACCGCATTTCAGAGATGTATCCTACCACAGGCAGCTGTAGGCCTATGGATGGGCAACATCCTGTAGTGGCCCTCACATCTACACAAGCAGAAATCACCAAGCTTATGGCACAAGTTCCCACCTTACAAACATTATGTCCTTGACAAAATGCAGAACACCCAACAACTACAAAAATCTGTTGGTGCCATAAGAAGTTTGGTTCGAAATCATGAAAATGTAACCCTCCCATGTGAGATGTGAAATGCAACAGGGAGTCAGTTTGATGATGGCGACTGGTTCTTCTAATGGAAGCTTTTGCTTATTTATCATAGAGCGATACATGAAGCAGCAGTTCTTGGTAGACACAGAAGCAGAGGTGTTGGTATATCCAGCTGCTTGTCTGCCTTGCCACAACCATGACAGCTGCTGCCTTTTTGCCACCAACAGATCTTTGATTCAAACATACAGTTTTGTGGCATTGTTTCTCAATATAGGCCTATTATGTAAGTTCAAGTGGCATTTCATAGTGGCATATGTGGGACACCACATTCTCAGTGCGAAATTAATGTTGCAAACGAGTGTATCACTGAAATATGCACTAACTTTAAGAATGTCGATATTGTAGACATAAACAGATTGGAGCGAAGGTTCCATACAGTCCATGGACTTCATTAAAATACGCCAGGAAAGAAATTACTAGCCGAAAAAATATGTACTCGCATTTCGAAGAAGAGTGAAGAAAAAAGAATAAGTGACAAACAAACGGAAATTAAGAAGTGTTTTATACGAGTTACAAGCTGTGCCATCGGCCAAACGCGAATTACCAAGTGGTTCAAACCGATTAGGCAAAAAACAATCAATCAAGTCGTCAGCCAAACGAAAATTACGAAATGGTTTAAACCGAAGGGGACAGATGTGGATGAAGCAAAACTTAGGCCTATACAAGCTCCAGAAGTTAACTCACCTGCTGATTGCCACCAACGAACAGAAGCCACACACAAGAAACACACAGAAAATTTTTTAGGCAGCAGTGGAAATAGGAGCAGTCATCACACCAGAAGAAGGCAGCCACCCTTGAGAAGTCAGGATTTTTGCTGGGGCAAAACAGTGAACAACAGCACGTAACAGGGAAACAGGGAAATGTTTGCAAGCAGAGGAATCCACAACAAGGTATGAAATCTTCTAGCAGTGTAAGAGAAAATGCATCAACAGAGTGTAAAGTCACAGGTCAGTTGGATTGTTCAAATCAGCTAAGAATTATGAGTCTGAACATTCAGTGTCTTAAAAACAAGTACCTTGAACTTGAGGTAGCAGCAAACAGTGACCATATTGATTGTTTATGTGTTATGGAACATTGGTGCAGGGACAGTGAACTAAACAGCATAAACTTAAGCCAATATAAACTTGCCAGTCAGTACTGTAGGCAAAATGCCAAAGGTGGTGGTGTATGCATTTATCTAAATCCCAAGCTTAAATTTAAGTTAAGATACGAGGCTAAACCATTAATCATAGAAAAGGATTTTGAAGCAGTAACCATTCAGTTATATAGTTTAAAGAAGAAAATAATTGTTGCAGCAATATACAGGTCACCATCTGGAGATACTGAAGTCTTTCTTAAGAATTTGGAAGAAATGCTCAACATTTTCTCAAATGAGAACTCTACCATAATTCTTTGTGGTGACTTTAATATTAATCTATTGGTCCAAAGTCCAGTAAAAAACAAGTTTTTAGACATACTAAAAAGCTTCAACATGTTCCCCCACATATCAGCTCCCACTAGAATAACAGATTCCAGTGAAAGCCTAATAGATAACATCTTCTCAAATGTGCACACACGTGAAGTTGCAGTTACAAATGTGAATATAGGATTATCAGATCATAATGCACTAACCTTTAATCTCACTGCAACTCCCAAGGAGGAGGAAAATAAAAAGGAGTACAAACGATTTTTCTCTACTGAAAATTGTAATCAGTTCAAAAATAATTTAAAAAATGCAGTTTGGTCAGAGGTCCTGGCTCAAACAAACACAAATGATGCTTACAATATATTTGCTTCCACTTTTATGACATACTTTGAAATGTGTTTCCCAAAAAAGCTTTTTAGTTATAGATCATCTGGATCCAAAGGGACTTGGATTACACCCGGAATTAAAAAGTCAAGTGAAACCATGAAATTACTAAGTTTAAAGTTAAAAACATGTCATGATCAGCAGTTTGTTGAGTATGTGAGGACATACAAAAAGACTTACCGCAAAGTATTAGCAAAAGCAAAATTATTAAGTAATGATAGATTAATAAGGCAAGCTAGTAACAAGTCCAGAATGATGTGGAAAATGGTAAAAAAAGAAACTGGGGGTCAAACTAAAGAACAGGAAATCAATCTTAAAAATAATGAAAATATTCCCATAGAAAAAGATGCCATGGCAAACTATGTAAACAATTATTTTGTAAATATTCCCCTTACTTTAAGTAGTAAATTTATGCAACAACCAACAGTGACAACTCCAATGGTAAATACCAGCATGATGGCAATGCCAACAAATGAGCATGAAGTTCTAAAAGTCATTAAATGCTTGAAATCCAAAATGTCCTCTGGTTTGGATGATGTACCTGTATCAATAATTAAGAAAATTGCTCCATGTGTTGTCAAACCTATAGTGCACATAGCAAACTTGTCCCTTAGTGAAGGGATATTTCCGGACAAACTTAAAATCTCCAAAGTGATACCTCTATACAAAAATGGTGACAGACATAAAATAGAAAATTACCGACCTATATCTCTCCTTCCAGCCTTCTCCAAAATAATTGAGGAATTAATGAAAATCAGGGTTACAAAATATCTAGAAAAATATAAACTAATAAATAACAGTCAACATGGCTTTCGAGCAGGGCACAGTACAGAAACAGCCATATTGGACTACACAACAGAAATAGTAAGAAATTTGGAGTCAAATAAACAGGTTGTTGGAATTAATCTAGATTTATCCAAAGCATTTGATACTGTGAACCATGTAATATTACTAGAGAAACTTGAAGCAATAGGCATCAGGGGTACTGTTAAAAAATGGTTTGAATCTTATCTGCAAAACAGGTCACAAGTTGTTGAGCTGAGGTCATCCAACAATCTTCACAATTTTAAACTCGTATCTGAACCAAAACAAATTGAAATAGGTGTTCCACAGGGCAGCATTCTGGGCCCATTGTTATTTCTAATTTATATAAATGATATACGGGCACCAGACAGCTCAGCCAAAATTCTACTATTTGCAGATGACACGAGTATCATAATTAGTGATATAAAAGAATCATTGTGTACTACAGCAGAGAAAACGCTCTCATACATCCAGTCATGGTTTTATTCAAATAAGCTGACATTAAATACAAAGAAAACAAACTTTATTCAGTATGGAAGCAAGTGTCAAAGGGAAAATATGTGCCTTATGCTGGATAGCAAACAAATAGAAAAAGTGTGCACTACAAAGTTTCTGGGAATGCGAATTGACCAAGATTTAAACTGGAATGAACACAGTGTGTATCTTACCCAGAAACTTAGCTCAGCATGTTTTGCCTTAAGAATAATATCCAAGGTATGCAGCAAAGAATGTATTAGAGCAGTGTATTTCAGTTATTTCCAATCAGTTGCAAGCTATGGCATAAGTTTTTGGGGAAAAACCAGGTCAAGACTAAATGACATTTTTATTATGCAAAAAAGAGCCATTCGTATCATGACACACAGCCCACCACAAACTCACTGTAGACCCTTATTCAGACAACTAAAGATACTTACAATACCATCAATATATATTTTCAAATGCCTGGAAACGATAAGTAAAAATAACTGCGATCTCCAAACCAACTCAAGCTACCATGATCACAATACAAGGCATTGTAAAGACTTCCACATTCCCTATGTAGCAAAAACTAGAAGTCAGAAACATGTTAGCCACTTAGGAATAAAGCTTTTAAATGCACTTCCATCTCAAATTAAAGAATTGAAAGGCAAAAATAATTTCAAGCATGAAGTAAAAAAATACTTGATGGAAAAATGCTTCTACAGTGTAAATGAATACCTGTCTCAGACTGTGAATTGAAACCTGTAGCCTATGATGTTTTCAACTTTGTAATTATGAAATTTAGGAAAAATCTGTTAACTATCCGTAATACATTTTTGTGTATATCCGTAACAAGTTTTGTGTATAAGGCATAGTTCATTATCTAAAAATTTTCATTGTGAGCATGTACTTTTGTTTTTTGGGTAATATGTTGTTGTACACTACTATTGTACTATGTGTATGTAATTTGTTTGCTGTTTGTATATGTTTGTCAATTTATTATGTGTATGTGTTGTTATGTGTTACGTGTAATCAAATGACAAATCCTATATCACATGTGTGATCTACTGGATGCTAAATAAATAAATAAATAAAAAAATAAAGTTTACTGTCATTTTATAGCCTTCTACCAAACCTCTGATATCACAGTCTCCTTGAAACTACTACCAGTTTAACCAGCCATGGAAGATTATGCTGTGTCACTAGTATTACTGTATGTACTACTGCAGATGAACTGTAGTATGTAGAGCTTCTCAAGCAGTTTCCAGAACTTAAGTAACATACACCCATCCTACAGCCTAATACTTGTACAACATACTACATTGCACAATATACTCACTACCCCAGGACCTCTGATCTACAAGTAGCCTCATCAATTGACACCTGAGAAGTTAATAGTAGCGAAGCAAGAATTTTTGTGTATGTTGTCACAAGAAATTTCTTGACCTTTAGGTAGTAGCTGGGTGACATCATTATGTGCCATATCAAATAACAATGGTTGGAGTCGGTGCAGTGACTATTGACAACTCAGTGCGAGGACAGTCCCACATAGGTATTCAGTGCCACAAATTATGGAATTCACACACAACATACGTGGAAAATGCATCTTTTTTACCACTGATTTAGTGTGTGCATATCAACAGATACCCGTCACACCCAAAGATATAGATAAACTGCCATTATTACTCCATTTGGCCTCTTTGAATTTATGAGAATACAGTTTGGACTAAGCAATGTTGCACAAATGTTCCAACATTTCATGGATGAAATAACACATGTCCTTGATTTCTGTTAATTGTTTATTGATGATATTTTGGTGATGTCTGCTTCAGAATCAGAGCACATAGAGAATTTGTGCCAAATCTTCAACTGTTTCCATTCACACTCTCTTCAAAGTGCATATTTGGAGTGATAGAAGTGCTATTCCTTGGATACACCATTGATGACCAAGGAATCTGGCTGGTACAAGAGAAAGTGGAAGCCATATGCAAATACCCACAGCTGGCTACTGTCCAGGAACTGCAACAATTGCTTGGCATTATAAATTTGTACTGTCATTTCATAAATAATGACACATAATTGGCAGGTTCATTAAATGGCATGTTGACTGGTGTTCCAAAACTGAAGGAAGAAGTCTTGTGGACCATCAAGACTGAAGCAGCTTTTGCAAGAGTGAGAACCATCGTTGCTGAAGCTACAATGTTAGTGCACCCAATCACTCAGGCCATCCTTGCTGTGATAGGAGATACACCAGCAACGGTGATAGGCCCTGTACTACAGCAACAAATAGAGCAGTGCTCAAAACCTCTTGCATTTTTCAGGCAAAAGCTTTCACCAGCACAGCAGGGCTGGTCAAGATATGATCACAGGTTTTATGCACTGCATGCTGCCATAAAAGAGTTTTGCCATATGCTCAAGGGGCAGCAGAATACTTTGATTACCAATGGCAAACCAGTGATATTTGCTTCATCAGAAGCCTGAGAAGGCATCATCTTACCAGTTACACCACCTAAGTTACATGAGCCAATTCATGATGCATGTTATCTATGAATGTGTGTAGGTGAGTTGAATATTCCAGTGGATGCTCTCTCTTACGTTGAAATACTCACAAACACAATCAACTACGAAGCTCTTGTACAGCCACAACATCTTTAACCATAACTATGTGCACTACTGGAGCAATGAACCAACCTGGACTTCCAACACATCCCAGTAACATTGGGGAACATAGAGATGTAATGTGATGTCCCAACAGTGAAGACATGACCATTTGTTCCCCTGCAGTTTTAACATCAACCCATGACATCCTTGCATAACTTGGCCTTTTCGGGGGCCCAAAGCGTAATAAATCTTGTGAAGTGCACTTTTGTGTGGCTGAGTATTAACAAGGATTGCAAGCTGTTTGTGCAAAGTGCATTTCTTTGCCAGAGGAATAAAATCACTCGACAGTCAAAGCACAATGTAGCATGTTTGCCGCACCTAATCAATGACTCAAGTACATCCATTTAAACATAATCAGACTGTTACCACCATCTGAAGGTTTCACTTACTGCTTTATGGTGATCAATTACTTTTTGCTTTGGCCAGAAGCCTTCCCTATGAATAACATAAATTCTGAAACAGTGGCAACCACGTTCTTTCAAGGATGGATTGCCCATTTTGGTGTGCCTCTTTGTGTCACCACAGATCCAGGCCATCAGTTTAAGTCATATTTGTTTCAAGCACTCACCACTGTGTTAGGCACAAAATGTATCCACACTACAGCTTACCACCCTGCAGCAAATGGACTTGTGGAATGACTGCACTGACAATTGTAGGCATCATTAAGATACATGACTCTTTTCATAGGGTGAAAACACTACACTTCATGCTACTCAGCTGCCATATGAGGTGTGACAATAAAGTAATGAGACTGATGTGGAAAAAAAAAAATGTTGCTCACCATTTTATTCAAGTTTAGTGTTGTCTCCTTCAAAGTAGTTCCCTTTTGATAGCACACACTTTTTCCTTCGCTTCTGCCATTGATGGTAACATTTGTTGAACTCATCTTCTGTAATATCCTCCAAGACCCTTGTCACAGCTTTTTGGATGTCTTGTGTTGTTTGAAAATGGTGTCCCTTGACCGCCATTTTGACTCTTGGAAATAGAAAAAATTTGCACGGAGTGATATGTGGTGAATAAGGTGGCTGTGGTAGTACTGATTTTTTTTTTTTGAGGTTAAAAATTGCTATACTGACAGAGCAGTACGGGATGGCACATTATCGTGATGCAGAATCCAATTATCAGCAATGTTGGCACGGACACGAAGAACTCTTTTACGAAGTCTTTCTAAAATTTCTTTGTAGTAATATTGATTAACTGTTTGTCCAGGAGGGATCCACTCTTTATGAACAATTCCCTTGGAATCAAAGAAGCACACAATCATGCATTTCACTTTTTACTTTGACATGTGAGCTTTTTTTGGTCTGGGTGAAACCTTTGAACACCATTGCGAACTTTGGGGTTTTGTCTCTGGATCGTACTGAAAAAACTAAATTTCATCACCAGTGATAACACAGCTCAACAATTCTGGATTTATTTCCGTTTGCTCTAACAGATCGGCTGCCACATTTTTCCATGTTTCTTGCTGTTGTGGTGTGAGATTTTTGGGTACCATTTTTGCACAAATCTTTCTCATACCAAAATTTTCAGTTATTTTTAGACGAACCATTTCTCGATTGATATTCAGTTCTTCTGCAATCAGTTTCACGCATAATCTTTGATCAGATCATACGAGTTCACGCACCCTGGCCAAGTTGACATCCGTCCGTGAGGTTGATGGTCGTCTGCTGCAGTCTTCATCTTCAACATTCGTTCTGCGTTCACTAAACATTTTATGCCAACGAAAAACTTGAGCTCTTGACATAAACTCCTCTCCAAAAGCCTTCTGAAGCTTACTGTAAGTTGCTGTCGTATTTTCATCCTGTTTAATGCAGAAAGAAATTGCATGCCGTTGCACAATATTATGTGGTTCCATTTCCGTGACAAGAGACACAAACACGTGTTAACTTATTAGAGCACAACTCATGACTGAGTAGTTGCATCAGTGTGCTGCTTGGACTAGAAGCAGCTTATAGACCAAGGTCAAAGATATTGTGCCTACAAAAGCCTGCAGCATTTCCACATCTTGCAAAGAAAATCAGCCTCATTACTTTATTGTTGCACCTCGTATATCTGTTAAAGAAGACCTCATAGGTACAGCAGCTGATCTTGTGGACTGTGATCCATATAAACCTGAACTACTTCAGTGGGTCA
Organism: Schistocerca nitens; assembly: GCF_023898315.1. Lineage (NCBI taxonomy): Eukaryota > Metazoa > Arthropoda > Insecta > Orthoptera > Acrididae > Schistocerca > Schistocerca nitens. The sequence goes on along the minus strand of NC_064622.1, from coordinate 394,793,650 downwards.
TAATTTCTTTCTGAAAGCTTGTAGAAACAGGAAAGTTGTTTTAATGATTGCAGTAGCTCTGGGAGAATCAGAAGTACTGTGTGTTGTTGTCATGGCGGTGGTTGTTTCTGCACATTAGGCCTTTGTCCAGTATAATGCTGTGATTCTTTACCCTGCTTTTATTCAGTCATATCGATGTCGGTTGTGGTTTGTGAAGTCTGTGATTGTGTAGTTAAGGATGCATGACAATAACAAGCAAATTAATGATTCATTTGGAGTCCTTAGCTGGTAGAAACATGCAGTACATGCTTTAAGAGTGGGTTTTAGAAAATGTATTGGAAACCAAAGTCAATGGTTACAACACAACAGGCACCCTGGACAGAATTCAATGTGCATGTTGTTTTTTATTTATTTATTTATTTATTCATCTGTAGACAACTTGTGTTGTACGGATGTCGTCAACTGTATACATGGAATGAGTATATACATAATAGTACTTCTGGTAGTACATATTTCTATGGTGCAACTTAATCGTTTGTACACAAAACAAGTACACACCAATCTTAGTTACAAATAAATATAAATTTACAAATGTATTCTTGCATGGATTACACAAAACAAATACACACCAATCTTAATTACAGATAAATATAAATTTACAAAGGTACTCTTGCATGAATTGAGGTGAACACATGTCATTTACATTATTCTTTGACAGTATAGTAACATTTATCTGCTAAATAACTTTCTGCAGCTTTCCTAAAGGCATGTATTCCAGTTTCAGCTTTGATATCCTCTGGAAGTCTATTATACATTTTTATTCCATTAAATAATAAACTATTTTGGGCTTTTGTTTTGTTTTTTCGTATGAGATGCAAATGGTGGCAGGATCTAGTCCAGTGTTGGTGTATAGATCTGTTTTGTGTGTACTGGTCAATGTGTTTCTTTATATATATCACAGTCTGAAAGATGTATTCACATGGTACTGTCAAGATTCCCATGGTTTTGAATAAATCAGTACAGTGAGCTCTCTTGCTGCTTTTTGTTATTATTCATACAGCCCTCTTTTGCAGTTTGAAAATTGCTTGTATGTTCTGCACATTTGTACCCCAGAAGGTTATGCCATAACTAATTATTGAATGCACATATGCAAAGTATGTAGTCTTAGCACATGAACTATTACATACCGACATAATTATCCGGAGTGCATAGCAAGCAGTAGCAATTTTCTTTTCTAGTGCTGCAATATGGTCAGTCCAGTTAAGCTGTGAGTCAACATGCATTCCTAGGAATTTTGTGTTTGTGACACAATCTATAAGTTCATCTTTAACTTTTAGGCCTATGCTATTATGTTTTTTATTTATGTGGAAATTAATACTGTTTGTTTTTTTAATATTGAGGGTTAATTTGTTGGTTACTACCCACTTGCATACATGATCGAGAGTTTCTTCAGCTTTGTCTCTCAATTTGTCTGGTGACTCATCACTGATAAGGATGCTGCTATCATCTGCAAATAGTATTGCTTCCCCATATTTGACACTCTGGGGAAAATCATTGATAAATATTAGGAAGAGTATTGGCCCTAACACACTTCCCTGAGGGACTCCTATGTTAATATGTTCTGGTTTGGAAATGTGTTCTGTCAATCTGCTGAACTTCGTGTGTGAGATCTCTACACACTGTACCCTATTTTCCAAGTACGATTGAAACCAATTATTTACTGTTCCCCTTATTCCTAGTGCCTCCATTTTGTTTAGTAGTATTTTGTGGTCTACCGTGTCAAATGCTTTGCTAAGGTCAAGGAATATGCCTGTTACATGTTCACCTTCATCAAGTGCTTCTAAGACAAAATTTGTGAAGTGAGCTACTGCTGAACCTGTGCTTCTTCCTGGCCTGAAATCAAACTGTTCTTTACACAGCAGGTTGCACTTGTTTAGGAAATCCATTAGTCTCTTTTTCATTATATTTTCTATTACCTTGGAAAAGGACGAGAGTAATGAGATGGGCCTATAGTTTTCTATATTTTCTGGATCGCCTTTCTTAAATAGAGGCAGGACTTTTGCACATTTTAAGTTTTCTGGGAAGCAGCCTGCAGTGAAAGATTCATTTATGATGTGTGCCAAAGGATGTTGTACGCTGTCAATGCAGTCCTTCAGTAAGCACACTGGCACTTCATCTAAACCTGCTGATGTTTCATTCTTTAGATTCTTCACAACCATCCTTACTTCTTCTGTAGAAGTCAGTAACAGTAACATTGAGTTATCCATATAGTTCAATTTTTGTTCAGGCTGTTTTTACAGTATTTACTAGTGTATTTGGGTTATGTATAATAGCACCATTATGTTTAATTTGAATGTTTACTGTTTTTAATTTATTACTGTTTGTTTCCTGTTTGGTAACAGTCCAGGCTGCTTTAATTTCATTTTCTGCCTTTTCTATAATACTGTCACTGTGGGCTTTTTTTGCATCTCGTAATACTCTTCTGTATATTCTTTTGTATGTGTGGTAGTAGTTTAGGAAACCAGGATCACTATGGTAGTTTTTTAACCTGTTCAGTTGTTTGAGTGTTGCAGAGGATTTCCTTATCCCTTTGGTCACCCAGGTATTTCTTTTGTGTGAGTGTACTGCAGTTTGCACCTTTGGGAATGCTTCATCAAATCTGAGTTTAAATAGTGACATGAATTTAGAAAATTTCTTATTTACACTAGTTTCAGCATACACTTCTTCCCAAGTTATACTGTTTATTTGCTTGGAAAATTCTGATCTGTTTGGTTTGGAGAAAACCCTTCTGTATGTGTATGTTTTAGTTGTATTGTCTATATTTATGTTTAATTTTAGGATTTGACAGGAGTGATGAGAAAGGTCAAGTTTATCTACAATAATTTCACATTTTTCTTTATCTATGTCTGTGATGATGTGATCAGTTGTTGATGATGAGTTTTTGACTATCCTCGTGGCTCTGTTAACTAATGGTGATAACTTATAACAGCGCAATATATTCAAGAATAAGTTACAGAATCTATCTGGGTTTTGTGTGTTTATCTTTAAGTCTCCACAAATGAGAACCTTCCCTTTAGGATTCGAAGCCATGTCTAGAATCTGGATTAGTTTTGCAGTGAAAGTATCTATATCACCACTGGGTGAACGGTAAATACATATTATAGTTAACCTTTGTGCCTCATCTGTCTTTCTTATCTCTATGGCTGATATTTCTATGTGTTTTTCCTCACTTACAGAATTAATATCATTTCTAATTTTATAGGCAATTCCTTGCTTAACATATATACATGATCCACCACCTCTAATGGTGGTTCTACTATAATGACATGCTAGTATATATGACTTTAAATTAATTAATGTTATTTCAGTTCCTCTACACCAATGTTCAGTAATGCATGTGACTGAACTGTTTAAAGTTTGTAGTTCCACTTCTAGTTGCTGCACTTTGTTTCTGACAGATTGTATATTTTGATGAAAGACTGAGAAACGAGCACAGCTTACCTTGCCTGTATCTTTCGTTTGCATTTTGTTGATAGTGACTGATGCTTTGCGCCGGTTTGTCCCAGTTTTTTTCTCCTCTTGGTGCTGAACCATAAAAAATCCTCCTTTGGAGTGATGTACTTTCTTGTCCTCTGGCTCCTTCTGATGGGGTGTGGTTTAGCTGGTGGCTTCTCCATTGGTACTGTCATTTCTCGTGTTACTGCTGTTGTTGGCTTTGCTGTTGTCTGTCCCACTGTTGCTGTGTCTCCTGTTCTTATTGTTGGTGGTGGTGGTGAAGGTTCTGCTGATGTCAGTTCTACTGCTGATGAGATGACTGCCTTTGTTGATTTTTCTTGTACTGTGGAATGTTCTATTACTGATAGTGGTATAACAGTTGTTTTTGTGTTGAAGGTGTTTTGAAGTAGTTTTAATTCCTTCATTATCATGTTCGCCAGATATTCTTTCCCAATACTGTTTAAGTGTAGTCCATGTTGTGTATGGAATCTATGACCTATATTATTTATATTAACACATTTAACATTTTTAAAACGTCTACAGATTTTGGCAAACTGATAGTTGGCTTTTTGTATTTCTGTATTTACACATGATTGGTTATCCAGATCGTGCCGATGTGGTGTGTTCACGATTATCACGTTTGTATGCGTGAGGTTCTTCAGACACTGTTTAAGATAACGTGTAGCATTTGCAGTTTCAATTTTATATACATCGTTTGAACCTCCGATGAGTATTACAAAGGTAACAATTTTATTGATTGTAAGGAAACTGGAGACAGCTGGTGTACTAAACAGTGACAGTTGTTAGCATAGACCATCACTGAATGTAGAAGTTATTGACAATGTTTGAAGAGCTTGGAGAACTCTCCAAGGAAAAATAAGATGCATTGATTGAGCCAGGAGACAGGCGTTTCACATGGCATATGTCAGAGAACTGTGAAGAAATCGGCACTGTGACCATACAGAGTGCACAAGATGCAATCATTGCTACAAACAAATCATGACGAAAGAATGCATTACTGTAGTGGTTTCAGGGCTTTCTTATTCAATGTATAGACATAATCTCCATAACTTAGTTTACAGATGAGGTACAGTTCCATCTACCAGGTTACAGCAACACACAAAGCTGAGCTTGTGTAAACCCTCATGTCATTCACAGAACACCACTGCTTGATGAAAGGGTTGGATTGTGGTGCATGTTGCCAGCTTTGAGGATTTTTTGCCTCATTTTCTGTGATATAACCATAGACACTACAGTTTATATGGGAATCTTCAGTACATTTGTGGAGCAGCTGGATGATACTGAACTTACAGAAGGTTTTTTCTTACAAGATGGAGCAATGTATCACATATCCAATGCTTCCATCGTGCAATTTGTAACCAGTTTCTTTGATGACTGAATAATCTCAAAAAATTTGTTATGCCTGATCACCTGACTAACCCCCCAGATTTGTTCTTGTGAGGGTAACTTAAAAGCCAAATGTGCAATAACAAAGCACAGACAACTGCAGAACTCTGTGAGGCTGTTACACACGAAATAAGTGACATTGGCAAGGATACACTTCACAGAATGTTGTGGAATATGGTGAAACAAGTACAGTTGTGCATTGATGCTGGTGGAGGACACTTTCAACATCTGCTGTGAGGACTTTGTATGTGTATATATATTTTCCCAATTGTGCATTATCATCTTCTGAAATTTCATATGTAACCCATTATTTCTCCAAATGTTATGACTCATTAAAATAGTTAAGGTTTATATGGCTTGCACTGTATATGGCCAAACACTATGACTAACACGCAAATTCCTCAAGAATACACCTGATGACTATGTTGGTGTGTTGAACTTTGTCTCCCAGCTGTGGACACAAATCCAGCAACTCTGCCCTGTTGCATCGTGGGGCCAACTCATTTATTGTCTTTTCATTATCAAAGACCTAGCAATTTATGAGCAAGTCTTTATTCAGCAGGAAACATTACACAAACCATTCCAATCTCAGTATGATTGACTGCGCACAATCCTCAACAAAGATAAAAAGACACTCAAGGTCGACATTGTGGGTATTCCCACAACAGTCTCCATAGTTCACCTGTAGCATGTAGCCCACATTTTGCAACTCACCCACTGCCACAGGTAAAGCAGATACCACACCCATTTGGAATACTGCAGCATCAGCTACCAGCAACCAGCTCATTAAAAACCAGCCACAACCATCAACCAACGATAAACACACAGATTTAGCAGCAGATGTTACTCCACAACAATGCTCAAGGAATGGCAGTTCACAAAGTACTGTAGCAGGCTCCATGAAGCAAGTGATCACACGAGCATGACACCACATTTGATTCAATATCAAATATTGTTGACACTAGGAGGGAAGTGATGTAGTGATCGGGCATTGCAGTGATGATTGTAGTGACAGCACACAGTGTTTGAAGCATTTGTGTTTGATTATACATTCATATATCTCAAAACACAGATGATGTGACTTACTGAACGAAAGTGCTGGCAGGTAGATAGACACACAAACAAACACAAACATACACACAAAATTCAAGCTTTCGCAACAAACTGTTACCTCATCAGGAAACAGGGAAGGAGATGGAAAGACGAAAGGATGTGGGTTTTACGGGAGAGGGTAAGGAGTCATTCCAATCCCAGGAGCGGAAAGACTTACCTTAGGGGGAAAAAAGGAAAAAAGGACAGGTATACACTCGCACACACACACATATCCATCCGCACATACACAGACACAAGCAGACATTTGTAAAGGCCAAGGGTTTGGGCAGAGATGTCCATTTGCATGAATGGACACAGGCAGACAGTGTTTGTTGGTAATGAGGATCACCCTGTGGCTAAACATGCCTTGGTGCACGGCCAGCACATCTTGGCACAGTGTTACAACGTCCGGGTTATCTGGATACTTCCCACTAACACCAACCTGTCAGAACTCCGGAGATGGGAACTTGCCCTTCAGTATATCCTCTCTTCTCGTTATCCGCCAGGCCTCAATCTCCGCTAATTTCAATTTGCCGCCACTCATACCTCACCTGTCTTTCAACAACATCTTTGCCTCTTTACTTCCGCCTGACTGACATCTCTGCCCAAACTCTTGGCCTTTACAAATGTCTGCTTGTGTCTGTGTATGTCCGGATGGATATGTGTGTGTGTGTGAGTGTATACCAGTCCTTTTTTCCTTTTTTCCCCCTAAGGTAAGTCTTTCCGCTCCTGGGATTGGAATGACTCCTTACCCTCTCCCTTAAAACCCACATCCTTTCGTCTTTCCCTCTCCTTCCCTCTTTCATGATGAGGCAACAGTTTGTTGCGAAAGCTTGAATTTTGTGTGTATGTTTGTGTTTGTTTGTGTGTCTATCGACCTGCCAGCACTTTCGTTCGGTAAGTCACATCATCTGTGTTTTTAGATATATTTTTCCCACGTAGAATGTTTCCCTCTATTATATTCAATCATTAATTTGAACCCAATGATTATACATTCAGTGTTATATGCCTACTCTTTAGGTTTCTAGTAGTTAGTTATTCCTTGGTCTTAAATAATAAATGTTGTACACTATTTGGATATGTTACTTTATCAATACTACTGTTCTGGTATAGCACAAATATGTAACAATTGTTTTCGACCCGATCACTGCTTACGTTGGTTGAGGTGCTGTAAGTACATTTCTAATCCATCAACACTGTCTAGGAATGAAAGAAATAACAGGACTGTTGGAGCCATCTCTTTCCTGATAGACAACAATGTTATTTGCTGTTATAGTATGACCAATTGCTGTTGCTGTTGTTCCAGAAGTTGCCAATCAAGCTGTTGTTGTTCCTGCTGTTATTGGTTCCAGTAATTTCTGCACTACCAGTGGGGAAGGCTGCAAGTAAGGGAAGAGCAGATGAATGGAATGGATATTATTGTTGTGGTCTTCAGTCTGAAGACTGGTTTGATGCAGCTCTGCATGCTACTATATTGTTCATTTCTGTATAACTACTGCAACCTTCATTCTTGGAACCTTCTTCTGTATTCATCTCTTGGTCTCCCCTACAATCCCCCCCCCCCTCCCCCACTCTGCCACTCCAATACTAAATGCGTGATTCCTTGATATCTCAGAATGTACCCTGTCAAATGATCATTTCTTTTAGTCAAGTTATGCCACAAATTTCTTTTCTCCCCAATTTTTTTTCAGTACCTTTTCATTAGTCACATGATTTACCCATCTAATCCTCAAAATTCTTCTGTAGCATCACATTTCAAAAGCTTCTATTTTGTTCTTGTCTGAACAGTTTATCGTCCATGTTACATTTTCACTTAAGGCTACAGTCCACATAAATGTCTCCAGAAAAGACTTCCTAACTCATTAATCGTTACACATGATGTAAAAAAAATTCTCTTCTTCAGAAATAGTTTTCTTGCCATTGCTAGTCTACATTTTGTATTTTTATTATATATACATAGTGTCTTGAATCGATATTATAAGATGAAAACCAACAAAAATAAAATGTAGGTAATGGAATGTAGCAGAATTAAATCTGATCATGCCAAGGGAATTAGATTATGAAATGAGACACTAAGAGTAGTCGATAAGTTTTGCTAGTTCGACAACAAAGTAACTGATGACGGGTGAAGTAGAGTGATTATAATGTGTAGACTGGCATAGAAAGCATTTGTAAAAAAAAAGATTTTGTACTGTCGCCAAGTGGTCCATGCCAATTAAGATGCACCAGGCAGCAAGAGTAAATGAACTTTATTTACTCTCAGTAATGGAATACAACAAAACAGTCATTCAGACTTGAATTACCGCTACTTGACTACAATCCACGCATAGTGACTGCTGTAACACGGGGAGAATTCTGACAAAGGTGATGTCAGTGAGGCCGTATTGGGGGTAGAATGGTAGGACTCAAGGACACTTCAGGAGAGTGATCCTGGTGAGGCATAACTCATAGCTGCTCAGAGGTAGTGTGGCTGCTGCAGATATGTGGAACGATAGGCTCCTTCAGACATGCCGTGAATGTGGCTGGTGTGATCTGGAAGTGAATGTAAGTCACGTACTGATGGGCTGTAGGTATGACTGACATTATGTCCAGTATGGAGAACTCTGATGAGACACTGAGTGAAGACGGCAGACATGGCTCAGAGCAAAAATGTCAGCAGCCTGTATGGAAAACTCAAAAGAGGCATGGAGTGAAGACTGGGACATGGCTCAGGGTACGGAAGTCAGCAATCAGTGTGGAGAACTTGTACAAAATGTGAAGTGAAGACTTGGACATGACTCCAAGTGAAGGACTGCACTGAGGTGAAGAGAGCTCCAGTTGTGGGACTGGTGATTCCAAACAGTGCTTGGTCTGGAGTGACTCCCAATGTGAAATGGCTATGGTCATCTGGGCAGCATCCTTTATAGCCTGGCAGCAGAATACTGCCATGGTGATAAGCTGGCATTTGATCTGTGGAAGAAGGACAGCAGCACTAATTCCAGCAAGTCTTGCACCTCTAATGGCAAAGCTTGTGCCACATATTACCATGGTGGTGCAGGAGATGTGGTGTGCTTATATTGTGGTCATATTGTTTATCCTGTATCTCCTGCAGTGGTATCACCTGTGTAACATTACAGTTGGCACTGATGCAACCAAGAAGAAAGGGATTCCATGATCAGGGACCTGGGCAAGATCATCATGAAGGAATGTAAGCCAGCCATTGGAAGGCAGCAACAGTGATGAGATCAAGGGCAGGCCAGACATTTATGTTGATACTTGCATGAGTGTACTAATGTATGCTGGAGGAAAATGAAAGTGGAAAGAACAGGAAATGGGAATGACAGCTTGATCAAGGCATATGGCAGGAGGAAGCAATGCAGGAAAAATGGTGAGGGGACAGGCATGCGGAGTGTGGCGGTGGTGGCAATGGCAACCGGTCACTTGGAACTCGCCAGTGGCATCAGAGGAGAAGGTGCCTCTGCAGAAGCTCAACGTGACACCTGAGCATCCAGGGGGGTGGCTACAAAAGCAATTGACAGCCCAGTGGGATGCGGGTGGGGAAGTGATGGGTTCAGCTGGAAGTGATGGACATGTGGAATTTTGCCAGAGAATTGACAGGCTTGACCAGCTGTTGATGCACTGATGGGACATCTTGTGGGTGCTGACAAGCTTGGGTGGGAACAATGGCAATTGCTTTGCTCGTGGTGATGAGCAGCATGGAGGATAACTTCTGTAGAAGTACATTGTTTTGTGGCATGTGCTGTAGCAGCAGCAGCTATATCAATACAGTTGATGGCAGTGGGGCCATACTGAAACGAGAGTTACGTAAGTGGTGAGAGAGAAGAAAAAGTCTTGTGACGCTCCTAAGTAGTGTACTGAGGTGGGGGGCTACACTGGGCAGGCATGCAAGTATGAAAAAGTGTAACAGTCACTAGCAGCGTGAAATCCTGTCCTCATCATAAATTTTGTGTCATGACTGACAGAGTCACACCAATTAACACTCCAGCTAACAAGAATAAATGAACTTTGTTTACTCTCAATAATGAAATACAACAAAACAGTCATTCTGATTTGACTCCGCACTACTCACTTCCAATCTACTGATAGTCACTGATGTAGGAGAAGCAGGAGAGCAGTAGGGCTTGACAACGGTCTAGGAGATGGGTGCTGGTAAAGCAGAGCTTGTAGCCAGATGGAGGTAGCATTGCTGCTGTGGATGATGTGGACAAATGGGCTCTGTCAGTGGGATACAGTGACTGCTCAAATGGCCTGGTAGTGACAGGGAGTTGTGCAGTGACAGGCTGTGAGTGTGGATAAAACTGGGCCCAGTGTGGGGAACTCAGACGAGATGCAGGTTGAAGACTCTGGATGCGGCTTGCAGCGAAGGTGTCAGTGGTAGTATGGAGAACTCAAAAATAAGGTGTGGAGTAAAGACTCGGACATGCAGCTTTGAGAGAAGACGATGGTAGGCAGTGTCAAGAACTTGGATGAGACAGGGAGCAAAGGCTCAAAATCGACTCCATGTGAAGGGCTGCTGGGGTGAAGGCAGCTCTGATTGAGGGACTGGTAATTGCTTGGTGTGGGGTGACTCCTGATGCAAAATATCTCTGGCTGGCTGTGTGGTTTTCTTTATAGCCACCTGGCAGAAGAATGCTGCCATGAGATTGGTGAGCATATGATCTGTGGTAGAAGAACTGGCACCTGCAATGAAAGCATTAATTGTAGCAACTACTGTGCAGCTAGCAGCAAAGCCAGTGTCACACGTTACTGTGGTGGCTACAGGAAATGTGGTTCACAACAAATGTGGTGTGCTTACGTTGTGGGCATATTGTTTATCCTGCATCTCCTGCTGTCATATCACCAGCAGCCTGGAGAAAAGCAGCCCACAGGACACATCTGTGTTGCATAATGTTGGCTCCTAGGGAGGGATAAAATAAAAGGAATTTGTTAACACGTACAATACTGGTCAAAAGTTTTTGACACCTATGAAAAGAACCTATGTACATTATTTCAATGGACAAACACTCCATAGAAACTAAATAGAGTAACAAAATAAATGTTGTCTCTACGTGCAATGCATTATGGTTTAGACTTTAGCCTCTTCAAAGTATCCACCCTTTACCCTCAGAACAGCTTGGAATTCTGGAGACAATATTTGGTGGTGTTTTGCAGATATTTCAGTCCAACATGTCTCTAAATTATTCCATAGATATTCAACATTAGATGACTGCAGTTTTTTGACCTCCCCGTCAAGTTCCTCCCCTAAGAGTTTAATGGGATTTTAGTCAGTTGACTGACTTGGCCAGATCATATTCTTCAGTTCTCCACATTTCTCTTTTCTGTTGACATACCCTCTGCAAAATTCAGAAATGTGTTTGAGATCAGTGTTCTCCTGCAGAAAAAACCCATGACTAATAACTCTCTTGCCAGATGGAACTGCATTGTTGATCAGTATACCAAGATATCCTTCCTTCTTTAATGTTCCATTCATTCTCACTAAATCACCAACTTTACCACCCACAAAACATCCCCACACTGAGACCGACACTTCAATATTGCCATCGCACAATGGCACTTCATATGTTCTCCATGAAGTCGACGAGCAAACATTCGACAATGGCTTCCAACTACTGCTTCAAACTTAAATTAATCCATAAAAAACCCATTGGATCATTGCTGTACACTCCAGTTTTTATGTTGCTGTACCACTTGCACTCATTTCACCTTATTTTGTTTTCATAATAATGGCTTTCGGCTGCTACGTACCGCTTCAAACCTTGTTCATACTATTTACTTCCTCACAAATCTGAGGTGTAGTACAAGTCCTTTGACATTTACACTGTATGCACATGAACTGATCTTCCCTGTATGAGGTGCTATCCAAAATATTCAAGAATTTCATTGTACTGGTCAAGCCAGTCTCAGTACGACATTCCACCACTAGATGTATTGAGGTACACATCTTAGCTGCTGTGGCTGGGATGTCAACTTTGGTGCATGAAGTTGTGAGTTGTAGTGATGTGTGTCAGTGCTGCAGTACTGCTGTGAACCAAGGTTCGCAGGAGAGCTTCTGTAAAGTTTGGAAGGTAGGAGACAAGGTACTGGCAGAAGTAAAGCTGTGAGAACCGGGCATGAGTCATGCTTTGGTAGCTCAGATGGTAGAGCGCTTGCCCGCGAAAGGCAAAGGTCCCGAGTTCGAGTCTCGGTCAGGCACACAGTTTTAATCTGCCAGGAAGTTTCATATCAGTGCACACTCCGCTGCAGAGTGAAAATCTCATTCTGGAAACATCCCCCAGGCTGTGGTTAAGCCATGTCTCTGCAATATCCTTTCTTTCAGGAGTGCTAGTTCTGCAAGGTTCGCAGGAGAGCTTCTGTAAAGTTTGGAAGGTAGGAGACGAGGTACTGGCAGAAGTAAAGCTGTGAGTACCAGGCGTGAGTCATGCTTCGGTAGCTCAGATGGTAGAGCGCTTGCCCGCGAAAGGCAAAGGTCCCGAGTTCGAGTCTCGGTCGGGCACACAGTTTTAATGTGCCAGGAAGTTTCACTTAGAGCATCTGATACACAAGACAATCAGACCACAAAATACACATACATTTTTCTGAAGTCAAATAAACTTTAGCTTTTGAGCAAACAGATAGTGAAATATTATTTTATTAATTTTCAGATATAAGAAATAATTATGTTCAAATGATGGGCTTAACATAGAAGTTATTAATGTGATATAATTATTTTTTATACTTCTGATTCATTTGAAAATTGTAATTACATTCAAAGTTATTGACATTAGAATTGTTCAGTACTAACTATCAACACAGCATTGGTAAGAATTGTTAACATGCAAGTAATTTGTCAGGTTTAAGACCCTTTTGTAATGTAATATATTTGTTCTTCTTAGCAAGTAACTTGCGAGTTGCGAATTGCAAGCTGAACATGGTTGTTGCTAGAAGCACTGAATGATGTGTCATTTGACTGAAAGTATTTCCAAATGTGGAATAAAAATGTTTAAAAGTGAATACAAATGATAACAACATCTTGTTATTGACTTTAATGTATCAGATGCAAACACCTTAAAACCTCTTTCTTCCACATAGCAGAAGAATATGTCACAAGACTTCTGTGCCAGTGATAGAAGAAACTATGATGGGCATTGACAAGAAAGATAAGTTAAATAATTATTTTCACCACTACTAGAGCAGTTATGTGCTAATCCCTCTCCTCTCATCTTCAGACTTATTGAAGTTCAAGAAAATTGATTCCAACACAATCATTGTAGATGTAAGGTTGGGCAAAACATTTTAATTTTTGAAAATTATTCAATAGTGAGAAATATATTTTTTGAGGACAAATTAAAAACAGTTATTCATTAAATGAAGTTTATACTCACTCATAAATTACTTGGTAGAAAATAAATAATTTAAGGAGTAAAAGTAATAACTCACCAAACTGTTGAGGTGCTGAGTCATCGATAGGGTTGCAAACATGACTGTTTGGATAAATCCTTCTTCAGAGTTGCAGATTACACTTACATATTCGTACATACAAACACACATGCACCTGTATGGCTACATATTTAAAATATATATGCATAGAAATCACTTTCACCTGCTTTTATAGCAACAGGACCAATAAAAATACATTACAATATACCAAATAAAGATTTTTTTAATTAAAATTAGTGAGGCTTTCATGGCCACTTGTTGATGTATTGCCTACTGGCTTCTGTCTCATATTCTGCAGCTGTCATTTGGTTTGTGATTTTTCTGATATTTTGTCAGCACAAATGGCTGGCATTGTCTAAGCTTCATCCTCCATTGCTGGTGGGGGACTGGAGTCAAAACCATACCCAAAGATTATAAGTACTTTCTATGCCAACATCTGACGGCTTTCTCCTGGTCATTACCACTGTGTTTCTCCTCTTGCTACTTCCAATAGTATTTCATTGAATAATGGGACTCCAGTATCTGTGTACCTTGAGTCTTTCCTCTTTCTTAATAGGCTCATAATGCACGCAAGATGAATATGTGAGCCACAGCAAAAGGGAAACCCATATTGGATTTTGGAATGTAAGAACATTGAGAGAGACATAAAGATTGATATGCATCAAAAGAAAGATAGAGAACTTCTGACTGGACATATTGGGGTGAAGTGAAATAAGATGGCCAGAATGTGGATAGATAAGACACAAATGGGCAGAGTGCTGCTTTATGCAGGGCAGACAGGTGAAGAACACAATGCACATGAATGGTTTAGGGCTCTTATTATCTAAAAACTGCAAAAAGAGCTTACTAGAATGGAAACCAGTCATGTGAACATGAAAACAAATTTATGAAATATCACTGTAATTCAATACTATCCATCTACTTAAGAGGCTGAAAGAGAGATAAAAGATGCACTTTACATAGAGCTAAAAGGAGTCCTTAGGGAAACTAATCATTAAAAAATTAAGGTTCCGCACTCTGGCCCTAGATGGTCCAAATGAGCCTGACTGACTGTCCTGTCATCTTTTGCCAGTGGTGTCATTGGATGCAGTATGGAGGGGCACATAATCAGCAAACTGATCTCCTGGTGAAACTGCCATCAATTGGCTTCACGGGACAAAGTGCAGCTTGTACCAGCAGTCCTACCCAGGAAAAATTCCTGGTGGTGCTGGAAATCAAATCCGAGTCCCTTATGTGAGTCATACTGATCACTCAACTATGGAGGCAGACAAACTAAACATACAGATATAAAAAAATTAATGGAAGACTTGAACACCAAAGCAAATTCAGAAAATCAAGGTCTTTGACACATAATGAATTCCACCACACAGGGAGCATAAATTTAAATGGTGAACTGCTGACAGATACATGGAACCTAGCCATTGGTGGTACACTGTTTCCACCTAGTAACTGCTACAAAGTAATGTTGGTCTTGCCAGATCATATTACTGCAAATCAAATAGATCATATAGCTGTAAGTCATAAGTTTTGACACACTCTGTTAAATGTGAAAAATAACAGGAGCAGATGTTGAAGGTGACCACTGCCTAGTTTTGGCAGAGTTCAGGTTGAAGATGCTGCTAAATTGATCCAAGTTCAATCATATACCACAAAAAGTAGATGTGGGAAGATTAAAAGACCAACAGATCAAAGAAACATTTGCCCTTTAACTAAAAATCACATTTCAGGCCATCTATGAAGAAAACTTTTTGCAGGGAGGAACTGAAGTAGGTTAACAACAAATTGGAGACCATGATCTAGATGTTGGAGAGAACATCTTAGGATTTAAGACACATCAAAAGAAAAATGGATCACTGATAACATGTAGAATGAAAGTAAGTGCAGAAAATAACTAAAATCTTTGTAAGATGAGAGTGCAGAAAACTGATGTGCATGAAGAATACACTGAGGCAAACAGAAGAGTGAAGATAGGGACAAGGAGAGACAAAAGAAAATGGACAGATGATCAGGCACAGTTAGCAGAAGAGGCAGAATGACAGAAGAATATAAAGGAGCTGTGGCTGTCAGAGAAGAATTTTAGATGTGAAGGACCAGTTAAGAGCAAGGATGGGATGATAGCAAACCCAGTAGGTGCATCTACAAAAATGGGAGGGCCATCTAAGGGAGCTGTTAAATTGTGAAGACAACCAAGAGAAACAGGTGAGAGATGTCCCAAAGTAAAATCACTGTGGATTAAAATATAAATCTGCATTGTCCTACAATGGATGAAATTCTATGCATAGGCTCCAGGCCTAGACAATGTAACACTGGAGCTCTTAATTGCCAATATAGAAATTAGGATTAAAATGCTCCACTCCTTGTTGAAGCAAATTTGGCTTGAAGATAAATCCCCAAATGAGCTGAAAAATGGGTTGGTGATAAAGGAAACATATAGGATTGTAACAAATGGTATGGTATTAATTGCTGCCAGTGCCCAGTAATGACCACACCAGAATTATCTTAAATAGGATTAAAGATTCACTTGTAAATTTACAACACAGTTGTGTTGATCTTATTAATACTCTTGGATCATCAAGAGCAAGGTAAAGAATTCCAAGCAACAATATACCTAGCACTCATTATTTTGAAAAGTCCTTTGATTCTGTGAAACATCAAGTGCTGTGGCAGTGTTGCAGACATATGGTGTACTGCAGGAAATCTTAAACATCGTCACAGTTCTGTATGATGGCTATGTACAAATGTTGTGTGCTACTCAAGGGATATCTCTTGAATCAGTAGAGACAACAAACAGAGTCTGGCAAGGGTGTATTTTCTGCTTATCATTGACTCAGTTATGAGAAGAGTCACCGCAGGCATGAGAAGATGAATCTAGTGACAATCCATGAATGTCTGGAGATTTGGATTTCACAAATGACATGATTTAATTAGATCAAAGGAAAATAGATATGAAAGCTAAATGAAGCTCTCTGAAAAAAGAAGTAGAGAGTCTTGATCTCAAGATAAATATAGGTGAAACAAAGGAAATGAAAGTAAATTCTGGAAACATGGAAGAGCCTCTGTTTGTTGGGGAACAACAGGTGGATACTGTCAACCCAATCTTGCACCTTAGTAATTTGGCGACAGAAGATAATAGAGCTGAAGCAGATGTGAAGAATTGCATAAGTAAAGCAAATGCTGCCTTCAGATATTTGTATCCAATATGGTGAAAGAGAAATATCACATGCAACAAACAAACATTCAATTTTAACATAAATGTGAAGACTGTCTTTCTACATGTTAGTGAAAGTTGGAAATTGGACAAGAATATAACATCACAGTTACAGAACCTCATAAACAGGTGTCCCCAGTTGCATCATGAACATCTGGGGGCCAAACAAATAAGTAATGAGGTACTCTGGCAGAAAACAACCAGATACATATAGAAGAACAGATAAATGAGAGAAAATGTAGATAGATGTGCACACAGGGCAATCAGAAAGAAGGCACCCAAATGGAATACACAGAGAATAAGGAAGAGAGACAGGTCCAGAGGTACATGCAAGAGGGCACTGGAAGGAGAAGGGAGAGTTGACAAGACCTGGTTGGAATTGAGGAAAACAGTCAAAGGCAGATACAAATGATGAGTTCTCCTGGATCCCCATTCCCACAAAGGGACCAAAGGAGTAAAGTCAAGTAAGTTATGTATAGGAAAATAAAAAGAATGTTTATAGAAAAAAGAAGCTACTGTGTGGATTCCGAGAGCTCAGATGGCAAGCCATTACTAAGAAAAAAGAGAATGCTGGGAGATGGAAGGAATATACAGAAGGGCCAAATAAAGGGAAGAAACTTGAAGACAATAATATTGAAAGAGAAAAGAAGCTGGATAAAGATGAGGAAAAACAATAATTCACCTGGAGCTGGTTATTGCATAGCACACAGACTCAATTAACTGTACAGGGACTTAACTAGCTAGTAATTACCCCTCTTTTTCTGGTTCCAGTTAATTCATTTTTAGTATATTTCAAAGAAAAGAGATCCCTGTTTACAATAAGCTACTACTTATTATGCAGCTTTAGTATAGTCGCTGTCTGCCTGCTTAGCTGGGTGATAACGTGCTTGCTTTCCATGCACTGGGCCCGGGTTCGATTCCTGGCACGGTTGGAGATTTTCTCCACTCAGGGGCTGGGTATTGTGTTGTCCTCATCATCATTTCATCCTTGTCATCAGCTGCAAGTTGCCCAATGTGGCGCTAACTGAAATAAGACATGCACTTGGCGGCCGAACCCGACTGTGACATCCCGGCCAACAATGCCATACAATCATTTCAGTTTCAGTACAGTCACTGATACTTGCTAATTTGATAACAATAAAGATAAATCATTAAATCTAGTTAACTGGATAATTTTGATGAGTAGATGATGAGGTATTTTTTAAAACTTTTTTTCAACTTTCTCACTCTGTGTTGGATGGTAATTTCTTCACACCAAATTAAATAATTCCATTTTGATCCCTAGATAAAGAGGCAAACTCTGCATGAAATTTATTTTCATGTCTCATATTACCACTGTGGAACTCACAGTTGAGGTGAAACTAATTTTTACTATTTACAGCAAAATTATTGATTATTGCCCCAGAAGATACTTCATTTGACAACCAGAAGAGAAAATGTGGAAACTAAGTCAACATCCTTGTCTTTACATCAACATCAATGAGTGATACTTCCAAGGGCAAACATACAGAAATAATACAGTTTGGAAATACTGCCTTATAGGAACACAGTGACCATTTTGTAAATGAAAATATTTTATTTGTTCTTTGTTGTTTTCTATTTGTTCTTCTGCCTCAGGCAGAATGGACTTCTATTGTTTAATTGTGTATAGAAGTTGTTTTGATTTAGTTTTGTAACTTAGTTTTCTAGTATTTTTTATCTCCTTTTTTACTTATTTTAATGTATACCATCTAATGGTAACTTCCTGATAGGTTGAATCTGAGGCTGAAAAATAAATAAAAGAATTTCATCTACTGAACTGATCTTCTCAGATAATTTACAAGTGTGCATTATCCAGATAGAGCCCAAGGAATTTAACATGCACTATTTCATTAGTGTATGACCATAAATGTGTATTTCTGGTCCTATTAAGTAGTTTTCTTCCTTGTATAAAATTACTTAATGTGTTTCATTGCCAGTGTTCAATTTAAACTGTTTGTTATGACAGAGCTGTAGGCCTGTTCAGGTATCATCTGAGCTAGCTGTTTTGGTAAGCCTGTGACTGGGCCATTGTAAGTGTTTTTCCATTTCTCGGTAATTAAATTTACTTATTTTTGTCAAATCATTATTTGCTGTGAGTGAAACTGTCTGAATTACCATACAATTGTTTGATGTGGGGTTCAATTTGATGGATGTGGTAGTTTCATTCCATTGAGATGATTGTAGTGCTTTGGGAATTGAGTAATAAATGACACTATTCCATTGGTTTTGCAGGATGTACTGAAGAGAAAGGAAGATAGCGGAACAGGAAGAGAAAATTTCTGCTTTTCAGTCTGAATGAGATAAGGTTAGGATATCTCATTGTCTTGACCACATATGTGTCCCCCTAATCTTGGGATCTGAACAACCTGTCCTTACTTTTGAATCTTTCCCAGCTATCCCTCTCATCTCCCTGAGGACGGAAATAGTTCTGAAAGCTAGGACAGTTTTTTTCCAAAAGTTTTTTTTTCCTTCAAAAGATGTGGAACACCTGCATGCCCAAACCGGCATGATGGCCAACTTAAAAGGTCTACTGCCATCTATGCAAAAAGGTTAGTTTTCACTACAGGACATGGGTACTGTGATGTTTGTATACATCTGGTGAAGGTTGACCATTAATATGTGCTCATCTGGAGATAGATTGGGTCAAAAGTTGAAAAAAGGGAGTGGTTTGAAGGGCAGAGGGAAAAAAGTCTCAAGGCAAGAGCCAAGGGAAAAAATCCTCTGCGATAGTTGGGTCAGTTTGTAAGAGCAGTAGTGGTTTCCTTTCTGCCTGTGATAGCTCGTGTAAGGGTAGACTTTGTTATTAATGGGTATCAAGCAGGTCGATACCTTTGACGTTGTGTGGTGCTGTTACTTGGCGGCTGCCACTGGGTGCTGGTGTTGATCTTTCGGTCATCATCAGCATATCTGTAAAAGTTACGTTCATCATCATTTTGTGTGCTATAGGTCATATATCAGATTGTAGGGTAATGTTGGCAATTTGTTTGTGCCTCAGTGTGCGAGCTTGTCAGTTTCCCTGCTGTAGCCTGTTGATCAGCTTTAATAGCAGCTGGCATATCCAGTCAACGTTACTGATATGCAGGGGCTTGCCGACGTTTCTCACTTGTGGGTGTATGTTAGCTTACCATAGGTGGTTATGCTCTAGCTAGTAGTGACTTTGACAGCTTATGCTTCCACCTATGGTTGTGATCATAGTTTCCCAGAGTAAGGATGAAAGGATTGTTCGAGTGTCTTGAGTTCCTGTTTAGTCATGTGGCGTGTTTTTTGAACACTTCCTTGAGGATTTCAAGGCAGTATTCATTGTGAAGATCCATGGTGTGTATGTAGTGTGGAGCATTGCTAATAATGCATAGCACTTTGTTCTGTATGATCTGCAGGCGGCGTAGGCATGTAGGAGCTGCATATTCCCAGACGGGAGCTGCGTATGTCATCAGTGCCATGTATATGGAACTTGACATCCTCCTATTCAGTGTACTTTCCTGCTGAGCATTGGGTAGAGTTGTTTGAGCCTCGCGTGCACTCTGTTGGCAACATATTTGATGTGGTCCCCCCATGTAAGTTTCCGGTCCAGCCAGACACCGAGATATCTGACTTTCTCTTGGAAACATATTGGGCATGTATGCAGTGTTACCTGTCTACAGTTTTGATGTTTGCACAGTAGTTTCAGTCTGCATGTGAACAGAACTGCTTCACACATGTCAGCGTTTAGTCTAATATGCCATCATTCCAACCAAGGCTCAGCAGTTCTGAGTGCCATCTGTATTCGTGAATTTATGTTCGATGGTTTCCAATCTTGCACTAGGATGGCTGTGTTATCTGCGTAGATGATTGATGTCATGTTTTGTGTCATTAATGTACAGGTTGAACCATATGGGCTCCAAGATGCTTCCCTGGGGTACTCCAGTTTGGATACCATGTTGTGTTAATTGTTTGCCCTGCACGTCAGTGTTAAAACATCTCATGTTCAGATAGACTGCCATAAAATAATCTACATTTACATACACAGTCCATAGGCCTGCACATGGTGTAAAGTACATTGTACCAATATTATCAGTTTTCTTTCCTTTTCCATTCATACTCTGAGTACAGGAAAAAGGACTATCTTTATGCCTCTGTAATATGCTCTTATCTCTCTTATCATATTATCACATAGCAGAGACATTAGCAATCTTATGGTGGGAGAAAGGAGAGGGGGAGGGAGAGCAGGTTACAGGTGGGGGATGATAAAATGCTTTTTGTGGGAGCATACAGGGATGAAGTGGAGAGAGGATAGGGCAGCTAGGTGCAGTCAGGAGGTTAGATGGTGGGCAGGGTAAGGTGGGGGAAGGGGGGGCAGGGCAAGAAAGGAGAGAAGTAAAAGTGCTTGTGGACTAGAAGGCCTTTTAGTGCTGGAGTTGGAACAGGGAAGGGGACCAGTGGCTGAAGGACAATGACAAACAAAGAATGAGGCCAAGAGGGTTACGGAAACACAGGATATACTGCAGGAAGACTTCTCACCTGTGCAATTCAGAAAAGCTGGTGATGGTAGAAAGGATCCAGATGGCATATGCTGTGAAGCAGTCATTAAACTGAAGAACTTTGTGTTGGGCAGAGTGCTTGGCAACTGGGTGGTCCAGCTGTTTCTTGATCACAGTTTGTTGGTGGCCATTTATATAGACAGACAGCTTGTTGGTTGTCATGCCCACATGGAATGAAGCACAGTGGTGGCAGCTTACTTGTAGATCACATGACTGGTTTCACAGGCAGCCAATCAGAATCAGCCCAATACTGAACCATGCCTGACTCAGACCACCCCTCCTTCCAACAGTGATTCACCCCCACTACCCCCAAATCACCCCCTTTTAACTTTCTAGAATTTCTTAAACTTGAACCTTGCCTCACTATCATTCTCCAAATCCCTGAAGATGCAAGCTAACCTTATACCTGCAAAAAGAACTGCAACCCACCACCTAAAATCTGATCCCAGTTTTATTATCCTACCTGTTGACAAAGTTTCTGCTACTGTTGTTTTGAATAGTAAGAATTACCTGGCAGAACAACTCCATCATCAGTCAGATTTGTCCACCTACAAACCCTGCCACAGTGACTCTATTCAAGAAATACAGCAGGATCTCGAGTCTCTCCTCAAATCCTGAGGTCCATCCCAGAACCTCTTCCCAGAATCTCTCTCTCTCTCTCTCTCTCTCTCTCTCTCTCTCTCTCTCTCTCTCCCCTCCCCCCTCTCACCCTTACCACTCTTTGCACACTCCTACCTTTTACATGCATTACAAAGTCTATAAATCCAATCATCCAGTACACTCCATAGTGGCCAGTTACTGTGCTCTCACTGAGAGACTCTGTTCTCATAGACCACCACTTCCAGCCTATTAGCCACAACCAGCCCTACTATATAAAAGATACCAATCATTTTCTCCACCAAC
The DNA here is from genome assembly GCF_023898315.1 of Schistocerca nitens. Taxonomy (NCBI): domain Eukaryota; kingdom Metazoa; phylum Arthropoda; class Insecta; order Orthoptera; family Acrididae; genus Schistocerca; species Schistocerca nitens. The sequence goes on along the minus strand of NC_064622.1, from coordinate 394,771,612 downwards.
TCTCCATAATGCCTGTTTCTTTATCACACAATGCCCTGCTCGTCACTACTGATGCCACCTCTCTTTACACTAATGTCGCTAATGCCCATGGTGTAGCCACTGTTGAACACTACCTTTCCCAGTGCCCAATGGATTCCAAACCTACAATTCCTTCCTGGTCACCATGACCACAATCATTTCTCCTATGAAGGCATTAGCTACATACAAATCTGGGATATGGCAATCGACACCAGCATAGCACCATCCTATGCCATCCTATTCTTTGGCCATCTAGAAGAATCCTTCCTAATCACCTAGAATTCCAAACCCCAACCTGGTTCAGATTCACTGATGACATCTTTGTGGTCTGGATTGAGGGTGAGGACACCCTATCCACATTCCTACAGAACCTCAATGCCTTATCCCCCATTCACTCCACCTGGTCCTCCTCAACCCAGGAAGCCACTTTCCTCAATATTGACATCCACTTCAAAGATGGCTACATCAGTAGCTCTGTCCATACCAAATTCACCAACCACTAGCAACACCTTCAATTTGACAGCTGCCACTGATTCCATACCAAGAAGTCACTCTCATACAGCCTAGCCACCCATGGCCATCACATCTGTAGTGATGAACAAGTCCTCTCAAAATGTACCAAAGGTCTCACTGAGGTCCTCACAGACCATAATCACCCCCCAACCCTTGCCTTATCTCTCCATTCACCCACTTGCTTGTAAAATACCATTGACTGGCCACAGAGGAGCATTTCCCTCATGACGCAGTACCACCCAGGAATGAGGCAACTGAATCACATTCTCTGCCAGGGTTTAGACTATCTCTCATCATGCCCTGAAATGAGTAATGTCCTACCCACTATCCTGTCTGCCACTCCCACAGTGCCACTCACTGAATCTATACAATACCCTTGTCCATCTCTACACAACCCTTGCTCCCATACCCTTGCCTCACAGCTCATATCCCTGTAATAGGCCTGTCAGATACATCCTCTCACTACCCATATTCCAGTCCAGTCACAAGCATCACCTATCCCATCAAATGCAGGACTACCTGTAAAACCAGTCATGTGTTCTACAAGCTAAGCTGCAACCACTGTGCTTCATTCTACATGGACATGACAAGCTGCCTGTTGTAATGGATCTGGGAGATGTGTTATTTTCTACCGGATTTGTCGATACCAAATTGTAAATGTTTTCTTATATTTTTGTCAGAATATTTTTTGTGAATTGTAATTTGCCTTATTTTATGCTAATTTGCTTATATGTTCAAGAGTGACAGCATATTGATTAATATTAGTAGATGTGACAAATAATATCAAAGAGACTGGTTACAAGTGGAAGCTTGTGTGTTGTGTGAAATGTCTTTGACACTGGAGTCGTCTTTGACCATAGTCAGTCGGCAGTGAACACTCAGTGTGTGACGGTGGAACAATGTACAAGTCCCCGTTATAATAATTTGCAAGTGACCAGCAAAAATGAGTTATTCTACTACTTTTTTATATAAACATCAAGAAGGAAGCACATTTGGAAAAATAGTATTTGAAGCACAAAAAATGAGGCAAACGCCTTGAACCAGGACATTTCCACAGCTGACGAAAGAGCATTATGGAATCACACTTTCACTAGACAACTGAAGCAACACAAAAAAGTCCAATATCATCTTATATACATCCATTGAAAAGTGGGTGCTGTCACGAAATATGCTAAATTCAAGTATATAAAAATAGTGAGCATATTTCACTGTCCACATGAAAGGCCACTGAAAAACTGTGGCCAAGAAACAGATGGACCACCCAGCTGCTGAGCACACTGCCCAACACAACATTCTTCATTTTGATCACTGCTTCACAGACTAAACCATCTGAATCCTTAGTACCAACAGCAGCTTTTCTGAATTGTGCAGGCGGGAACCCTATCTGCAATATATCTGTCATGCCTGATGCCTGTAATCCTCCTGATCTCAGCCTTGGTTAGTCATTGTCCTTTACTCACCAATAGCCTTCCATTGCCACTCCAGCACTACACAGTCTTCTATTCCACAAGTGCACCCATGGTGTTTGAACTTCTCTCCTTTACCCCCCTCCCTGCTTCCCTGTTGTAGGTCTAACCTCCTAACTGACCTCATCCCTATATGCTCCCGCAAACAGCATTTTACCATCCCTCACCCATACCCTGCTCTCCCTCTCCCTCCTCCTCCATGGCCCAGCCTCCTCCTTAACCCTGCCACCCAGATTGCTTCTCCCATCATGCACAATTGCTTGCAGTCTGGCCGCAGCAACCATAGACAGTGGTAATGTGTGTGTGAGCTGGATTTGTGTGAATGTGTGTGTATGTTGTCTATTTCAGATGAAGACCTTTTGGCTGAAAGCTTATGTGTTTAGTAGTCTTTTTATTGTGCCTGTCTGCAACTCAATATCTCCACTGCATGATGAGTAACAATCTATCCTTTTCGTAATCGTCATTATTCCATCCTGTGTTTTCCATCATTTGATTTTATATTATTACCTTGGATCCCCACAGAGGATGTATGTCGTCCCCACACAGAATGTATGTTGGTGGCAGAATAATGTTCTGACAGATTTTTAGAACGCAGATTCTTTAAATTTAGTGAATGGGGTCTTGCGAGAACTACATCTTTGTTACAACATTCCCAATTATGTTCCCTGAGAATTTCTGTCACACTTTGGTATGGGATAAACATTAGAGGTGAATGCCCCTGAAGTGTTTCAGGTGGACCTGGGCTGCATGGTGGTTTGTTTTACTTCACCTCATGCACCAAACACTTAAATAAGTAGCCACTTGAACAATCCTTTTATGTACAACGAATGTTGCTTACTGAATATTCAGTCAGTGTTAAGTATTGTTAATAAGAGTCCAGCTAGTCTGTGCCCTGAATCCGTGTGCCGTCTTCCTCAATCTTGGCTCAGACTTCACTTTCTTACAGGCTGGAGACAAAGCTGCTGAAAATTAACTTCTCATTATCGTTCACTCCACCACATAAATAAGAAGTGAGGTTCAGTTCACCTTCTAATATTATCTTCAAAATTACAACTCAATACATGATAAATGAGTACAGCTACCAACTCATATACTGCTTCTCTGTACTATGTACATAACAGATCTGATATTCAACTTGACTTCAACTTAGCATTGCTTTTCCTCAACAGAAGTAGTCCGCACCCAAAATATTTTTTTTTTTTCGAATTTTGAATAGGTTAATATTATCTCAGCCATTTTTCTAAAAGAATTTTATATAATTTTGTACACAATGCATTATATTTCAGACTAAAATCCATAAAAAGAAATTACTTTATTTTCATTTACCATTTCACGTTCTTATATTTCATGTAGCTTTTTTTTTTTTTGCACCACTTGCTCCATGGAAGTCCTACCTCCATCTCAGCAGATATGGTCATCTGACTGCTTTCACTGCATTGTTAGCTCTGGTATCAGCACCTACGATTTGAAATACCTCCCAACAGTGGGGTGCTTGCCATTTATCGACTACTCTCAGCCACAAACATTTTTTTTTTTACATATATATTTAAGGACATGATAGCTCTCATTCAAGGAATCAGATATATCACTATATATACCTCCACTAAGAGAAAAACTGTTGTGACCACACATTCAACTTTAATTATTACACAAGTGTTACATAAACAGACACAATAGCTTCACTATCACTTTCAGTTTTTCTTTAAGTTTATCATTGCAGTAAGTATTTCTTTGTGCTTCATTTTACCATTAACATATCACTTATCACTTATCACTTATCACTTATCACAAAAATCTCTTTCTTTCTTGGTGAAGACAAACATTAACTAGAACTCTAGGATCAAATGTCAGAGCACTGTGAGATTTCATTGTCCCCTCAGAAATGGGTAAATTACTTAAATTTAACAATTTTATTTAATCAGTCTGGAGGAAATGCCCCCTTCTCCAGGGTGTCCACCCTTGTACACATAATAACACTCACGAACATTTTTCAAAACTGCCCTTTGTAAAGGGACACCCTCCTCTAGCATTGCTTTTCCTCAACAGAAGTAGTCCGCACCAAAAATATTTTTTTTTTCGAATTTTGAATAGGTTAATATTATCTCAGCCATTTTTCTAAAAGAATTTTATATAATTTTGTACACGATGCATTATATTTCAGACTAAAATCCATAAAAAGAAATTACTTTATTTTCATTGTTACAATCGATGTGTACTAGCTCTGTATGTACAGCTGAAATTATTTTCTTTCAAAAACATTTAAAATTATGAAATATTTGGCACACCTAAAATTTCTATTATTAATGATGCAATCTAATGCTATTTATTATGTTTATTTCTGATTTCATTTGTGAATTAATACACTCCTGGAAATGGAAAAAAGAACACATTGACACCGGTGTGTCAGACCCACCATACTTGCTCCGGACACTGCGAGAGGGCTGTACAAGCAATGATCACACGCACGGCACAGCGGACACACCAGGAACCGCGGTGTTGGCCGTCGAATGGCGCTAGCTGCGCAGCATTTGTGCACCGCCGCCGTCAGTGTCAGCCAGTTTGCCGTGGCATACGGAGCTCCATCGCAGTCTTTAACACTGGTAGCATGCCGCGACAGCGTGGACGTGAACCGTATGTGCAGTTGACGGACTTTGAGCGAGGGCGTATAGTGGGCATGCGGGAGGCCGGGTGGACGTACCGTCGAATTGCTCAACACGTGGGGCGTGAGGTCTCCACAGTACATCGATGTTGTCGCCAGTGGTCGGCGGAAGGTGCACGTGCCTGTCGACCTGGGACCGGACCGCAGCGACGCACAGATGCACGCCAAGACCGTAGGATCCTACGCAGTGCCGTAGGGGACCGCACCGCCACTTCCCAGCAAATTAGGGACACTGTTGCTCCTGGGGTATCGGCGAGGACCATTCGTAACCGTCTCCATGAAGCTGGGCTACGGTCCCGCACACCGTTAGGCCGTCTTCCGCTCACGCCCCAACATCGTGCAGCCCGCCTCCAGTGGTGTCGCGACAGGCGTGAATGGAGGGACGAATGGAGACGTGTCGTCTTCAGCGATGAGAGTCGCTTCTGCCTTGGTGCCAATGATGGTCGTATGCGTGTTTGGCGCCGTGCAGGTGAGCGCCACAATCAGGACTGCATACGACCGAGGCACACAGGGCCAACACCCGGCATCATGGTGTGGGGAGCGATCTCCTACACTGGCCGTACACCACTGGTGATCGTCGAGGGGACACTGAATAGTGCACGGTACATCCAAACCGTCATCGAACCCATCGTTCTACCATTCCTAGACCGGCAAGGGAACTTGCTGTTCCAACAGGACAATGCACGTCCGCATGTATCCCGTGCCACCCAACGTGCTCTAGAAGGTGTAAGTCAACTACCCTGGCCAGCAAGATCTCTGGATCTGTCCCCCATTGAGCATGTTTGGGACTTGATGAAGCGTCGTCTCACGCGGTCTGCACGTCCAGCACGAACGCTGGTCCAACTGAGGCGCCAGGTGGAAATGGCATGGCAAGCCGTTCCACAGGACTACATCCAGCATCTCTATGATCGTCTCCATGGGAGAATAGCAGCCTGCATTGCTGCGAAAGGTGGATATACACTGTACTAGTGCCGACATTGTGCATGCTCTGTTGCCTGTGTCTATGTGCCTGTGGTTCTGTCAGTGTGATCATGTGATGTATCTGACCCCAGGAATGTGTCAATAAACAGGAGTGTAGAATTTCATTTGTCAAGAGAATATGTAAAACCTGTGGAATATTGTTACTACCGCAGAGCGAAATAGTAGAGGGCATGCCTCAGATGTGATCAGATGTGTTTTTATTTTTTGGAAGAACAATGTAATTTTTGGCTTTGTTGAAGTGAAAATTGTAAAGGCAGTGTGATATAGAAAAATGAGAGGGAATAAAATTAACTTGAAAACAGGAATTGCAGAACAGGCTTACTTTGGAAATTATCCCTTCTCTGGGATAACTCACCCACAAACTCCCATAAAGTGCATCACATGTGTTTTTTACTTTTATCTTGAGTTCTCCAGTACATCTCCCTTCTGTTTTTCTTTTTCCTACCTCTACATCTCTCACCACACTCCTACAGACTCCTGATCTTCACCAGACAGTTCTCCTACCTGATTGTTCTTTCCATCACTACTCTTCTCCAAAACCTTTTTCCTTCTACACATTAGTTTGTTCCTCTTATCCTTCTGTTATTCTGACACTTGGCCCATTTACTCCTCTCTTGAGACCATGTACATGATTATACACAGTTTGCATGTGTGTGTGTTCATGTGTACATTCCTTGGCCAGTCCACTGAAGTAAACTTCATTATCATTCCACGATGAATGTTGCTATTGACATGAAAAATAGGGAAGGGTCTCAATGATAGAGACATACAAATATGGAAAGAGGAAATTCAGAGTTGGTCCTCAAAGTTGAGAAGTATGAAAGTGAAAACATAGAATCAGAGTCCATGCATCCAATACCAGATGTACTTCTCCTATGGCTTTATGCACGACCAGTAACGGGTCATTACATACACTCACCCTACATTCTATTATTCCTTCAACCAAAATCTTATTGATTTCTTCTCATATTGTTGGGTGTGGACTCAAGGGTACAGAATATTGTTTACAAAAGAAAAGAGTTTCATCCTTGATCTTAAAACTAAATATTTAATCAATCACCCAGTAAACCAGGCTTATCTGAAAATACTGAAGTGCATTTTAGTAATATTTTGTACAAACCATCTTTTTGTAAATTGTTCAATAATTCAGACTCATAAGCTTTAGCTTTAATTTGTTCACCTTGTGTTCCAAATGTACTCTATAAGTTTATAACCATACTAGTTGCTATTAAGCAGATGTTATCTCCATCTGTATTACCATTAGTGTTTCCTTTAAATGGTATTATGTATATTTTGTCTCTACAATTACATGTTAAAAGTAGTTCACAGAAATCAAGGATTATTCTGTATGTCATCAGCTAGTCCATCCCCAGTAGCAATTCCAGATTCACATTAGATACTACTAAACAGGTCTACATAAATGTAAAATTATTCTGTGTTATCGGTATTTGTACTTCTTGTTTGATCTGTTTAGCTTTAACTTCTGTAATGCCTTCTACATATAAGGAAGTACCAGATAAACTTTTTTCTGTCTTAAAAAATCAGATGAGGATTAATATAATGGAAATTTCACTTCCCAAGTCTACGTATACATTTACTTTACAATTCACTATTGGTTTTGTAATTATGGTACATCTCTATCTCGCTCATCTGTCGCAATTTTTTAACAGTGTGATTTCACTAAAAGCCATAAGTCTTTTTCTACATGGGCCTATATTCAATCTGATGCATCCTGCATCACACTCCTTTGACCAGGACATCGATCATTTTCCATCCCTAAAATTGTTTGGGTTGACGTAAATGGTTGTACAATTGCAGCCCCTTCTTTTTTGTCATTATTATTAAATGTTTGTCTGTCCATATTTTAAAGTCATGTTGTTGTTGTTTTGACCTTCCTCCCAGATATTTGGTCACTTAACAATAATGTACTTCTCGTATTTTTTTTAAACTTACTATTTTCATGACCCATATCTTCCTGATTTTGACTATTCTTTTCATCGTTCATGGTATCTAGATTCTCCACAAATGATAACAACTCATTTACAATAGCCCAACCATGGCACATTTTTTTTTGTTGCTTACATAATAGGGCAGCCATCTCACTAATACTTTACCTAAATGAATTTCGTCCAGTTGGTTGTCTAAATATTTAGATCATGTTAAATGTCACTCAGTACACTTTTGAAAACTTCCCCCCACGAACTACTGTAGTGCTATCGATCAAGTAATTCTAAAGTTAATTCTTCTTGTATTGTTTGTGACTGGTATTTATGTCTAAATTTGTCTTGAAAATCCTTCCATGACTTCCAAGTGAGCATTCTCCCACTCAGCCACTCAGCAGCACCCTCTAGTAGATAACTTAATACAAAATCTATTTTTTGAGAATCCTCCAACTTTTGACATAAAGGTCTCCAAAAAACTCAAGAGAAGTATGTTGGGTGTACATCTTGGTCAGGTTTAAACTTTGGGAAATTCTTGTATAGCTTTGGCCTACTGCCTAATTGTAGTTCTAATACTGTATTTGTATCTAAAGATTTCCCTCTACACTGACTTTCTGTGATTTCTTGACTCGTTCTAGCTAACTCACCTCACAACATTTAAATTCAGTATTTGGATGATTTACTTCATCCCTAGAAAGCTGTACATTATTTAAAGTTCATGCACTCTCTTGAAATTTTTGATCTACTAAGTCCTGTTCTTTTTCCTCCAAATGTGTACAGATAGCATACGAAGAAATAGAATCTTTGTTCTTGCTCCTTTACTATCAAATTATCTTCCTCAATATGAATTTCCATATATTCTTCAATTTTGTTACATAAAAGGTTGCGTTATTGAAGCATTTCAGTGTGAATTTTGATTTTAAAAGCATTTAATTTATGATCTAGTGTAGTCTCTAAACACTCCTCCAAATGGTCAAGTTTCTCATCAAATAGAGTCAATCTATCATCATTAATCTCTTTAAATTGATTTTGTATCTTCTTATTATTTTCCTCATTAAGAGTTCATGTCTGCTTGGTAAACTCATTGAATTTTCTCAAAATTATTTCTAAATTCATTTCTCCTAACGTGGTCATCTTTCCTGTGATGACAGGCATAAACAAGTATTTTATTTCTCATCTTGACACCCTTATCATCCATAATGATGTTTATAATTTTAAAATTGATTGTATTCTACACTTGTCTCTTTGTATCACTCACAACACATAAAACTGTTAACTTTACACTTCGTGCTGCCGATGGACTGCGTATCGACTACTAGTTGCTACTGCATGCTGCTAATGTGCTGCATGTCGTCTGCAATCTGCAGACAGCTGCATCCTGCTGGCAAACTGAGTGTATGCTGCAATGTGCCAATGACTGTGTGTTTACTGCAGTCTTTCAACTGCTTGTAGATTGCGTACTGTCACTGGGTGAATACTGGTTCGTTTCTCCCCCCACATAGCTCTTCTCCCTTTTAAACTCAATTTTATTATTCATTTCTGATTAAGTTTGACATCTGTACTGTGTAGAACATCTTGTTGTTTTATTCCCATTGCCCTTGGCAATGTGTTTTCTCCTTGGTGATTTATTACATTTTTATTTTTATTATTTTTATTTTTTTTGAGATTTGGCTTTTTTATTCCACTTTATCTTTCTTTTAGTTATTGAGGTTGCCACGTGAACTGTTCTAGGTGGGCTTGGGCAGTGTGGTGGTTTGTTATACTTCACCTCATGCACCAGATAACTTAAATAAGTTGCCACATGAACACTCCTTTTATGTACAATGAATATTGCTGACTGAATATTTGATCACCGTTAAGTTAAGTCTAGCTAGTCCGTGCCCTGAATCCATGTGCCTTCTTCCTCCAACTTGGCTCAGAATTTGCCTCCTTACAGATTGTAGATAAAGCTGCTGAAAATTAACTTCTTGTTCTCATTCACTCCACCAGATAAATATCAAGTGAGATTCAATACACTTTCTTATATTATCTTTAAAATTACAACTCAGTAGACAAGAAATGAGGACAGCTACCAACTTGTTTACTGCCTCTCTCTACTATGTACACAACAGATCAGGTATTCAACTTGATAATTAACAATTACAATATATTTATTATCTTTGACATTTTGCGTTCTTAGATTTCATGTAGCTCTTTCTTCTGCACCACCAGCTCCATGGAACTTCTATCTCCACCTCAGCAGGTACGGTCATCTGACTGCTACCCGCTTCTATTCAGCAACTGGATTGTTAGCTCTGGTATCAACACCTACAATTTAAAACACCTACGAACAGTGGTGTGCTCACCACTTATTGGCTACTCTGTCATGAACATTTTTTCTTTGATGTATGTATTTAAGGACATGATACCTCTCATTTAAGGAATTGGATCTATCACTACACCCCTTGTGTTCCTATCAGGGGGATGGAGCAACCTCACGAAAGCTGATGATACAGCTCTTATGTGGATTAGAAACTTAGATATTGACATTTAATTAGTTTTATATGTGGTTTTGTCTCTCTGTGTTTTTGTTATATAGATAAACTTATTTTATATATCTGCATGTTTACACTGTATGTGAACCATAGGAATAAACAAATTTTAAAAAATGGGCTAAACCCAGCTTTTATGGTCTTAACAGCTTGCCTGGATTTGTTTGATGTCATCCTTACCTGATAAGGATTCCAAACACTGCAACAATACTCTACAATTTGTTGAACTAGCATCTTGTGTGGGATTTCTTTTACAGATGCACTGCAGTTTCTGAGATCATTTCTAGCAGATCTAGACATTCCATTCATCTACCCTAATACTGATTTTATATGACTGTTCTATTTCACATTGCTTCTTAATATTATCCCTAAATACTTGATATGATTTGCTCAAGGTATTCATCAATTACCTTGTAATCAGACATCATTAGGTTTTTTCTCTTTTGTTGTATGCATTATCTTGCATTCATTCACATCCAGTGAGAGCTGCCATTCATTATTAAATCAAGTGAAAATTTTGTTCCAAGTCTTTTTATATTTTCCTATAACTGTCCAATGACAGTACTTTCCTGGAGACAACAGTACTGTCAGTGAACAATTTTAAAATGCTGCTGAAGCTGTCTGATAAACTGTCTGTGTATATTGAGAACATTAGAACTTCTGTTACCCTTTCTTTGGGCACGTCTGATGTTACTTTTGTTCCTGTACAACATTTGCCATATGGTACAACATGGAAGGTTCTATAAGTGTAATATTTATCCAGCCAATCACGTACAGAAACAATCACAATACAAGTGGTGCAAGTCCAGACAAAGTGTTTCAGAGATATCAGAGTATAAAGGTATATGGGAATAAAACAAATGAGCATAAACTTTACAAACTTAACTTTATTTTGAAACAGACAATTGTACTTTACTTGTAATATGAAAAATGGAGTACACAGAAGAAACATCGGAGATTGCAACGATATTTCATAGGAAAATATGGACTTGCTTCGGTAATCTCGTGAAATTAATTGCAAATGACATAATACGCAATATAACAAATCTATATTTAATATTTCGATAACAGTTTATCATTGCTCTCAGACTTGGCCTTATTTCAGCAAAACATTTTGATGTGTGTTCTCTATGCAAGAAATGTATTTGAAGAAATGGTGCTGAATGGGAGGAATAAAAGGCAGAAAATCCAACATATTCTTCTTCTTTGTGTTTGTAACTGCACATTACTGCTTGTAGAGACTATCTTGTTTTTGTAGCTGATGTGCTGGTCTTCCTTTACCTTTCTTTGCCAAATTAATTTCACGGAACTCTATGTCAGGATCAGGGTTATTTTTGTATTTTACTGAATAAACATTCCTTTTTGTACCTCAACCACTGAATGACTAGCCAATTCACTGTATATCTACATCTATACTCTGAAAACCACTGTGAGGTGCATGGCAGAGGGTACGTCCCACTGTACTAGTTATTAGGGTTTCTTCCTGTTCCATTCATGTATGGAGATGGGACGAATGATTGTTTGAATGCCTCTGCTCATGCTGTAATTATTCCAATCCTATCTTCACAATCCCTATGTGAGTTATATGTAGGGTGCAAGTCCAGGAAGTCACAGCCTAGCTTCTCACAGATTTTTCAAAGTCTCTGGTTCAGTCCTTCCACTTGACTCAGAACCAAAGGGCCACAATCAGTTCTGTGGACAATGCTGCAAATTGTGAGCTTTGCTGAAACTCCATGTGAAAAGTTGGTTTTCTCAAACTTCTCTGCCGGTCACTGGAATGATCCAAGAACAAAATCAGAGCCCCAATGACAGGCATAATTTGTCCACTTTGTGACCATTAACAGTGTTGTTTGTGGATAAAAAGTCAGTACACATCATATGATCTATGTCAAATGCATATTTCTTCTTGGATTCTTTCACAATGGTAATCCCATTACCAGACAAATAAATATGGGTTGCTTTTCTTCCATTTGCTTTTATCAAGCCAAAGTTAGCATCATTTGGTAGGTTCAAATGACCTGACAAGAAATTTATGGTCTATGATTTCTGTTTCCATACAAAGTTCTTGTAATAGTTTCTTCAAAGCAAGTGTCATTTTTATGTTCTGGTTTTGTACTGTGCTGCAGTTGGAATGTAAAATCACATGCTTGCAATGTTTTGCATGTTCATTGAGATGCTTTATTAGGTGTGTTGGAAGGTCTTGTGCTCCTCTTCCCTCTTCCATTTCATCCAGTGTGTACATAAAACCATTGTTTTCATTAAATGAATGTATTCCAAAGCTGTACACATACAGTTTTCTCTTGTAGTATGCTTCTGATGTGGGCAGTTTTGGAAACAGGAACGCCTTCTGTAGATCAAAAGTCAGTATGTACAAGTCATTTGAAATATTTGCTGCATCTGATTTCAAATTCTCCCAAACCTGAGCAGTTTTTCATAAATCCACATCTCTTCCGGCATCATGGACAGCAAATGTAGCTTCATCACAGAAACTGCAGATGTCTTTTGATGGTAGCTTGAAATGGACATTAAATTTTGTTGAAAAAACATAGTAATAGAATTTCTCTTGAGCTGGTGTTTTATGTTCTTCATAACATTTCTGGTCATACATGCTTACATTCCAGAAATAGACAAATCTGGGTTTGAGTATTTTCTTTCAGGATTCTTGTTTCTTGTGTAATGAATTTAACAGGCCGTAAATGATTTTATATGTTCCATAACATCCATATCATCAGTTTTATTGTATGGCGTCTTCTTTCCATGAGACTCGATGCAACACATACATCTGGCTTTGATATGCGGTGTTATAATCATCCATTAAATATCTGAAATGTATTCAGAAAGAATGCTTTACAAAGCTGGACACTTTTGTTTTCCACCTCTAGGAAACATTAAATAATGTCAATTTCTGATTTCCAGAAACATTTCACAGCCATCTCCTTTGCGGACTGAATGATTGCACTGTTCCCCGAAGATAAATCTTTTGTTGTGAAGGGTCACCTAGATTCCAGAAAGAATCAAACAGTTTCCTACACTGCTCTTCCATTATTCTTGCATATCATTTTAAAAAACATCTGCAGATTCTGTTGGTAAAAACTTTTCCTTTAACCAATGGTCCCTTTCTGATTATATACTTTTGTCCAACTTTTTGGAGAGCTTTCCTTTTGCTCATCTTACATGTCTCCAAATTTCTTGTATGTTTTCTTCCTCTCTGCTTCAATAGTGACTGACTGTTCTCTATGATTTCCTCTCTCAGCCCTATAACAAATATAATAATAAAAATAGCTATTACAGCCCCCAAGAACCATGGACCTTGCCATTGGTGGGGAGGCTTGCATGCCTCAGCGATGCAGATAGCCGTACCATTGGTGCAACCACAACGGAGGGGTATCTGTTGAGAGGCCAGACAAACATGTGGTTCCTGAAGAGGGGCAGCAGCCTTTTCAGTAGTTGCAAGGGCAACAGTCTGGATGATTGACTGATCTGGCCTTGTAACACTAACAAGGTCGAGAAAACAGGAAGAAGTTGTGTGGAACTATGACAAAATAAGCAAAATATACCAACTGAGTAGTCCATGCAAATGATAGGCAATATCTAGGCTAATGTGAGCCAAGGAGTGCCGTGATCCCGTGGTTAGCGTGAGCAACTGCGGAACGAGAGGTCCTTGGTTCAAGCCTACCCCCGGGTAACAAGTTTAACTTTTTATTTTCAGTTTATGTAACAAACGCTTATATTTTCATCAATTTTTGGGAGTGATTATCACATCCACAAGAAAACCTAAATCGAGCAAGGTAGAAGAATCTTTTTACCCATTCGCCAAGTGTACAAGTTAGGTGGGTAGACAACATATTCCTGTCATGTGACGCACATGCCGTCACCAGTGTCGTATAGAATATATCAGACGTGTTTTCCTGTGGAGGAAGCGGTTGACCTATGACCTTGCGATCAAATGTTTTCGGTTCCCATTGGAGAGGCATGACCTTTCGTTTCCTAAACGCACGGTTTTGCGGTACGGTCGCAAAACACAGACACTAAACTTATTACAGTGAACAGAGATGTCAATGAACGAACGGACAGATCATAACTTTGTGAAAATAAAGAAAGCAAACATTTCACCCAAGGGAAGACTTGAACCAAGGACCTCTCATTCCGCAGCTGCTCACGCTAAGCACGAGACCACGGCGCTCCTGAGCGCACAGTCTCCTTGATGTTGCCTATCTTGCACATAGATTACTCAGTTTGCATATTTTGCTTATTTTTTCATAGTTCCACACAACTTCTTCCTGTTTTCTCGATTGATCTGTGTTTAGTTTTTCAAGGCCTATCCACTGTGCCAACTTATAACTAAATCTGAAGGGGGTGCGATGGGGAGGTTCCCTTGTAAGCAAAACGGCTTTACTGTGCTGGTACTGTGAACAGCTGAAAGCAAGGGGAAACTAAAGCTGTAATTTTTCCTGAGGGCCATGCAGCTTTACTGTATGGTTAAATGATGATGGCGTCCACTTGGGTAAAATATTCCAGAGGTAAAATAGTCCCCCATTCAGATCTCCAGGTGGGGGCTACTCAGGAGGACGTTGTTATCAGGAGAAAGAAAACTGGCATTCTACAGGTCGGAGCGTGGAATGTCAGATCCCTTAATCAGGCAGGTAGGTTAGAAAATTTAAAAAGGGAAATGGATAGGTTAAAGTTAGATATAGTGGGAATTAGTGTTTCGGTGGCAGGATGAACAAGACTTCTGGTCAGGTAAATACAGGGTTATAAATACAAAATCAAATAGGGGTAATGCAGGAGTAGGTTTAATAATGAATAAAAAAGTAGGAATGCGGGTAAGCTACTACAAACAGTATAGTGAACACATTATTGTGGCCAAGATAGATATGAAGCCCATGCCTACCACAGTAGTACAAGTTTATATGCCAACCAGCTCCTCAGATGACGAAGAGATTGATGAAATGTGTGGTGAGATAAAAGAAATTATTCAGATAGTGAAGAGAGAAGAAAATTTAATAGTCATGGGTGACTGGAATTCGATAGTAGGAAAAGGAAGAGAAGGAAACATAGGTGAATATGGAATGGAGTTGGGGAATGAAAGAGGAAGCTGCCTGATAGAATTTGGCACAGAGCATAACTTAATAATAGCTAACACTTGGTTCAAGAATCATAAATGAAGGTTGTATACATGGAAGAAGCCTGGAGATACTGGAAGGTGTCAGATATACAATATAATGGTAAGACAGAGATTTAGGAACCAGGTTTTAAATTGTAAAACATTTCCAGGGGCAGATGTGGACTCTGACCACAATATATTGGTTATGAACTGTAGATTAAACTGAAGAAACTGCAAAAAGGTGGGAATTTAAGGAGATGGGACCTGGACAAACTGACTAAACCAGAGGTTGTAGAGAGTTTCAAGGAGAGCATTAGGGAACGATTGACAAGAATTGGGGAAAGAAATACAGTAGAGGAAGAATGGATAGGTATGAGAGATGAAATAATGAAAGCAGCAGAGGATCAAGTAGGTAAAAAGACAAGGGCTAATAGAAATCCTTGGGTAACAGAAAAGATATTGAATTTAATTGATGAAGGGAGAAAATACAAAAATGCAGTAAATGAAGCAGGCAAAAAAGAATACAAACGTCTCAAAAAAGAGATCAACAGGAAGTGCAATATGGCTATGCAGCGTTGGCTAGAGGACAAATGTATGGATGTAGAAGCATGTATCACTAGGGGGTAAGATAGATACTGCCTACAGGAAAATTAAAGAGACCTTTGGAGAAAAAAGAACCACTTGCATGAATATCAAGAACTCAGATGGAAATCCAGTTCTAAGCAAAGAAGGGAAAGCAGAAAGGTGGAAGGAGTATATAGAGGGTCTATACAAGGGCGATGTTCTGGAGGACAATATTATGGAAATGGAAGAGGAGGTAGAAGAAGATGAAATGGGAGGTATGATACTGCGTGAAGAATTTGACAGAGCACTGAAAGACCTAAGTTGAAACAAGGCCCCAGGAGTAGACAACATTCCATTAGAACGACTGACAGCCTTGGGAGAGCCAGCCCTGACAAAACTCTACCATCTGGTGAGCAAGATGTATGAGACAGGCGAAATACCCTCAGACTTCAAGAAGAATATAATAATTCCAAACCCAAAGAAAGCAGGTGTTGACAGATGTGAAAATTACCGAACTATTAGTTTAATAAGCCACGGCTGCAAAATACTAACACGAATTCCTTACAGATGAATGGAAAAACTGGTAGTAGCCGACCTCAGGGAAGATCAGTTTGGATTCCATAGAAATGTTGGGACACGTGAGGCAATACTGACCCTACGACTTATTTTAGAGAGTAGATTAAGGAAAGCCAAGCCTATGTTTCTATCATTTGTAGACTTAGAGAAAGCTTTTAACAATGTTGATTGGAATACTCTCTTTCAAATTCTGAAGGTGGCAGGGGTAAAATACAGGGAGCAAAAGGCTATTTAAAATTTGTACAGAAACCAGATGGCAGTTATAAGAGTTGAGGGGCATGAAAGGGAAGCAGTGGTTGGAAAGGGAGTGAGACAGGGTTGTAGCCTATCCCCGATGTTTTTCAGTCTGTATATTGAGCAAGCAGTAAAGGAAACAAAAGAAAAATTTGGAGTAGGAATTAAAATCCATGGAGAAGAAATAAAAACTTTGAGGTTCGCTGATGACATTGTAATTCTGTCAGAGACAGCAAAGGACCTGGAAGAGCAGCTGAATGGAATGGACAGTGTCTTGAAAGGAGGATATAAGATGAACATCAACAAAAGCAAAATGAGGAAAATGCAATGTAGTCAAATTAAATCAGGTGGTGCTGCGGGAATTAGGTTAGGAAATGAGACGCTTAAAGTAGTAACTGAGTTTTGCTATTTGGGGAGCAAAATAACTCATGATGGTCGAAGTAGACAGGATAAAAAATGTAGACTGGCAATGGCAAGGAAAGTGTTTCTGAAGAAGAGTAATTTGTTAACATCAAGTATAGAGTTACGTGTCAGGAAGTCGTTTCTGAAAGTATTTGTATGGAATGTAGCCATGTATGGAAGTGAAACGTGGACAATAAATAGTTTAGACAAGAAGAGAATAGAAGCTTTTGAAATGTGGTGCTACAGAAGAATACTGAAGATTAGATGGGTAAATCACATAACTAATGAGGAGGTATTGAACATAATTGGGGAGAAGAGAAATTTGTGGCACAACTTGACTAGAAGAAGGGATCGGTTGGTAGGACATATTCCGAGGCATCCAGGGATCACCAATGTAGTATTGGGGGGCAGCGTGGAGGGTAAAAATCATAGAGGGAGACCAAGAGATGAATACCCTAAACATATTCAGAAGGATGTATGTTGCAGTAGTGACTGGGAGATGAAGAAGTTTGCACAAGATAGAGTAGCATGGAGAGCTGCATCAAACCAGTCTCAGGACTGAAGACCACAACAACAACAACAACAGCTATTGCAAACACCAGAAGTAAAATTTGAGAGAAATAAGATCATTGTATTGCATTATCAGGTTAAAAACAGGTTATGTTGTTGTCAAACCATAGTATAAGTGATAAAAACATGACCTATGGTTTGCAGTATATTTTGAGTTACATTAGTTTACCTTCATTTCGTTTTGATCAGTCATCTCTGTCCAAAGCAATCATTATTTGTTGTAATGGAACTACACAACTTGTAAACACAGAATACAGTGTGAACTGTATACTGTGTCTGTCAATTAAGTTAATATTACACCATAACAAAGTTAATTAGAGTCTATTTTATATTATATATTGAAGGTTTCAATCATTTCAAAGTATTTCTTGAAAGAAACAAAAACATAACCTGAGGGCTGGTTTCTGGGTACTTTAGATGTAGGTTTACATACAAATTTAAGACATTTCTTTAAGTATTAAGTAAAGAATTTAGGTTGTTTTCATTAGACATATATTTAGTAGTGCTGTATCTACTCAGGGAATTAAAAGTTATAAGTTCTATCTTTTATTTCCTTTCAAAACATGTAAAGTATGTATCACGCACACACGATCTTAGGCCTAATTTTTCAGGTATACAAGTTAGTTTAACTGCATTATGTTACTATATTAATAGTATACACGTATATTAGTGTTCCACATAACTTTAATGACTCTTGTGATCTGTAGTTAATAGAATATTACTGTTATTGCCTAGATAAATTTTGTTAAAATATTGTAAATAACCGTGAGTGATAAGTGTTTGAGCTGCTGTAGGAAAGTCAGTTCTGGGGTTCTGTGCAGCTGTTGTGGCAGATGGTTACATTGGGGTGAATTTAGTGGCATGGGAATTAGGGTCTCTTTCATGGTACTGCAGATAATGCTCAAGGGATAGGAAAATAGCATAACAGGGAGGGAAGATTAGAGCCCTTCAGGCTGAACTGGATAGTGCTAGGGAGGAACTCATGAGGTTAAGGAGGGAGAAGGGTGAAGACAGGTGGGAAGTGGTAGCAAGGAACAGGGGCCACAGAAAGAGAACAGTATCTGACAGTTTCATCATTGGCACAAACAACAGATTTGCCTTGCTACCTCAGTCAACTAAGGAAGAGGCTCAAGTAGATGTAAGTGTAGTCAGCACTCAACAGACTTTCGCTAGGAAACTAACTGTTGCAAAAAAAGTAGAAAATAGGAAGAAATTTCTGTTGTTAGGTAGTAGCCGTGGAAGAAGTGTGGGCCAGATCTTGCAGGAAAAATTAGGTGGCATGTACCAGGTCACAAGTATTTTCAAGCCCAGTGCATGTCTTAGTCAAGTGACAGAGGATGTAGGATCATTGTGCAAGTGTTTTACAAAGCAAGATCATGTTTTGGTAGTGGGTGGAGCGGAAAAGAGTATTTATAGGGATCAGAGCTACAATATTGAGTGTAACCTGGTAAAAATAGCATCTGCAATGAACCGAACAAATGTTGACCTGGTTTCTGCTTTCATGCAGTATGATTGGCCCCAATTGAACAGTCCTGTCAGGAGGGTCAAAATGGAGCTAGATAAGCTTCTTCAGGCGGATACCTTATCAGAAATAGGTTTGGTTCCTGTTGATGGTATTAGTAGGTGGAACTTCACAAGACATGGCCTGCATCTCAGTCGGAAAGGGAAGGGTAAACTGGCTGGGATGATAGCAAAATCTTTAAAGAGGCACGGGGGGGGGGGGGGGGGGCACTGAAACTCATGGGAGTACTTTTTTAGGCTAATATCAGTATCCAGTCATCCTACATTGATTGAAATTAAGCTTAATGAGAAGTTCAGACAGGCAGGTACTAGAGATGTGAAAATATCACAAGATTCTTATAACAGTACAGTGAAAACTAATGTTAGTACGTCACAAGATTCACATAAAAGCACAGTGAAAAATAATGTAAATATATTGCATCAGAATATCAGGGGATTAAAAAACAAAGTATATGAGCTTCTTGTTTGTTTAGACGATTTAGAAACTGAGGGTGGAATAGATGCACTATGCCTGTCTGAACATCATAAGTCATAGGTATGGAAGTGGTAAATGTAGGTGGATATAAGCTATCAGCACATGTAAGTAGAGACACTATGGAGAGACATAGTGGTGCTGCAGGAATTAGGTTAGGAAATGAGACGCTTAAAGTAGTAACTGAGTTTTGCTATTTGGGGAGCAAAATGCGTAGAGCAACATATAGAAGCATGTGCATGTGAGCTTAAACTAAATAACGGCACTTTTATAATTGTAGCCGTGTATAGGTCCTCACTGGGAAATTTTCAACTATTTTTGAAAAACTTGGATTCTTTGTTGTGCTATCTGTCAGACAGAGGAATTGTGGGGATTTCAATGTAGATTTTCTCAATGAATCTGATAGAAAGCTAGACCTTGAAGCATTACTTGGTTCTTTCAATTTGGCATCAGTTACTGATTTTCCTCCTCGGGTGGTGCAGAAAAGCAGTGCACTCATAGATAATTTTTTCATAGGCCAAGACAAATTTAATGAAATAAAAACTTTTCCTGTTTAGAATAGTCTGTCTGATCATGATGCACAGCTAGTTAGAGTGTATGATATAGCTTCATACAGTAATGCTAAACAGTCCCCTAAAATAGTGTGTTCAATTAATGATGTAACAATTCAAAATTTTAGGGAAAGCTTGCAACAGTTAGACTGGGATGAGGTGTACAGGAAACATGATGCTAATTTAAAATTTAACCTATTTCGTGATAGCTTTGTGAGTATATTTGAAAACAGTTACATATAATTGTAAGAAACCATGTAAAAATCCATGGCTTACACTAAAGGGATAAAAATATCTTGTAAATAGAAAAGGGAACTGTATCTTACAGCTAGGAGGAGTAACGATCCCAAAACAGTGAAACATTATAAAAACTACTGCACTGTATTAAGAAAAGTTATTACAAAGTCCAGAAGTATGTGCATTATATCTGAGATTAGCACATCTGATAATGAAATTAAAACAATTTGGAATATTGTTAAAAGGGAAACAGGTCAACAGAGAGCACAGGAAGACTGTATTTTTATCAAACACAATAAGTTTGTTAACAAGAAGCCAGAAGCAGGAAACATATTTAATAATCATTTTTTGAATGTTGTAGAGAAAATAGGCTCCAGCTATTCATTAGAAAATGCAAGGCAGTATATGGAAGAGGCAGTACCTATGCAATTTGATAAACTTGAAATTCAACCCACCTCTCCTACTGAAATTAGGAAAATAATAAATTCACTCAAAAGTAAAGGCTCACATGGAATTGATGGCATTTCCAACAGAATACTAAAAGCTTGTTTCCAACAAATAAGTAGGCTTCTCAGCCACATATGTAGTAGCTCACTGAAACAGGGCAGTTTTCCAGATTGACTGAAATACGCTATTGTTAAACCACTGCATAAAAAAGGGGATGGATCTGATGCTAACAACTACTGCCCAATCTCACTTCTGACAGCTTTATACAAAATTCTTGAAAAAGTAATGTATTCAAGAGTAGCATCACATATTTGTAAAAATGAAGTACTAACAAAATGTCAATTTGGTTTTCAGAAAATACTATATATGCTTTCACTGATCAACTATTAAATGCATTGAATAATCGAACATCACCCATTGGGATATTTTGTGAGCTCTCAAAGGCTTTTGATTGTGTGAGCCATGAAATTCTTCTAGGTAAGCTTAAGTATTGTGGTATGAGTGGGACAGTGCAAAAATGGTTTAGTTCATACTTAAATGGAAGAATGCAGAAGGTTGAAATTAACAGTGCAGAGTCCTCTAACTGGGGAGCTATCAAGAATGGTGTCCCACAGGATTCAGTCTTGGACCCTTATTGTTCTTAATATACATTAAAAACTTGCCACTCTATATTCATGAAGATGCAAAGCTAGTTCTTTTTGCTGATGATACAAGTATAGTAATCACATGCAATAAGCAAGAATCAGCTGTTGCAAATAATCTCTTTCAGAAAATTATTAAGTGGTTCTCTGCAAATGGACTCTTACTGAATTTTCAGAAAACACAGTTTATACAATTCTGTATGGTAAATGGCAAAACACCATTGATAAAGATAGACTACAAACAGAAGTCTGTTGCTAAGGCAGAATACTAAGAATTTATGGGTGTGTGGATTGATGAGAAATTGATTTGGAAGAAACACATTAATGATCTGCTGAAACGGTTGGGTTCAGCTACTTATGCTGTTAGGGTTATTGCAAATTTTGCTGATAAACATATCAGTATTTTCATTCACTGCTCTCATATGACATCATATTTTGGCGCAATTCTTCATTAACAGAGAAAGCATTCATTGAACAAAAGCATGTAATCAGAATAATAGCTGGAGCCCACCCAAGATCACCTTGCAGACATTTATTTAAAAAACTCAGGATACTCACAGTAACTTCGCAATACATATATTCACTTACGAAATTTGTCATTAATAACCCATCCCAATTCATAACAAACAGCGAAGTGCATAGCTACAACACTAGAAGAAAGGTGATCTTCACTTTGGGACAGAAAGGGGAGGATTATGCTGCCACAAAAATCTTTGGTCATTTGCCAAACAATATTAAAAGTCTGACAGATAGCCAACTAACATTTAAAAGCAAATTAAAAGAATTTCTGAATGGTAACTCCTCCTACTCAATAGATGAATTCTTAGATATGAAGTAGTAACTGAAAAAAAAATTATTATTTTGTGTAAAGAAAATTTATGTTATAGTGACATGTTCTACATCATTATGAAATATCGTATTCATGATCTATGGAACAAGGATGAATTAATGTATGGATGTATGTATGTTTGTATGTATGTATGTACGTACTTCACTTGCATTCTGAAATAATATACAGCTGTTTCAGTTACGAAGTAAAGTGCTACCATCTAGCATCACACAGCTTAGCTATGGATTTCATTCACTAGTCTGTGGAAGAGATCCTGTACTGCAGACTGTACTATGCCTCTGTTCTCAACACATAATTGTTATGTATTTACACCACTTGTACACTGGCCACTTCACAAGCTATTGTCTATGAACATAGCATGTTCATTAGTCAATAATATGGTAGTGTCAAATGCCTTTTTGAAATCTACCTTTTCGCTTGCATCTATTTTTTGCAAGGCCTTGTGTATGAATAAAGCTAGCTGTTTTCACACAAGTGGTTTATTCTGAATCCAAGCTGATTCTCCAATAAAAGCTCATTTCCTCCACCAATGTCATAATGTTAAAGCTCACAATATGGTCTGTCTACCGTCTTGAAACAGATAGACATCAGTGATACTGGTCTGTAATTCTGCCCGTCCAAGCTCTTACCCTCTCTGTAAACATGAATGACCTGTATTATTTTCCAATTGATAAATATGTATTAGGAAGAAGCTATTTCATAATATATTTAATGTAAAATCTAACTGGAATTGTCAGGGCCTGGCACTTACTTTGCTTTAAGTAGTCTTTAATTCTTTTTCAGCTAAAACTGAGATTTTGATTTTGCAAAATGGGCATAAGATTAGTGAGTCTGAATAATGGTAAGCTGTCACAGGAAGCTCATGATCAGGGTCTCTTTCAAAAACTGAATGCTTCTATAGTTACCATCAGAACACTATTTGCAAGAAATGATAGTCCAACACATAAGTTGGGTTACTTTGCTTATTTTCATTCTCTTATAACATACAGCATTATATCCTAGTGTAACTCTTCTGGTTCACAGAGCATTTTTTGGCTGTGAAATGGGCAGCTTGAGAAATATTTGGTGTACGTACATGAACCTCCTGTCTATCCCTGTTGAGCAGTCTGGGAATTCTGACACTGACCTTTCAATTTATATTTTCTTTCATGTCATTTGTTATTAACAATATGAAATTATTCACAAAAATTACAAGTTTTCAGTCAGCTAATGCTAGGCAGAAATCCAGTCTACATTTGGATCACACCTAATTGACTCACGCTGAGAGGGATACATTTTCTGCTGCATCCGCTTTCAATAAGCTATCGAAAGAATTAAAAAAAAAATCTTTGTAGTAATTCCACACTTTCAAGTCTAAATTGAATTTCCTCCTTCTACTGTTCTGGGGAGTTACTGGAAATAATTTAAGCAAATTCCTGTGTTATACTGTTGATTATGCTCATACACAGGATGTATCACCAAAAACTTGCACCACAAATATAGCTGAAATGGAAGGTGCTATTCACATGCAATTTTCACAGAATGGATTGGTAATCAGGGGCTCGTATTGTCAGCCAATAAACAGATTGTAATAGTACTTATAAAGTGTATTTTTGTGCAAACATACATTTTTTAAATGGAAAACTGTCTATTGACATTAACAACCTAACAGTAGGGTAAGAATATCAATAATGTAGGGAAAGACAGACTGCTATTTACTGCAAAGAAGACCTGTCAACTTGCAGACAGACACAACTAAAAGGCACTTACATAAAGTTTTTGGCCACAGCCTTCATCACTAAAAAACACACACACACACACACACACACACACACACACACACACACACACACACACACACACACACACAAACTCCAAAATCTCTGGCCGTAATGTAACTATCACATTGGATGCAGGCAGCAATCTGGAGGGAAAGGGGAGGGGTTGGTAGTGTATGGGTGTAGAGAGAGACAAATGCTGTATCATGGAGTGTGCAGGAACTAGACTGCCAACACATGTAGCGTCAGGAGGTTGTGGGGCAAGAAGGTGGGGAAAAAAGTAGCAGAGCAGGGGAAGATGGATTGATGCATTGGTAGAGGGCTGCAAATAAACAGTGTGTGGTATGAGAATGGGGAGGAGATGATAGGACAGAGGAGTTGGAAACTGTTGAGTGCTGGTAAGGGGACATTATGTTACCATAGGTTGAGGCTGGGATAACTATGGGAGTGGAGAATGTGTTGTACGGATAACTTCCTTCTGCACAGCTCAGAAAAGATGGTGGTGGAGGGAAGGATCCAGATGGTTTGGGTAGTGAAGCAGCCATTGAAATCAAGTGTGTTAGGTTCAGCTGTGTGTTGTGCCACAGGATGGTCTACTTTAGTCTTGCTGCTCATCCTGGTGGACAGCTCGTTGGTAGTCATACCAATATAAAAAGCTGTCCAATAATTGCAGAAGAGCTTGTAAATGACATGGCTGTTTTTGCAGGTGGCCCAGTCCCTGATGGAGTAGGATAAACCTGTGACAGGACTGGAATAGGAAGTGCTGGTTGGGCGGATGGGGCTGGTTTTGCACCTGGGTCTTCCACAGGGCTATGATCCTCTTGGCAATGGGTTGGGATTGAGAGTGGCATAGGGATGGACTAGGATGTTGTGGAGGTTGGGTGGGTGACAGAACACCATTTTAGGAGGGACAGGAAGTATCTCGGATAGGTTGTCCCTCATTTCAGGGCACAATGACAGGTAATCAAAGCCCTGGCAAAGGATGTGGTTCATTTGTTCTAATCTGGGGCGGTACTTGGTGATGAAGATGACACTCATTTGTGGCTGGTTCTTGGAGGTGGTGAGAGGATTGAGGGTGTGAGAGGAAATGGCAGATTAAGTCTGCGGGATAGTGCCTATCTGTGAAGGCTTTGGTGAGACCCTCAGCTTACTGAGCAAGGGAGTTTTTGTCACTACAGATACACCATCTCTGGGTGGTAGAGGGCAGCAAATAAACAGGGTGGGAGATGAGAATGAGGAGGAGGCGATAAGGCACAAGGGGAAGAAACTGTTTGGTGGAGGGTGTAGGGACAGTATGTTACCGTAGGTTGAGGCCGAGATAATTATGTAGGGTAAATTAGAATGTCAGTGGTGTTTGTTGCAGGGTTCTAGTGTTAGTCATTTATAAGATTTCATATCTTGCAAAGTTTCCACAATGACACTGGTATGTGCCATTCAGACACATGGTTGCTAGGTGCAATATTGTTATGTTTGCTTACAGTGTGCTTGTGTGCATTGTGAGTTGCTAGTCAGTTAGCGTATGACAGCCAAAGCAGCAGGTTGTGAGTCGACAATGGGGTTTACCAATGCACAGAAAGCTGCCACACTCATGGTGTATAGAAAGTGTAGGAACAATGCAGTTCATTCACGTACATTGTATGCAACAAGTTATCCTAAAAGACATCAACCATATCGGCAATTAGGTGAGAGTTGTAGTTTAACACATAGATGACATAATAGAAGGAAATAAGTGACGACAGAAGAGGTGTAAATTAATATTCTTGCTGCTGGTGCAGTTGATCTGCATGATAGTTCCAATGCAATCACATAAGTAAGTGGCATGTCAGGCAACTGTCCTATGCATTCTCCATCAACGCAGGTTCCATCTGTATCACCTCTCTCTCCATCAAGAGCTGCATGGAAACAATTGTGAGAATCATGTTAACTTCTGCACATGGCCATTAAGACAGGATGCTCCAAGTGTATTATGTATCTAGTTTAGTGATGAAGCCACATTTACCAATCATGGGCAGGTAAATGGTCAAAACATGCACTATTGGTCTGTTGAAAATCCCTGTTGGTTTCATCAAGTGGAACATCAGCATCCATGGAGTGTAAACATGTGGTGTGTTATAGTAAATCATCATCTCTTAGGCCCATTTTTCATAGACGGAAGACTTATTGCACACAAGTATCGCAGCTTCCTACAGAGGCCATCTTCCATGGATGTTACCAGACATTCGTCTGCAGATTAGGAGGAACCTGTGGTACCAACACTACAGCTGTCCAGCCTATAGTGCATGAAGTACTACAGCACCAAATCATTGTATTGGACACTAGAGGACCTGTACCTTAGTTGGCCCATTACTCAGATTGTATGCCTGTAGACTTTTTCTGTTGGGAACTCAGGAAGATGCTGTCTACAAGGGCATACCAACTACACTCAGTGATATGCAACAGTGTATTACTGCAGTCTGTTCAGACACTTCTGCTGAAATGCTAGTGCATGTGCAGCAGTCATTCCATACCAGACTGGGAGCATGTATTGCTGCTTCTGGTGGTCATTTTGAACACAACTTATGATGGCCAGTTATCTCGTTACTGGTCAGTATCCATATAACTATTGTATGTACTCAGTGTTGTTCTTTAGTGTGTCCTGCCACAGGTATTGTACAAGGGTCAGTGTGGGACCTTTTCAAAATACAATATTTCATGAATGACTCGCACTAGAATTCTGCAACAAATACCAGTGACATTACAATTTACCCTACTTTTAGTTTGTTATGTCAATAGGCATTTATCCATTTAAAAAAGTGTATGTTCACACAAAACATATACTTTCTAAGTATTATTACAATCTGTTTGGAGATGTCACTAAACCCACCCAAAGATGTAAAAAACCATGCATAAGCAGCATCTATTAGACAGAGGGGGTCTGACAGCCGATCAGTTCCAATAATTCCACCAGGAAGGAGGTTGTCTGTAGTTCAACTATGCCTAGACAGTCAATATCGCGGTTTGATCACGTCCGCATTGTTACTATGTGAAAGGAAGGGCTCTCAACAAGGGATGTGTCCAGGTGTCTCAGAGTGAACCAAAGTGATGTTGTTCGGACATGGAAGAGATACAGAGAGACAGGAACCGTCAATGACATGCCTTGCTCAGGCTGCCCAAGGGCTAATAGTGAGGTGAATGACCACTACCTACGGATTATGGCTTGGAAGATCCCTGACAGCAATGCTACCATGTTGAATAATGCTTTTTGTGCAGCCACAGATTGTCACAATAGGCTGCATGATGCGTACCTTCACTCCGGATGTCCATGGTGAGGTCCATCTTTGCAACCAAGACACCAAGCAGCGCAGTACAGATGGGCCTAATAACATGTTGAATGGACCGCTCAGGTTTGGCATCATATTCTTTTCACTGATGAGTGTCGCATATGCCTTCAACCAGTCAATCATCAGAGACGCATTTGGAGGCAACCTGGTCAGGCTGAATGCCTTAGACACAATGTCCAGCGAGTGCAGCAAGGTGGAGTTTCCCTGCAGTTTTGGGGTGGCATTGTGCGGGGTTGATGTACACTGCTGGTGGTCATCGAAGGTGCCGTAACGGCTGTACCAAAGGTGAATGCCATTCTCCAATCGATAGTGCAACCATATCGGCAACATATTGGCGAAGTATTCGTCTTCATGGACAACAATTTGCGGCCCCATCGTGCACATCTTGTGAATGACTTTCCTCAGATAACGACATGCTCGACTAGAGTGGCCAGCATGTCCTCCAGACATGAACCCTATCAAACATACCTGGGATATGTTGAAAAGGGCTGTTTATGAATGACATGACCCACAAACCACTCTGACGAATCTACCCTGGATCACCATTGAGGAGTGGGACAATCTGGACCAACAGTGCCTTGATGAACTTGTGGATAGTACGCCATGATGAATACAGGCATGTATCAATGCAAGAGGACATGCTACTGGGTATTAGAAGTACTGGTGTGTAAAGCAAATCTGGACCACCACCTTTGATGGTCTCACTGTATGGTGGTACAATATGCAATGAGTGATTTTCATGAACAATAAAAAAAGGTGGAAATGATGTTTATGTTGATCACTATTCCAATTTTCTGTACATGTTCTGGAACTCTTGGAACCGAGGTGATGCAAAACTGTTTTTCATGTGTGTATGATGCAAAAGGTTAGCCAGAGTTGCAAATAAAATAAATGTTTATTCACTAACTGACTGATTTTTGGTTAATATCTATTTTCGAACCAACCAAGGTTTGGAAAGTTCAATGTGCATCAAAAGTAACAGTAAGTGATGCTGATACATTATGTCCAGTCCCAAGTCCATTAATAAACTTCTGTGATGTTCACTTGGGACCAGACATACATGTATCAGCATTATTTAATGTTATTTCGGATGTGCACTTAACTTTGCAAACCTTTATTGGTTCCAAAATGGATATTCACCCACAATCTGTTACTTGCTGAATGGACATTTATTTTATTTGGAACTCTAGTTGTCCTCTTGCATCATAATTCAATAAGAGTTACTGTCCCACAATATCTAGCATGCTGGAAGTATGTTTATTTTGTGTATCTTAACTTCTCTGATATAATTTCAAGTACTGGTTCGTTCCATAACCATTTTATCTAATAGGATGAGATGTGTAATAAATAAACTAAACTAAAATAAATACATATCTCTTATTTACAATCTGTGGCAGTAACACATTGGTATTGTAGTAGACTCTTGCAAAAATACTCTTTTAAATGCAGAGCTTAATGTTTCTGCTTTCTGTCTTCATTTCCAACAAACAATCATATGGATCCACAAGGGATTGAATGGAACATTTAAATCTGTTGGTTGACTTTATGTGTGACTACAAATTCCTAGGATTTCTGATACATCTGTTATCAGGACAGGATTGTGAAAATTACTGTGGGATTCATGCACAACCCTTTTTATCAATGCATGTGTTTCTGTTAAGTTCTCTGTATCAGTCTCTTTTGAAACGAGAGTGTAGTGGTCTTAGTTTTGCAACATTTGCTGAATGGTGCCCTTAAACCAAGATAGGTCTTTTATTACTTTCTTTGTATGTCTTTATCTAGACTAATCTAAAAGATCTGACTTCAGTGTTCTCAGTTAGTCCTTTAAGTTGACAGCAACTGTCTTATCAGATCAAGCAAACACAAATAAACTAGTTTCCATGATGACCATTACTCTTAAGAGCATCATGATTCCTAATAGTCCATCAATGGTGACAGTCTTGAAAAGATAGATCTGTTCATAACAATGAGGTCTACAATATTTCTTTCCCATGTAGATGGTCAGACTAGTTGTTTCACGCAGTTGCCAGACAATATATTCAGTACGACTTCACAAGACTGATGACCCTTACCAACTATATCATATGTGCAGGTTTCTAAGTTGAATTTGTGACTTTAAAGTACCCATCTACTGCCACCATACACTTGGTGTATTTCTGTGCTATTGACTTTTGGTTATCTGTGAATGAGTCTATGATTGATGTGTATGAATCAGCTGTTCATTAGAAACATATGATTATTAATGTAAGTCTACCAATTCCACACACTCTTGTCCACATTACTTTACAGTTATATAACCAAAAAGGAAGAAATAATATGTGAAATAAAGGAAAGGCAACTACTCACCTAAATGATGTGTGGCATTTAGAACATGCAATAGAAAACTATTCATACTAACTTTCAACCTTTTGCTCTTTCTCTAGTGGAAATGCACACATTCACACACACAACCACAAAGACAAGCTATTGACTTTTGGTTATCTGCGAATGAGTCTATGATTGATGGGTATGAATCAGCTGTTCGTTAGAAACATTTGATTATTAATGTAAGTCTACCGATTCCACACGCTCTTGTCCACATTACTTTACAGTTATGTAACAAAATTGGAAGGAATGATACGTGAAATAAAGGAAAGGCAACTACTCACCTGAATGATGTGTGGCACATAGAACATGCAATAGAAAACTGTTCATACTAACTTTCAACCTTTTGCTGTTTCTCTTTATGGAAATACACACATTCAAACACACAACCACAAAGACATCCAAATACACATGTCCACGGCCAGGCTTCATCCCTTGGACCTCATGTGATCTACTGTTGCTGTAGTAACCACTCCATTTCCTGAAGATTCTATCAACCTACTGAGGTCCACAACTAAAGTTCCAGTTTCAAAACACTGTAGAAAGAGACTTAGTCAACACATGTGGTACTATTAGTTGGCTAATCCCAGCACTATGGCAAAGTCATACCGCATTGGATGGGAAAAATTGGTTTTTAATTGTCCTGTGACTGAAAACTGCATAAAAAGCAAAAGGAAATCAGTTTCTAACTGTCACAAGACTGGTGCACAATATAACTGTTTTCTGTCACAAGTTGAAATCGAGAAACAGCATGTTCCACAACAAGATCGGAGTGTCTTGAGGCTCATGTTTAGGATGTATTGCGCAATACCCACCTTCAGTTTAGCTATGTTCATAACTGGAGCACTGTACACATCTTTCAGATAACCCAACAACCACGAGTTACAAGGATTAAGATCAGATGATCTGGATGGCCAAGATGTACAGAAATGATGGCTGATGAATTCTAGCATTTCTGAAATGCATCTGCAGCAACAACCTCACTGGCTGTGCAATGAACAGAGGAGCGCCATCTTGCATAAATTTGATCCATCCAAACATCCATGCTGTCGAAGAGTTGGATGTTGGTATGCAAAACCTCTCATAGCTATTACCAAAAATAGTACAGGTAACAGAACCTGCAGGATTCATCTCCTCGAAAAAATGAGGCCCTAAAATTAAATAATGTCAACAGCTGCACTACACAGTTTCCTTTGCAGAATGAAGTGATGCCGATTAATGAGTATGAGGATTTCATGTTGCCTGTATTCTGAAATTCTGTGTTTTGATTTCCTTGAAGATAGAAATGGGCTGCCTCTGTCCACAGAATGTTCCATGGGCATTCATTGTCCACTCTCATGCAAGGAAGAAATCCAAGAGGGAACATTTGTCTTGTTGGCAGATCAGCAGGAAGCAACTCCCGAACACAGATGATGTCAGGTGGATAGCAAAGCAGGATGTTTTGTAGGATTTTATGCACTGTGCTCATAGGCATGTCCAGCGTTTGGCCAATTCCCCATGCGCTGCACGTTTGCACACCACCGCTCAACCCCTCCAGCAATGCTGTGCCCACATCTTCGACAAACATTGGATCAACTGATTTCCTCCCTCTGCCATGTTGCACTTCAAATGTACCTATCTTTTTAAATTCTGGTTTGCATATGCCCTTGCTTACAGCGCCACCTATTAGTAAAATTATCGTTGAATTCCTTTGTTTTGTTTTTGTTCCATTATGTTTTGCCCTGCATCAATATTATGCTCTTCAAATGTGCCATCATTCTGTGCAGTGGTTCTCTTTCTACAACGTTTTGGAGCTGGAACTTTAATTATCAGCACCCTGTATCTTTCCAATACACATTCAATGTGTTGTGGAACGTTTCCCTACACTACCTCAGGTTTCAACCAACTCTCAGATTCTAGTACGGTGTGATGACTGCTTTCTATTAATAAGAGAGATGAGCTCTGAGACTTTGCTGCAAATGATCCAGCAGTTAACAGTCAATATTTTAAGACTCTCACCCTCTGAATTTGCTATGCATTATGGTGAAAAAACTGCTTTATAAAGTGTTGCTTTTCTACTGGGAGTTTCAAAGTTTCACCTAATCTATATACCCCCGGGTGCTTTCCACATGTATCCTGCCACCTAAGTGGTTGTTTCCAGTGTACAGTGCACATTTTGCAAGTCTCTGCTGGGTAGGGTAGAATGAGGAATCTACTGGTGATCCCATCACAGAACTAATGAAGCCTCCAGTTTAAATCCTACACTTGGCTCCAGAACAGAGGACTTTATCAGTTCTCAGTAGGATGCTGCAAATCAACACCTGTGCAGAGACCTCATGTCTGCCAGTCTCCAGAAAGAGTGAAGAATGGTCTCAGAACCCAGGTGATGGATGCTGTTGGTGCAAATGTGAGCGAAGATCTGCAGCTGACTGCAACTGGAACTATCATTTGCTCAAGGGATGGTCTCTTCCATCCAGGGAACAGTTCTTCCCATGATATTTCCCAAAGCTTAATACTTAAATTGCCTGCAACTAACAGCCCCTCCTTTTTCCCTGTGGGTGCCTGAACCACGACAGAAGAGATAATGTTGCATGAGCAGGAGAGCCAAGGTCTGCAGGCTCTGTTTCATCATCATTGGGAGGCACTGCTTAAAAACTATTCATTAAGAGTTGAAAACTGCAACTGCTCTGTTAAAAGAGTTTATTAATCATGACTACTTCCATGTCATCATTGTCATTTCTTTGGGTAACAAATTGCTGATCTGAAGATGATACAAAAATCATAATTTGAGCTATCTTAAATCAGGAATTAGTAAATTAATATAATTCAAACTGACAAGTGATGAATGTGGACCTTTCCATATAGAGTGTCCTCAATATCTCTAAGTGTAAATAATAGAAATTCCCTCTATTCCAGCATTAAACTGGCATCCCAAAGCACGCAACCATCATGAGTAGAATAACCAGTGGAACCAGAGAAAGATGTAGCCCTAGAAACTAGAGTATTTGAATACGAACTGGCATCATCAAACATGCAAAAGAACTACCAACCCAACCAGGCTTATAAGACAGATGTGGTACAACTTCCCACACAATGTAGTCAGCAACTAGTGCAACATGGACAGAACAGGCAGACCCCAGTTAGTTACATATTCCTTACAATCTTCTGAATGATTCTTTTATCGAAATTATGTGGAACGAGTCAGTTTACACAATATCTATACATAATTAGTGTTAACATAATGAACACATTTTTTTAGTTTTACTCTTGCAACTAAGATTAAACACAAGAGGTTTTTTCCTTTCTTTTTTTTAGGCTACCAGTTTATAAATAGCAATTAATCCATGGAGTAGGAGGAATTGTCCATGAGAAAATGGTATCATGTTGGATTTATTTATAATTTGCTATACAACCTGTCAGATGATTTATGTTACTGGGCTAATCGTCAAAGATTTTTGTTATTGCATTCTAGGAAGTCCACACAGCAGTGCATGTGCTGAACCAGGGGAACCAACATAGGGGGGCTAAAGCCACAAATAAACATGAGAAGCAACGGCAAAGTGCCAAACTACACTGATGTATGAATTGGGTAAAAAATGGAAGATAGGGAAACCTCTTAGGGGAAAAAACCAGAATAACAACTCTTAACAGCAGTACAATTAAGAAGAAAATATTAGAGTAAAATAATACAGTACCACAATAATATAGGGTGTCTAATGAAAGACGCCTGGGAAGGATCAGTGGGTCGTGCAATGGGTTTGCCGGCTGTTGCTGCTGCATCTGCCAGTTGTCGCTATGTGTAGTTCTTGGACACCAATATTTTGTGCTTGCCCCCTACATCGTGAGACTGCGTGTACTGGAGTTGTCTTTTGAGATTTTTCTGTTGAGTTTAATTGCTTCAACTTTTGTTGCTACACGTTATTATTGTGGCTGCAGCCAGTGCTCAGATGGAAACACCATGCAAGTGTCTTCTGTACTGTGCGACTGAGCGTTCGGGAGTTTTGTTTTGAGTTTTCTGTCAAGTTTCCTTTCGGTATGGTATACACGAAGGATCAATGAGTATTTCTTATACTGAACTATTCAAAAACAGAATTTAATGTGGAATACTGGATTGAATTCATACGAAAATTTCCCAATGTACATATTCCCAATGTACATATTCCCAATGATTCAACAATATACAGATCCTTTTTTTTTTTTCGAGAACTAATACCTAACAAATAGATGTATGGTTATTTCATGCAAGACAGTGCAAGACCACACATTGCCAATGCTTTTATGACAGCAATATGAAGTGTTTTGATGATGGGATGGTTGACTGGCCTCTTCATTCTCCAAATCTAAATCGGCATGATTTTTATCTTTGGGGAATGTTAAAACACAAGTTGTATCCAACCAATCCCCACACGTTCGAAGAGTTGGACGATAGGGTTCAAGCTAGACATTTCCCAGATTTTGGTAGCCGAAATTCGTCAAGTGTTTGCTAATGTGTTTACAAGATGTCAGGCTGCTCTTACTACAGAGGGCCATCATTTTGAGCACCTGCTGCAAATAAAGGTAAGCTTGAGTTAATCAGATGGCAACTTTTTTAATGCTTAACTCAGGGGAACCACATGCGCAGCTGACTACCGGCAGATCAGTGTCATAGCTAAGCGTGGCGGCAGTCGGTGGTCATGCTGCACACATTGCGGGCACCTCCACTTCCACCCCACCCCCCTCGGCCGTGCTTTTGTATATAAAAAGTTACGCCACAGGAGGAGGATTGAAACAATGCCTCAAATGGCATAAGGTGAAAGCAAGATAATAACAACAATAATAATAAATTATTATTATTATTATTATTATTAATCATGCCTTCCCCCCTCCCCCTGCTCTGTTGCCATTGCTTCTCACATTTCCTTGTGGCTTCTGGCCCACTGTGTCATTTTACTTAGTTTTGTGCGTGCACTGCTGTGTGGTCTGCTTATTTGTTCTAAGTTGCACTGCTTGTTGCTAGGCACTTTGCCTGAGAAGAGGTATCACACATCTGGTAAGCTCTTTTAGCAACGTTTGGATGTTCTTTCCCAAATTTTATGATACCAGTTCATATTCAACTACAGTTCTTTCAGGGTTATGTCTTTTTCTGGTTCCATTGGTTATTGTATTCATGATGGCTGCATAATTTGGGATACCAGTTTTGTGCTGGAAGATAGGGACTATTATTTTCTCTTAAGGAGATTTTATGGACATTACATACTGAAAGACCCATTGCGAAACAGCTACAGATCTGGATGCATTGCCCCCAGCCACCCTCAGGTGACCCCTTGGTGCGAGGCTGGCAGACCATGTCAGCAGAAACAGTAGCTGAAAGCTGTGCAAGACCATTGAAATGGGTGACTGCTCTGCTGCTCCATCACCGGTGTAAATTGTGTTCACCATTTTAATATGGCTGACAGTTGCCAATGCATCTTCCAGATGTCCATAAATAACAGCTAACTTCATGATCTCACAACGACCACAGTCATTAGCCATATGAGGTGTGATCAGAAAGTAACGGGAATTTTTTTCTTAAAGAGTCTTTGTTTATTCATCAACATCAGCTTTGCACTGTCAATGTAATCCCCCCTTACATATAGCACACTTGTGCCAGTGCCTTTTTTTATCTTGGAAGCACTGCTGGAACTTTTTGTTATCATTTTCAGCTGCTTCAGCAATTCTGTTTTTATCTGATTAGCGATAGCCAAACGGCGTCCTTTCATGGTTCTCTTCAGCCTCAGGAATGAATTTGGAGGGGGTCATGTCCAGCAAATATGGTGGCCGAGGCCTCATAAGGTTCATGAACGAACATTGATGTGTGGCTGGGAACATCATCATTATGCAGTTCCCACAAGTTGTTTTGCCACAATTCAGGGTGTTTTCTTAGGATTGCTTGACACAAATGGTGCACAATTTCCAGGTACACTATTCCGTACTGACCATACAACAATAAGGCAGGAACTCTTGATGCATTATCCCGTTGTAATTGAAGAAGACAGCAAGAAGATCCTTCACATGTGATCGAACTTGGTACGTTTATTTTGGTCTGGGTTCTTCAGGCAGTTTCCATTGGGATGATGGGGCTGTGGTTTCAACTTCATACCTGTATATCCACATTTTGCCACCTGTTATAACCTCCTTTAGAGGTTCTGGATCATTGCAGACCT